>NC_055697.1:3541511-4154890 GCF_017639745.1 Melanotaenia boesemani
TCGTGGGGATGTTGAAGCCTTTCTGCTAGTTTTCACACCGTTTTCACACCTGAACCGGCTTCTGTGCCGTGTGGACATAGCCTTAGTAGTGAATGCTGAACTGAAGTCAATGAACAGCATTCTCATATATGAGTCTTTCTTGTCCAGGTGGGTGAGGGCTGGAAAAAAGCCATCCAGCTTACCTCTACCTACTCCTGATTCAGACCACTTTCATTTTCTTTTTACTTTGTTTTCTTTTATTATGTTTGAATAAAGCAAACTGACCTTCTTCTCAATTCCAGTGAAAAACTGGAACATGGTGATGCTGGCTGGAGGCTTGGACATGCCCAGCGTCATGCAGATCCCCTTCAGCTCCTGGAAGATGGGGCTGCCGGACTCCTGAGCTTTCTTCTGAGGCTTGTTTACCAGGATCATCCTCGACGCCTCCAGCTCAGACACTAAAAAGGCTGCAGAACAAAGACGGGTTGGATTTCATCTTCATCACAGAGGATGTTCAAGCTTCACAAAGTCAAATATAAAAGCTGTTTCTAGAACTGATGAATAGGGATGCACCGATCCGATATTGAAGAAATTTCTAGATTGTGTATCAGTGACAGTGGTTCCGATCCACAGGTGCAGATCTACATAGTGTAACTCGATGCCGTGTGCTTTGAGTGACGTCATGCGCTAAAGGCGCACGATGTGGAGGCTTCGTTCGTTTTCAAAGTGGAGCAAAAGCATCAGCCACCTGGACGTTTTCGCCCCCTCAGCAACGTTTAGTGTCAGCGTGGAAAACCTGCGCAGTGAAGGTTCAGAGAAGCTTTAACTCTGCTGAGCATTTCTCCCGACACCTAGCAGTGTCTGTGGAAACACACTGGGACCATCTGATTTTTACCACGCTAGTGCAGCTGCTGTTTTATTCAGCAGCTTTTGTAACTGAGTTCTGTGTTTTTCTGAGAGCATGACAGTTACTGCACCTGACTGGTTTAATGACGACAGTCTGAGAGCAGCTGCTTCCCTGATCTCTGCATCCAATCACTTCCTGCTGCTCATCTCACCACTTCCTGCTCTGTGGCTTGTGGTTTCTTTTATGTTTTTTTTTTTGTATGTTTTGTTTTAAACAGAGAAAGCTGTGGATATGATCAGGAAAGATCCATAAGGAAGAAATACATAAATAAATAGGCATCTCTGTGTAGAATAATGGAATCCAAAAAGTATGGAAATGACCTGATAACCCTCCCCAGATCTCTAGAATCATTGCTGATGTCTTTCCTCCTTGGCATGGTGCTAACACACCTGAATGCTGCAGTGCAGCAAACTGCCTAAAGGAACTATTGTGACCAGTTAAAAAGAGGCATACATCTGCAACGGAGTGGAACAGTTAACTCCTGATTTGTAATCACACTGATAACAAAAAGAATTTAAGTTGTGTTATCAGTCATCTCTAAACTGACTGTTGTCTACTAATCTAAGCGCGATTACTTTAGTCTGCACCTGCTCACACTACAGCTGGGTTTTCCTGGTTCATGTAAATTCCCTCATTCGGGAAACATCACTCTCATTCTGGGGCTTTTTTCTCCCCGTTTCTCAGCTGTGCTAAAAAGGATTCAACAAAGAAGATATAACATTACTGTTACTGAGGAGTTTGAGGGCCAAGGCAATGTTATGTCCCACTGTGAGTACAGTGGAGTGAGAGTGACAAAAAATAGATTAGCAAAGCCATCATGAGTTGGCCAAACCAACATGACTGCACACAGCTGAGTTCTGTACGGTGTTTCAGGAGCATTTCACTGCTTCTGCCTCTTTGTTCCTGAGCAAATTAAAAGTGTCTCCCTGGGACAATGTTGCAAAGAGAAGACAGAAACACAAGGCTCACACTGATGATCAGTGTATCAGCACATTGATTACCACCACCTGATGGCTAATGAGCCTCTTCATTCCTGCGGAAGCAACAAGAACGGACCCGAGTTTTTCACACAGTAATTCAGCTTTTTGTTAAATAAGTAATTACATGATGTAAACTGTTGTGTGTCGTTTTATGTTCATATGTTTGAGGCAGTTTTAACCCCATTTACACACCTAAAGAGGTCCAAGTTATTTTCTATAGGATGTTATAGTATTTAAAACCATAGAATTGAAGAGGGTGTACTTTTCCATAACTAAACCTTGTATTAACATATTTCTGTGTAGACTGTATGTTTATAAATGACCTCTGTGGGTAGATCTCTGATGACATTCAGCAGTTAATTCTTGAGATAAAGATTTGAGAAACAGGGCTAACATACAGAGGAGCAGCAGACAATCGTCTCTGCGGAGGAATCTCTGGGTGATGTCTCCGCTGGTCAGGACGGCGTAAGGACAAGAAAGCTCTGACAGCAGACCACTCATCTCCAGCTGGAAGCTCTCAGCCTCACTTGGACCTGGAATGGACAAAAGGAAAATAATCCAAGAATTTTGTGTTATTTTAACAAACAATGAAGTTGCTTCAGTCTCACACATGGCTGCAATAAAATCAGCCTCGTCATTAACCTTCACCTGCCTAGAAAAGCAGCCACCATCAATCCAGTTATTTTCTTAACCCTCCATCTGCAGCTACATCCAAGATAAAGCAGCTCTTACTGTTAGTGGCGTGGACATTTTCTTCAAGTTTGCAGTATAGTCTAAGTTCTGAGACGATCCAGGCACTGAGCTTGGTAAACTCAGGTGAACTTGCTCCACCTGCCACAGCAGAGTCGAGAGCTCCTTCCTCCAATACAGGACCCTGGTACCTGGAGACATCCACACACACACACACACACACACACAAAACAAAGCTAAGGCATGTAAAATCTTGTTATATTTTCAGGCACAACTGTCGCCATGTGATTGCCCGTCAGTGTAGCCTTACAGTGGCATAAATCAGAGTCAGCCCGTGATTTACCCAGACTCAGCCAGACCACCCTGCACATCTGCTAGCTCACTGATAAAGGGTAAACTCTGATGGCACTATTCATCTGCTGGATATTGTAGCATAAAAGAAACTAATCGAGCTGTTTATCACAGCAACACTGGTTCAAGTGTCTAGAAGCTGGATCCCAGACCGGATCCACTGAAGCTATCCCAGTATTCATGGGACGGTGCTGACGCAGCTTGATCCGTCTGTGGCTCAGTTTATTCTAGTACACAGCCACGACCCACCGGGAGAATATCACCAGCAACATTTGCTGCCAATGAAGGCTAGCCGTTTAGCTAAAGTAGACTTTGTGACTAGCTATTTAACGGTTCAGAGGCTGATATGATGCTTTGTGCGCCTTCTGAACATAAATATAATACAGCAAGAGACATAACGGCTGATTTCTCTTACCCTAAGTCCTCAAGAGAGATAAGAATGTCATTCTCCATCATTTACAATCGAAAATCAAGTGCTGCTGAACAGTTATGGCATCAGCCAGCTCAGCTGGCCTGGTACACGTTCAACGTCTTCGTGCTCCTTCTTCTTCGTTGGTCTAACAGGCGGTCGGAGAGTAAATATGGAGGTTCTTTACCGCCACCTGCTGGACTGAGTGTGGACAAGCAGGAAACTAATAAACCGTGGACACTTTTTATTAATCAGATTCCTTTAAAACGGATCTTCGTTTAGCTGAGACAGGGTGAAAATGACTGCACTGCCTTTATAGTCTGCTCTCTAATGTGTATTTCCTGCCCTGAAGTATTTTTCCCACCAAACTTTATTACACAACGTAATGCATTCAGTTAAAAAAAAAGGTTTTCTTAGTTTAGGACTTAGTTTTTACCAAAAAAAAAAAACATTGGACATTGGGAACCTGGGTGTTCACCTAGACCATAAACTGGACTGGACTCACAACAAAGACCACTGTACAGGAAGGGTCAAAGCAGGTCTATCTTCTGAGGAGATGAATGGGGCCTCCTGAGGACCTTCTCTGACTCTGTGGTGGATCAGCTATCCTGTGCAGTGCGGTCTGCTGGAGCAGCAGCATCACAGAGAGGGAAAGGAAGAAGCTGGACTAAGTCATCAGGAAGTCCAGCTCTGTCCTGGGCTGGTCTCTGGACTCAGTGCAAGAGGTAGGTGACCTCTATGTTGGACCATGACTCCCCCCTTGCAAGACCCCTGTCTGGTCTGGAGAGCAGCTTCAGGGACAGATTGATCCATCCTCGCTGTGGGAAGGAGAGATACCGCAGGTCTTTCTGCTGCCACACTTTACAATGAACACATAAAACTGTCTTTACATATTTACATACATGTTTATATCCTGTACATACGCACCCTGCAGACCAGATACTGGACATGTTACTGACTGTGTGCACAATTATTAAGCCAGCTGTAATTATGAGGATTAATTTTATTATTGAACAACTACAGTGCTCTTGATTGATCCAAGAATGTTAACAAACCTCAAACCTGAATACTTAAGAAAGTAAGTGAGGTTTTTGGCATTCTCAGGAGAAAATATGTGTGTAGAATTGTTATGTAACTAAATGAAAAATGGAAACTTCCCCACCTCACTTGATTATTTTCATCTGTTAACATTGGAATAATAAACAAACAACTCAAAATTTACAAATAAACATTTCTGATATTTAAAAAACAAAATAAGTGCCCAGTAAAGCCATCCTTCTTCTCAGTTATGGTCCCAGCCTTCTATTCATGGAGTCGGTCAGTTTCTTGATCTGGTGACGATCTACCTTTTGTGCAGCAGCAACCACAGCCTCCCAGACACCTTTCAGACCGGTGTACTGTTGTCCTTCACCGCACATCTCCCATTTAAGAAGGGCCCACAAGTTCTCCATAGGGTTTACGTCAGGTGAAGAAGGGGGCCGTGTCATTATTTTTTCATCTTTAAAGCCTTTAACTGGCTAGCTATGCAGCGGTGAAATTCGATGCATGCGAAGCAGCGTTGTCCTGCATAAAAATCATAAACTTGCTGAGAGACGCAGACTTTTTCCTGTATCACTGCTTGAAGAAAGTGTCTTATAACAGCTGACAGTAGGTTTGGGAATTCATTTTGAGTCCATCGTCAAACTGAAAAGGTCCAAAAAGCTCATCTTCAGTGATACCAGCCCATACCAGTACCTATCCCTCTGGTCCATCCACTCTCATCTCTTCAGTCCCTAAAACCTTTTTAAAATCTGTCTTCAGATATTTCTTGGCCCAGTCTTGATGTTTCAGATGTGTCCTGTTGAGTGGTGGTTGGGTTTTAGCCTTCTTTATCTGGGCCATGTGTCTGAGCAGCTTGTACTTCTGGTCCCTCCAGGTAGGCTGCAGTTCTGGAATATGGCAGGGTGGGGGATGATGGGTCCTGGCAGCTTCATGTTTAATTCTTCTCAGATCTTTTTTAATTCAACACATTTTTTGCGGCACTGCTGACTATTTGCAACAAAAGGTTTGCTGGTTCAGTGATTGCGCCTCAGTATCCTGGCTGTTTCAGGAATGCTGCATCCCTCTGAAAGACTTTTACCATTTTTGACTGTTCAGAGTCTGTTAAATCTCTTTTTTGGTCTTTTTTGCATGAGGAAAAGAAGCTGCCTGATAATTATGCGAACCTTAATATAGGGTGTTGATGTCTTTAGGTCACAGCCTCCCTTGTTAGATAAATACACATCATCATCTGATATGTTTAAATCCAATAAGAATTTGAGTTTATACAGCTTGGCGTTGGAGAAAATGCATGAAAATGGTAATATGGTCCAAATACTCACTTGCCTAATAATTGTGCACACACTTTATTTCTTATTTGTGTGTGTGTGTGTGTGTGTGTGTGTGTGTGTGTGTGTGTGTGTGTTCAGGTTGATATCACCTGCATGCTTCTGCTTCCTGCACCTGTACTGTTGCAACAAAGCAGTTTTTCCACTGAGGGACTGATGAAGGTTTTTATACTTTTTCTTAATACACCTGATTCAAATGAATGAGTCATGGACAGACATGTGCAGCACTAGACAACAAGTTGTTAGAGAACCTTTTTATCTGAATCAGATGTGCAGCAGCAGGGAAACCTCTAAAACCTGCAGGACGGTGGCCCTTGAGGACAGGAGTTGCTGATCCCTCCCAGTCACCTGGTTTTCCATCATCAGTACTGTTGTGTCTGTTTTACTGAAAGTTTTGATATAAAACCAAAAACTACAGAAAATTAAACGTATTTCAGCATTGTGTATTCCCATGCTGGATGAACGTAAACATTTCGTAAATCTAACGTGTCATATAAGTTTACTAGTAAACACAATTATCTGTAAGACACACAAATATAAACCTAATATTTACAGTCACATGGTTTCCAAGGCCAAACTGATGAAATAATCCAGAAACACGCTGAATTCTCTGCAGCATTGCTGCACTTCTCTGCTACGACCTGCAGGGGGCAACACCTGGACAGCATGCTCACTGACAGATTTTCTACAACTAAATTTAACGTGTCACTTCAGCATATTCTATTAATCTTAATCTATGAAACTATCTTTAACTAAGATGGTCGATGATCACGTCAACATGGGCCACATACAGAACCGTGTAATAACAATAACTTTGAAAAGGGCGTTTAGGTCAGCCTAGAAGGCAAAGGGAGAGTGCTTTGGCTCCACCTAGTGTCTATTTGTGCACGCCCCTGGCAGGAGGTCTATCTTTGATCCTGACTGGTTTAAAAGTGGTTTTACTTCTACACGACCTATTGAATTGAGAAGAAGACTTTATATAGTTTGAGGATTTTCTTGATAAGTTAAAATTTTCTACTTTAAGGAAAAAATCTACAAAGCTATTCCTGTTCCCTTGTTGCACAGGATTCAGTGGTTTACATTTCTATCAGATCATTGGTTAATCTGAAGGACCAGAGATCTACTAACAGGCTAAAGTCTCACTTTTAAACAGAAGACTTTTGGGGATTTCAATGCATGTACTGTCGGGTGTAATATAGATTCCTCCTTCTCTTTCTACTTAGGCTATTCCTATAAAGCTAAAGTCCATCCATCCATCCATCCATTGTCTGCCATTTATCCAGAGTCGGGTTGCAGGGACAGCAATCTAAGCAAAGAAACCCAGACTTCCCTCTCCCCGGCCACAGTCACCAGCTCATCCAGAGGGATCCTGAGATGTTCCCAGGCCAGCCGAGAGATGTAGTCCGTCCAGTGTGTCCTGGGTCTTCCCGGGGGCCTCTTTCCAGTGGGACATGCCCGGAGAACCCCACCAGAGAGGCGTCCAGGAGGCATCCTAACCAGATGCCCAAGCCATCATATCTGGCTCCTCTCAGTGTGGAGGAGCAGCGGCTCTACTCTGAGCTTCAGGAACGTAGATCAAATGGTAAATACAGAGCTTTGCCTTTTGGCTCAGCTCCTTCTTCACAATGACAGACCGATGCAGAGTCCGCATGACTGCAGATGCCGCACCCATCTGCCTGTCGATCTCACGCTACATCCTTCCCTCACTCGTGAACAAGACCCTGAGATACATGAACTCCTCCACTTGGGGCAGGACCACATCGCCGACCCAGAGAAAGCACTCCACCCTTTTCTGACTTAGGACCATGTTCTTGGATTTGGAGGTGCTGATTCTCATCCCAGCTGCTTCACACTTGGCTCATCACCCTCCTGCAGGTGGGGCCCGGCCACCAAGCGCTCGCATCCGTGCCCCACCTCCAGGCCTAGCTCCAGAGGGGACCCCGGTGACCCACGTCTAGGCAAAGAAAACCTGGGTCCATTATTTGTCGTCATCATAGGGGTGCTTTGAGCCACGCTTCGTCTGGTCCCTCCCCTAGACACCTGTTTGCTAAGGGTGACCCTATCAGGGTCATAAAGCCCCTGGGCGACAACATAGCCACTAGGATCTTCAGGACCCGAAAACTCCTCCACCACGGTAAGATGGTGGCTCAGGGAGGAGCTAAAGCTAAAGTAACATAAAAAAAAACACTATCTGGAATTTACCCTGTTAGTAACTTCTCAGCAAAAGAGATTTAACTTTGAGGTTGAACCAGGGACTCCTTCACAATGTGAAACCATTGATCTTTCTGTAACTGTCCTCCTGTGAGCAAACATTGGTCAAACATGTTATTTCCATGTTTACTACATAATTTATTTTATGTGCAGTCTAGACATAAACATCTTTGACACTGTCATTATTATTCTAGCTTAATCCACTCCTGCAAACGGAAAGGTGAAACACCTTCATTTAACTGTTTCACCAATAACTTTGTTTGCTATTTCAAATCTTCATAAACAAGGAAAAGTAGTTTCAAACCTTATATTCATGTGTATGCCTCAGCCCCAGTGTCTGTGCTGTTTTGTTTTAAACTGTTCTGGATTTCTTGCAGGTATTTTCTGCCATCTATGATCTGATTAACTCTTCTGGACACGATAACAAAGATGGCTGCTCTTTTTATTTTACCCTAACTGTGCTCTACTTATATTGTTGAATAAAGTTGGGGGCGGGGGTTAACTGTAATGAGAGCCTTGATAGCCCATCTGATGGAGGTGAAGGATCATTTAATCTTTCACCTGTGCGGAACAGGCATTATTTGTTATTATTAGTGATCGTTACAGAAAAAATGTGCGTGTCTTTGTCAGGCTCTCTTTGTACATTTAGAATGAACCTGGAGATCAGTTTTACTCAGCTTTCCGACTTTCTTTTTTTCTGACTGAGGTGGATTTTTTTTTCTTTTTACCTGAGATAACATTGTTTTGCTGGGTGCAATGGTGTCAGTTATCTTGAACCATCAACAAAAGTACTAGTTTGTTAACAGACTGAGGCCACAGGAGAGGGGGTTGTGGAAGTGAAAGCCTGAACATTTTACTGCTTTCTTCACTTATATGTCGATTTGAAACGATCTTTGTACATAAATTTACCCTCAAAGAACACAAAAATGGTCGGAGAAACACATCCACTTTTAGAAATGCTTAGATCTCCTGTGGTGTGTGAATGAGTCCAGATAAAATCCAGATCCGGTAATGATGGAAAACCGTAGAAGAAGACTTGATTATATTTTGGAGGCCTGTATATATGTATTAGCTCAGCGTCTGACCGGGTCTGTTTGTTCGGAACCAGTTTTCTTGGTCCATGACAGGAAGTGCGGAGACGTTTTAGAAACATGGCACGCGGGTCCCACACAAACGTCACTTCCGCCACCTCCACACCAAAACAAGATGGCGGCAGTCGTAGAAAGAGTAGATGGATGTGTTGGGTCGCTGGATTCGGACGCGGTATCGCTCAGACAGTCCACCCCCCCGCCGGACCAGCAGCACCAGAACAACCCGCTGCTGGGTCTGCCCATCGTTGCCATAGAGACCATCCTGAACTTCCTGTCCTACGACGAGATCAGCCTGCTGCGCGCGGTAAGGACAACAGAGGCGGACACGGCTAACGTTAGCAGGGTGCACGAGCCTGACACAGATGCGTAATACAGCTGAGTGGACATGGTCTTACACGCACACACACACGCACAGTGTCCTGCAAACACACCGAATCCGTGAAAACTGCTGCAAACGCGCGTGAGGACGGAGGGTGGATATTTCTCATCAGCTGTCAATACAGGAGATGCTGATCAGTGTCCCCCTGCAGACAGACAGGTGTGTTTTCTTGCAGACAGACAGGTGTGTCCTCCTGCAGAAAGACAGGTTTGTCCTCCTGCAGACTGACAGGTGTGTCCTCCTGCAGAAAGACAGGTTTGTCCTCCTGCAGACAGACAGGTGTGTCCTCCTGCAGAAAGACAGGTGTGTTCTCTTGCAGACAAACTGGTATGCCCTCTTGCAGAAAGACGGGTTTGTCCTCCTGCAGACACACAGGTGTGTCCTCTTGCAGACACACAGGTTTGTCCTCCTGCAGACAGAGAGATGTGTCCTCCTGCAGACTGGTTTGTCCTCCTGCAGACAGACAGGTGTGTCCTCCTGCAGAAAGACAGGTGTGTTCTCTTGCAGACAAACTGGTATGTCCTCCTGCAGAAAGACGGGTTTGTCCTCCTGCAGACACACAGGTGTGTCCTCTTGCAGACACACAGGTTTGTCCTCTTGCAGACAGACAGGTGTGTCCTCCTGCAGAAAGACAGGTTTGTCCTCCTGCAGACAGACAGGTGTGTCCTCCTGCAGACAGAGAGATGTGTCCTCTTGCAGACAGACAGGTGTGTCCTCCTGCAGAAAGACAGGTGTGTCCTCCTGCAGACGGACAGGTGTGTCCTCCTGCAGACAGAGAGATGTGTCCTCCTGCAGACAGATAGGTGTGTTCTTCTGCAGACAGACAGGTGTCCTCTTGCTGACAGACAGGTGTGTTCTCTTGCAGACAAACTGGTATGTCCTCCTGCAGAAAGACGGGTTTGTCCTCCTGCAGACAGACAGGTGTGTCCTCTTGCAGACAGAGAGATGTGTCCTCCTGCAGATGGGTTTGTCCTCCTGCAGACAGACAGGTGTGTCCTCCTGCAGACGGACAGGTGTGTCCTCCTGCAGACTGACAGGTGTGTTCTCCTGCAGACAGACAGGTTTGTCCTCCTGCAGAAAGACAGGTGTGTTCTCTTGCAGACAAACTGGTATGTCCTCCTGCAGAAAGACGGGTTTGTCCTCCTGCAGACACACAGGTGTGTCTTCTTGCAGACACACAGGTTTGTCCTCTTGCAGACAGACAGGTGTGTCCTCCTGCAGAAAGACAGGTTTGTCCTCCTGCAGACAGACAGGTGTGTCCTCCTGCAGAAAGACAGGTGTGTTCTCTTGCAGACAAACTGGTATGCCCTCTTGCAGAAAGACGGGTTTGTCCTCCTGCAGACACACAGGTGTGTCCTCTTGCAGACACACAGGTTTGTCCTCCTGCAGACAGACAGGTGTGTCCTTCTGCAGACAGAGAGATGTGTCCTCCTGCAGACTGGTTTGTCCTCCTGCAGACAGACAGGTGTGTCCTCCTGCAGAAAGACAGGTGTGTCCTCCTGCAGACTGACAGGTGTGTTCTCCTGCAGACAGACAGGTTTGTCCTCCTGCAGAAAGACAGGTGTGTTCTCTTGCAGACAAACTGGTATGTCCTCCTGCAGAAAGACGGGTTTGTCCTCCTGCAGACACACAGGTGTGTTCTCTTGCAGACAAACTGGTATGTCCTCCTGCAGAAAGACGGGTTTGTCCTCCTGCAGACACACAGGTGTGTCCTCTTGCAGACACACAGGTTTGTCCTCTTGCAGACAGACAGGTGTGTCCTCCTGCAGAAAGACAGGTTTGTCCTCCTGCAGACAGACAGGTGTGTCCTCCTGCAGACAGAGAGATGTGTCCTCTTGCAGACAGACAGGTGTGTCCTCCTGCAGAAAGACAGGTGTGTCCTCCTGCAGACGGACAGGTGTGTCCTCCTGCAGACAGAGAGATGTGTCCTCCTGCAGACAGATAGGTGTGTTCTTCTGCAGACAGACAGGTGTCCTCTTGCTGACAGACAGGTGTGTTCTCTTGCAGACAAACTGGTATGTCCTCCTGCAGAAAGACGGGTTTGTCCTCCTGCAGACAGACAGGTGTGTCCTCTTGCAGACAGAGAGATGTGTCCTCCTGCAGATGGGTTTGTCCTCCTGCAGACAGACAGGTGTGTCCTCCTGCAGACGGACAGGTGTGTCCTCCTGCAGACTGACAGGTGTGTTCTCCTGCAGACAGACAGGTTTGTCCTCCTGCAGAAAGACAGGTGTGTTCTCTTGCAGACAAACTGGTATGTCCTCCTGCAGAAAGACGGGTTTGTCCTCCTGCAGACACACAGGTGTGTCCTCTTGCAGACACACAGGTTTGTCCTCTTGCAGACGGACAGGTGTGTCCTCCTGCAGACAGAGAGATGTGTCCTCCTGCAGACAGATAGGTGTGTTCTTCTGCAGACAGACAGGTGTCCTCTTGCTGACAGACAGGTGTGTTCTCTTGCAGACAAACTGGTATGTCCTCCTGCAGAAAGACGGGTTTGTCCTCCTGCAGACAGACAGGTGTGTCCTCTTGCAGACAGAGAGATGTGTCCTCCTGCAGATGGGTTTGTCCTCCTGCAGACAGACAGGTGTGTCCTCCTGCAGACGGACAGGTGTGTCCTCCTGCAGACAGACAGGTGTGTCCTCCTGCAGACAGAGAGATGTGTCCTCTTGCAGACAGACAGGTGTGTCCTCCTGCAGAAAGACAGGTGTGTCCTCCTGCAGACGGACAGGTGTGTCCTCCTGCAGACAGAGAGATGTGTCCTCCTGCAGACAGATAGGTGTGTTCTTCTGCAGACAGACAGGTGTCCTCTTGCTGACAGACAGGTGTGTTCTCTTGCAGACAAACTGGTATGTCCTCCTGCAGAAAGACGGGTTTGTCCTCCTGCAGACAGACAGGTGTGTCCTCTTGCAGACAGAGAGATGTGTCCTCCTGCAGATGGGTTTGTCCTCCTGCAGACAGACAGGTGTGTCCTCCTGCAGACGGACAGGTGTGTCCTCCTGCAGACGGACAGGTGTGTCCTCCTGCAGACTGACAGGTGTGTTCTCCTGCAGACAGACAGGTTTGTCCTCCTGCAGAAAGACAGGTGTGTTCTCTTGCAGACAAACTGGTATGTCCTCCTGCAGAAAGACGGGTTTGTCCTCCTGCAGACACACAGGTGTGTCCTCTTGCAGACACACAGGTTTGTCCTCTTGCAGACGGACAGGTGTGTCCTCCTGCAGACAGAGAGATGTGTCCTCCTGCAGACAGATAGGTGTGTTCTTCTGCAGACAGACAGGTGTCCTCTTGCTGACAGACAGGTGTGTTCTCTTGCAGACAAACTGGTATGTCCTCCTGCAGAAAGACGGGTTTGTCCTCCTGCAGACAGACAGGTGTGTCCTCTTGCAGACAGAGAGATGTGTCCTCCTGCAGATGGGTTTGTCCTCCTGCAGACAGACAGGTGTGTCCTCCTGCAGACGGACAGGTGTGTCCTCCTGCAGACACACAGGTTTGTCCTCCTGCAGACAGATAGGTGTGTTCCTCTGCAGACAGACAGGTGTCCTCTTGCTGACAGACAGGTTTGTCTTCCTGCAGGCAGACAATGGTGTGTCCTCTTCCAGACAGACCGTTGTGATCCTGCAGACAGAGAGGTGTGTCCTCCTGCAGACAGAGAGGTGTGTCCTCTTGCTGTCATCAGGCTGTCCTTCTGCAGACAGACAGGAGTGTCCTCCTGCAGACACACAGGTGTGTCCTTCTGCAGACAGAGAGATGTGTCCTCCTGCAGACAGGTTTGTCCTCCTGAAGACAGGTTTGTCCTCCTGAAGACAGATAGGTGTGTTCTTCTGCAGACAGATAGGTGTCCTCTTGCTGACATAGAGGTGTGTCCTCTTGCTGACAGACAGGTGCGTCCTCCTGCAGACAGGCGTGTCCTCCTGCTGACACACAGAGAGGTGGGTCCTCCTGCAGACAGGCCAGGGAGATGCTGTAGAGAGACAGGTGTCCTCCTGCAGACAGACAGGTGTGTCCTCCTGCAGACAGAGAGGTCTGTCCTCTTGCTGACAGACAGGTGTGTCCTCCTGCAGACAGGCCGATGTGATCCTGCAGACAGGTGTGTCCTCCTGCAGACAGGCTGGTGTGATCCTGCAGACAGGCTGGTGTGATCCTGCAGACAGGCCGGTGTGATCCTGCAGACAGACAGGTGTCCTCCTGCAGACAGACATGTTTGTCTTCCTGCAGACAGACAGTGGTGTGTCCTCTTTCAGACAGACCGTTGTGATCCTGCAGAGAGACAGGTGTCCTCCTGCAGACAGAAGGAGAAGGTGGGAGGGACCTAATCTTCCAACAGGTGACTGACAGAGAAGTTAATCAGGGACCAGACGATGCAGACCCTACAGAGCAGCCATGATGGAAATATTTACTGGACATCAGGGACATCTGACTTCGCAGGGAAACATTATTTATATGAAGTTATGTGTTTGACATGTCCTCACAATGTCATATAGAGGTGTGTGTGTGTGCACACGCGCCGGTGTGGTTAATTCATTAAAATATGTTGCTGCATCACTGCGTGTGACTAACTGCAGGAGTGTGCGTGGTTTCAAAAAGACACACAGAAATGAGTTAATGTTGCTATGATGACGGTGTCTTCAGTGCTTTATGGTTAACGTTGCTATGACGACTGTTTTCAGAGTGTGAAGGTTAACGTTTCTATGACGACAGTGTCTTCAGAGCTTGATGGTTAACGTTGCTATGACGACAGTGTATTCAGAGCTAGATGGTTAACGTTGCTATGACGACTGTCTTCTCAGCCTGATTAATGTTGCTATGATGATGGTGTCTTCTGAGCTTGATGGAAAACGTTGCTATGAAAAAACTAGGGCTATAAACTAGGGCTGCAACGATTAGTTGACGTTGTCAACAGTAGTCGACAATAAACCGTCGACTATTGTTGGCAAATAAAAGAAAAAGAAAAAAACAACACCTTATCTCGGCTGAGAGTTGCACATTCGCAATAAAGTCCGCTAGCGGAAAAATATGGCAGCGGACCAGGAAACAAAACGACGGCAGAGGACACCAAAAGTGTGGGACAACTTCATGTTAAACTTATAAAATAAATTAAATACATGTAAGATTTGTAAAGCGAACCTTGCGTACCACGGAAGTACGTCTGCTAGTGTGTACGTAGTGTCTTCTGAGCCTGATTAACGTTGCTATGACGACGGTGTCTTCTCTCAGAAACAGTCAGAAAGGCTCAGATTTCGTTGGATTTCAGACTCAGCGAGGCCATGGATGGAACAGTGACTGCTGGGAAATGACGAGCTGTGTTGAAAGAGTCATGAACCGTGAGCAGCAGATGGTCTAAGGGTCTTTAACCTGCCATAAAAACTAACCAGAAGAAAGTAAAGTCATGGAAGTACATGTGTGTGCAGGTCTGCTGCTCAAGTTAAAGACTCCTCCTGACTGGAAACAAACCTGTTTAAAGTGAATGGAAGCCAGTGGCGGATGAAATCCGGAGGAGATTTGAGGGAAAAGCATGAGCCCCGTCGCAGCGATAGTGACATTGGGTAAAAGAGGATAAAAACGCCTTCGTTTTGATGGATAATCCCTGGATAAATGGACATGAAAGAAGCTTGTTTGAGAAGTTGGACTAATTTTCAAAGTGTTGTGACATTGTCACCCTCAGCCAGGACTCCTCAGTTCGGTCCTACAAGGCCTCGGCCCTGCAGCTTCCTCATTCCTCTTCCTTCATTACACCCCTGCATGCTCTACAAAGCCGTCTGCCTGCAGCTCTCTCCGGAGGTAAAATCTGGAATGTGGTTCACATCCTCCTTCTGGATCCTGGAGCTTATTGTTTCTAGATATTTCCAGAAGTGTGACGTCCCTTCCAGGTTGTATTCTCTCATCATTTGAGTCTATCATATAATCCCATGTCTACAGTCCATTTAAGAGCCACTTTTTCCAGAATATTTCTTCCCTCTCGATACTAACGAGAGAATTATGTTGCTCGTTTACACTGTGCTAACTTATAAATCCCTGATCTCGGGAGTGGGACATAATGGGACAAACTATCAGTGGGAGCAAATGGAGATGATGGGTCGTTATTTACTCAGACCAGCTTTAGTCCAACTTATTTCATCTGACAGGTAGTATAACCCCGGCTCTGGTAGCCCTCTGCAGTAAACACACTTCACCCAGTTTGATTCAGGTTTTTCCCATAAGAAGTTTTAAATAATTATATCATATTGTTTAAAATAAGGGCTGCACGGTGGTGGCTTTTCTGTGTGGAGTGAGTGTGAGTGGTTGTTTGTGTCTGTGTTGGCCCTGCGATGGACTGGTGACCTGTCCAGGTGTACCTGCCTCACCTGCTAAATGCTGGGATAGGCTCCAGCTGCCCTGCAACCTGTAATGGTCAAAGTGTGCAGAGAATGAATGAATGTGTAAAATAAATAAAATATGATAAAATAACTATATAACTGGTAACATCATTGGTAGGGATGAACGATGTATCTGCGTCTGTTAGATGAGTCTGAGTAGATGAGTGAGATGAGATCCATATTTATTTCTGGCTGTTGGTGTATGTGTGTCTGGAGGATCTTTGGCCATGTCACAGTGATGCAGCAAAGCATTGTGGGATGTTTAACAGCAACGGCAGCGGCACGGTTGTTTTTCACGGTGTGGAGGGAAGATACTGGAAAAGCATCGGTGGACGAGCGTCCAGACTCACTAGAAGTTTCCTAAAAGCTCCGCTGTTAGTTTCCTGGAAGTAAAACACATTCAGAAAATAAAGCAAGAGGTTAAAAGCTTCAGGTTGCATCATTTTCCCCTCACACACAGTCTCATCATGTTAAACCTTTTTTTTTTTTTTACTATTGATATTGTAAATATCTCCTCTCGGCCATAACAAGGATTTTAATACTGGTTAAGGGTAATCTGTATGTTCCGCTGGGAATCTATCAGACCAGGTGACTCTGTGTTCCAGTTCTCCTCCATCATCGGGTTCTCCAGGAGCAGGCCGGAGATACGGATCTCTGAACATCCGTCACCTTTTCCAGAGTGTGTAAAAGTCTTGATAAAACTCTGGAAATACCTCATTTATTTCTCCTATTGAAGATATTTTATCCCTTTTGCTTCACTTGCTCATTTTCTCCTTCATAATAAGCATGAGTTTAATTTAATGAGTATAAAAATAAATAAATTCAGCTTCACAAATATGTAAGTTCAGTTTTTCTGGGAAACCTTTAGATAATTGTGCTTCCTGGTCTTAGCACGAGCTGCCGTCCAGCCTCTGATATGAGCCTTCGATGCTTCCCTCCCTCCCTCAGTCTGTACTGAAATTTGTTTGGGAAACAGGAGAAGCAGAATAAAAAGCGGATGTTTGCCTCGGTGCCCTGGGCATCGGTAGCCATGATGAGACAGATGAGGTGGTGGTTAGTCAGGAGTCTTACAAACCTCCGTCCAGACTGAGGATCCCTCTGTGATCCGGGTACGGCGGCTTATCTGTCTTAAAGTTTAGGACTTTTATTCTGAACAGAAAGGCTGGTTATCAGCCTGAATGATAACCATGTGAAAGATACAAATTTATCTTAGATAATAAAACTTGTATAGTTTTATCTTGTTTTTATTGTCTATGAAGTCATTACTGTAGATTAAACCTTAGCCTATCACCTGGAATCAGAAGGGCTGTAATGTACCGAGCTGAAGGGAATCTTGGTTTTACTGTTTTCTGACATCATGGGTGTCTTGAGGAAACCTTGAGTTTGTTTTGGACAACAGATAACCACACCAGATCCAGGCAACCAGATGTTAATCACAGTAAGAACTGCGTCTGTCTGCATGTTTGGACGTCACAAATGATGCATGGCATCTTCCTGCTTCTCTACAGGGTCTGTGGTTTACTCTGCTCACAGCACAGTCACCATGTTTGACAATGAAGCTGGAATCCCTCGTAAAACATGGAAAATGTGGGTGTGATCTGCTGTCTCCAGCAGTTTAAGAGTTTTTTTTGGCGTTGGAGGAAAATTTGGATGAGAGTTGAATGAATTTTGACCTCTGCATGCCCCCGTCTGTCTGATGGAGATCAGGTCTCCTGCAGATGTCCTGCGGAGGACAATAGAAACACTGTAGACGTCCTAAACGTCAGCATCTGTTTCTGCTGAAGCTTCAGGCTTAGAATAGACTGATGGACAAATGGGAGGAACCCTGGGTGTTTAAACTAGACCTGGAGATGGAGATGAAGATGGAGATGGAGACACTGTTGTAGAAAACACTGGTTCTACAAACCGCTGTGTGTTAATAAAGAATGAAAGAAAGCCTGTTTACAGCTGCTTGGATGCGGCGGCTCCAGCTCCTCCATGCAGCCGGTCCAGGGTCCGCGTCCCGTCCCAGGGCTTTCTGCTGCAGCTCACCCCCTTCTCTGACCCCTGGTCCTGTCAAGCATATGTCCAATGAAGGCCTCTAGAACAAATAACAATTTTAAAATAATACAATAAATTGTATATTCAGGATATTTTCCTACTGAACACACAGGAGTACGCTCAGTGAGAGACTGATACAGCCTAAATGCTCCACTGAACCACACAGGAAATCATTCCTACCTGTGGCCATCAGACTGTACAACTCCTCCATATAGCAACAACATCCAATATTATACATTTACACTCTGCACTACATTTAAATTGTACTGTCTATCATGTTGATAATACTGTTTTTTGTGACCTCACAAAGGGAAATAACCTCTGCCCCTGGTAGTGGATGTCTGGGTATCTGGTTATCTCTAAAGGTGGTGATATTTCTTCTGTTGTGGTCGCTGACTCGGCCTTGTCTGACCATTTTTGTATTTTGTTTGATTTACTGATCACTCAGAGTGTCCAACCAACCTGCTCCTCGGTTAGGAAGAGGAACATTAATGAAAGAACAAGTGCTAAGTTTGTGGAGGCCATAGCTATGCTACCAACAACCAGTGCAGAGTCAGTTGATGGACTCCTGGATCATTTCAATCTGAAAGTCTTCAATGTAATGGATGCTGTTGCACCGATAAGAATCAAGAGCAACTTGAGCAAACAGAAAACACCATGGAGAAACACCACTGTGGTTACCAGTCTAAACAGAGAATGCAGAAAAACTGAGCGGAAATGGCGGAAAAATAAACTTCAAATTCACTATGAGCTGTACAAACAAAGCCTGCGTAACTATAACAATGAGCTGTGCAAGGCCAGAGAGCTGCATTTATCTGGAATGATTAACAAGAGCATCCGTTTGCTGTGATGGAAAACTTCCAAGTTCAACCCAGAGCTCCTTTCCACTGACAAATAAAACCAGTTTACCAACTTTTTTAGCCAAAACAAACAATTAAACAAAATATTAATTCCACACAGTCAAACAAGAAAACTAGTCTGTGTCTAAAACCCGGAAATATTTCTGATGTCATGTCGCAATTTAATATGGTTGATTAAAAAATCCTACAAGAAACAGTTTGGCATTTGAAATCAACAACATGCACTCTGGACATGATACCATCCGACTTTTTAAAAACAGTTTTTACCTCAGTAGAAAGTGATCTCCTACTGATAGTTAACAGCTCACTGGCATCAGGCATTTTTCCCAAGTCACTAAAGATAGCTGCTATTAAGCCTCCTAAAGAAAAGGACTCTAGACGCCTCTATAATTAACTACTATAGACCGTCTCTAACCTCTTTTATTTCCAAGATTATGGAGAAAGTTGTATTTTACCAGCTTAATGACTTTTTAAATGAAAGTGGAAATCTTGATATATTTTAGTCCAGCTTTCAACCTCATCACAGCCCTAAAACAGCTCTGGTCAAAGTGTTAAATGACATTAGGTTGAATACTGATTCTGGTCTAGTATCAGTTCTGGTCTAGTATCAGTCCTGGTTCTGCTGGATCTTAGCACTGCGTTTGATACTGTAAATCCCAGAATCCTGTTGCACAGGCTGGAAAACTCGGCTGGACTTTCCGGAGCGGTTCTTAACTGGTTCAGATCGGCACTTGTTACGATCGGCAGCTATGAATGATGAAGTGGCCATGACTTGTGGAGTCCCCCAGGGGTCAGTCCTTGGACCTCTTCTGTTCAACTTGTATATGCTCCCTTTGGGTCAAATATTACAGAACTATAGCATTAGTTATCAAAGTTATGCAGATGATACACAACTTTATGTGTCTCTGTCACCAGATGACTGCAGCCCAATAGACTTATTGTGTCAGTGTCTGGAGCAAATAAACACCTGGCTGAAGGAGAATTTTCTACAATTAAATGAAGACAAAACTGAGATTATTCTGTTAGGTAGCAAAGAGAAGAGGGTCAGCATTGGCAAACATCTGGAGACTCGGGCTCTTAAAACCACCAACCAAGTTCGTAACCTTCGAGTGTTGATAGAAGCTTTTTACCAGCTCAGAAACATCAACAGAATTAAAAGTTTAGTCTCCCAGGAAGACCAAGAGAAACTCATCCATGCATTCATCTCCAGTAGGCTGGATTACTGTAATGGTCTTTAACAGGACTTCCTAAAAAGAGCAGTAAACATCTGCAGCTCATCCAAAATGCTGCTGCTAGAGTTTAACCAGAACTAAGAGATCTGAACACATCACACCAGTTTTACACTGGTTTCCAGTTTATACTGGTTTCCAGTCAGTCACAGAATAGATTTTAAAACCCTTCTGATCGTTTACAAACCCCAGAATGGTTTAGGCCCAGAATACATCTGTGATATGTTCAGAGAATATAAACCTAGCAGAGCTCTTAGATCCAAAGACACTGGTCAACTAGTCCAGACCAGAGTCCAGACTAAACATGGAGAAGCAGCATTTAGCTGTTATGCTGCAAACAAGTGGAACAAACTTCCAGTGGAGATTAAATTTTCACCAAATGTCGACATTTTGAAACCAGGTTAAAAACATTTCTCATGCGCCTATGCATGAAATCCGTATGTTAACTTTTTTTTTTTTTTACTTATCTTGCTTTTAATCATTTTAATGTAATTTATGATTTTATCTTGCTGTGTTGATGCCTTTTACTATTTCTAAATATATAATGCTTTTGTTTTATGTAAAGCACTTTGAAATGTCCTGTACATGAAATTTGGTATACAAATAAACTGCCTTGCCTTAGCCTGAATGGATTTTTTTAAATTAATTTTTATATTTAAAAATCAAACAAAAACAAACTGCAAATATCCTACAGTCCCACCCACCACCAATTCTGACTGCACCGGTGTATCATAACAAGGAAAACAAATTCTACGAAGGAATAATAATAATAATAATAAGAAGAAGAATAGTAGTAATATGATATTGGATATAAGAAACATACAGTTCACAGTTGAGAATAGACATATACACAAAAAAATATACTATAATGTATAAAGATATAGTTAAAAAAAGAAAGAAAGATGAAAATAGGAGGCTGGTAAAAAGGTTCACTGAATCACAACATAAACAGAGCCCACCTTTTTAACCAGGTTGAGAACAGGTGATAGCTAGGTGAGCTATCATTTTAGCTAGTATTTTGCTATCCACATTTAGTTAGATGGGGCGACAGAAACCAGTTTTCAATGGATTTTTCTCCTTTTTAAGAATAAAAGAAATAGTGGCCAGATGCATTGTTGGAGGTAGCATGCTAGAAAAGGAGGGTTCGTGGTATACAGAAAGTAACACAGGAGTTAACTCAATGGTAATTTTTTAAAATTCACTTGGAACCCCGTCAGGACTGTAAACGACTCTTCTAGGTTGGCTGCAGTTTGCTCATTAACAGAGGGAATGTTTAATTAATCAAAAAAGGACTCGAATAAGCGCTCATCTTTCAGTGACTCTGATGTACATAACGTGGAGTAAAACTTATGAAAAATCTAGTTAATTTATGCACTTATGAAGTTCATCTGTTATTTTAGGAATACACTGAGTTGCAGTTTTCTGATAATTACTGTGCAATAATTCTACCTGTCTTTTCACCATGTTTTCACCGGTTTTATGGTGGGTTTTATTGATGAGATTGACAGCTGCTTTCATCAGAAAGCCATTGATTATTCAAACATCATGGATGATAAACAACTTGTGAAACAGGCATCTGGAACTTCAGGGACAGTGGAGCATTGTTAGAAATTACTATTGCTTCATAGTCACATTGGATAACAAGAAGAATACGATTTTTATCAATTAAAAAATAGTCTATTCATGAAGAATAAAATAGACCTGTGAAAAAAAGGAATACAATCTAGAAGTAGGATTTAGACAAGGACAAACATCCGATACGCCATACGCACGAAGAAATTTTTATAACATGGAAGTTTTGTTCCACGATGACAGAACATGTATAACTGGTCAAGCTTCTGATTAATAACAAACATCTCTTTCTCTGTTAATCCTGATTTTTTCTTCAATATCAATATCAAACATGCCTGTTTATTAATTTCTGCAAATATCTTTAATTTCTAACATGTGGTGTGAAAGGTAATATGTGATTCTGATCAAATGTCTCACATCATCTCTTTGGTTTTATTCAGGAATGTTGGTGTCGCAGTTTCCAGTTTTTCCAGATTTATACGGCAGGGTCAGAGTAGCTGTGGATGTAGGGACATTCTCCCACCAAGTTTGGTTTTTATAAATCCAAGAAGTTGACTAGAACTGGCATATGCTGGTTTTTGTACCTGTGCCAGCTTTAGAAATGAGGCCCAGGACTGTAGAGCAGCTAGGTGAGACTAGGTGATCTGCTGGTTCCGGTGAGACTAGGTGATCTGCTGGTTACGGTGAGACTAGGTGATCTGCTGGTTACGGTGAGACTAGGTGATCTGCTGGTTACGGTGAGACTAGGTGATCTGCTGGTTATGGTGAGACTAGGTGATCTGCTGGTTCCGGTGAGACTAGTGACTGCTGGTTCCGGTGAGACCAGGTGACTGCTGGTTCCAGTGAGACCAGGTGATCTGCTGGTTACGATGAGACCAGGTGACATCTGGTTAGGGAGAGACTAGGTGATCTGCTGGTTAAGGTGAGACTAGGTGATCTGCTGGTTACGGTGAGACCAGGTGACATCTGGTTAGGGTGAGACTAGGTGATCTGCTGGTTAAGGTGAGACTAGGTGATCTGCTGGTTACGGTGAGACCAGGTGACATCTGGTTAGGGTGAGACTAGGTGATCTGCTGGTTACGGTGAGACCAGGTGACATCTGGTTAGGGTGAGACTAGGTGATCTGCTGGTTAAGGTGAGACTAGCTGATCTGCTGGTTACGGTGAGACCAGGTGACATCTGGTTAGGGTGAGACTAGGTGATCTGCTGGTTAAGGTGAGACTAGGTGATCTGCTGGTTACGGTGAGACCAGGTGACATCTGGTTAGGGTGAGACTAGGTGATCTGCTGGTTAAGGTGAGACTAGCTGATCTGCTGGTTACGGTGAGACCAGGTGACATCTGGTTAGGGTGAGACTAGGTGATCTGCTGGTTAAGGTGAGACTAGGTGATCTGCTGGTTACGGTGAGACCAGGTGACATCTGGTTAGGGTGAGACTAGGTGATCTGCTGGTTAAGGTGAGACTAGGTGATCTGCTGGTTACGGTGAGACCAGGTGACATCTGGTTAGGGTGAGACCAGGTGATCTGCAGGTTCCGGTGAGACTAGGTGACTGCTTGTTACGGTGATATCTGCATCAATAATATGAGGATCAATAAGCATTTGTCTGTATCTTTGTGACATCAGTTTCCATTTGCGGTATTGCATTTGAGTTCATCTGGATGTCTGCTGTCACTGTAAAACTACAGAGACTTCTTCCTTTAGTCTTTAGTTGGGCACACAGGTGGACTGAGCGTACCTGTTGGCTTCTTCTCTCCAGGTGTGTAAACGTATGGATATGATCTGCCAGCGTGTTCTCAACCAAGGCTTCCTGAAGGTGGAGCGCTACCACAGCCTGTGTCAGAGGCAGGTCAAAGCCCAGCTGCCCAGGTCAGTGTCTCACCTGTTTACACCTGTCCATACCTGTTCACACCTGTTCTAACCTGCTTACACCTGCTCACACCTGTTTATACCTCTTTGAACTTCTTTGCACCTATCAACACACCTGTTCACATCTGTCCAGGTAAATCAAACGACTAGATGTGTGTTCGCGAAAGGCCAGATTGTCTTATACCTTTCACAGCTTAGTGTAATTTTACCTGTGCTGTTCAGTGGTTGTGAGACAGTCAAATCCAATAAAGTTTCTTTGTTAGCAGGTTAAAAACAGCACAAAGGCCTGAACGTCGAAGTTCTGTCAGAGATGAAAGCCAGGGAATAAAATGAAGCCAGTGTTGGTGAGGTCCTGATGTGGAGGTAGGGTCAGGTCCACAGTCTGGGACCAACTTCTAAAAAACCTCCCAGTGTTTTAACCCGGACCCCAGGACAACAACAAGCATCTGATCAGCTGATCTACAGGTTCTGGAAGGAGCGGGTCTTGTTAAAGGTTGGAAAGATAGGAGGGGGCAGGCCCGCTTAAACACTGGAAAACAAAATATTAAATCCACTCTGAAACGGACTGGGAACCAGTGCAGAGAAGCTGAAACTGGTGTGATATGATCAGGTTTACGTTTGAACAAGCTACAGGCGAGACAACAGAGATGGACTTAGACCTGAATCTAGACTGTTACAGCTCGAAGAGATAAAAGCATGAATCACTTTCTCCAGGTCAGAACAGGAAAGGAGTGGTTCAACCTTAGACATGATTCCTAGAAGCTCTGATAACTGGATTAATCTGCTTATCGAGTAAAAACACATGATCAAAAATCACTCCTAAATTTGCAGGGTCTGATTAGGACGGGGGTTAGAAGGCCCAGACAACAGGACTTCAGTTTTATCTTCATTTAAAGTGGACATATCATGCTTTTAAATCCTTCCTTTGCACATATAAATCATTCATTTATGGTCTTTATAAAGTAGAACCGCAATGCTTTGGTCTGAATTCCTGGGTATTCTGGCTCCACACACCCCTTGTTAACCCTGTTCTGAGGCGCGTCTTTAGAGCGACTCGTTTTGGTGCAGCCTCTTTAAATGTGAATGAGGCATTTCTTTTTTTTTTTTTAACCCTGTCCTGTCCAGCATCCTAACATACAGAACGGTGGTCTGTGTGCCATATTTTGCTTGACAGATTTGCTCTACCAAGGGAGACCTGTTATATACATGGCTGCCCTTGATATTTTTATTATTTTTATTGTAATCTTATTTTCTTTAGTCTTATATGTCAGTGCCGAACCTGACAGGGAGATAGAGGAAGAGAGAGAGAGAGAAAAAAAAAAGGGAGAAAAGGACAGGATTAAAATGTAGAAATAACAGTTGTCTATGCTGCCCAGAACATATCACAAAAAAAAAACAACAACATAAACTACCACAGTACTACATGATACCGAAAGAAAGATAGAATGATGATAATATGAAAAATTACAATAGTCATCAAACGTACCTGCAGATGAACGTACCAACACACAAACATCAGCTACATCTAGTGAGAAGCGGATGGAGAGACGAGCACGTTTGTGAGCATGCACGTGTTAATATGCATGTGTGGCCATGCAACAGGGAGGAAATGTGTACCTGCAAGGGGGCCGCGATCACGCCGCACCCCGAAGCATCAGCGGATGACGGGGAGAGCCCGAGGCCCCAAAGGCCAAGCAGATCCACAGAGTACCAAGCCCGGGACAGCCAAAGCAGACAGAGCAGCGGCCCACCCGGACCAGAGCAGAGGGGTCCCCAGACCGGAACCCCCGGCGCGACGGGGCAGGGGCACCGGGCACCGGGCAGCCCAGGGCGATGGCGAGCAGGCCCAGCGGGCGCTGCGGCGCGGGCCGCACGGAGGGCAGGCGCCCCACAGGCCCAAGGGCCACCCTTTCCCCCCAGCAAAGCCCCACCCAGGAACCCGACGGGGCCCGACCGCCCCAGGCAAAACCACAGTGGGCCACACCAACCCAACACCAAGGCTAGGCACTCCAGGGACAAGAACATGTCCGAAGGCCCCCCCCCCCCCCCCCAAAAAAAAACCTCTTTACCCCAACCCTTACCCACCCACCCCCCGCCCCCACCAGGGGCACCCCAGGGAGTCTAGGGCCTGGTGGGCCCCAGACCCGACCCTCTCCACATACACACACCCACACAACCACATACATTCTCCCCGGGGTCTCACCAGCCCCCCGATGCGGCACCGAGGGCAGCCCCCAGGGCAGATGCCGCCCAGCAGCACCCCACACAGGACTCCAGGCAGGCACCGAACCTCCACCCCCCGCAGCCCCGAGTGCATCCCGGGACACGAGGGCGTAGGAAGACCCCGGTCCCCCTGCCCCCCAGCCTGAGTTGTGTGTGCATGAGTATGGGCTATTTATAATGCAATTAAAAACTGGAAGGAGCCATGAGATGGTGATGGGTCCCACTGCTGCCAGGCAGCAGGACCCCCTCAGGACTCCCTCAGTGTGTGTGAGTGTGTGTTATGTGTGTAGTGCAGTACTGTTAAATGTGGTAGTGTCTAACATGTAAATAAAATCGGGGGGAGAGAGGTCACAAAGGGAGGGGATGGAGGAAGGGCCACCTCGGTGGCTCCTTTCCGCCCACCCACAGCCCATGTGCCCATCCCCCCGAGGCCCTAAATGTATATTGATGTCTAGGTTGTGATTAAAATCTAGTGGGGCGGGCAGTCACAGGGGTCCACCGGGGGATCCCGCAATGGGGACCCCCCAGCCAAACCCACCGCCTCCACCCGCCACACAGTGCCCTATGTGTAGTGTGTGTGATGTGGGGTGGCGGGGGAGGAGAGGGGCTCAGGGAGGGGCACAACTGGGACCCCGGGGCTCCCGCCCCCCGCCCGGCCCCCACCCCAGCAACCCGGCCGCCCAGCCCCAGGCCAGCCCCCCAACCGCCCCGGACCCCCAGTCGCCCCCCGGCCCGTCCCCAGTGAGCACCAGCCCCCAGGCCCCCAAGGCCCCGGAGCCAGTCAGCCACACCGTCCCCTACTCAATGGCCCCCCCGACCACCGACCCAGAGAAACGGCCAGGGCCAATGGACCCCCAATGCCCCCCAGCCAGCCCCACCCTTGACCCCCACAGAACGACTAGACCCCAGCACTAGTGATGCGCGGGCCGCCACCTAACCCGCGGGTCGGGTTGGGGCGGGTCAAAGAATTTTCACTTCACCGCGGGGCGGGTTGGTGTGGTTTACTATTCTGAAATATCTAGTTCTATCTATTAATTTTATTTTTTGTCAAACTGAAAATAAAGACCTTAATCAGTGTCTACATTTTGTTACTATAATATGTAAGACAAAATATTTATCAGTTATTTAAACACAGGTCACGTTTTATAACGTAATGTCCACGTAGGCGCGTAATAGGCTACGCACGCTACGTGCAGAAAGCGCCAAGCAGACAAGCAACAAAAGATGGAAATAGTGTTGAATAATCTTCGTTCGGGAGTTTACGTCCTTAAAAAGAAGAAGGAGGGTCAAATGGCTAAATCACAGATTTGGGACAGGTTCAACGAGGTAATCAGTGCAGACAACAACAGCAGCATTAGCTTTATAACACTTTAACGCTTAAACGCTTTAAAACACTTTATTAATTTGCCTATTTATGTTTATAGGCTTAATGTTCAAATGAAAATACATTTTGTGTTGCCAGTGTCCAGTGCCAATTTAGGAGACCATATGCACCTTTCTCAGACTAAATAAAAGCATTCGTCAATGTCGTAAGATGTGTTTTAATGGGGCGGGTCGGGTCGGGTCGGGTTGAAAAAATAGAAGCGGAGGTGCGGGGCGGGTTGGTGCGGTCCAATTTTTTTAAAAGAGCGGGACCCGCGGGTCGGAAAAAACCCCGACCCGCGCATCACTACCCAGCACCCCTTCCCACTACGTGATGTGACTAATCAGCGGGGTCCAGGAAGACTGAGAGTTAACTGATTGGTGTTTAATGGATGCCGATACAGACTCTAGACTGATGTAATCCAACAGGAGATTTCTGTAGTGGTTAATATTTAGATTGTTTTTAGACTTCCAGTTCACTAGAATAGTTTTCTTTGCGATACATAAGGCCGTGAGGACCATATGTGCTTTGTTAGTGTCTATATTAATGTCACTTAGGTCACCCAGTAAACAAAGTTTTGGACATGCAGGAATGTTACATCTAACCCATGTTGATAAATCCTCACAGACCTTATTCCAGAACTTCTGGACAGGTGCACAAAGCCATAAAGCGTGTAAGTAATCATCTGCTGTGTTACCTGTGCACTGTGTGCAGATATCGGAGTGATTAAGACCCATCTTGAACATCCTTTGTCCTGTATAATGCGTTCTATGGAGGACTTTGTATTGTATGAGTTGTAAATTTGGGCTGTCTGTCATATTAAAGGCATTAAGACATATTTGTAACCAAAATGGTTGACTAGGATTGATGGATAAATCTATCTCCCATTTTGAAGTAGGTAGGGAATTTGAGTCATCTATTTCTAACATTAATCTGTATATTTTTGAAAGTAATTTGGGGGTACAGAGGTCCATAAAATCTGCTACTATTGGAGGAAGTTCCAGATCTGTTCGGTGAAGGGGGAATTTTGTGTGTATTACGGTTTTGAGCTGTTGATATTCTAAGAATCTGTTGCTGTTAATCCCATATTGTGATGAGAGTGTATTAAAAGATAAAATGTTTCTGTTATGGATAATATGTTCAAAGTATTTAATTCCTTGGTTAATCCATTGGTTAGCATATTTTTGTTTAGTAGAATATCAGGATTGTTCCAGATGGGTGTGAGTTTACATGGTATTATTGAGGAGTTGGTTTTATTGAGAAATTCCCACCAGGCTGTCAGAGAAGTGCTGATGTTGACACTTTTAAAGCACTTTTGCTTTTTTATACTTAAGCTGAAAAAAGGAATATCAGAAATTTCCAAATTGTCACAAAATGTTTGTTCTATGTCTATCCACAGGTCATCTAGTGGACTAGGTTTGAGCCATTTTAGGACATATTGCAATCTATTAGCTAGGAAGTAATGTTGAAAGTTAGGCAAGTCTAATCCTCCTCTATCTTTCGGCTTCTGTAAAGTTTTTAAACTGATCCGGGGTGGTTTATTTTTCCAGAGAAATCGGGAGATGTGTGATTCTAGCGATTTAAACCAGGTAGAGGGGGGTTTCATAGGAATCATAGAAAACAAATAGTTGATTCTGGGTAGAACCATCATTTTTATGGTGGCGACTCTCCCCATGAGTGAAATGAGTAGAGATTTCCAGCGAGCAAGATCATCTTCTATAGTCTTAAGAAGGTGAGTGTGATTAAGTTTTGTTAGTTCTGAGAGCCTGGAGGGAATATTTATACCTAGGTATCTAATGTTACCTGATTTTAAGGTGATGCTGGGTAGATTTTGAAAGCTACAGTTGATGGGTAGAACTGTACTCTTAGACCAGTTAACGGAGTAGTCCGACAGTGATGAGAATTTATTAATTAGTGAGATTGTTTCAGATAGAGAGGTTTGTGAGTTCTGGAGGAATAGTAAAACGTCATCAGCATAAAGACTTATTTTATGAAATATATTTTTGGACTGAATGCCTTTAATAGCTTTATTTTGTCTAATTGCAGCGGCTAGCGGTTCAATAAATATAGCAAAAAGTGAGGGAGATAGTGGACAACCTTGTCTGGTACCCCTTTGTAGATTAAAACTTGGAGAGGTCTGGTCGTTTGTTCTAACACTCGCATTAGGAGAACTGTATAAGATTTTAATCCAGTTAATGAAAGATGGGCCAAAGCCGAATCTGTTTAGAGTAGCTAGTAAATATTTCCAGTTAACACGATCAAAAGTTTTCTCTGCATCTAAAGAAACTATTATTGTTTCCAGGTTATTGATGGTAGAATAATCTATTATATTAATTAGTCTCCACATGTTAACAGTGGAATATCTGCCCTTTATAAAGCCTGTTTGATCAGGGTGTATAATGATAGGGGTTACTTTCTCCAACCTTCCAGCTAATGCTTTGCAAATTATTTTAAGGTCTGCATTTATCAGTGATATGGGTCTGTAGCTAGATGGTATTGTGGGGTCTTTACCTGGTTTTAATAGTACAGTAATGGTGGCAGAGTTTATGTTTGGGGGTAAGTAACCATTTTCCTTTATTTGTGTCACCATTTTGAAAAATGTTGGGGCCAGTATTGACCAGAATTCTTTATAGAACTCTGCTGGGAAGCCATCCGGACCTGGGGCTTTTTTACAGGGCATATGTTTAAGGGCTTCATGTAGCTCCTCCACTGTGAGGGGGGAATCTAAGGCC
This sequence comes from Melanotaenia boesemani, assembly GCF_017639745.1. Lineage (NCBI taxonomy): Eukaryota > Metazoa > Chordata > Actinopteri > Atheriniformes > Melanotaeniidae > Melanotaenia > Melanotaenia boesemani. The sequence continues at coordinate 3,571,107 of NC_055697.1, forward strand.
GTGACTTGTTCCTGCTGTAAACCTGGAAGATCTATGTTGTTAAGAAAATGATGGATATCATTGTCTGATGGATCTAAGTGTGATGTATACAGAGTTTTATAGAAATCTCTAAAGATGTTGTTTATTGCATCTGGGTCATGCGTAATATTACCTATTGAATCTTTAACAGCAGATATGGTAGATTTTTCCTTATTTATTTTTAACTGGTTAGCTAAAAATCTTCCGGATTTATTACTGTGTTCAAATGTCTCCAAGCGTAATCTTTGCACCAGAAATTCTGTTCTCTTGTTGATTATTTCATTTAATTCCAGTCTAGCCTTCCTTATTTGGTTCATCGTTGGTTCATCTGGTGAAGCACTGTAGGCGTCCTCTAATGATTTAATTCTTATTTCTAATTCTAATATTTTTGAGTTTTCGTTCTTTTTTTTTATGTGACGCAAAAGAGATGATTTTGCCTCGCATTACCGCTTTCCCTGCTTCCCACAGAACACATGCTGAGACTCCTGGTTTGTCATTGTTTTCTCAGTATATAGCCCATTCTTTTGTGAAATAGCTGATAAAGTCTGGATCTTTAAGCAGCGCTGTATTAAATCTCCAGCTTTTAGTCGGTGGTGTGATTCTCGTGTTCCTCAAAGTATCAAAATGGCTACCCCTCTCTGTCTGGAGTTAAAACAGGCTGAGTAAACATGAGGAAACTGGGTTGTAGAGAGAGCATTAACTGATGTTTTTGTCATATGAATCTCCTGTAAGAACACAATGTCTGCCTGCAGATCATTTAATCTATTAAAGATTTTTAGTCTCTTCTCTCTGGTCCCAGCTCCATGCACATTCCAAGTGATAAATCTAAGGATGGTCATGCTTGTGATGAAAAAGTGAGTGTTGGATGCTTCTTGTTAATATAAATGTGTATGTGTGTGTGTGTAAGTGTATGAATATGTATGCGTAATGTTGTGTGCCTGTGTTGAATGTTATTAAATGTACTTGAATTAATAAATGTGAGTGTTGGGTTATATATGCAGGTATTACTAAATGTACTGTGCAGCTTAGCATTAGTGTTATATGGTTCCGTGAGGTGGCAGCTAGAAAAAAAGAAAAACAAAAAAGAGTGCAGAGAGAGAGGAAAAGAAGAATAAAGCGGGAAGAAAACGACAAAAAAGAGGGGGAAGTGGGTGAAAAAAGAAAACGAACCCATAAAATATAAGTCCATTTTGTGAACATTAGAGACTGGCAGTATTATTGTCTATTGTGAACAAACATTAAACTCTGTGACTTAAGCCCAGTGAGTCTGATTAGCGTTTATAACACCTGTGCAAAGTGTGCATTGTGTGGATACATATCTGAGGTCAGTAGAGCCAGGGAGTGGTGTTATGGTCACGATGTAGCTGTCCATTAACGTAAAGCTTGTCCACCGAGATGACAGCGCGGGCTCCTCCGTCCAGGAATTTTCTCCTGATGGGGAACAAGATCTTGCGACGCTCCAGGATTTCTCTGGGAAACTGATCACTCATACTAAGGTCAGTCCCACGAAGCTGTCTGCCGCAACGCTTCACCTCTTCTTTTTCTTTGTGGAGAACGAATTTAGCTACTATCGGCCTGAATGAATGAGGCATTTCATGTCCTGCCTCCATCCAGGTCGCACAAAGATTCCACTCCACCCCATTTGACCACTTTTGTAGTTTCATTGCAGCTACACAATTATCTACCGACAGAGAAACTTTTTATTGGCAAGTTTACAGAGATGTCAACAACTGAAAACGTGTCCGTCCGTCATTACATGTTCAAGTCCTCCTCTCTTCCTTTCTGTTCGTCCTTCACTGATAAGTTCCCCAAACACTTTCATGTATTTTTCATTATCCCATGCAGTCTCTACCAGCTGTTGTCCTCCCACCCCCAACACTACTTTTTCCACACTACCACATTATGAATAAGATAAACAAGGCCTCAACATTGTTAAGGAGTTAGCTAATGCTAGCGTCAAGAAAGTCACTGAATGCATTTGGATCATGTGTTCCACTACACAAAACGGCAAAAAACAAAGCCAAATCATTTTATTTAAAGCACACAGTACAGTTATATCCTCAGGTAGGAAGCTAAAAGTTAGCACACAGTACAATTATATCCTCAGGTAGGAAGCTAAAAGTTCAGCACTAACAGAAGCAGAACGCACAATGCTAATACTATCAAAACAACGGCAGGTACATCATATCAACATGCAAAATGCATGTCTAAAATAAAGCTTGATGTAATTTTAGAGTTATTTGGAGCCTACCGCTTTGCTGTGTCTGTCTTTTCTATAGAGAGAAGGAACTGATTCATTCAGACGCAGTCTTTCAGCAAATCCATCTTTATGCTGGTGGAGATTGCTGAAGCACTCATCCTTGAAGTGCTTCACGCAAACAAAAAGGACTTTCCCCACTGATGTTGGTACATTTCTGTGAACAATTAAATCCAACCAGGCACTTCGAAGAGACTCTGATGCCGGGGGGAAGGAATTGTGTGGGTTGATAGACACAACACTGCACATTTTGACTTGTCTACTGGTAACATCGGCATAACTAAACGTGGACTACAGAATCGCTTTGAGAAAAAAATAAAATAAAATAGCGGATTCACAAAATTAGATACCCGGAAGTCCATGACCTTATTTAGCAGACCCACAGCAAATACTGTGACGTAATAGATAACGAAACATAAAAGATAATAGAGAAAACTAAACAGACTGAAAAATATGACCCAAAAAGAATATAAAGATATATACATAGCATCAGGAGAGAATGCATTTATAAACACTAATAGTGCGTAAAAACGTGTATTTAAGGGCTAAAAAAAGTGGATTTTTCATGATATGTCCCCTTTAACTTCAGGAAATGTTTTGCCATCCAAACTTTGACCTCATTTAGGCGCCCAGTAAAACTTCTAACATAAATTTGAGAATCATCTGTGTGGGTGTGAAAAAAGACCCCATGTTTCTTAAGAATGGAGCCTAGAGGAAGCATACACAGCAAAAAGAGGACTGGACCATGGATGGACCCCTGGGGGACCCCTCAGGTGAGGGGAGCTGAAGAGGAGGAGAAGTCTCCCAATGTAACAGAAAAACTCCTGTCACTTAAATACAATTTAAAACAGTTTAAAGCTGCAGCCTAGAAATGAGGATGCTTCGGTCAACGGTATCAAAGGCAGCACTGAGATCTAAACTAACTAAACTGGATGAGACACCAGCGTGCGTAACGAATAAAAGGTTGTTAAAAACCTTTAAAACTGTAGACTCAGTGCTGTGAAATGTTTTAAAACCAGACTGAAAAACCAGTCAGATTTTCAGCTAGGTGGGTTCGTCTGGAGCTTTCTCTAACAGTTTTGAGACAGGTCTAAAAGTGGAAAGGGTCCGTAAGGACACCGGGTCCAGGTTTGGCTTTTTAATAAAAGGGTGAAAAACTGCACATTTCAGATTAACGGGGACAGTTCCAGACACAAGAAAACTATTAATTATAGCTGGGACACCTGGAACAACGACATCAAAAACGCCTTTCAGCAGTCGAGAGGGACCAGAGTCCAAACCGGATCCTGAGGGCTTCAGGTGACAGACTACTTCAGATGGAAAGGAGGGGGACCCTGACGAGCACATAGAAGGGACCAGAGGATCGAAGGCAGACAGACTCAGAATGACGAGGAACCAATCCATCGTGGGTCAGAAGAGCCTCCGAAGAACAAGCCAAACGGGCCTTAAGTTTCACCAGCTGCGCGCCTTGTTTACCTCGACGCTTGTTGAGTTTTCTCCTGGAAGTTGGAGCTGAGTTCCAGAGATGTAAAAAGTAGCAGAGACCCATACTTGAGTAAAAGTACAGATACTATACCATAAAATGACTTGAGTAGAAGTAGAAGTCTTCTTTAAGCACCGTACTCAAGTAGAAGTATTAAAGTATTCAATATTTTTTGTACTTAAGTATTAAAAGTAGTCTGTCGTCTTTAAAACGTACTCAAGTATTGAAAGTAAAAGTACAGGTATGAAGTTTTAATATGTAATGTTGGTATTAAAGAAAGCACTCAAAAAATTGAATATCACTTCATTTATTTTATGAATATCTTCATAAATCTGAAGGGCACCCAACAAAGCAAGTGATCAGAGAACCTTAAACACTGAGATTAATATCTTGTGCGTCTTCCACCACAGCTTACTTCCTTCTGTATGCAACTTGTATGCATAAAGCACAGTCATTTTTCAGAATGCAGACATTTTCTGTTTATTCTCAAAAGTAGCTGATTTTTAAAATTGAGCGAATTCAGTCTCGCTCTCCTGGGGCTGAAGATTAATCCTGCAGTGCTGAATAGCCTTTCACAGGCTGCTGATGCAGGTAGAGGTGTGTTCAGCTTAACAGACAACTTGCAGACAGCTGGAAAGGATTTTAGCAAGTCCATGTTATCTACTGAACAGGACAAGTAAGCATCTAGCTGTTTGGCACCGTCTTGTGCCTTCGAACCGTGCAGGGAAGAGAAGAAGTCATCTTCATCCGATGAGCTGGACCTGTTGGCCTCACTGAACTGTAAGGAGGGATCTGCAATGTGTTGTTTGATGTAGTCCATTCCTGAAATCAAGTGAAGAGCATATTATAAATAATGACAATACTACACTAATACTTGCTATATTTTTCTTTTATATGTGCTTCTGTCACTATTGTGATGGGTTAAATACATAGATACTACACCAGGGCTACTCAATTCGGTCCTACGAGGGCCACAATTCAGCGGGTTTTCCATGTATCCCTGCACCAACACACCTGAGTCAAATTAGGTGGCTCTAACAGCCAATCAGGTTCTACACAATGACTCATTAATTTGACTCAGGTGTGTTGGTGCAGGGATACATGGAAAACCTGCTGGATTGCGGCCCTCGTAGGACCGAATTGAGTAGCCCTGTCCTACACCCATTAAATATTCTTGCTTACCCATTTTGATTGTGTCATCTTCCTGTGTCCAATTTCTCCGGAACTTTGGAAGGAGAATTGCCGCTGCCACCAGCTCAGGGTCTTCCATCATGGGCCCAAAGCGATTCTGAATGCCTGTCTGCAAGGCATCCACAAGAGGCTTGCAATACTTAAGCGGCAGCTTGATCCTGTCCAGCTTGACTGTCAGGAACTTTACCGTTGGGAGCAGCCACCCCATCTGGACATTAGTTTCAGCTTGCAAGATGTTTGTTGCTTGGGCAACTGGAGTCATGACGGCAGCATACTCTGTGAGGAATGTAAGTTCAGCTGGATTAAACCTGTGATAAAAAAAACAAAAAACAAAACAACATATACACAATATGAGACAGAAACAGCACTGTTATATTCATTGGATATTCATCATTCATTCATCACTCTATTAAATAAAGTACAATAATGTCCAAGTAAACCATATGGACCAGCAATAGGCTAAACAAAAAGAGTATATTTATATTTCAGACTTACATTGCAACCTTCAAATCTGTGCAGACAACTCTCATTGCAGCCTCTCCCTTCTCTTTGACTATCCTGAGCAGCCTATCCACAGCCATGAACACAGAATTCCATCTTGTTACATTAGGACGTACAAGCTGGAGGGAGCAGGCATCTTCAACGATTTCAGCTGCGATTGTGGATCTTCCTCACTTATTCCAAAGTGCTGTGCATTTGCCAAATGCAGAGTAGTACAATTTTTTGTACGCTTCATTGGACACTGCCTTGTTGGCATCAACAGTAGCTATGAGGTTAAGAATGTGGCATGCACAACGATGGTGCTTCGGGAGCTGGAACTCAAAACCATCGTCCTGATCCAAAAGAGAAGATGTATCAACAAACTCTACATCCTCCTCTCTGTCTGCTGCTTCTTCTTCCTCCTCTTCTTCCTCAACTGGAGCATCAGCACAGTTAATTTCCTCATCACCAAATACTTTGAAAGCTTTGATGAAGTTGGAGCCATTGTGTGTTGTTGTTCTGACTAGCTTTCCTCGAATCTCAAACTCTGCACGGATGTCATTTAGCGCATTTTCTAATAGATCGAATGTGTGAGAGCCTCTTAATCGTTTACAGGCCAGGGCTACTGAGCATCTCTTTAAACTATCAGGTTCCAGCCAATGTGCAGTGACCCCAGTAAAGCTTCGTCGCCTGGCCGACCAGCAGTCCGTAGTGGTTGCAATATGGTCAACTTTTTTCATGGCCTCAATAACTGCAGCCTTCATTTGTTTAGCAGCATCATCAATCATTGATGTAAGGGTTGGTCTTGACATGATTCTGCAATTTGGTACAAGTTCTCCCACAAATTCTCTGAATGCTTCTTGTTCAACAATGTTGAATGGCTGAAGTCCTTCGACCACAAACTTAACAATGGCCTTATCAATGGATCTCTGAGGCATAGTCCAAGTACGAACTAACGTGGCCTGCTTGATGGAGGTGGAGGGAACCCCAGTTTGCCTTCTTCTCTTGGCTGAGGTGAGTTCCTCATATCTTTGCAGGTGGCAGTCATGTTTGCTCTGAAACAAACAAAAAGCAAATTAAAAGTTTTACTTAGATACTTAGTTTTACTAGAATTTTACAAAAAGCAACATTGTTACGTGTAATAACTGTTCTGATCCAGGGTTGACACGGTGGAGCAATTACTAGTGGCACAAGGGTTTAATCAGACATGGCCACATAATTGTACCTAAGTAAAAAATTCCACTGTATATCAAAAGAGTTTAGCAAGCAACCCATAAATAAACATCCTTCATTACTGCTCTGCCTTTAACCTTCTGTCATAAGCCTGTAAAACTCAGTAGATGATTAATTGATTAGTTAAATCAATATCAACCCTGCATCGTGAAAAATGGGAGCGAGATTATGCTACTTGAAATACTATGTTTTATCAGCACATTTTCTTGCCACATTTTATAGCTCAGATAAGAAATATTGTTTACAAACTGGCTTAGGCTACACATATACAAAAATAGAGTTAAAATTGGGGATAATAAGTCTAAACAAACTAGTATTCACAGATAGACACAGCCTTTATGATAAAATTATGTTAAGGTAACATTCATCGCGGCATGTCTGGGCATGCATGCCACGTTGTAAGCTAGCTACAAATAATTAGCGGTACGTATAAGAGGTACGTTTTATTTAATATACTGTAGCTTACCTTGATATGCTTTTTCAAGTTAGACGGGGAATTTTTAAAGGCCATTATTTCGCATTCTTTCGGAAGGCAGAGTAAACACTTCATTCGATAGGAATTATCCTTCACTCCAACATAAGAAAACATGCATGCTAAGTAAGGCCAAGGGTGCTCTCCTTCTCCTTCGCCGCCACGACCGCTTAAAGTCGAGGGGGTAGGTGGGGCCTCTTCTTCCATCTCGAACATAAAATTAGAAAAGTTCTGTCCATATAGTTCTTCAAACCGAGAGGCAGGGATCAAACTGAACATGACCTTGTGAGGCAGCTCGATCACCCAATGACAAGCCAGCTCCACCAAACATGCTTGTAGTAGGTTGGCGTAATGATACAGTAATGATCCGTCAAACTACAATAACGAGTAACGATGCTGCTTTTAGAAAATGTATCGGAGTAAAAGTATTCAACTCATCAAAAATATGTAGTGAAGTAAAAGTGGAAGTACGGGAAAAAAATAATACTCCAATAAAGTACAGATTTGACATTTTAATACTTAAGTACAGTAGTGAAGTAGTCCTACTTCGTTACTTTACACCTCTGCTGAGTTCCGAAGGAGATCAGCCGGTATTGTAGATAAGACTGGCAGTATAGATTGCTGTCCAGCCTGGCCAAACTGCATTAGTGTTCCAGCTGATGGTCAGAGATCCTATAAAGTTTGGCGGTCATACATCAGTAGAGCACTGAGACGACAAGTAACACAAACACAGCGGAGGACAGCCAGCCGCACACACTGCTGCCATCTTGTCTAGAAAATGTAAAACCAGCTTGTTTCCTGTTTGTGTTAATCAATCATCTTTCTTTATTTTGGTTAGGTATACACAGCCAAATGTAACCACATCAATTACATAACATTCAAACATAACTAGGCTGAAGCTCATAGCTTATGTATGTTCCAACTGAATCAGCTGATTGTAGGTCTGGTTCTAAAGGAAGGTTTGGATCCAGAGGCTCACGCCACCTGTTACAGGTGGAAGCTTGATTTATAACATCCGCTGGCTGAATCTGAGGCTGGAGCTCTCGTCCTGACACAGCAGGTCTGAGTCAGTTCAGTCTCTAGCTGGACCTTCATGCTGGAGTTAGAACACATGAAAATAAACATGCTTAGAACATCTGGCACATGTGGAATCTCCATTTCAGAGCTGGAGGTGTTTGTGAGCTTTCACCTTTGGGGCCTGATTACAATGATGATGAATATTATAGCAAAATAAACAGATGAAGGCAGTAAAACAAACACCGCTGAGGTTTCAGAACGCTCCAGAAGTTCAGTCTTTGGGCTGATTGAACCACTTTTCTAATAAAAGTTGTCTTTCTGTGTGATTGTGACCCGTGTAGGCGGGAGTCGGAGAGAAGAAATCATTCATTGGCCCGCCATGCAGACATCCTGGCAGCGGTGGAGACACGCCTCTCTCTGCTCAATATGACCTTCATGAAATACGTGGACTCCAACCTCTGCTGCTTCATCCCTGGAAAGGTAAGCTCCATCACAGCAGCAGAACCAAATCAGCTCAGTTTCACAGCAGTAACAGATGGATGGGTGGAGGAATGGATGGGTAGAGGATGGAGGGGAGGATAAATGGATGGGTGGAGGGATAGATGGATGGATGGATGGGTTAGTGGAGGGATGGATGGGTGAGTGGAGGGATGGATGGATGGACAGGTGGGTGGGTGGGTAGAAAGATGGGTGATGGATGGGTGGGTGAGTGGATGGACGGACGGACGGATGGATGGATGGAGCGATTGATGGATGGATCGGTGCAGGGATCACTCAGCCTGATAACCAGCCTTTCTGTTCAGAATAAAAGTCCTAAACTTTAAGACAGATAAGCCGCCGTACCTGGATCACAGAGGGATCCTCAGTCTGGACGGAGGTTTGTAAGACTCCTGACTAACCACCACCTCATCTGTCTCATCATGGCTACCGATGCCCAGGGCACCGAGGCAAACATCCGCTTTTTATTCTGCTTCTCCTGTTTCCCAAACAAATTTCAGTACAGACTGAGGGAGGGAGGGAAGCATCGAAGGCTCATATCAGAGGCTGGACGGCGGCTCGTGCTAAGACCAGGAAGCACAATTATCTAAAGGTTTCCCAGAAAAACTGAACTTACATATTTGTGAAGCTGAATTTATTTATTTTTATACTCATTAAATTAAACTCATGCTTATTGTGAAGGAGAAAATGAGCAAGTGAAGCAAAAGGGATAAAATATCTTCAATAGGAGAAATAAATGAGGTTTCCAGAGTTTTATCAAGACTTTTACACACTCTGGAAAAGTGTTTTTATTGTCTATGAAGTCATTACTGTAGATTAAACCTTAGCCTATCACCTGGAATCAGAAGGGCTGTAATGTACCGAGCTGAAGGGAATCTTGGTTTTACTGTTTTCTGACATCATGGGTGTCTTGAGGAAACCTTGAGTTTGTTTTGGACAACAGATAACCACACCAGATCCAGACAACCAGATGTTAATCACAGAAAGAACTGCGTCTGTCTGCATGTTTGGACGTCACAAATGATGCATGGCATCTTCCTGCTTCTCTGCAGGGTCTGTGGTTTACTCTGCTCACAGCACAGTCACCATGTTTGACAATGAAGCTGGAATCCCTCGTAAAACATGGAAAATGTGGGTGTGATCTGTTGTCTCCAGCAGTTTAAGAGTTTTTTTTGGCGTTGGAGGAAAATTTGGATGAGAGTTGAATGAATTTTGACCTCTGCATGCCCCCGTCTGTCTGATGGAGATCAGGTCTCCTGCAGATGTCCTGCGGAGGACAACAGAAACACTGAAGTCGTCCTAAACGTCAGCATCTGTTTCTGCTGAAGCTTCAGGCTTAGAATAGACTGATGGACAAATGGGAGGAACCCTGGGTGTTTAAACTAGACCTGGAGATGGAGATGAAGATGGAGATGGAGACACTGTTATAGAAAACACTGGTTCTACAAACCGCTGTGTGTTAATAAAGAATGAAAGAAAGCCTGTTTACAGCTGCTTGAATGCGGCGGCTCCAGCTCCTCCATGCAGCCGGTCCAGGGTCCGCGTCCCGTCCCAGGGCTTTCTGCTGCAGCTCACCCCCTTCTCTGACCCCTGGTCCTGTCAAGCATATGTCCAATGAAGGCCTCTAGAACAAATAACAATTTTAAAATAATACAATAAATTGTATATTGAGGATATTTTCCTACTGAACACACAGGAGTACGCTCAGTGAGAGACTGATACCGCTTAAATGCTCCACTGAACCACACAGGAAATCATTCCTACCTGTGGCCATCAGACTGTACAACTCCTCCATATAGCAAAAACATCCAATATTATACATTTACACTCTGCACTACATTTACATTGTACTGTCTATCATATTGATAATACTGTTTTTTGTGACCTCACAAAGGGAAATAACCTCTGCCCCCTGGTAGTGGATATCTGGGTGTCTGGTTATCTCTAAAGGTGGTGATATTTCTTCTGTTGCGGTCACTGACTCGGCCTTGTCTGACCATTTATGTATTTTGTTTGATTTACTGATCACTCAGAGTGTCCAACCAACCTGCTCCTCGGTTAGAAAGAGGTACATTAATGAAAGAACAAGTGCTAAGTTTGTGGAGGCCATAGCTATGTTACCAACAACCAGTGCAGTCAGCTGATGGACTCCTGGATCATTTCAATGTGAAAATCTTGAATGTAATGGATGCTGTGGCATAGATTAGAATCAAGAGCACCTTGAGCAAACAGAAAGCACCATGGAGAAACACCACTGTGGTTACCAGCCTAAAAAGAGAATGCAGAAAAACTGAGTGGAAATGGAGGAAAAATAAACTTCAAATTCACTATGAGCTGTACAAACAAAGCCTGCGTAACTATAACAATGAGCTATGCAAGGCCAGAGAGCTGCATTTATCTGAAATGATTAACAAGAGCATCCGTTTGCTGTGATGGAAAACTTCCAAGTTCAACCCTGGGTGGGTGGGTGGAAAGATGGGTCATGGATGGGTGGGTGAGTGGATGGACGGACGGACGGACGGATGGATGGATGGATGGAGCGATTGATGGATGGATAGGTGCAGGGATGGATGGGTGGGTGGATGGATGGATGGATGGGTGGTTGGGTGGGTGGATGATTTTTTTTATTTTGAACAAATGAAAGAGAAACTATTTACAAAGAAAATGAAAAATAATGACATAAAGAAGTTTGAGAAAGACATGGGAAGAAGTATTTGTCTGGAAATCCTGCCCCTTTCTACTTATGTAGTACACAGATTTGTATAAACCATGATAATGTCCATATACTATATAATTATCCAAATTAATATATATACAACCTAAATATCCATATCAATGAACATATTTACTACAGCCATATAAACATATAAAACATGCAGGTGAAACTCAAAAATTTGAATATTATGCAAAACCTAATTTTATTTCAGTAATTCAGCCTAAAGGGAAACTAAAACTCTTGTGCAGAGTGAGATATTTCCAGCGTTTATTTGTTATAGTTGCGATGATCATGTCTTACAGCTGATGGAAACCTAAAATTCATAATTGAGAAAATTAGAATATTACATGGAAATCAATAAAAAGGATATTGGATCCAGAACTGTGACCATGTGAAGAGTCTAGTCCTGCATATGAACCCAGTTCTTGGTCTGAGCCCCCTGCATGAATTTCTGCCTCCATGCGGCTTGCCATGGATGTTATCAGCTCGTGGTCCTGCTGGGTGGAATGAAGACCAGGATGCTTCAGTCCTTCAGCTCTTCTGCATCGCTCAGTCTAATGAGTCTCATCTTCCTCTTGATAATGCTCCATAGAGTTTCCACGGGGTTCAGATTTGGAGAGCTGGCCAGTTCAGCCCAGTAATTCTTGGTCATTGAACCAGGTTCTGGTTCTTGTGGCAGTGTGGGCAGGTGCCATGTCCTGCTGGAAAATAAAGTCTGCACCTCCACAAAGGAAGCTTGAAGAGCTCTAAAACCTCCTGGTAGACACTGCATGGACTCGGGACTGAAGCCCAGTGGACCAGCACCAGATGACATGGCTTTAACATCACTACCCACTGTGGAAACTTCACGCTGCACTTTAAGGGTCTTGGATTGTTGCCTCTCCAGCCTTCCTCCAGACTCTGGGATCTGGATTTCCATGTGAGATGCAGAATTTGCTCCTCAGAATAGAGAACTTTGGACCACTGCTCTGCAGACCAAGGGCCTCATTTCTAAAGTGTAGGAACAAAAACAGGCGTACGACAATTATAGTCAACTTTTGGGATTTCCGTCCATCCATCCATTTTCTGCCGCTTATCCGGAGTCAGGTTGCGGGGGCAGCTGCCTAAGCAGGGAAACCCAGACTTCCCTCTCCCCGGCCACATTCACCAGCTCATCCGGAGGGATCCCGAGGCTTTCCCAGGCAAGCTGAGAGATGTAGTCCGTCCAGCGCGTCCTAGGTCTTCCTCTGGGCCTCTTTCCGTGGGACGTGCCTGGAACACCTCACCAGGGAGGCGTCCAGGAGACATCCTAACCAGATGCCTGAGCCACCTCATCTGGCTCCTCTCGATGTGGAGGAGCAGCGGCTCTACTCTGAGCCCCTCCCGGATCACCGAGCTTCTCACCCTATCTCTAAAGGAGAGCCCGGCCACCCTGTGGAGAAAACTCATTTCGGCCGCTTGTACTCGCAATCTTGTTCTTTCGGTCACTACCCACAGTTCATGACCATAGGTGAGGGTAGGAACATAGCTCAACATAGCTCAACCGGTAAATCCAGAACTTTGCCTTTTAGCTCAGCTCCTTCTTCACAATTACAGACCGATGCAGAGTCTGCATCACTGCAGACGCCTCATCGATCTGCCTGTCGATCTCCCGCTCGATCCTTCCCTCACTCGTGAACAAGACCCTGAGGTACGTGAACTCCTCCACTTGGGGCAGGACCCTATTGCAGACCCGGAGAGAGCACTCCACCCTTTTCCGGCTGAGGACCATGGTCTCGGATTTGGAGGTGCTGATTCTTCAACTCGGCTGCGAATCGCTCCAGTGAGAGCTGAACATCACGCCCAAAGAGCAGAGACCTTCAACACTTCGGCTGCGCCTAGAAATTCTGTCCATAAAAGTTGTGAACAGAATTGGTGACAAAGGGTAGCCTTGGCAGAGTCCAACCCTCACCAGAAACAGTTCTGATTTACTGCCGGTAATGCGGACAAGCTCTGACACTGGTCGTACAGGGACCGGACAGCTCCTACAAGTAAGTCCGGCATTCCATACTCCCGGAGTACCCCCCACAGGAGTCCCCGGGGGACACGGTCGAATGCCTTCTCCAAGTCCACAAAGCACATGTAAATTGGTTGGGCAAACTCCCATGCCCCCTCAAAGACCCTGAAAAGGGTGTAGAGCTGGTCTACTGTTCCACGACCGGGACGAAAACCACACTGCTCCTCCTCAATCCGAGATTCGACTATCCGATGGACCCTCTTCTCCAGCACCCCTGAATAGACCTTACCGCGGAGGCTGAGGGGTGTGATCCCCCTGTAGTTGGAGCACACCCTCAGGTCCCCCTTTTTGAAGAGGGGGAGCACCACCCCAGTCTGCCAGTCCAGTGGGACTGTCCCTGATGTCCACGTGATGCTGCAGAAGCGTGTCAGCCAAGAGAGCCCTACAGCATCCAGAGCCCTAAGGAACTCTGGGCGGACCTCATCCACCCCTGGAGCCTTGCCACCGAGGAGCTTTTTAACCACCTCAGCGACCTCAGCCCCAGAGATGAGAGAACCAGCACCAGCTACCCCAGACTCTGCTTCCTCATCGGAAGACGTGTTGGTGGGACTGAGAAGGTCTTCGAAGTATTCCCTCCAACGCCTCACGACATCCCTGTACACAGTGTTGACGGAGCACTGCTTTCCCCTCCTGAGCCACCGGATGGTGGACCAGAATCTCCTTGAAGCCATCCGGAAGTCATTCTCCATGGCCTCTCCAAACTCCTCCCATGCCTAAGTTTTTGCCTTAGCGACCGCCGAAGCTGCGCTCAGCTTAGCCCGCCGATACCCATCAGCTGCCTCTGGAGTTCCACAGGCCAGAAAGGCCTGATAGGACTCCTTCTTCAGCTTGACGGCATCCCTTACTGCTGGTGTCCACCAACGAGTTCAGAGTTACCGCCACGACAGGCACCGACGACCTTACGGCCACAGCTGTGGCTGGCCGCCTCGACAATAGAGGCACAGAACACAGCGCACTCGGACTCAATATCCCCCGCCCCACCCAGGACATGGTTGAAGCTCTGCCAGAGATGGGAGTTGAAACTCTTTCTGACAGGGGACTCTGCCAGACGTTCCCAGCAGACCCTCACAACACGCTTGGGTCTGCCAGGCCTGACCAGCATCCTCCACCACCATCTGAGCCAACTCACCACCAGGTGGTGATCAGTTGACAGCTCCACCCCTCTCCTCACCCGAGTTTCCAGAACATGCGGCCACTAGTCCGATGACATGACAACAAAGTCGATCATCGAACTGCGGCCTAGAGTGTCCTGGTGCCAAGTGCGCATGTGGGCACTCTTATGTCTGAACAAGGTGTTCGTTATGGACAGTCCATGACGAGCACAGAAGTCCAACAACAAAACACCACTCGGATTCAGATTAGGGGGGGCCGTTCCTCCCAATCATGCCCCTCCAGGTCTCGCTGTCTTTGCCCACGTGAGCATTGAAGTCCCCCAGCAGAACGAGGGAGTCCCCGGAAGGAGTGCTCTCCAACACCCCCTCCAAGAACTCCTAAAAAGGGTGGGTACGCTGAACTGCTATTTGGTGCATAAGCACAAACAACAGTCAGGAGCTGTCCCCCCACCCGAAGGCAGAGGGAGGCTACCCTTTCGTCCACCGGGGTAAACCCCAATGTACAGGTGCCAAGTCGTGGGGCAATGAGCATGCCAACACCTGCTCGGAGCCTCTCACTGGGAGCAACTCCAGAATGGAAGAGGGTCCAGCCCCTCTCAAGGAAAGTGGTTCCAGAACCCAACCCAAAGCGTCAAGGTGTGATCACCTTATCTAGCCGGAACCACTCGACCTCGCACACCAGCTCAGGCTCCTTCCCCACCAGAGAGGTGACATTCCACGTCCCTAGAGCTAGCTTTTGCAGCTGAGGATCAGACCGCCAGGATCCCCTCCTCTGGGAGCCCCCCAGCTCACACTGCTCCCAACCCCTATGGCCCTTCCTGCGGGTGGTGAGCCCACTGGATTTATAAAACCCAAACTTGCGGGAGAATGTTCCTACCTCCACGCAAACTCTGACCCTGGCGAATGCACAGAATCTGGGAAAACCTGAAACGGCGACACCAACGGTACAGAATAAAATCAACGAGATGATGAGGTGGAGAGTCTGCTGCCAACATTTACCAGCGAAAAGTAAACTTTGGTCATTTATTCTGAGATCCAGGAGAGTGGGACAGACTGGAGGTCTAGACGTGATGCAACGCTTATGAAACACACAGAGGTGGATTTCATTCATTCACCCACTCACTCACTCACTCACTCACTCACTCACTCACTCACTCACACACACACACACACACACACAGACAAAAAAAACTGGATAAACGTCATCCAGCATCACTTCAAAAGATGCAACTGCAAGCAGAAGTAGGGTGGAGGCCTCTCACCGGAGATGCACCAGTTCCCTGCTCTTTACCCCTTTAAAAACTGTGTTAGAAATGGTCCAGCTGGGCCTACTCTGTTATTCTTGTGCATAGTGGTGTCATTTCTTGGAGAAGTGTTACATATATCTGTACACCTTAAGCTAAACAATTATGAAATTCTATGGGCAATAATAACTAATAAAAGGGTTGAAATTACGCCATAAACATAAAAAATACACAAAAATCTGAAACATTTTCATCACATTTTACAAAATAAACACAGAAAACTTTGTGATCCAAAACCATCAATTTACAAAAATAAAGAACATGATTCTTTACACTGTACAAGTTATTGCAACGATCCACGTCTTTTCTAGATTCTTTCCTTTTTAGAAGCAGTGTATGAAGACGATTGATTCATTGATTTCAGCTGCCATACAAAGGGCATTTTTTTCTTCTGTGGTTACATTTGATGGAGCATTTTTAACTGCTTTATATCCCTAGAATATGTACTATATCAACAAAAAGGTAATAGAGCACTGAAAGTCTAAAAAAAATACTAATTCTAGTTCCGATGTTTTTCTTTTCCATGGAACTGGGTTGGGGTTCATGTTGCTAAATGAACAGACAAAAACACTGAACCAAAACACTAATAAATGCAGAAACATAGTAAATCAGTTCTTTGAACTGTATCCAATTCCTTTTTCGTTTGGTTTTATGCCCAGAATGCAGGTTTATTGTGTAAATGCTGTGTGGTTGTAAGTTCACAACAGTTCCCTCGCCTGCTCCGCCGAGTATTTCCTCTGCACATCGACTCCAGATGTGCTGAACAATGCTGAGACTTATCTAACCTTCACTGATGTAAACTAAGCTAAAAGCTACTGATGTGCTAAAAACAAACAAGCAATTATGCCAGCTGAAGAACTGTGGTAACAACAAGCACCTTTCTAGGCTAACAGTACTGACTAACTGGTGTGAAATCAACTGAAAACCAGTGATAAAATTATGTAAAGCACACTAAAAACTGCAGAATATTCTCTCTATCTTCCACTGCTACCGTGTTTTTATATAGCTGCTTTGCACTGCATGTAGCACAACGTGATGACATCATCGACTTGTAACCATGTGACGTCTTAAAAGACGAGTCCCAGCTTCCAGCTAAAACAAATTATTGCGCTAACTATTATAATTTTTATTTTAAATGGGATTATGCTAACTTCTGGTGGCCGCTCCGTTTTTAAGGGTTACTGTATTATCTAAAGGAGCTAATCACATGATGTATTGATCACATGGAGCCCACCTTTGTTATTGTCCTGACCATTTTTCCAAGTTTTACAGACTGCATTTCTCACTTCTGGCCAGCAGAGGCTCCACTGAGAACATGAAAAGCTGCTTTCAGTATTTTCTCCTGGTGTTTTAATACCATGTTTCTTCTGTGTTATCAGGTGATCGATGAGATTTACCGTGTGCTGCGCTACGTAAACTCCACCCGAGCCCCCCAGCGAGCTCACGAGGTCCTGCAGGAGTTGAGGGACATCTCTTCCATGGCCATGGAGTACTTTGATGAGAAGATTGTCCCCATTCTGAAGAAGAAGCTTCCAGGGACCGATCTGTCTGGTCGTCTCATCGGATCTGCACCAGGTCATTTTCCACGTGTTGCTCATGGGTTAGAGCAGTGGTTCCCAAACTTGGGGGTGGGCCCAGAGTTATGACGGAGGGGTGCAGCAAGGCTAGTTTTTGCACTGCTAGCAAAACGTGGACAATGTTTCAAAATGTCAGCAAATATCAGTATGAAGCAGTTTGCAGAGTTTCCTGGTTTAAAACATCCCACACTGCCACTGACACGGATTAACTATAGTTAACGACAAAGCAGCCAATAAACTAAAGACTGTTTCGTGGCATATTTCTTCGTACGTTTCTTTGTAAGCATCAGGTGCATGTGGTTCTGAGATCAGGGGGCTTGACATTATTTTTATTGATGAAAAGGAGGCCCTGCAGAAAACGTTTGGGAACTGCTGGGTTAGAGGAATAATGTTTGTTCTGCTGATTCAGCACCGACTGCTTCTCTGCAGTTTTAAACAGTATCTGAAAAATACAAATAATCACGTAGATTTGATTCCGGCATGAAGAACTCATGCAGTTATTGTTTTCTTCACTGTAATCAAAGCAAAGAGGCTCTGACACTAAAGGTAGTTTAAATCCTAAACTATGACACATTTACTAACCAGTTTGAGTTTAGATGGTTCATCATTTAAACATTTAGGCCTTTAAAAGGAGATCATACATTTTTTTATGGAAGAGAGGTGAGATAGGGAGGAGCAGTGATCATGATGGAAGGAGTGTGATAGGTTTAGCCTCATCAGAACATACTGACTATCCACATGTCCACCACAAATATCCCAAAATATTCCCTCAACCCCCAAAAAAGAATGAAGAGAATTTGAAGAGAAATTCTAGAAGAAAAAGCAGAAAATTGAAAAACAAACACCTTTTTTCTGTGGTGAAAACACTTTTTAAGGCCCATTTCTGCTCCCTTACATACGTAAACAGTGATGTCCATTTCAAGTGTTGTCATACGTCACCTTCCTCGTACTTCCATGCCTGTTTTGCATCACCATGGTTGTTAAGTCAGTCCTCCAGGGGGCAGTGTTGAATTCAGAGTTCACTCCCACGATCCGACGTCACTTTCAGACACTGTTAGCAGCGGTGTGTCGCTATGAAGTTGCAGCCGCCCAAGAAGCCCTAAACACTTGCATATAGTCTTTATTCCAAAACTCGCACAATTTCTACAGTTGTTGTGCTCGTCTTCATTCTTCTTCAGCTTTTTGTTCCCTTCCTGATCCTCTTCTTCTCTGGTTTGTTTCTTTCCCTGATTGCATGTCAGCTATTCTGCTCAACGCTGCCCCCGTGGTTTCCGATGGTATTGCTCCGTCTTCTGCGTCAAGCGACGGGTAGCTAAGCTCCCTTAAAACTAACCAAATTACATGTAACCGACGCAGAAGACAGACGAAACGGTCTGTCCGTGTTCTAGAGGAAGGGCAGGAAGTGACGGAGGAAGGATAGGAAGTGACGGAGGAAGGGTAGAACATGATTCTGGCTGACTGAAGTTAAAGTTTGCATCTAGTTTTGAGCAGCACATTGTGAACCCTTCTGTCTGGTCTCTCAGTTGCAGGTCCATCTACCTCCTTGACCACCATGTCCCTGCTGGCCAAGAACACACCTTCCCGCTCTGAGATGACGAAGGTGCAGCAGCAGGTGAAGGTGAATGGGGCGTCCATGACAGTTCTGCGGAGAGAGATGCAGGAAATCCGGGTCAAACAGCTGGAGCAACAGAAGCAGCTGCAGGACCAGGAGCAGAAGCTGCTGGAGCAGAGTCAGGTGATCGGCGAGCAGAACGCCCGTCTGGCCGAGCTCGAGCACAAACTCCGTGAACTAATGGACAGCAGTGCCGCTGCAATGGGGGGGTCCAGGCCGGCTGTGGCCGCCCCCTCCACGTCCAGTTCCTCTGCTGTGTCTTCCACCGTTGCCAGCACGTCTGCTCTGGTGTTGGCGAACAACGACATGGCCACAGCCTCGCCCAGAGAGGCAGGGGAGGAAGGAGGCTCATTGCTGAAACGCACCAGAAAGAGTTCGGACCTTCCGCGACAGTCCAAGCGGCTGCGCAGCAGAAAATGAACCACTGCGTTATTTTAAGGGTCTTGGTTTCCAGGTCTGACTGATCACACTATCCAATGCCGTTCATCCCCCCCACCCCACG
The DNA here is from genome assembly GCF_017639745.1 of Melanotaenia boesemani. NCBI lineage: Eukaryota > Metazoa > Chordata > Actinopteri > Atheriniformes > Melanotaeniidae > Melanotaenia > Melanotaenia boesemani. The sequence goes on from NC_055697.1 coordinate 3,590,614, forward strand.
CATCACGTGCACTGCCTCACATGCACCTACCATGGTGTTGGGAGTGACGAGTGTTAACGGACTTCCTGATGGAGCCAAACTTCCAAACACTGGAGCCAGAACATCCACCTGGACTTTGCACAATATCGACAGGGTCAGAATTTGATTTCACCGTTAAACTCTTTCCTTCCTTCCTTTTCCTTCAGTCAGAAAATTCCAGAAAACATCCACACGCTGCTCCCACCATTCAGCAGCCGGCTCATCATTCCCACACAGGTCCACAACCAGAGCACAGCTGATCTGCATGGAAGGCTGGGAACTGGTGTCCCATGACGGTGTCCCATTTCTCAGCACAGGTTTGTTCTGAAGATGATGAGCGTCTCCATAGTGATGAAGTCTGAGTCAAAGCCACAATGATCCTGGATCAGCTCCATCAGTAGCTCCATTCGCTGCTGCTTTGGTCCTGCACACAGGACTCGTCCCTCTGAGGTTTTCCACCCCCCGACTAAAGGACCCCGCACCGAGCATTTTACAGGTGTTTTAATGAAGAAGACGGCCGGGCAGCTTTTCTCTGATGCTCATGTCCGCAGAGAACAAAAGTTCAGGTGTTTGACTTCTCAGAGGTCACAATATTCCATTACTTCTGTTTCTGAATTCACAGGAAGGCTGGGGTCAGACGTCAGCTGGTCCTCGCTGCTGGAGCTGTGCTGGAGGTCTGTGGAAGGAAGCTTGTTGCAGAAAAAGCCTTGTGCACATGCTTCGACCTAATGAGATGTTTGTGTTGGTGCTGCATTGAGACGACAGGGAAACTGTGGAAGGTAGACGGTGTCTGCTGTCTGAAACACATCTCACAGCTGAGCAAATTCCTCTAATCCTGAAGACCTAGAGACCTGGAAAAACAGCTGCTTAATTTGATTTTGATCACATGGAATTTATCTGCAGGCTGGAAAATGTGGGGGAAGCGTCAGCAGAGGACCTGACTGCCCTCAGTGGGCTCGGTCTGTTCGGCCCAGGCTTCATCAGTTAACCCTGGACCAGGACTGCCTTTAATGCTACAGAGAGCAGTCAGATCACAGCCAGGCTTTCTCCATGTTGGCTGGTTCAGTCAAACCCAAGCCTCCGTTCAGAGGTAACATGGTTGGATCTGAATGGGGCTCACTGGTTGATAAGTAAATTATGAATTTTCTAGGACTTATGTGACAATCCGACCTTTATACAAAGCAAATGAACTGATTTCAGTTTTATTATGTCAGATACAAACTGAAAAGCTCAGTGTGGTTGCCATGGTGATGAGGTCAGCATCCGTTACCATGGTGATGAGGTCATCAGTCTGACACGAGGATTTTACAGGCTGATTATTAGAAGTAAATCAGTGGAAACAGGAGCTGAATGATCTGTGGAGTAAACATGACGTGACGATTAGGGCTTTTGTCTGATGAAGTACACATTATAGTGGTTTTTGTTGTCCTCTCAGAGACTTCTGCTTCCATCCCAGAACAGGGCAGGGGATGTGTTACCTTCTTCCACAGGCAGACAGGACCAGAGGGATGTTGATCCTGCAGGTGGTGTCATCGTCATGACAATGTCTTTTAAGTGAACAAAACCGGACCTTCCAGTCAGAGCGATGGATGGTTTTAGGACTTTCTCCTCCTCTCCTGTACAGACTCATCTTCTGCCTTGTGTTGCTAGTTTAGCTGTGAAATTGTCGCGTGGCTGCACTTTGTTTTCTTTGTTTGAAGCATTTCTGTTCTTTGGATGGCCTGAACCACTTGTGGCGTGAACTTTTGGAGCTGCACTCGTGTGTATTATAGTTACACTGAGCAGTAAAACATGCAGTGTAATCCAGCGGCTTCATTAGAGCGAAACTGTACTGTATTCTTCATGTACTTAAAGTTTTAGATTAACTATTTCATGTGTGTGAACGAAGAAAACTGTTTTAAATTTGGGCCCAACTATAAGGTTTTGTTGCACACATCACTGTTACAAATGTACAAATCAAACTTATTAAAAATCTTAATCTGATAATGGATCCTGTCTGCAGCTGTTCAACTGGACTTTTACATCTTTGTAGTTACAGTTCTACATGCAACGTTCCAGTCAGAGATCAGCACCTTGGATGGTCCAACAGTCTGAATTTCACACTTCATTTGCAGAGGTTGTGACTCGGGTGTACGGCACAGATGCAACCAGGTCAGCAGCCCCTCTGGGTTTCCCTGAGCAGCACACGGACCCCTGCTGCACATATCATATTTAACAAAACAGGAAGAGATGCATTGTTTCCATGTTCTGAGGAGCAGATCACCTGAGGAGAAACAGCTGTGCTAGGTAACAGCATCACAGCCAGAAGTGTTCCCCCGGCACATGGGGGGTGGGGGTCGCCCCGAACCCGTCTTCCATCTCTTCCATGTCTTCATATTGGTTTTGAAATACAGAAGGTTAACCCTTGTATGGCGAGCTTGTGGCATTATCTATGAAAATGATCAACTACCAGAGGAATGTTGTTCAAGGTGCAGATAAGAAGTTCTCTTCCGTCTGAAGAATGTTTTTATATTTTGTTTTGTCTTGGACCCAGGTATGCTTGGGTGTGGACGAGTTACATCTGTTTATATAATATAATATAATATAATATAATATAATATAATGTAATATAATATAATATAATATAGGGTTGGAGTTTTGAAACCTGAGTTCAGGTTAACAACAGAACAAACACACGACCTTTGTGTGGAGAGATTTCTGAGTCTTCTTTTAGGGAGAAGGAGGAGACTCCATGTCGGGGGGGTCTGTCAGGATTTCAATGTAACCTAAGTGGGATGACACTGAGGGAGGGGAAGATAGATGGAGGAGGGAAAGGTGGAAGGATAAAAGGATGTATGAGGATTGATGAAGGAGGAAGGATATATGATGGAGAGAAGGACAGATGGGTGGAGGAAGGAGGGAAGGATGTATAGATAAGTGAGGAAGTATGGAAGGATATATGGGGGGTGGAAGGATGAAGGAATGAGGGAGGGTGAAGGGATAGGAGGAAGGATTGAAGGATTAATAGATAAGGGAGAGGGAGGAAGGATGGAAAGGTGTGGGAAAGATGAATGGAGGGGAGAGGAAGGATGGAGGAATGACATGGTCAGGATGGATGAGTGAGGGAGGGATGGATGGATGGAATGGATAAGGGAGAGGGAAAGATGGTGGATTGAGGGGAGGATGGACGAGTGAGGACAAAGGAATGAGCAATAGGATGGACGAGTAGAGAGAAGAAAGGATGGAGGAATAAAGGGTAGGATGGAGGAGAGTTGCAACAGTTAGGGTTGAATGATAGGGGTAGAGGGTGGATGGATGGATGGAGGAATGAAATAGGGATGGATGGATGGAGGGATGGATAAGGGAGAACGGCAGACAAATGGGAGGGGGGAGGAATTAAAGGATGGTTGAAGGCTGGATGGTGATGGGGAAGGAGGGAGGATGACAGAATGGATGATAAATACATGAGGGAGGATGAACAGAATAAGATGAACAGAGCTGAGTGGTTGAAGCAGGCAGAAGACTCACCAGGTGAACAGAAGTGTGGCCTTCACCCTGAAGCAAACAGGTTAACTTCATGTCAATCATGGCTGTGTGATGATGTCATCATATGCCAAATGAGGTGATGATGTTCTACTACAAACATCTGGAGGAGCAACCAGGGTGCTAGTATATGACAGTGAAGTGCTGTTCATAAAAGAGCTGTTTCTATGAGCCGATTCTTTGTAGTAAACAAGGAGAAAGAGCTGTCCGCCGGCAGTAAAGCAGATTAGTTTCCAGTGCACGTTGGACTCCACCAAGGCTGTCCTTTGTAACCAATTCTGTTCATTACTTTTATGGACAGAATTTCTAGGTGCAGCCGATATGTTGAGGGGATCCAGTGTGGTGGCCTCAGGATTGGGTCTCTGCTTTTTGCAGATGATGTGGTTCTGTTGGCTTCATTGGGCCGTGATCTTCAGCTCTTACTGTAGCGATTTGCAGCCGAGTTGAAGCGGCTGGGATGAGAATCAGCACCTCCAAATCCGAGACCATGGTCCTCAGCCGGAAAATGATGCTGTGCTTTCTCCGAGTTGGGAATGAGGTCCTGCCCCAAATGGAGGAGTTCACGTATCTCAGAGTCTTGTTCATGAGTGAGGGAAGGATGGAGCGGGAGATCGTGCTGAAGAAGGAGCTGAGCTAAAAGGCAAAGCTCTGGATTTACGTTCCCACCCTCACCTATGGTCACGAGCTGTGAGTAGTGACTGAAAGAACAAGATCGCGAATACAAGCGGCTGAAATGAGTTTTCTCCGCAGGGTGGTCTGGCTCTCCCTAAGAGATAGGGTGAGAAGCTCGGTGATCCGGGAGGGGCTCAGAGAAGAATCGCTGCTCCTCCACATCTGGTCAGGGTGCCTCCTGGACGCCTTCCTGGTGAGGTGTTCCAGGCACGTCCCACCGGAAAGAGGCCCCGGGGAAGACCTAGGACACGCTGGATGGATTGCATCTCTCTGCTGGCCTGGGAACGCCTCGGGATCACCCCGGACGAGCTGGGAAATTTGGCTGGGGAGAGGGAAGTCTGGGTTTCCCTGCTTAGACAGCTGCTGCCAGCGACCCGACTCCGGATAAGCAGTAGAAGATGGATGATGGACTTCTTTATTTTCATTTATTTTTGTACATCCTTATTTAAAACTTAGATGCTTCTATATAATATTTTTAGACATATTCTCTTTTACTCTGTTGATTTGTACATGTTTAGATTTGTGTATTTTGTATATAGATCTCTATGTTCTGTCTGTATCTTTAGATGGGTGGGACTTCATTTGATTGACAAACCATGTGGACAATCAAGAAACAAAGCTGAGAAGTCAGATTTTCTACCAGGACATCTCCGAAAATAATAACGGTTTTTAGACTATGTCTGAGGTAACTCTGTAAAACCAGATAACACAGATCATGTCTCCATCTCCTTATTAAACGGTGTCAAACATCAGTAAACACTGAGCCAACGGCAGCTGAAGCCGAACCTGAGCCTGGTTGTGTGGGTGTCAGAACGCGGACCCGGCTGGCTGCCGATGTTAGCTAACAGGCTAACCGATGTAACGCCACCAGTTACGTAGCGAGTCCCGGCAGGAGGAGGAGCAGCTGCGGGCGACAGGAACAAGACTACAGCAGCTCTGCTTCCAACCACTTCCTCAGTACTTTTCCACCCATGTTGGAGTGATCTGCTCGCGGTAACAACAACAGAAAAGATGGGAAATCATGTCGTCCGGGAGGACTTTGAGTGGGTTTACACGGACCAGCCGCACGCCGACCGCAGAAAAGAGATTCTGGGTGAGCTAGCTTCTCCAATAGCAAGTTTCCTCTGAACCCGAAGTAAGCAGAAATATAGCCTGGTTATAACCTCGCAGATGTAACTATAGTCGCTGTCATAGGGGTGTTACATGGCCAGTAGGTAGCTGTGGTAGTTAAACCCGTTTACTAATAGTAGCAAAGCTAACGGTCCTATTTCCGCCGCTTTTAGCTAACTGGTCAACGGCAGGTCGGTGAATAATTTATGGCCTGTCCGGCGTAATAAAGCCTCCTCTTTCAGTTGAAGGGGAGTAAATGAGTATTTCCATATATATCAGCTGTTAATGGGACAAAGTAAACATTAGGACCTAAATGTTCCGTTCTTATACTGTGTGCGGCCACAGGGGTAGGTGTGCCACTCCCTTAATACAAGTCCGTTTCGACGGCTTCCTCCTCAGGAGACACGTCCAGAGATAGAAATGTGTCAGAAATATATCACAGAAATATCAGAATTATGTCAGAAATATGTTGCAAATTTGGGGTTAGAAAAATGGAAAATGATTTTTGCGACCTTAAGGGTTCAGAAACGGTTTGCATCCAGTTCCAGGCCGTTAGTGACAATTTTTCCTAATTATTGTTTTTACCTGAAACTTTAAAAAGTGACCTGAGTACACATAATAAACTTGCCTACTCTGGTTTAAACATGTATTTGTCCTTAAAAAACACAAGCTGCGCTTAAGTACCGGTGAAAACTGTATTCCTGTTAAAAGAAAGAAGTTGCTTCTCAGAAACGTCTGAGTTATACCTGAGCGCACCACTTAACGCACGAGTTATTCGGCCGTAAATGTTTGAACCGAAGAACAGAAAGACGGTGCAGAAACGTTAATCCAGATCCAGTTTCAGCAGGATAGGATTTGCATTTCTCTGTTTTTTCTTCTCTGAAAGTAAATTCATCCTAGACGGGAGCTGCGGGGAGCGCGCACCCGGGGCTGTCCCGAGATCTGCGCGCGCTCCAGACGTGGATGTGTATGTAGACGAACGTGAATCTTAGAGCTTAAAAACTGAAACTTGTTTAACACCCCCTTTAGTAATAACAAGTAAATAAAGAGTAATAAACCAGAGTAATACGAGGGCTTCTACACATCACTGGTTGTTGTTCGCTGTCAGGCTTTAGGAACATATTTGTTCTGACTTGCACATTTTCTACAAAGATTGTGGCATTCGGGCATGTTTCCTACCTACGCTCAAGACTGCCTGGAACAAATGAGTCTCGACATGTTTGAACAAAGTCAGCTTTTTAGTTTCTTCTGATGTTCAGCTCATTAAAATACAATAATAACTTTACAGTAATGTTTCTATTTATAACATCTGGCATTTAACATTAGGTTATTTTAAAAAGTACTTCAACACTTTATTTACATCAAGCTGATTGTTAATCCTGCCATGTTTGGTGGAACTGAGGGGACATGTTCCTACTCCACACCTGATTCAGATTAATGAACTTATCAAGTTCTCTGCAGCACGTTAACCATCCATTTATTTCATTCAGGTGTGTTACAGTAGGGTTACCTCTAAGCAACACTGGTTTAGGCTACCAAGAGCTGTTCTCATGGACCTCTGCTGTCATTTGGAGTCTAACCCGACAGTCCAACCCTGTCCCACCACATTCTGGGTTTTCTGTTCATGGAGTATTTCAGAGGGAGCTGGAGGCTGGGTGGGAAATTGGCCGAGATCTAGACGAGTCATTGATGTAATGACTCAACCAGCTGAAGAAAAGGTTTTAGTTTAGAGGAAATTTAAATTCTACATCTGGTCTTCCTGACGCCATCAGGACATAAAAGCATCTAGCCTCGTTTCCACCAACGCCGTCGGGAAGCATTTTTAGTGTTTCCACATGTGAAAACTGGGAAGGGTACCCAAATATCCAGCCTGACCCGTCCTAATTTGTTGGGACCTTTCTCTTGGGGTACTAATCCAACCGACCCGACCTGAAAGGGTGGAGCTTGACACGCTGCAATCTGTTGATTGGTTGAGAAGAAGTCACTTCCTGTGCCATCTGCATAGAAACAAAGCAGGAATAGCGCCTTGTTCAGAGCAACAGACTTTCTTTGTTGATTAAATCTCCGTTTAACCCGTTAAGGCCCGACCCATGAAAAAATGGTAAGAATGGTAAGTCTTTATTTGGCCCTGTAACAAAATCTAACAAAAATTAACTTTTTGGGGGGAAGTTATCTAACATTTATTACTATGTGATATATTAAAAATATTATAATGTGGTTTTCTGCTTCTGGGTATCTATTAGGGGACAGAAGACGAGTATCATATTGTGTTCAACAGGATTTTGAGCAAAGTTTATATGATATTGAAGCAAAATGTCTTTGAAACTGTATGTAACAAATATGTCACCTTATGGGTTAAAACGGCATCATGAACCCGCTCCAAGAAGAAAGAACACAGCCTGGTGGATGACCTCCACCCTCCTCCGTAGTTTTTGAGTCGTGTTCTGGTTCTACTCTAAGGAAAGTGCTGCGACGGCGTTATGATGCTATGTAGCTGAGGCATCTATCGCTATCCGGCTGATGCTCCGCCTCTCAGGTGAGGTTACGGTTGCTGTGAAAACGTTACCAGATTACAGACCATATCCGTGTCCTACCTATCCCATCCCGACCCGTTGATGAAAACGAGGCTTTGTTGTCATATAAGTTAATTATTTTAGCATGAAAAGATAGAAATAAATAAAACTAATAGACATTGAAGAAGTGTTTAGGTGATTTTACATATTACAATGCTGGGAAACTGCGTTACGCATAATTACTGTGCTAATCATAATATCGCGATAAAGATTTAGATTTTCTTGTACCAAGAAAATTTTGCCGTCTCTAGGCAGGTCCTGACCTCCTGGTAATGAAACCACTCCCCTCTTGCTGTCTGTGTAAATGTCAATCTGGTTAAATCAGGTTTGTCACACTGATGATCATGATGCAGATCTTCACTGAGTTTACATTGGCCTGTTTGTCCCACAGCTAAATATCCAGAAATCAAGTCGCTGATGGGTCCTGACCACAGGCTGAAGTGGATTGTGTGCTTGATGGTGGTGATCCAGTTCTTGGCTTTCTACCTGGTCAAAGACTTGGACTGGAAGTGGGTTTTGTTTTGGACTTATGCGTTCGGCAGCTGCATCAACCACTCAATGACCCTTGCCATTCACGAGATCTCTCACAACACAGCCTTTGGAAACAACAAGGCCACATGGAACCGCTACTTCGCCATGTTTGCCAACCTGCCCATCGGGCTGCCGTACTCCGCCTCCTTCAAACGCTACCACCTAGACCACCACCGCTACCTGGGCGGAGACGGCATTGACGTGGACATCCCTACTGATTTTGAAGGTTGGTTCTTCTGTACGCGTTTCCGCAAATTCATCTGGATTATCCTGCAGCCGCTGTTCTACGCCGTCCGGCCCCTCTGCATCAACCCCAAGCCCATCAGTCAGCTGGAGGTCACCAATGTGGCCTTCCAGCTCACCTTCAACGTCCTGCTGTACTGGCTGTGGGGGGCCAAACCTGTGGTCTACATGCTGGCCGGCTCCATGTTGGGAATGGGCTTGCACCCCATCTCTGGCCACTTCATTGCGGAGCACTACATGTTCCTGAAGGGCCACGAGACATACTCCTACTATGGCTCCTTAAACCTGCTCACCTTCAACGTGGGTTACCACAACGAGCACCACGACTTCCCCAGCATCCCAGGACGAAGACTGCCCCAGGTGAGATCCCATGACTTCAAATCTGGCTTTAGTCAAAACCGCTTGTGATGGACAGATTTATTTGCTTTAATGTTGGCATTCTAAATGTTCCTGGTGCGGTTATTATCATGGAAAAAATCAGGTTATTATCAGAGAAGTAATCAGGTTATTATCAGAGAAAAAAGGTTATTATCAGAGAAAAAATCAGGTTATTATCAGAGAAGTAATCAGGTTATTATCAGAGAAAAAATCAGGTTATTATCAGAGAAGTAATCAGGTTATTATCAGAGAAAAAATCAGGTTATTATCAGAGAAAAAATCAGGTTATTATCAGAGAAATAATCAGGTTATTATCAGAGAAAAAATCAGGTTATTATCAGAGAAAAATCAGGTTATTATCAGAGAAGTAATCAGGTTATTATCAGAGAAAAATCAGGTTATTATCAGAGAAGTAATCAGGTTATCATCAGAGAAGTAATCAGGTTATTATCAGAGAAGTAATCAGGTTATTATCAGAGAAGTAATCAGGTTATTATCAGAGAAAAAATCAGGTTATTATCAGAGAAGTAATCAGGTTATTATCAGAGAAGTAATCAGGTTATTATCAGAGAAAAAATCAGGTTATTATCAGAGAAAAAATCAGGTTATTATCAGAGAAGTAATCAGGTTATTATCAGAGAAAAATCAGGTTATTATCAGAGAAGTAATCAGGTTATTATCAGAGAAAAATCAGGTTATTATCAGAGAAGTAATCAGGTTATCATCAGAGAAGTAATCAGGTTATTATCAGAGAAGTAATCAGGTTATTATCAGAGAAGTGATCAGGTTATCATCAGAGAAGTGATCAGGTTATTATCAGAGAAGTGATCAGGTTATTATCAGAGAAGTGATCAGGTTATTATCAGAGAAGTGATCAGGTTATTATCAGAGAAGTAATCAGGTTATTATCAGAGAAGTGATCAGGTTATTATCAGAGAAGTGATCAGGTTATTATCAGAGAAGTGATCAGGTTATTATCAGAGAAGTGATCAGGTTATTATCAGAGAAGTGATCAGGTTATTATCAGAGAAGTAATCAGGTTATTATCAGAGAAGTGATCAGGTTATTATCAGAGAAGTAATCAGGTTATTATCAGAGAAGTAATCAGGTTATTATCAGAGAAGTGATCAGGTTATTATCAGAGAAGTAATCAGGTTATTATCAGAGAAGTAATCAGGTTATTATCAGAGAAGTGATCAGGTTATTATCAGAGAAGTAATCAGGTTATTATCAGAGAAGTAATCAGGTTATCATCAGAGAAGTAATCAGGTTATCATCAGAGAAGTAATCAGGTTATTATCAGAGAAGTGATCAGGTTATTATCAGAGAAGTAATCAGGTTATTATCAGAGAAGTAATCAGGTTATTATCAGAGAAGTGATCAGGTTATTATCAGAGAAGTAATCAGGTTATTATCAGAGAAGTAATCAGGTTATTATCAGAGAAGTAATCAGGTTATCATCAGAGAAGTAATCAGGTTATTATCAGAGAAGTAATCAGGTTATCATCAGAGAAGTGATCAGGTTATTATCAGAGAAGTAATCAGGTTATTATCAGAGAAGTGATCAGGTTATTATCAGAGAAGTAATCAGGTTATTATCAGAGAAGTAATCAGGTTATTATCAGAGAAGTAATCAGGTTATTATCAGAGAAGTGATCAGGTTATTATCAGAGAAGTAATCAGGTTATTATCAGAGAAGTGATCAGGTTATTATCAGAGAAGTGATCAGGTTATTATCAGAGAAATGCATTTGCTGCATCTTACCGCTCACATTATCAGCTAACGCTAGGATCACGGCGCTCATATTAGCAGCTAATGCTAATGGCCACTATTACCTTCAATAAGAGGTGATGTCACCACGCACGTAGTTTATAATAAATCCGATATGCTTATTTAAAGTCACATTTAATTTATAACAGGTTTACACTTCATCCTTTTATGAAACAGTAAACAGTCTGATGCTTTTTATCTGCTTTACATGACGACATGTCATAGCTGCACCTGCTCTGTGTCCACACAAGTCGACACACACATACACATGCGCACACACCGGTTTCCATCGGAGGACAGAGTGCACGCGTCTGTAAACATGTCAACCAGCTGGAAATCAGACAGAAATATAAGTTTTCTAGATTCTCTCAGGCAGGTGGAGATGGAAGCATGTTGCTCCAGTGAGGAGCAGATGGAGGATTTCTCCTGCTCTGGTGCTCTGATGGTGTCACGGTCGTCATGGGAACGCGCACAGCTGATCAAGCTGAATCTGCTGTCATTGAAGGAATTTCTAAGTTGTATTACGAGTTTAAATGATCAAGTATTCCTTGAGTTGTATTTACATCAACACGGTATCTGAGATCTGAACTTAAAGAATATTTAGAGCAACTCAAAACGGTTTAACCAGGATATTTAAAAAGTTCTTTTCTCTCCTGTTGGTTTTTAATTTTTATTTTATTATTATTATTTTTTTCCCCCATAACATAATTTCTTGCTCTGAATCTGGGGAAACACTGTGTTGTCATGGTATTTCAGAAATTAAGAACGTAGATGTGTCAGAACAGATTATTACGTATTTTGATTGTCAAGTAAATGTACTCAGTGTTTCATATTTTTAAAAAAAAGTTATAAACATTTTTACTATTCAAGAAAAATATGTGGCGTTACATAATTAGCTGTAAATGAATCGATATTGAATCAGTTCAGGAAATTATTGACGATATCCAGCCATCTTTAACTACGAATACTTCATAAAATTGTGGCTGAATGTAGATTTAATACTAGTATTAATGTGTTGCATACATACAAAGTAATGTAATTCAGGCAATAGCTAAAAAAACTTTTGTTACAACACCGACCCAAATCCATAATCAGATCAGAACGGAACGAATTGATTCTTGAAATTTGAATCGATACCCAGTTCTAATCAGGTTATTATCAGAGAAATAATCAGGTTATTATATCTGTCGTCCTCGATGCTCATTTTTCTCTCAGAGCAGGGAAAGCCAGCATGGATGATTTAATCCATTAGTTTGGAGGGAATAACGTCCATACTTCCCACTCTAACATGGTTTTCCGAGTCCATGTGCGCTGTGGCCTCCACAGCCAATCGCGTTTTAATCAGTGGTTTGGTTTACATCAGCACGCTGCATGTCGGAAGCGTACCACAAGTGCCTTGTCGCAGCTTTCTGCTAAACATGCGCATCAAGAACGCTTCCAGAACGCATCAAGCTCTGCAGTTCAGACAGGAAATCGGACACGGAAGCAGCATAAAAGCTTCCGGTGAACTTAAAAAATAAGAAAATAAAAGCCTCATGCAGATTTGCGATCGCTGAACTATGTAAACGTTACGTCATTAATCAGTCAAGGGGTCTTTTTTTTCATCATGGACGATGAGACATTTATCTGTGATTTCATGATGTGGTGAATCCAGCTACGTGGGCTGCCTTCGCGGCCGCTCCGCATCGGACGCACTCCTGATATGAGCTGACGTTCCGCGGAGGTCAAAACAAAACCCCATGAAAATTATATAACATGTAAGCAACTCAAGCAGCAACACGTAGATGCAACTTTCTGTCCAAATTCACTCTGAAGCACTGCTGACATTGTGGAGGAGACTTGGTCTCAGGGATGGGCAGCTGCAGAGGTCAAAATTAATTCAACCGACATCCAGCTTTTCTTGTCGTTTTTGTTTTCCGTTTATTTTACCAGGTGAGAGGTTTGAGAAACAGTTCTGCTCTACAAACATGACCTGGATCAGGCACCGTGGTGGTGGCAGATTTCACCCACATATGAACAAATTCCACCATATTCCAGCTGTTTCATTGTGGAGCTCTGTGATTCTGTCTATGGTTTCCACATCATGGGAATCCTGGGTGTGTGTGATCAGCATGAAAACCCTCATCCTGATGTGTTTGTGTGTTCCAGGTGAGGAAGATAGCAGCGGAGTACTACGAGGACCTTCCTCAGTACACGTCCTGGATCAAGGTTCTGTACGACTTCATCATGGACGACTCTCTGAGCCCGTATTCCCGAATCAAAAGGAAGCTGAAGGGAGACGTGAAACAGGAGTAGCTTCTCTGGAAGCTTGTGTGGACCAAAGCTGACACCCTGCTCCCCCATTAACACCTCCTGCACATTAACGCCGGTTCAGACCAGTTCTGTTGGACTGAGAACGTTTGTTACTGAAAAGGTTGTTGGACTGATGTTCAGTTAAACTCCAGCAGGTTATTTGTCAGTGTTGTCTTGCTGAGAAAATTTGCACACATCCTTTTTTGTGGTAAAATGTAGCTAGACTGAGAGAAATTCAGATGCCTTAAACCCAACATGAAGTTTAGGATTAAATCACCTTCCAAACCAAATAAGATGGACATGTTCAGTTTTTCATTTTCTGCCTGATGTTCTGATGATTAACACACAGAAGCTGTCTGATCCAATCAGACGTTGATCGCTGCTTCCTGCTCGTCGTCCTGGTCAACAGGCATTATTCAGCTTTTAACACAGCTCCTCTATTATTTCACCACGTTGCCAGATCTGCTTTTATTCAGCTCCCATCGTTTGGTGCTACATAATAAGCTGAAGAATAAACAGAATTCATGTAACTTTAAATAACGGGAATAATAACAGTGCCTGACAAAGAAAATGTTTGTTTTAATATTCGTGGTGATGATCAACTATGTTTTTATGCTTGATACATAACACAAGCCCACCTCAGATAAACGTCATTCCTCCGTGTTTGTGAGCTCGGCATCAGGAGGCTGCCCTGTGACAAAAAAACAACCGCACCTGAAGGAGGTTCCCAGCATCTGTTGCCATGGTGAGGCAGCTTGGTAAGAAGAAGCTTTGTGATGCTGAAAATCCCAGGCTGAACCTGAAGTCACCTAGATAAGCTCCCGCCTCACGGTGCACACCTGATTGGCTCTACTGTTATGAAAACGGCTGAGATGTTGACTGACTGCTGAGTCCACTGATTTATTTCCCTCCTGTAAATTGACTGAAAAATAAAAGTACTTTTTATTGTCACAGACAGCTTTTAAATCTTTTTTTCTTAAACTCATTTTATTTTCAACATTACTGAATTATTTATCAGTGATTCTATATAAAATACACATATTAAAAAGATTTACATTACTGGCAAATGTTACATCAGCTACATTCCAACGTAAAAACTACATCTTACACACATCTGTCTATACTTGTGTGTATAAAATTGCCTTTAATGTCCCTGTGGGATTAATTAGTTTTTCATGTTGGAGCTATATCAGAAGTCTGTAGCAGATTCTGGTGGGAAACGAGCCCAGAAATAAGTAACACCTTAAAGCCGGACTTTGAAATTATCTGGATCAACGTTTGGCTGGAAGACTCGTCTAATAGCAGATAGTCATTTTATCACATCTGAGACTTTATTTTTACACTATCAAATCAAAAACTTGCAACTCTTCTCAGAGACACAAGGCCACACACACAACTCAGCTCCTCCGGTAGGAGAGTCAGCAGAGACCCACTAATAAAATAAAAAAAGAGAATGAAAATCTATCACCACCATCTCCGAACTGAGACAGAAATTCATTCCTGCTCCACCTGAGCCTTGATAAGAAACAAAGGCATTTGATCTCCAGCAAATACTATCCTCTGCTCCGAGTTTTAAAGAGGGGGGTTGTAAAAAGAAAAAGAGACAAAGCTGCCAAAAAGTGCCAAATCTTTTGAAACTGCTTGAAATTTTGAGATTTTAATAATTTCTTAAGAGAGAGAAAGAGAAAAAAAAATCCAATAGCTCAACCCTTGTGGGTAACACTAATTTACTATCCTTTCGGGTCATTGGAGGACAAAAAAAGTCCCAAAAACTGCTATTAAGAAATTATGAAATTATATTTTTTACCACTTTTTTTTGCTCAGATGTTTTAATCATCTTCAGCCTTAACCAGAAATATCAAATATTGAACAATTAAATTTTTTTAACCCCGTTAAATGCCAATTTTTCAACACAAAGTCATTGTTTTCATAAAACTAAAAACAGAAAAAGATTTTTTTTTCACACATATAATAGCTTTTAGGTGGTTGAGGATTTAATGTTAAGATCAGTCTTAGATATACTAAAAAATAATAACAAAATTGACTTAGCTGTATTTTTATTTTTTTTGGCAGAGTCAGATTAATGGTGTACTACCGCATCAGACAACAAATTCCCACTGACTTCCATTAATACCACACTTTTTAAATATCTCAACCATAACACAATATAATTATGCATTCTCTAATGTCATGGTTTTATTTGAAAGAAAAATAGTAAAATTAATCATTTTGACTATTTATCATGACGTGGTGCCATTTTTTCCATCATAGGCCAGTGCTTATAATGGTAAAACCATTATAAAAACACTCTAATAATTCTCCCTTTCTATTAAACAAATTTTAAACCAGCATCAAATTTCTCAAATAGAACATTTATTTTGGACTTTGCAACATTTTTTTTTTTTTACTTGTCCTGTCCAGCATCATAGCAGCAAAATGATAATCTGGTTGCTCTATCGTGCTGAACAAATTTGCTCTGCCAAGGGGAGGCCTATGGGTAAGGCTCCTCTTGATAATGTGATTAATTTATTTATTTATTTACTTTGAATCACGGAATCTATGTAATCTTGCTGGACCTGACCGGAGGGGACAGAAAAAGATGGAAAATAGCGAAAAGAGCAAAAGGGAAAGAAGAAAGGAGACAAAAAGATCACAGACAGAAGAAAACGACCCTTCAATCCACACCATCACCAGACAACAAACTGTTACACCTGTACATGAACACACCAGAAAATTTCCTACAACTTTTACAAAAGCAGAAACACACACACAGAAAAGACAGGGCTGCCAGTCATTAAGAGTTTTTTAAATAATAACCAAATCAAAAAGACATAACAGCGACCAGATACTAACTCAGGAAAAATAAAAAGAAGAATTATCTCTTCGCTTAATAACCCACTGGACAACTCTGTGACTGTGTCAGCATGCAGAGGATGAGGAAGAGGAGTGATCAGTGATGAAGAATGGTGAGTGAAATCATGCAAATGCGACCACGCCTCCAAGGAGGCCAGAGGCAGACATGGGCAGCCCAGAGACCCGGGCCCTCAGCAGCACCCCCGGAGCACCAACCCAAGCCACCCCACCACAAAGACGACTCCAGCCCCACCCGAAGGGCAGCAGAGGAGAGCCCCAGCAAGAGCCCCCCACGGTCTTGGGGCACAGGTCCCAGTGGGCCAAGATCAGCAGCCGCCGGCCCCACCAGGGACCGGCCACCCAGGGCAGCCCAAGCAAAGAGCCCAGGGCCCCAGGAACCCAGAGGCGGCCGCCCCACCCCCCAAAGGCAGAGGGCCCGCACCATGCCTTGGAGGACCAGGCCCCCCCAGACAACCACCCGGCGCAGGCCAGCACACACCCCGATGTTCCAGCCGCACACCCCGGGAACCAGGGTGCCATCGACCCCCTCCCCCCACTCCCCACCTACTCTAATCTGCACCCCATATAACCCCACACTCACACCCTCCCCCCGCCGCACCCACTAGCACTCATCATCACACAGTCACGTCACACATAACCCGTCCACCATGCCCCATGGGGGACACCCCAGGCAGAAAGTCTGAAACTTGGCTGGCTGGCATTTCATGTCTGTGACAAGCAACAACCAGGATGAGGAGGTCCTTCTCTGCAAACAGAGGCAGCAGTGAGAGAAGATGCAAAAGGAAACCTGTAATCATCGGAGAACACAACTGTTGCAAAAGTGGCGTTGAACCTGGACATGGTTTGTGCTTTTACAGATTTATTACTTCATGCATCAATGCCATGCTTAGATGATTTGTTTTCACAGTTTTTGTGCTTTTCAGGCATCTATCTAGTGATTTTATTTTTCTTATTTTCTCATAACCTTTCTGTAGGGTGTGTTTCCATGAGGACAACTCTTCGCTGGCTCAGGTCCTCTTCTATAACATGATCAATGTATCTGCCTTCAACTCTTTCGTCCTCTCTACCGCTCTAGATCCCTCCTGGTACCAAGGTCAGCCATATAGGAGAAGAATTTTCTTGGAGGAGTTGAGGAAATCCTTGGTGTCTGCACAAATCATGGGGAGAAAGCACGTTTCCAACGAACCGGCTGCTTTCTCTATGGTGCTGGATTACAGGCCTCGACAGCCACCACTACAGATGTTCCTGACATGGATGCCACAGCCAGTAACTTCACATAAAAGAGGGAAAAGTGCTGCTTGTGTACAAGGAAATGTGGTGCTGCAAAGAGCAACAAATTATGTACTGCAAGTCTTGTTGGAAGGAATGAACTGTCTTTGTATTTTTTGGTGTTTCCAATGTTCTTTTGATTCAGTCTTGACTGTGGAATAAAAAATGTTGCATAGCCTGAAAGGATAGTAAATTTGTCCCCAGTGACCTGTTGACCTCTAAATAAAATTGAAATTGGAATATCAAAGTTGCATGCTTTTTAAAAAACACACTGATTATTTTACTGGTTCCACCTTTGACCTGATTGCAGTATTGACTGATGGTGTTGGACTACTGATTGACGGCTCAGATAGCCAATGGAATTTAAGAGGTTTGAAGCAGTGAGCCAGAGGCAGAAATTGGCTTATGTTGTCTCCATAAATATAAGATGGCAAGATGTAGGATTTCTAGGAAGTGCCTGGGGGTGATGTGAGAAGCAGCGGGCCCAGTGCCTAAGGAGGGTGCAAGGGACAGAGTGCCCAGATAGCCCGAGTGGGAGGTAAGAGAGCGGAGCATCTGAAAGTGTGTGTTTTAGGCTGCCATGGAAGGAGAGCGGTGACCCAGGGGTCGCATCCAACACAGAGGCAGAGGATGACATGGCCAGGGGTGAAAGAGGGCAGCAGCTATGAGCACAAATAACCATGGCGGTGGAAGGCTGTGTACAGGCAGGGTAGGGTGTGGGTACCACTTCTCCACATATTGGGTTGCTTTAAGAGAGACAGATCCCCTTACAGGATCCCCTTACAGGAACACCTCAATGGAGCCGTGTAGTGGAGCCAGGCTGAGGCACCAGTACCATGAATACCCGACTGATTCTCCCAGCTTCAGTGACGACACACGGCTAGAGGACTGTAACGATTCTGGTTACTGTGAGACTTTTCTGGACTCTATTTCACCAATAAACATAGTTAAAATGCTCAGCTAGCCTCCTCTTGGTGTTGGTGCTCTCCACTCGATCCTTTTTAACCTATGGTTGTTTTTAATTTTCAAGCAAGCTGGTGTGACCCACCCAGCCCAGGGGTCACATTACTTATGTTGTTGTGTGTAGAAGTTATAGCGGTCCGGTCATAGGGATTAATCTAGATTCATTGGCAGTTAACCCACGTGATACAAAAGGTCTTAAGCTTCCTGGATACTATAGTATCCTGGTACATATGTGAACACATGGACTGAGCTAACCAGGATGTCTCTCTCTTTCCCTGCTACTACCTGGTCTAACACTGGGCCGGGAATGCAAGCAGCTGCGGATAATTGTGTGTGTCGCTCCTGCTGGGCCAGCTTACTGCTGTATACCTGGTGGTGGTAAAACTGTTAGACTAAACTTGTTTTTAGCATTAACTGCACCCCAACTCTTTACCGACCTGGCACCCCTGTTCCCTGAGGACACCAGGGGATACGATTGCATGTTGAAATTAACCAGGATGGCAACCCCGCCCAACTGTGCCACTTTGGCTGTCTTATTTCCACCAGTGTTTAATAAGACTCGGACAGGTCCCTTTACTCTATTCAGGGGCCATTGCGAATATGTTTGTTTTAATTTCACTGATGGGGCCTCGGGAAGAGGTGTCCACTTAGGCCAAATAGATTGGTCATGGTGTAACAGGGTAGTGTTGAATGCACACTCGAGCATTGGCTTTTGGACATGAGGTGGACTGTATTTTTATTGTGGAGGACGGACAATGGTCTCATGTCCATAGAGGGTACATGGGTGTTTGTGCCATGGTACATCTCTCTGCCCCTCTTACTATTTTTGGAGGGTCTCCGGTGAAAGTGCATCAGAATCAAGCTAGCACGTTGACTTTGAGGCGAGACATGTGTTGTCTAAAACAACATGTTTTGACCCTACTCTTAACAGTCCTACTTATATGGATGCCATTGGGATTCCTAAGGGAGTTCCCAATGAGTATAAATTGGCCGACCAAATTGTGTTGGGGTTAGAGAATATTCCTATTCTGTCAGCGTTATTCCCGGTTACACCCAATAAGAATGTGGACTGCATCAACTATGTTCATTATAATGTACAACGATTGGCCAACCTTACTAGAGATGCAGTGGAAGGACTCTTGGAGCAGTTGACTCCTACTACTCTGATGGCGGTTTAAAATAGG
This sequence comes from Melanotaenia boesemani, assembly GCF_017639745.1. Classification (NCBI taxonomy): domain Eukaryota; kingdom Metazoa; phylum Chordata; class Actinopteri; order Atheriniformes; family Melanotaeniidae; genus Melanotaenia; species Melanotaenia boesemani. The sequence goes on from NC_055697.1 coordinate 3,610,013, forward strand.
ATGGCTTTGAACATGCTATTGGCGGACAAGGGGGCAGTCAGTGCAATGTTTGGAGATATGTGTTGCATGTTCATTCACAATAATACTGCCCCGGATGGGATGGTTACGAGAGCTCTGGAGGTATTACGGACCCTCTCAGATTGAATGAAGGAGCACTCAAGGGTGGAGAGCCCTTTTGAGGGCGGGTTGACGGGAAAGTTTGGCAAATGGAAGGGATTGATTATGTCTATTGTATTGCCGTTGACCACGGTGGTGGTCATTGTGGTTACTTGTGGTTGTTGCTGTATCTATGTATTAGGGTTCAACTGATTGCTACGGCAGTAGCTTGGGTGGATTGTGCTGATAAAATTGTCTTTGCTAGCTCTGGTTGGACAAACGATGGAGCTGTCTAGGGAGGAGTCAGATCTTAGGTGGTGATCTCTGAAAGAGATCAAAAGGGGAAATTGTGAGGATGAGAAAACAATTAGACAGGTGACACGTATGGGAGTCAGGTACTGTAAGGGTATAATCATATATAATAGTTTATGAGTGGTGTAGTGAAGGTTGTTTTCGTGATGGGGAAGTCGAACACTGTGACGACGAGCTCCAAAACCAGCTCCAAAAGGGTTCGCCTGGTGGATTCCCCTGAAGCGACCAGTCCAGTTTCTCCAACCGGCAGCGATACAACGGATATCTTAATCTCCATCGACAGAAAGCTATCCAGTCTCGATGCTCGGCTCTCCCTGCTGAAAGTTCTTCATCTTGAATTTCAGTCTTTAAAAGAAAGTTTGGAATATAGCCAAAAGCAGGTGGAAGCTCTTGCTACGGAGAAAAACGCCCTCAAAGACTCGGTGAAAACTCCTACCAAAGGAGCAAGCCGACTATCAGTGGAAAATAAAAAAAATTAAAGAATTAGTCCTAGATCTACAGGCTCGTAGCATTTTTCCCTTTTCCTCTATCTCCGGTTCGGCACTGACATATAAAGACTAAAGAAAATAAGATTACAATAAAAATAATAAAAATATCAAGGGCAGCCATGTATATAACATGTCTCCCTTGGTAGAGCAAATCTGGCAAAATATGGCACACAGACCACCGTTCTGTATGTTAGGATGCTGGACAGGGTTAAAAAAAAAAAAAAAAAAAAAAAAAGTAGGGGGACAGCTGCAGAAGCGAATACTTTTCTCTCAGCCTTGAAGCTCCATAACAGGACAGACAGCAGACTCCCATCCACATACACTCACAGATACAGAGAGTGACTTTTGACACAGGTCTTTTGTTTAATATTCAAATAGAACAGCACACACACATATACATTGTCTGAGCCAGACTGGACCGGTTTCTAGGGTAGAGAGTGAAAGTATAAAATAAGATAGCACTTCTTGAGTGATTAGACTCTGCTTGGATCTTGTAGCGCTTGTTTTTGCTTCTAGGTAGTCTCCAGACATATCTGCAGGGAATTGCTCATGTAACCTCTTACTTCTAAATAAATGTGTAACAGGGTTCAGCGTTTCTTTTCATCAAACAAACTCAGTGGAATCAAACACTAGTTACAGATGTAGGAAGCTGAAACCTCAACAGAAACAGCAGGAGCATATTAATAATTAACTTTTTTTCTAGTCCAATCATGTTTTTATAATTTTTCCGGCCCCTGTAGCCAGAGTCATTTTATTTTTAAATCACTTTTGTATGTTGCTGGGATTTTTCTGCCCACCGACCAGCGACCTTAAGCTTTATGATGGGTGAGACTGAAGGGGGCGGAGCCACTGCCAACCCAACATTTCAACCTGAAACCTCCAGAACATCAGTCAGCGATCCGTCCACCTGAACCACATGGTACAGTCCCAGCTCTGTCCACTGGGACAGACTGCGTCTATCTACCGTCTGACTTCAGGTCAGACGAGAACTTCGTGAGTCATCAGGGACGGACTCTGAAAGTCAACGTGACTGCAAGGATGGAAGATCTCGTTGTCTTTGCCTTCGTCATTGCGGATCAATGCCGAGGAGCAGGGCCGGCTCTAGGCCAGCAGGTGCCCTGGGCAAAACACCCCACGCAGCAAAATGCTTACTGAAACTGAAGCTACATAACTCACACACATTTTATAACTAATGTACAAATTCTTGTCTCTTTATTAACAAACAAAACAAAGTAAAAAAAAACACTAAACTAAACAAACCGCTACAAAAATGCTAAATAGCACAAAAAAATAAAAATAAATAACTTTTAATGCAAAAGTCAAGGGCAAAACAAGTGCAAATGCTAAAACAATGTCAAACGCTGCAATCAAAAAACACATTAAACTATAAAAGCTGCTTCATTTATGATAACAAAATAGTGCCACTGTGTACAGCAAAAAAAATCATTTAAGCAATCAAATAAAATTTTTTGGGAGCATGTTTTATGTAAGTTGTAACACAAAGTTTAGTTATTAGATAATCCCTCATGTCCTTTCAGCCACCAGAGAAACAGTCTGTCTGGATTAATCATCTTTATGACGTTTCTGCATTCAGTGTTCTTCATGAGGATCTGCTGCCACAGATCCAAATATTATTTAATACTTAATAAATTTAATAGTAATTTAATTTAATTTTAGATAAAACTATTATAAAACATAATAGTCCTGCAGTTATTATTCTTTGCCGAGTTAACCGACATTCCTCTCTGAGAGCTTCTGGTGCAGACCATGAGGCTGAGGCCTCCTCTCTTGCAGCTTCTACGTACAGGAGCCTGTTGTGGCTGCAAACGTTTTCTCAGCTCATCTGGACAAGTACAAGTTTAACACATTACTTTAGATTTTGTAGCAGTAGCATTAAATAGCTTTAGCCTACCCTTACAATAAACAGACAGCTGCATAAATACTGCTTTGCAAATACAATTAGAACATTTTTATGTCATATCAAACCTTGACTTTGTCATTTTGACATTATGACATGCATGCTTTTTATTGCATAATGTACTTTATTATGTTGTTCAGATATTGTTATGGTACAATAGCATCTATGCTAGCTAGAATTAGCCCACTGTCAATGTAAGAATGAAAGCTTAACCCACGCTGCCTTAATGTTTAGTAAGTCAGACATAACTCTGCTCTGGGCTCATTTTTCCTCCTTCCTTCATTTTCTGTAAGCAGCTTCTGACGGCTTGGACTGTCTTTTCATTATAAACTTTTTAAATGATTTTCTTGTTGGCAACACACAACAAGGTGACGTCGTCCATACAAACCTGAATGCGCCGCTCCCCTCCCTCCACTCTCTCCCCTGCTGTTACACCTGCACCAGGCTCTGCCACGGACACACCCACTCCTGCCAGGCTTCACTCCAGAGTCAGTCTCCGGAGTTCTGATTAATCACACCTGCATCCAATTCCCTACCCGGCTTCATATACCCCTGCTCCACTCACACTTTGTCAGACCTCATATCAGCAATGGTGGCCCTTTCACCTTCCTCCTTTGTGGCTCCAACTCACCTAGCTGTTGTCTGGACTTCCAAGTTTATTCCCTCCTTTGCCTCCATCGTAAGCTACCTGTTGATCTCCAAGCTTGTAGTTAAAATACCTGATTGAACCTGATCAATCTCTAAGAGGTCCTTTGTTACACCTGCCAGCAGCAGCAGCAGGTCCAGCGAGGAGGTCGTCATCACAGAATATTGTAGCTTCTTTTCATTTTTATAATTTGTTTAGTCTAGTTATTTTCCAGGAAATGGAATAGAAATCAAATTAGTGTAAAAAAATAAATTTTATATAATCATTTTTATTTTATTTCACGGCGCCCTAGGCAATCAGAACACTCTACACTTATCAGTATGTATATATATGTATATGTATATATATATATATATATATATATATATATATATAAATATATATATAAATAAAATTTTAATCGCATGACATCGCATTGTTATGTGCAAAATCTCTCTTTCCTTTAAAAGAAGGCATACAGCTATATAAAGAAAATGCAGTAAATTTTGGTTAACAAACACTACATCTGGTTCTCCAGCCTGCGATCTTGGTCCGAGGTGGTCTGTCGCCCCAAGAAAGACTCCAGTGCTTGCCTCGTTTTATCCAAACATTCACATTTATCCAAACTCCGCTGCCCGGCTGTGGCTGTTCTGTGGCTGCCTGGACTGCTGGCTCAGCATTGATTAACACATTGCCGGCTCAGACCAAGGCGGTCGGGTCCTGACAGTCATTCCAGTGCTGCTCTGCAGCGAGGCGTCGAAAGCTCCTGAAAGCTGCGGTGAAGAGACACGACAAGATTCTCCCTGGTCATGGCCGGGTCGGGGTCTCCACTCGAGCTAGAGCCTCCCTCTCTCCTCCTGCAGCTGCATCCATGGAGCCAGCCCTGGTATGCTCATTGTGGGGGATTCCATCATCTGACACGTCCACGTGAACAGGTGCCGCACATCTTGCCACTCAGGTGCAGTAGTCACAGATATCAGCAACTCCACCCACCAACTCTCTCATCACCACCCCTCAGCTCCCACCATTGTAATACATGCAGACACAAATGATCTTAAGTTCCAACAGTCAGAGACGCTAAAGATGGATTTTATCAACCTCCTCAACAACATCAATCAGCTTATATTAGTCTTTTCCAAAATGGCCAATATCAGCCGTTGTAAATGCTGTTAAGTTCAGGAGTTGTGCAGAATGATGTCCTTGCGGTGTTTGTCCACTATATGGAGCTCTGACTCCATTCAATCCCACAGTCATCCCCATGTCCTTTCAGCAGGGGTAGCTAGTAGTTAGCCAGGTAAACCCAGCCTGCTCACAACAAAGGACACACCCTGGACCTGGTCCTAACCTATGGTCTGTCCACTGGTGTGTCCCTGAACCTGGTTCTGACCTATGGCCTGTTCACTGGTGTGTCCATGGACCTGGTCCTAACCTATGGCCTGTGTCCTCTGTTGTTGACCTGGCTGTGTCAGACCACTACTGTGTGTTTTTTAACATCACCGATTTTAGCCAATAGGAGGCCCAGTGAGAACTGTGAGGAAACCATATATTACTGCTTAAGTGGCTGCACATTTTATTGACATTTTACATCAAACTCCTGCTCAGATTTTTACCTGCTTCATCTGATTTTATTGCAGATAATTTTAACAAAAGATTAAAGTCAGCATTGACTCAGCAGCTCCACTCAAAACTAAAACTTTAAAAAGAACATCCAGAACACTGTGGAGAAATGAGGAAATTGGAAAGCTAAAAAAAATTGCAGGAGAGCAGAGAGGCAATGGAGAAAAACTAACAGTCCATCATGAAATTTTACGTGAACTCAGAATCTACAATAATTCACTTAAACAGGCCAGAACACTCCACTTCTCAAACCTCATCACAGATAACAAAAACAATCCCAAATTTCTTTTTAAAACCATTGATCTTTTAATTAATACTGATTCTAACAAGTCCTCCATGACAGCATCAGATGCTGCTTGTGAGGACTTTGCAGACCACTTCAGAAATAAAATCAATACTATCAGATCCAATCTTTTATCCCAATATATTTTTGATTTTAACAAACCTGAAGCTCTGGTTTTGCCCGAGGAAACACTGGAGAGTTTGTCCTGGTTGATGCAAAGATGCTGGTACAGTTTATTTCCAACTAAACCCAACAATCTGCCTTTTAGACCCAATTCCCACACTACATTTAAAAACATTTCATGGTTTCTATGAACTTTTAAATATTGTGAATTACTCTATCCAGACGGGTGTCTTCCCATTTGTCTGCGGTGGTGAGGGCCCTTCTGAAGAAGAGGAATTTACTTCCCACTGTTTTTAATAAATACCAACCTGTATCCAAACTACCATTGAAAAAATATGTTTTTATTCATTTAAATGACTTCTTGGATAAACAATATTTTAGAAAAATATAAATCTGGTTTTAGGAAGAACCACAGTACCGAGAAAGCCCTTTGAAAGATGGCTAATGACCTCAGGTGTAACTTTAATGCATGTGTGGCAAGCTCGGGGGAGTCAGGGTTATATAAACCCGGGGGGCTTACAGGCTAAAGGCCAGTAAATAATATGGTGAAGTTGCAGACAACTCCACACCGGGAGTTCTATATTGTTTAAAATAAACAAAACAAAACGAGACTAAAAGAAACCCACGGTTGAACAATAAAAGATGGCTGAAGCTTACCAGGAGGGAGGTGGGCCAAACAAGGTGAAGGGAGCCAAACCAAAGCCACCCCAAACACGCGTGCAAGACAAACACACTTCGCACTTCAATTCCACAGCACAGACAAACGTGCTCGACATGCAAATGAGGGGAGGATCAAACTAGGAAGAGGGACCCACACCGCAGACGCACCACCAGCTCCAAGCTTTCTGGCCACTAAAAGAAAGAATAAAATACAATTATTACAAGAACTGTGGAGTTTGGTCACAAAATAAAAAAGGGACAACAAACAAACAAACATAAAACTGCTGCAACATAAAACATCCACACTGGAGGCCACCCGCCAGTACCAATCCTCATTGCGGGCCGTGTCCCAGGCCTCCAGTGGAGCAACAGAGCATAAAAGGCGTCCCGAAACAATTAAAAGAATTAAAGGTTAAAATAAGCAAAACAACGGCAGCAAAGCAGGACAGTGGTCTGTCAGCGTGGGGGATGGCTGTAAAGCTCCCACTCCACACGCCACCGCGATCGCTGTCAGTCGTCTGAAAGACGGCGGTGTCGTTAAAATGCCGTTGGATAAATCCTCCTAAAACAAAAAAGCAAATAACCATGAACATCCGATGTAGCCAGGAAAAGCGCCCACCAGCCGTGGATTGACCTACCTGGATGACCGGAGCTCGTCACACAAAGAAGCCGTTCCGGAGCGAGAGGCAGCACAACACGCAGGTTTCCCTATAGGAGCACAGTCTGTAAAAACACCTACTCCATCAGAAAACCCGATACAGGGGAAGTAAAGTTAACATACCACAGCAGTCTTAGGGTGAGAGCCAGTACCATGCGCAGCAACAACAATCTCCACATCAGCCGGAAGTCAGGCGACCTGTCAACCAGCCGAACCTTGCCCAAGACTGGCTCCTCGCCTGCTTAAATACGTCACCCCGTTCCGCTGATTGGTCAATACTGCAATCACTCACCTCATACTGCCACAATCAGAAACTTTCAGTTCTGGTTCTACTGGATCTAAGTGCTGCCTTTGATACAGTAGATCACCAGATTTTACTAAACAGACTCAGAAGTCTGGTGGGCCTCTAAGGTACTGTTCTTAAATGGTTTTACTCCTATCTCACAGATCAACAGTTTTATGTAAGTATGGATACCTGCTCCTCAGGAATCCATGAAATAAAATGTGGGGTTCCCCAAGTATCGATTCTATGCCCACTTCTTTTTCATCTGTCCATGTTGTCTCTTGAGGATATTATAAGGAGACATGGCATTGATTTTCACAGCTATGCTGATGATACGCAGCTTTACATGGCCATGTCTCCTGATGACCTGGAGCCAGTTAACGTCCTTTTAAACTGGATTTTAGATATAAAGTCATGGATGGCAGAGAACTTCTTACAGCTCAATCAGGACTAAATTGAAGTTTAAATTATCAGTCCTGAAGACAAGAGAGAGGTCATTTTATCAGAATTGTAAAAGTTTAAATGTTCTCAGTGTGTGAGAAATCTGGGTGTTCTATTCTTTTTGACTCTGAGCTGGATTGTATTCCACACTTTAGAAATGTCACAAAAACTGGATTTTATCATCTTAAAAACAACGCCAGAGTTTTTAGTCGTCCACTTCTCTCTCTTACCAGCACTGAGGAGCGGATGCTTTTATTTCTAGTAGAATAGATTACTGTAACACCCTGCTCTCTGGTCTTCCCAAAAAGTCTGTTTCTAACCTACAACTACTCCAGAACTCAGCAGCCAAGTTCTGACGAGGACCAGAGGGTGGGATCACAAAACACCAGGTTTAAAATCACTGCATTGGCTCTCCGTGCATTTCAGGATGATATTAAGCTTCTTTTACTGGTTTATAAATGTCTTAATGGTCTTGGACCTTCTTATTTATCAGAACTGCTTTTAGATTACGAACCCTCATGCACCCTGAGGTCCTCTGGTACCGGCCTCTTGGTTGTTCCCAAAGTCAGAACCAAGACTTCTGGTGAGGCCTCGTTCCACCACCACGGGCCTGGACTGTGGACCAGCCTGCCAGAGAACCTCAGGGCTGCAGAAGCTGTTGCTGTTTTTATAAACAGGCTCAGGACCTTTCTTTTTTGTATGTGTGAGTTTGTGTGCGATTGTGTGTGAACTATTATGAGGTGTGCCTTTTTTATTTTTTGTGTGAAGGCTTTTAAATTTTGTTTTCAATATGCATAATTTGTTTTTATAATGTACAGCACTTTGTGTTGCTTTGTGCATGAAAAGTGCTCTATAAATAAAATTTGTTTTGATTTGATTTGATTTGATATAGTAATTCCTTCTTTTTTGTAGTCCAGAAGACTACTTTTGGCCAGACCCCTCCCGACAGGCCCAGACTGGCTGTTGGGAGCAGCGGGACTTTTCTCGGTGGCCTGGGCTATTAAGTGGCCTAACTGGAGAAAAAATAAAAAGAATAAAAAGTAAAAAAAATCTCGGCAAACTACATTGATTCAGCTGATTGGTCTGCAGAAACTGCCGCTTGCCCACCAATAAAATGATTTGTGTTCATCAGTTTTCACCTTCACCAATTTTTATTTATTTAATTTTATCTGTTTATTCTTTTTTTATGGGTGTGTATACTTGTATGCGTATATCCGTATAATTTTTAATCCATTCATTTTGCTTATTTTTATTTTACTTTCTTCTCAGTATGGTTTAAATATTGGACTGTAATCCTTTTTCAAAAAACAGGTTAAAAAAAAAAAAGTGCCTGTGATCCCAGAAGAAGCTGAAATTGTCTATAAATGAACTGGATGTGTGGTAAATGCAGCCGGCAGCCATGTATTCAGACTAAACAGCCTGCTCGATCTCTCCACTTCTCCTCTGATGGGAGGGAGAGGCCACTGATGAATATCCAGGCAGTCAGAAGCTGATCGTATCCAGCAGTTCAGTAAAGTCCGGTTTTAGCACCTCAGATTGTTGTTTCACAGCATTGTTCTACCCCACATGCAGGATGAGCTTTCCCACCGTTGGGGGCGCAGTCACATCTGATCCCATCTCCTTGGGAAAGCTCAGTACTTTAGTACATTTTCCACACATTTCTCACATCTTTTACACCAAAGTCACCAACAACCAAAGTCTGGGGCCCAGCCGTCTTTTACTTTCTGAGTTGTGCTTTGGTCTGACCGTGGTGTGTAGGGAAATTTCACACTGGCCATCAGATGTAGATCCAGAATCCTGCAGCAATGGAGAAAACCTGGTCTGTAGCTGCATGTCTGCTTGTTGAGGAGAAGACTTGTTGTTAGTTTTCCTTCTGACAGCTGGCCATGACTGTCTTGCTAAGGAGAGGGGTTGCAGAGTAGGCCCTGCGTGACACATTTCTTTAAAAATTAAAGGAATATCTGATTTGTTCCTTACAGCCCAATCATAGAATTTCGGGGCAATTTTTGCGCATCTTATGTGTACAAAGACATCGCAAAAGTCACAAGAAACTGCTTTGCCGTTTGTTCTTACCACCTTTCCACAGATGGGGCAGCTGTCGCTGCTACTGCTGGTGTTAAACCGGTGTTTCACTGTTTGCAGGTTGTTTGGGCCCAGACAATGATGGATATATCGAGAAAGCAGAAGGCAAAAAGACAATATTGGTCCAAAGGCATCGGTATGTTACGTCCCCCTCGAACTTGTTTTGATCATAACTTTGAACTGCAGGATGATGAAAGCAACACTTTCAGATCCAAAATGCTTGTCAGAGCACCCCTCACAAAACTTTAAACAGAATTCAAAAATACTTAAAAACACAACATAGGCTGCCACTGCTACCAGTACTCCAAGCACACCTGGCACACCTGACGCCATCTTCCTATGGCCAAAAAGGCTTGAACGTGTTATTGGGATTGAACAAACTGGATCAGGCTATTTTAAGTGTTATTCATCTGATAGTGTGTTAAAGTAAATGATGAGTCTTCCTCACACACCACAGTAAGTCATGGAGTTCCTCAGGGTTCTGTACTTGGACCAATTCTTTTCTCATTATAAATGCTTCCTGAGGTACTATCATTAGACAGCATGGTATAAACTTTCACCGCTATGCAGATGACACTCAGATTTACTTCTCCATGAATCCTGATGAAACCAATCAGTTTGTTAGATTACAAAGACGTCTTAAAAACATGAAGACCTGAATGACTCTGAATTTTCTCCTTATAAACTCAGACTGAGGTTGTTGTCTTTGGACCTGAGAACTGTCCAGCTATGTAATTAATCTGGATTACATTAATTTGGCTTACAGTACTACAAAGAGGAACCTTGGATTTATTTTTGACCAGTTTTGTCCTTTGGCTCGCATAGATAACAGATTTCTAGAACCTTCTTCCATCTACGTAATAGCCATCCCTTACTGCTGCTGCCTTAGGCTTAGACTGCAGAGGGATGCCCCTTGATGCACTGGGCTCTTCCTCTTCATCTCTCTGCTCCTCATCCTCCATGTAGCAACGTGACAGTATCGCCATCATTTATGTGTCTCCTCAGCAGGTCTTCCTGGATATAAGCTGCAGGGTCTGCTGGTCTCTCTTTCCTGTCCCCTACACCCCAACTGGTCCAGGCAGATGGCCGCCCTCCCCTTCTGGTTCTGATCTGTTTGAGGTTTTTTCCATCTGTTAAAATTATGTTTTTCCTTTCCACCTCTTGCAGCTCAGAATGGGGGACTCGATCAAAGTCAAGATTTGATGCAATCTGCTGGTTTTCCTAAACAACGCTGTTATTGATTATGAATTGGCTGGAATTGATTTGTCTGTAAAGCCCTGAAATAATGTGATACAAATAAAGCTGAATTGAGCTGAATTATGGGTATCTCTAGGCGTCTATGGGAGTCTCTGGGCGTCTACAGGAGTCTCTGGGCATCTAATTGAGTCTCTGGGAGTCTACGGGAGTCTCTGGGAGTCTCTGGGCATCTACGGGAGTCTCTGGGAGTCTACGTGTGTGTGTGTGTGTGTGTGTGTGTGTGACTGTCTGCTGATCCAGTAAAATGCTGTTAGAGTTTATGTCATACACTTTTTATTAGAAACCATAACCATGTGACTGAACTAAAATGAAACGGTCTTCCATCATCTGCTGAGGGACAGTCTGAGCTCCTCGTACATCATCTGGTCCTGCAGAACAAACAGAAACCGTCACATCAGGCACTTCCTCCACAGTGACTCAATCATGGTTTGGTGGGGTCGGACTTGGAGGTCTTCAGTCACTGATAGAAGATGGGACTTTCTCACCTTTTTAGAGACTGATGGACGAATGGTCCTGAAGGCGTCCTCAAAGTTGTGTTTGCTCACCCTGATGTCAGCAATGGACCCAGATGGATGTTGGTGACCTGAGAGGAACAATGAGAGCCATCATCAGTTAGCGTAGTGATGATCAGACTGAACCAGATGTTCATGTGTCGGCTCTGTCCCATACCCTCACGGTGGGACTTCAGGTGGGCTTTCAGAGCATTAACAGATGCTTCCCTCACCAACGCCGTCAGGTCGGCTCCACTGCAAACACAAACAAAAGTAAAAGCTCTCAGATTGTTCTGGCTGCTGCTGGAGTTTAAACCAGGAGAAAGAACAGCTGCTGCTTCCAGCTGCTACTTACGAGAAGGAACTACAGCGTTCATCGAAGGCGATCTGCTGGAGACTGACGTCCTGTTCCAGCTGAGGTTTGCTTCCCCCCTGAAACACAGATCTGAGGTCAGATTCGAATATCTACACTTCCCTCGGTTCAGAGATGCTCTTACACACCAAAACCCAACATGGCATCCCAGTGGGCCGGGTCTACTGGGCGTTCAATAGTTCCAGAAAAGAGGCTTCTGCTGGTCTCTCACGCAAAGATCTTATTCATAAAACGTGAAGGTCTAAGAAGAAACAAAAGTCTTCTTGTCAGAGGAGAATAAAACTAATGATGAAGAAAAGGAAGAATACTTCTGTGTGCAGATTTCAGAAACCAACATTCTGAGTTGAGGCAATTCACAGGAAATGATGGCATGAAGCTTCACGTCTTCACGTCCAAAACCTGAATTCAAACATCTGATCCTGATGAGACAGAAGCACTCCAGGATCCTCCTCTAGGAACCTTCTTTTCTTCTGGGAACCTTCTTAAGGATCTTCATCTAGGAACCTTCTTTTCGCTGGGAACCTTCTCCAGGATCCTCCTCTAGGAACCTTCTTTTCTTCTGGGAACCTTCTTCAGGATCCTCCTCTAGGAACCTTCTTTACTCCGGGACCTTCTCCAGGATCCTCCTCCAGGAACCTTCTTTTCTTCTGGGAACCTTCTCCAGGATCCTCCTCTAGGAACCTTCTTTACTCCGGGACCTTCTCCAGGATCCTCCTCTAGGAACCTTCTTTTCTCTGGGACCAGCAACCAGGTCTGTTAAATACCTGTCCTCTGCTTCAACCACAGGAACCAGGAACTCAACAGATTCCTTGGGAGAAATTTCATCCCTTGTAAAGAGGAGATCTTTAAGCTGTGTTCACATTAAATACAAACGGTGCAGGGCCACATTTAAAGTCAACTGAAGAGTTGACGTGTTTTCAGTTCAGGTATTGCGAATGGATGTGAATCTGTGAGCTGAAAATCTGTCATGCCGCCTGTCGGGTTGATGACACGGAGAGTGTCATAGAGTGAGAACTGGTGGATTTACCCAGATCTAAAAATGGCAGGAAGGTAGTGATCTGTGGGAAACATTAAGAAAAATTAGCAGAGCTGCAGGACGACTTGTGTAGTAATGAAAATATATTTGGACTTCAGTACATAACCAACTTAACTTTAGGGCTGTGCATCTTCACTGATTCAATTCAATTATCTTGTCAACAATTTGATTCAGAGATGCGTCACTATGTGTTGCATCCTCAGTTTTCTTTATCACTGCACATTGCTACTTTCCCTCATTAATGAATGAAAGCAGTCAGATAATTATGAACTTCCTGTTTATAATTATATCAGAAATCAGTCTGAATGTCCTGATATGGACAAAAATCATAAACGATGATGTTATTTTTTTTGTTTTCTGATTGCCAAAAAATAAAGAAATATCACTATAATGTGACGTAGTTATCAAACGTTCTTGCAGTGAAGCAGTGTGTTTTGTCTCTTCAGTCTTTTCATAGTCAGTTCCGACAGAACATGGAAGTTATGAAGATGTTTTTCATGTTCTCCTTTATGAAGTATTTTCTGTATGTTTGCTTAGTTTTACAGTTTTCCTAAATGAATGTTTTAAAGCGGATTCAGCCTCTGATCTTCCGAGCTTTTACAGCAGCTACAACACGCCGCACACAGCGGAAGCTGAATGTTTGCATTACATTACAAGCCATTATTTTGTTGCTGCATCGAGGCAGAATTGTCCACATCCGCATCACAATACATCATAGAAATGATTCAATTCAGCACCCTTGCTTAGCATTAGCTTCCTCCACCAGTTAGCTGGTTTTTTTGAATTGACAAGTTCATGTGACACAACATGAACTTGTCAAAGGGAAAGGAACACCCCTTAGTGTGAAAGGGGTGTTCCTTTCACACTAAGAAACCAGGCAATACTTGAGGATTCTGTGGTAATCAGATTACCTGAGTGATGGTGAGCAGGATGGCATGGCGGTCTTCTGGACCTGGCAGGCCCACATACAAGGTTTTATCCAGACGGCCTGGTCTCAGTATGGCCGGGTCGATGATGTCTGAAGGAGGAACAACAGATAACCGTTTAGATCAGAAATCATTCTTACAACTTGAAACATGGAGGTGCTACACCCTGACTGGAACAGGCCTAACCAGACCAGGACCATTACCTGGTCTGTTGGTTGCAGCCATGATGAAGACCTGTCGTCGCGTCTCTAAGCCGTCCATCTCTGTTAGCAGCTGGTTGACGACCCGAACGCTGGCTCCTGACTAAATAGATACACAAGAAGCTGAAACAGTAAACCAGTCTGTAGCAGCTTTTAATCCCAGTATAAACCAGTCTGTAGCAGTTTTTAATCCCAGTATAAACCAGTCTGTAGCAGATTTTAATCCCAGTATAAACCAGTCTGTAGCAGCTTTTAATCCCAGTATAAACCAGCCTGTAGCAGCTTTTAATCCCAGTATAAACCAGTCTGTAGCAGTTTTTAATCCCAGTATAAACCAGTCTGTAGCAGCTTTTAATCCCAGTATAAACCAGTCTGTAGCAATTTTTAATCCCAGTATAAGCCAGTCTGTAGCAGATTTTAATCCCACTACAAACCAGTCTGTAGCAGCTTTTAATCCCAGTATAAACCAGTCTGTAGCAGCTTTACATCCCAGTATAAACCAGTCTGTAGCAGTTTTTAATCCCAGTATAAACCAGTCTGTAACAGCTTTTAATCCCAGTACAAACCAGTCTGTAGCAGCTTTTAATCCCAGTATAAACCAGTCTGTAGCAGCTTTTAATCCCAGTATAAACCAGTCTGTAACAGCTTTTAATCCCAGTATAAACCAGTCTGTAGCAGCTTTTAATCCCAGTATAAACCAGTCTGTAGCAGCTTTTAATCCCAGTATAAACCAGTCTGTAACAGCTTTTAATCCCAGTATAAACCAGTCTGTAGCAGCTTTTAATCCCAGTATAAACCAGTCTGTAGCAGCTTTTAATCCCAGTATAAACCAGTCTGTAACAGCTTTTAATCCCAGTATAAACCAGTCTGTAGCAGTTTTTAATCCCAGTACAAACCAGTCTGTAGCAGCTTTTAATCCCAGTATAAACCAGTCTGTAGCAGATTTTAATCCCAGTATAAACCAGTCTGTAGCAGCTTTTAATCCCAGTATAAACCAGTCTGTAGCAGTTTTTAATCCCAGTATAAACCAGTCTGTAGCAGCTTTTAATCCCAGTATAAACCAGTCTGTAGCAGTTTTTAATCCCAGTACAAACCAGTCTGTAGCAGCTTTTAATCCCAGTATAAACCAGTCTGTAGCAGATTTTAATCCCAGTATAAACCAGTCTGTAGCAGCTTTTAATCCCAGTATAAACCAGTCTGTAGCAGCTTTTAATCCCACTACAAACCAGTCTGTAGCAGCTTTTAATCCCAGTATAAACCAGTCTGTAGCAGCTTTACATCCCAGTATAAACCAGTCTGTAGCAGTTTTTAATCCCAGTATAAACCAGTCTGTAGCAGCTTTTAATCCCAGTACAAACCAGTCTGTAGCAGCTTTTAATCCCAGTATAAACCAGTCTGTAGCAGCTTTTAATCCCAGTATAAACCAGTCTGTAACAGCTTTTAATCCCAGTATAAACCAGTCTGTAGCAGTTTTTAATCCCAGTATAAACCAGTCTGTAGCAGCTTTTAATCCCAGTACAAACCAGTCTGTAGCAGCTTTTAATCCCAGTATAAACCAGTCTGTAGCAGTTTTTAATCCCAGTATAAACCAGTCTGTAGCAGCTTTTAATCCCAGTACAAACCAGTCTGTAGCAGCTTTTAATCCCAGTATAAACCAGTCTGTAGCAGCTTTTAATCCCAGTACAAACCAGTCTGTAGCAGCTTTTAATCCCAGTATAAACCAGTCTGTAGCAGCTTTTAATCCCAGTATAAACCAGTCTGTAACAGCTTTTAATCCCAGTATAAACCAGTCTGTAGCAGCTTTTAATCCCAGTATAAACCAGTCTGTAGCAGCTTTTTTTCCCAGTACAAACCAGTCTGTAGCAGCTTTTAATCCCAGTATAAACCAGTCTGTAGCAGCTTTTAATCCCAGTATAAACCAGTCTGTAACAGCTTTTAATCCCAGTATAAACCAGTCTGTAGCAGTTTTTAATCCCAGTATAAACCAGTCTGTAGCAGCTTTTAATCCCAGTACAAACCAGTCTGTAGCAGCTTTTAATCCCAGTATAAACCAGTCTGTAGCAGTTTTTAATCCCAGTATAAACCAGTCTGTAGCAGCTTTTAATCCCAGTACAAACCAGTCTGTAGCAGCTTTTAATCCCAGTATAAACCAGTCTGTAGCAGCTTTTAATCCCAGTACAAACCAGTCTGTAGCAGCTTTTAATCCCAGTATAAACCAGTCTGTAGCAGCTTTTAATCCCAGTATAAACCAGTCTGTAACAGCTTTTAATCCCAGTATAAACCAGTCTGTAGCAGCTTTTAATCCCAGTATAAACCAGTCTGTAGCAGCTTTTTTTCCCCAGTACAAACCAGTCTGTAGCAGCTTTTAATCCCAGTATAAACCAGTCTGTAGCAGCTTTTAATCCCAGTATAAACCAGTCTGTAACAGCTTTTAATCCCAGTATAAACCTGTCAGATTATGAGGCTAAAATGATGTAAAATGAATGTATGAATAGATAAAGCAGCATAAAGGCCGACCAGAAGAAGAAAGCAGAATTTATTACTAACAGAACTTTGTAGAAATAACACACAGATCAACAGTGACCAAACCTTTTCTCATCTCATCGTTCTCTCAAGTTTTGGCTTTCAGGAGAAAAAATATTATCATTGAAACAAACACACAACAGAAACTGTTTCCATGTTTCCACTTTTTCCTCATTTCCAGTTATTCCTGCTACTATTTACCTGCTATCCTCACTAAACCAACTCCAGCTCAGCTGCTTTGTGGCGCCACCGTGCATCAGAAACGTCTTCTTGGCTTTATTCCAGCCATAGAGGAGCATTATTTTTCTTCTTTTCACACACACACAGAACTTTCTGCTCACTGGTTGATCTTTGGCTGCTCCTGATTGGACGTTACCGTCAATCTAAGCTCTCTGATTGGTGGAAAGTCTGACAGGAAGTGGCTTCATCATCATGTCCAGGTCTAAATAGAGGTCTCTTAGCAACATAGTAGTGATGGTGATGTTTTTATGATGAAATGTGACAAATAATGATGTTATCATGGATCATTGTGGATTTACCAGATTCTCTGAATAAGAACTACATTTAGTGTCTGGATTGTAAACCTGCTGGACGGGATAGAAATGCCTGGAAAACCTCCGTAGATCACATAAAGGGTAGCTATCCATCACAGTTTACCCCACAGAGCTACACACTACTGTTTAGGGGTGTTGAGTTTAATCATTTCTACGATGCACTGCGATGCGGACGATTCTGTATCTATGCAACAACTTACTGGATTATGAGTAATGTAAATATTTTGCTGCTGCTGTGTCTGTGGCGTGATCTGCTGCTCTGTAAATATATATTTTTTTATCTCAGGGAAATCACATAACATTAAAAACCAATAACTTAGCTTAAGGCTAACGTCTATAGAAAATACAGTTGGCAAGCTAGTAGTTAGTCGTCTAGCTGAAGTGAACGCAGCAATAAACACAAACTCTGTTATATTTAGAGATAATAATTATCTGACTGCTTGTATTCATTGATGAAGAAAATTGAGGATGCAACACATCATGATGCATCGTTGAATCGAATCGTGAGACCAGTGAAGATGCACAGCCCTACTACCGTTCCTAATAGACTGATGAAAGAGGAGATAGATCTCTGTAAAATCTGCTGGAGTTTTGAGGGTTAATTACAGCTGAGTGTCATGTCGCTCAGTCAGAAGACTCATCATCCTCATCTTCCTCACCTCGTGGCCTGAACGGCGTGGACACAGAGCATCAATCTCATCAAAGAAGATCACACAAGGAGCCGAGTTGCGTCCTCTCTGGAAGACCTGTCGCACGGCCCGCTCGCTTTCTCCCACGTACTGCAATCACAGACACACCTCCATCAGCTGGAGCTCCAGCAGACCTCATCCTGCAATACCAGCTTCTCCATCAGGCAGCGGAGTCCAGTCACCAGGTACAGAAACAGTGAAACAGAAGCAGGATGGATGCTGGTCCAGCTCAGACTCACCATGTTGAGCAGCTCTGGACCCTTCACAGAGATGAAGTTGAGGCCCGACTCGTTGGCCACCGCCTGTCAAGAGAGAGCACAAGAACATGCACTGAGACAGCAACAATGAGCAGCTTCAGTCTAAAGACAGCCACAAGGTTGCACTCCTGCTCCACCCTCAGCACTGGGTCAGAGACAGATCTCATCTAGCAGGAACAGAACTAGCGACTCATTCTGTATGAATGTTTGGGAGGCTTCATGATGAACTCCAAGCTGAGGATCACATGTGATGCTGTGTGACTGACACCTTGGCCAGCAGGGTTTTTCCACATCCTGGAGGTCCAGCCAGCAGAACTCCAGATGGAGCACTGAGACCCAGAGCTCTGAACTGCTCAGGAGACCGGACTGGAGCCTAAAGGGGACACAAAGAAAACACAGCTGCATCACTCTGGACCTCCAGCCGACCACATCAGGGTCAGACCACAATCTCCAAAGAAGACCAAATTCTCTCTTTTATGAGATTTATAAACCTCATTAGGTCATATTTTATCCCCGGTAGAAGATCAACATGTCAGATCAGACGTGTTGCTGCCATCAGATTCGCCATCAGCTTTTAATTTTTTCATCACATGGTGAAATGTCTCAGTTTCACCATCTGACATTATCTTCTACTGGGAAAAAATATGACTTCATCAGATTCATAAATCATTATATTCTGATTTTATTTACATTTTATACAGCCTCACAACTTCCATGGACCTGGGGTTGTAGTTGTTATCTTGTTAATTCATTACATCATTATTCTGCTGTTTTTAACATTGCAGGGACTAAACTTACAATCTGTCTGCAGCTGTGCATAGAGAATAAAGACATCCAGCGGGATCTCAGGGGATGTGTGGTGTTTACCAGTATGGCCATGGTGAGCTCCTCTCTGATGTCCTGCAGAGCTCCGACATTCTCCCAGGTCACATCTGGCACAGTGGCGAAGCCCTCCCTCTTCGCCGATGGCTGGACGCTGCCCAGAGCTCCCTGGAAGTCTGACATTAGGATGGACAGGCCTGCCAGCTCTTCCTCTGACAACGTCTCTGTGTTCTTCAGGAGACTCAACAGGTGCCACAGCTCCCCCTGCTGGACACGGCAGAAAATGCACCAGAGAGGGATCAACAGAATGCATCCACTCATCCTTCACAGGATGCAAACATCTTTACTTCTGCTTTTTAATTCTACAAAAACTTGCGTGCAGAAGACATTTTTAATTTTGCATTTCCAGCAAGAAGCCAATAGACACGGAGCTCGGTACCTGCAGCTGGTTCTGACCGGCCTCAGCCGGGCCTCTGCCTCCTGACTCCTCTTCAGCAGAGCTCTGCGGCTGGATCGGTGGAGCTGCCCGAATCTTCATCAGAACCCTGTTTACAGCACACATGGCAGCTTCGCGGCACAGAGCCATGAGGTCGGCTCCGACGTAGCCGGGGGTGAGCCGGGCCAACTGCTGGTAGTCAAAGTCCTCCGGCAGCGTCAGCTTCCGACACAATGTCTTCAAGATCCTGACAAAAGACGGAGCATCCATGTGAGACTGATCATGCTGGCGAGAGATTCAGTCCGAAGAACCAGTTACCGGAGACGGGCGGGCTCATCTGGGATCCCCAGACAGATCTCCCTGTCGAAGCGTCCAGCTCGACGGAGGGCAGGGTCCAGGGAGTCTGGCCTGTTGGTGGCCCCAATGACCAGAACCTGAGCCGTCACTGCCAGACTGTTGAGGTCTGAAAGAAGCACAAACATCTGTAAGGGTGGGTTTCACGTCTTGTTGTCATGACAACCGGTTTTTATCTGCACAGACATTTGGTAAGGTCGAGCCCTGCTGCTTGGAACATGCTGTAGTCTGGCTTTTCTCCTCATTCCCAGCTGGCTGGATGCAGCTCACCTCCACCTGCGCTACATCCAACGTCAGTTTGTGTGTCTGATCATGTGTGTGTCCTACCGTCCATGCAGGTTAACAGTTGAGCTACGATCCTCCTCTCCATGTCTTTAGAGGCCACCTCTCGTTTCGGGGTGATGGCGTCAATCTCATCTATGAACAGGATACAAGGGGTGGAGCTCTGCAGGAACAATCAGTGATGGTTGGAGGTCAGAAACATCTGATCGAGCTTCTCTTGAACTTTTACCGTAACTGATTTATGTTCACTTGTCCTCCGCTGTTTCTACCTGTCTGCTAGTTTCTTTCCTCTCAGCTTCCTGTATGGATGTTCTGCAGAACTTGTTTTGGGGCCAATGCTGTGAGCATTAAGCCACATCTTACTATTGATGAGCTTATATTCTGCTAATTCTTCAGGAGCCGTCACGATTTCAGCATCTAATTTGTCCTGCAGCATTGAGTGACAGAACAAAAGTTAAATAAAAATGTCTGTCTCAATCGGGAAAAGTGCCATGACTTTTGTTGTATAGTTTTTACAAAACTAACAAAAAAAGATTTTTTCCCGTTAAAAATGAATGAATTTCTGCCTAAATGAAAAAACCCAGCCCACTTTGGAACTCTAACGCAGGCATACTGTCAGGTAGAAACTTCCTTCAGGACTTCTGAAATGGCGAAGAAGAAGACAGCCGCCGAATTTTCTGGCTCTCTGGTTGCTAACATTCCCCGACATGTATAACTGACTCAAGACTCTTATAACGTAGTTTGAAATAGTATGAAAGGAGATGAGAAGAAAAAAGGAGGAAAGACAAAAGAAAACCCAAAGACCACGGATAAATAACCTAGCAAAGAGGAAGACACTAGCCAAGCTGCTAGCATGCAGATTGAAAAAACAATGGAACATCAATGCGGAAATCAAAGCGGTGCATTCAGAGATGAAAAAACAACAACACAGAGAAGCTTAAGAAAGACCTGAACGACCTGAAAGATAACTTTAATAAAAAATTAAATGTCACTGCAAAGACCTCAGTGAGCTGGGTTTGTGGAGGAGACGGAACAGAGGAGAAATGCTTGAAGACAAATGAATGGCTCTCCCATACGCTGGATAAGGATAACCAAGATAAGGTTACGGATTTGGATGCACATTCAAGAAGAAACTTCAGGATTCATGACGTCCACGAGGAGGCAGAAGGGCCCAACGTACAGGTTTTTGTGGAACAATTTATTAGGGGGGCATTCTTCCTTCCCGACGCTACTCTGAGAATTCACCGTTGCCACCGATTAGCGGGTAAGAAACGTCCCCAGGACTCTAATCCAAGACCCATTATAGTATGCTTCCTGGAACACACCACTAAGGAGCTGGTTCTACGCTCACCGTGGAATAAGAAAGAGATTAACTTCGAGGATTGGAGAGTGTTCTTTGAACTCCACCACCAAACGCTACCCTGCGAAACTTCGACACCAGCCCGGTAACCTATGAGAGCGCATCAGAAGCCTGAATGGATTTTAAAACATGGAAGTTTGTTTCACAATGACAGTTTAACTGGTCGAGCTTCTGATTAATAAACATCTGGTTCTCTGTTAATCCTGATTTATTTTCCAAAAACAATATCAAATGTGCCTCTTTACTAATTTTTGCAAATAGCTTTAGTATCTAACATGTGGTGTGAAAGGTAATATTGGATTTTGTAGAAATGTCCCACTTTACACATCATTTCTTTGGTCTGGAATGATTCATCTGGAAGAATACAACTAGATTCTTTATATCTCCCCAAACCAGAAAAGCCCAAACTGGTATCCCTGAACAGGGAAACAGCTGGACACAATGGAACAACGAATCTGCCCTGTTCCATATATTTTGGGACCAATCCAAACTGTCCCCCTACTGGATAAAAATAATAAAGATTGATTGATTAAATCAATACAATAATACACTTCCAGCTTTTAGGATCCTGAATAAAAAAAAAAATCATTAAAAGTTTAAAATGACCATGAAAAAGAAAATTTTTACCCTCCCAGCTTTCCCTCTGACTGCCTCCCGGCTTTCCCTCCGACGGCCTCCCGGCTTTCCCTCCGACGGCCTCCCGGCTTTCCCTCCGACTGCCTCCCGGCTTTCCCTCCGATGGCCTCCCGGCTTTCCCTACGACGGCCTCCCGGCTTTCCCTCCGACTGCCTCCCGGCTTTCCCTCTGACGAACAGCTTCCTGACCCCCACAGCTCCTTGTGTACTTCCATTATTTATGTTTGTCTTCAACTCAGGAGGTGAGGGGTCTTCAAAAGTCTTCAAAGACGACGGGAGAATCATCGAAGTTGCGTCTGTCTTGGGAAGACCCTTTTGCCTCAACTTTTCATTTGACAAGTGAGCTTGAGTTTGTTCGAGGAGTGCGTGGAGCTATAAATCAGATGAAATCTGGGACTCTGTTTCCAGGAGCTTCTAAAAAAGGTCTGAAGTTCATTAAAAACAATCTTTTTACAAAATCATACTAAGTTTTTCTTTTTGATAACAGGCTGCTGCACAACAATGTGTTTGGCATGAGGCCTTTAATCTACAGAAAATCCAAGACGCAGTGAGGATTTCCCTAAAAAGATAAGAGGGGAGGATATCTCGTACAGCAGAAAGACGTAAATCATTTCTCCTTTAAAACAGAAAGTAGCTGTTTGACTCAAACACTGATGTTTCACATCAGAAAGATGTTCAGATGATGTGAAGCTCTCATAGAGCATCGTCTTCATCCTGCCTGTTCTACTCTGTCTTTGTCTCTCATTCTGTCTTTCTTTCTTTCTTTCTTTCTACTGACCACAGCCAGATCAAACAGCTCCCGGAGCTTCTGTTCAGACTCTCCCGACACGCCGGACACCAGCTCCGGGGCCGACACCTTCAGCATGGGTAGCTCCAGTTCCTGAAACAATAAACAGACAAAACTATCAGAGGCTTTTTCTTTCCAAGAAACCAAAAGACTCCACAGCATGAATCACTTGTTACCCCCGCCACCGCCTGGGCCAGCAGGGTCTTTCCACAGCCAGGAGGTCCGTGGAGGAGGAAGCCCCTCGGAGGAACCATTCCCAGATGCTGGTACACCTCGGGGTGCCGCATGTGGATCAGAAGCTTGCACACCTCCTGCAGAAAGGAGAACTCTGAACGTTGTCTTTTCCTCCTCCGATGACATTAACCCACCTCATAGAAAGACGGAGACACTGACCGTTAACGTCTCCTCGTTTCCTCCCACGTCTTCAAACTTCACCATGGGATACTGCAGCTCCGGGGACTTCCCCTTCACTGAGAAAAGAAAAAAGGACCTTAAATGCAGCACAATGACATCACAGAAGGCTCAGAAAGACGCAGTTAATCCCTAAATACAGAAACATCAGGAGGATTAAATGGACTGTACTCATACAGTATGTTTCTAGTCACATGTTGACCACTCACAGTACTTTTACACCGTGTCACAATCATACAACTCTTACTGTTACATACTAAGTGCTTTCTCCTGTGACTCGCATTAATAACCTGACACACACATCTGGAGGCAACGTGGTGTTCAGTGTCTTGCCCACCGACACTTCGGCAGGTAGTCAGGGGAATCGAGCTTCCCCCTCTGAAGCTATGTGGGGTTTATGTACATGAGGAAGGACTGGTTATCAGCAGAGGTACCTCTCTTGTTCAGGCTGCGAACATCAGCAGCTTCAGCTGAACCCTTCGTCCTTTTTCTTGTCTTTTTATGAGACTTCTCAGGCTCCAGCATTGACACATCCATCTGCTGATAGGAGATAAAAAGACAACACAACCACAGCTGGATGTGTTGCATCTCACTGCCGGTCACAATAAGGATAACTCAACCTCTTCATAACACACCCCCTGTACAGGAGGCTCTCCTAGGACTACTTTACTCATTCCTAAGATTGCTTTACTCATTTCAGACAGGAGGCAGAAAAAACTAGACCTTATGGAGAAGAGATTTAAATAATCAGAAAGAAATACAGATAAAAGAAGATAAACTCTATGTGACAACACATCTAAAGCAAAATGAGCTGAATTTATCTTTTATTCTGCATCATCTGTGATGATTATTTACCTTTGTTGTTGTTGTATTAGAGGTGTCCTCTTCACACAGGTCAATGAGGATGCTGCTCTTCGAGGGCCCTTTTCCTTTATCAATGAACCAGCCTCCAGAGGAAACCAGAGTCCCTGACTCTGGAGGGGGGTCGGGTCTGCGAGCAGGACTGATAACTGTGTTCCCCCTCCGGTACAGGGCCGTTACAGAGCTGTTGGGCTGCAAACAGCAAAAAGCAGCCAAATCTTAGATTTCGCTGATGTTGAACCACCAGAGTCCACAAGTGTCAGTAGATTCATATAAAACCCAGATTAATTCAAACAGTCAGGTCATACGAGTATCTCCTCTCATCCAAGTTAAAATCAAGTTGAGAAAGCATCAGGAAGCTATTCATCACACTTTATTCTCTGCAGAGCAAATATAGTTAAATCAATCATTAAGTCATTTGGAGACTGCAGCTTTAGTGCAGCTTAAACTATGAAGTCGATGGTTTGTGCATGCTGTCAGATTAAACCTTTTACAGATGTTTTCTTACGGTGTTGTGAAGAATATGGTCATCGCTGTCAGATGAGTCCTCTGACGTGCTGCTGACGTCTCTGCAAACACACGGGAATCAAAGTCTACCTCTTGTTTACTCACAGTAGGGATGCAAATAGCACACACATAGTACACAAATAGCACACACACACAGCACATGATACTATGTGCTTGTACTCATACTCAAAAGTATTCAAAAATGTGTTCCGATACTACAGAACCTGATACCAATGTGAAAAACTAGGGCTGTCAAAGTTAACATGGTAATGCAAAGAGATAAATCTGTGGAATTAACACGCTGCTAACACATCAATGCATAAACAACAATATTACTCATGTCCTAGTAAAAGTCTGAAAGTGGCATCACCTCAGCTAGAGAAGCTGATTTCAGGCATGTAGGTACTTCGTCACCAAGTTGAGACGAATCCAGCAGAAACTACTTTATCCTCCTTATGTCTGAAGATTCAGACAGTTTTCTAGCCTTACATGCAGAGGATGCTGCAGGCTGATCCATTTATCACACCATTAACCACTCAGTCGTCCATCTGGCCCACACTCCTACCAGTACACTGTGATGGGATTTATTAGTACTCATCTGAACTATTAGCAAATACTCAAACATAAGTACTTGTACTCGGTTTGATAAAATGTCTCTGTCTCTGTGCATCTCTAAATCATCTTTTCCAAACTACAGATCTGCTTTCTGCGAATCTGGAGTATCTGTTCCAGAAACTTTGTGATGAAAACATGTGAGCAACTGCAGTATTTTTGTCTGAGTGCCGACAGCATCATAAGAATTCCTCTTTAGTTCAAGACTCAAAGAGCCACAGACGACAGCTGAGACAAAAAGATGAAGATTTTCTCAAGTTTCAGAAGTTGTCTTGCAAACAGCTGCTATACATCCATCGCTAGACAGTAATCAATGACTAAACCCAGTCAGTGTGGATTAAACCCAGTTAGTGTAGTTTAAACCCAGTCAATGTGGATTAAACCCAGTTAGTGCAGATTAAACCCAGATTAAACCCAGTCAGTGTGGATTAAACCCAGTTAGTGAAGATTAAACTCAGATTAAACCCAATCAGCGTGGGTTAAACCTAGATTAAACCCAGTCAGCATGAATCACACCCAAGTTAAACTCAGTTAGTGTAGATTTAACCCAGATTAAACCCATTTTGTGTAGATTAAACCCAGCCATTGTAGATTAAATCTAGATTAAACCCAGTCAACACAAATTTAACTAGATTAAATCCAGCCAGTGTAGCTTAAACCCAGATTAAACCCATTTTGTGTAGATTAAACCCAGGTTAAACCCATTTTGTGTAGACTAAACCTAGCCAGTGCAGATTAAACTCAGATAAAACCCAGTCAGTGGAGATTAAACCTGATTAGTGTAGATTAAACCCATTTAGTGTAGATTAAACCCAGTCAGAGTAGATTAAACCCAGTCAGAGTAGATTAAACCCAGTCAGAGTAGATTAAACCCAGATTAAACCCATTTAGTGTTGAATAAACCCAACCAGTGTAGATTAAACCCAGCAAGCACAAATTAAACCAGATTAAACCCAGCCAGCATTTATTAAATCCAGTTTAAACCCAGCCAGTGTAGATTAAACCCATTTAGTGTAGATTAAAGCCAGCCAGCATAGATTCAATCCAGATTAAACCCAGTCAACATAGATTAAATCCAGATTAGACCCATTTAGTGTAGATTAAACCCAGCCAGCCTATATTAAATCCAGATTAAACCTGATTAGTGTAGATTAAACCCATTTAGTGTAGATTAAAGCCAGCCAGCATAGATTCAATCCAGGTTAAACCCAGTCAGCGTAGATTAAATCCAGATTAGACCCATTTAGTGTAGATTAAACCCAACCAGCGTATATTAAATCCAGATTAAACCCATTTAGTGTAGATTAAAGCCAGCCAGCATAGATTCAGTCCAGGTTAAACCCAGTCAGCGTAGATTAAATCCAGATTAGACCCATTTAGTGTAGATTAAACCCAACCAGCGTATATTAAATCCAGATTAAACCCAGCCAGTGTAGATTAAATCCAGATTAAACCCATTTAGTGTAGATTAAGCCCAGCCAGCATAGATTCAATCCAGATTAAACCCAGTCAGCGTAGATTAAATCCAGATTAAACCCATTTAGTGTAGATTAAACCCAGTCAACGTCTTCTTGTAGCAGGTGGCAGTCTGAACACACTCAGTTTGGAGGACCTATGACAGCAAGCTAAGCTAACAGCTACTTAGCATAGCAGAGCAGTAGCCATTAGCTTAGCTCCCCTTCAGACTTCCTCCTAGATGCTGATAAATTCAAAATCAATCTAATGGATGACAGTGTTCGGTGTTTGGTTGAAAGCATGTTAAGATGTGTCTGAATGACTCAGCAGAAAACCACTAAACAACTTAAGCTTCTAATATCTGATTCCCCAACATATTTTACTCATAACTTACCACATTTCAGATAGAAAGAGAGACCAGATATTTAAGGAGAGTAATTTGTTCAGAAATAATAATATTAACCTGTAAAAAATTGGTGCCATTGGAGCTGAAATTAGCATGCTCTGCTAGCTCCTGGCTTAAAAACTGATGGTTCACAATCCAAACATGGCCTCGGACTACTTAGAGGACATGAAGTGGACGTCCTGTGTGAAGGTGGGTTTGAAATGAATGAATGAATGAAATGAAATGAATGAATGAATGAATGAATGAATGAAAAATACTTTATTAATCCCTTTGCAGGGAAATTCATGATGGTCCAAATGGTTTGGGGCTTAGGATCTTGAGGTCAAACACTTACCCTCCATCATGGCCACTCTTTGCCCTCTTAGCTAAGTGTTTGCTCTCCAGGTCATTCAGGCCAGATTCCTCCTTGATAGCTTCGTACACTTCAGACAGAAAAACAACCATCACATCTTCACACAGAATATTTTCCACATGAACCGCAGACTCCAGAAAGCTATAATGGATGTTTTAGTAAAGTGGAATTCATTCTGGGGTGATGGAAAACTCATCTTCATACAGTCTGGGATTATTTTATTAAAATAACATTCTTCCTCATGCTTTTTCTGTTTGGAACATAAATGCATATCATACGACCACAGAAGGATTTTCAGATCTTTTACCTTTTTCAACTTGGATTCTGAAAGCAGTCTTGTTCCTTCTGCCATAGTCCAGCCTAGAGACGGATCAAATCCTCGTCAACACAGTTAAACAAACGCTTCTTACCAGTTAGAGATAAACTACCAACAGTGTTTACATCTAACCATGACGTGAAGAGGCACACACACCTCTGTGAAAAACCAGTTCTCAGCTACTGGTTCCAGCACTGGAATCACTGTGCTTAGAAAAGTTCATTTAACCTGAATAACTTTTAACGCGAAATAGTTTTGATGGATTTAATTTAGTCATCTACAGCAGTGAATTAAACAGAGTAATCAGATTACTACAAATTACTACCTGTATTTTTTCTGAAGATCCAGGGCCACTGCCGATAGGTCAACGTAGTCACTGCTGCTGGAGGTCAGATACTGGAACACAACCAAAACCCCATTTAATCCGGAAACACCCAGAACCAGCATCTCACTCTAAAAATTATACAAGCACATAAATACAGGAATGTGATGGCGATGGACCAGGACCTGGACCAGGACCAGGATCAGGACCCGGACTAGGGCATGCAGATAGGAGGTAGACTATTGGAAAAAGACATTTATGGACTAGAGAGGAAACAGTGAGACGGGTTTACCAGGTCAAACTAACAGGTTCAACATCCAAACTAAAACTTTTCCATATTTCCAGGAACGTGCAGATAATGACGTATCTGCTTGCTCCTGCTGGTGATGGTACAGCAGCGCAGCACTGTGTGGTAACAGCAGAGCATTTGGTGCTAAAGCTGTACACAAACCAGGACTGTCAGCACCACAACACAGATGGTCACGAACGCCATTGTTGTTGTTGTGTTTGGCGCGTTCATCACACTGACGTCATCTCCTCTAGTGGTGCGGCTACGCTGTCCTCACAGGACCACAGACAGTAGAGGCTTCAGACCGATTCACCTTGGTACCTGTTTCAGACATGCTAATCCCTGGCTTCATGGGTATGAAAGGGTCGATTGCTAAAATACTTTTGAGGTTTCACTGCAATTCGGCGTCGTAGGGACGGCCCCTCCTTCCAGGAGGAGACATTTCCTCCTGCTTGGCTGCCGTGCAGACGCTTCCCGCTTTGCTCTCCCTTCTGCTGCATTTTCTTCTTTTTTCTTATCTTCACCGGCAAGAAATGTAAGAACAGGGACTCCTGCTCACTTCTTATCCCACTAATTCTCCGATGATAGTCAACTAAATCTATCAGAAATTATGGTTCCAGTGATTTATGTCTCCTAACCCAGCAGCATCAGTGAGCAACTTTCTTTGAGGATAACAGCAGAGGACTGAAACGCTGCAAGGCATTCTGGGAATGAGGAATTTATTGACTCTATTGGAGCTTCTGTACAAGCTGTCGAGCCATCAAATGGACTAAGTCATTTAATCATTTCAATGTAATTTATGATTTTATTGTGATTTTTGTTATTTGTTGCTGCCTTTTTCTACTTTTTATTGCTTTCTTTGCACCATCTGTAATGCTTTTAATGATTTATGTAAAGCACTTTGAATTTTTCTGAACATGAAATGTGATCAGTTATAGGCCATATCGCCCAGCCCTAATTCTAGATTTTACTGGAAAAGCAGAATTCCCGTTAATTATCCATGCTCTCAGTCCTTGTCCTAGCATGTCTCGTCCCTGTAGTCCCTCTCCATCAACATGTCCTCTGTTATGTCACACAGCTAATCAAACCCTCCTCTGGTCTCAGTTCGTTCCAACCTTGTTATAATAAACTTAAGAAAGCCTCAGAGGAATAAAAATATCTCCACCTGTTCCACTCGTTGTTTAAGCCGGCCGTCCATCCAGACACCTCCTCGGTTCTTCATGTCCTTTCAGATCTGCTTTGAACCTGGAAAAGGACAATGATGAAGAACAAGATGAAACAAAAGAAAAGTAAAGGTTTGATCTTATCTTCATTTCAGACAGTCGGTCGGACCCCTCCCCTGATGCCAACCTGCTGTAAAACAACAGACTCATTAAAAGTTGAGCCACGCATGAAAGGGCTGCCCCATGGACTGTCTCAACATCCTTGTTACTGGCTGAATACTAGTCACCACCACCTGTTCAACTTCCTGTTAGCACAGATATCCAACCAGCCAATCACATGGCAGCATGTAGTCATGTGGACGTGGTGAAGACGACCTGCTGAAGTTCAATCTGAGCTTCAGAATGTGGAAGAAAGAAGATTTAAGAGACTTTGAAAGTGTCATGGTTGTTGGTCTGAGTATTTCCTGGGATTTCCACCCACAACCATCTCCAGGGTTTCCAGAGAATGGTCTGAAGAAGAGAAAATATCCAGAGCAGCAGTTGTCTGGACCAGGATGCAGCAGAAGACACACCGGGTGCCTCCTGCCAGCTAAGAACAGGAAACTGAGGCTTCAATTCACACACACTCACCAACACTGGACAATAGAAGATGGAGAAATGTTGCTGGTCTGATGAGTCTCCATTTCAGCTCCACATTCAGATGCTAGACTCAGAATCTGCTGGAAACATCATGAAAACATGGATCCATCCTGCCTTGGATCAACGCTTCAGGCTGCTGCTGGTGTAATGGTGGGGGGAGATTTTCTTGGCTCACTTTGGGCCCCTTAGTACCAACGTGGCCTGGTTTAACCAGCACAGCCTACCTGAGTATTGTTGCTGACCATGTCCATCCCTTTATGACCACAGTGGAGCATCTTCTGATGCTACTTCCAGCAGGATAATGCTCCATGTCACAAAGCTCAGATCATCTCCACCTGCTTTCTAGAACATGACGATGAGTTCACTGGACTCCAACAGCCTCCACAGCCACCAGATCTCAGTCCAGTAGAGCAGCTTTGGGATGTGGTGGAACGGGAGATTCTCATCATGGATGCAGCCGACAAACCTGCAGCAACTGTGTGATGCTGTCATGTCAATATGGAGAAAACCTCTGAGGAAGGTTTCCACCACCTGCTTCATCTATCACACCAGGATTAAAAAGGTCCGACCCGGTACTAGAAGGTGGACCTGATGAAGAGGATGACCCGGTACTGGGTCCCGGTACTTCAGCCTTATATGTGCTGTGGAAGAGGAACTATTATTGCAGGCGACTTTAATTGTGTACTAGAAAAATCAGACAGAATGTCCACAAGGTCTTCAACTTCACGACTAGATGCAAGTTCTTATGAATTGAAAAAAATGATAGAAAACAGTAAATTAAAGGACTCCTTTAAATATCTGTATCCAAATAACCCAGGCTATACATGGACTAATGGAACTTCCTTATCGCGGATAGACTTCTTATTAGTGTCTAATGGCATTACACCAATTACAGTCGAAAATGCACCAGTACCTTACTCTGATCATAATAAGTTGACAGGTAGGTTTATATTGTCAGATGGTTATGAGATAAAATCGGGGCCGTGGAAACTGAATACCAGTTTTCTAAAAAATGCTCATGTGGTTCAAAAATACAAAGCCAAGTTAGAACAATGGCTGTCATTACAATTTTTGTATGACTCTGTATGTGAATGGTGGGAAGACCTGAAACTTAGAACGCAACGGTTTTTTAAAAGAGAAGGAATGAAACTGGCGGAGTATAAGAGGGAACGGTACTCGAGAAAACAAGCTAAATTACAAAGATATTATAACCTCCTGCAACTTGGATTTCCTGTTGCAGAGGACATAACAAAATTAAAGGCGGAAATGATGGGGACACTTAACGAAGACAGCAAGGGTATCTTAGTAAGAAGCAAGGAGAAACGTATAGAAGAAAATGAAAAATGTACCAGTTACTTTTTCAAAAAGGTACACCGTGCAAAAAACATAATTATGAAAATAAATGATTCAGAAGGAAAAGAGATTACAGACCAACAGGAGATCCTTTTGGAGGCTCACTCCTTTTACTCAAAATTATATGAAGATAAAGATGTAGAAGATAGTGAGATAGACTCCTTTCTTTCAAAAGTAACAGCTAAACTAGAAGAGGATGATAAAGAGTTATTAGAGCAAGAATTGGATACGGCAGATCTCACCCAAGCAATACGAAGCATGAGTGACAATAAAACACCAGGATTAGATGGGCTCCCGAAAGAGTTCTATCTTACCTTTTGGGACCAATTAAAAGAAATTTTACTACAGGTATATAAAGAATCTCGGTCTAGAGGCCTCCTGCCCTTAACTATGCGCACCGGCGTGATATCTTTATTATATAAAAAAGGAGAAAAGAGTAACTTAAAAAACTGGAGACCTTTAACTTTATTAGGAGTTGACATAAAAATCCTGGCAAAATCTCTATTTTTCAGGCTGCAAGACGTGATCTATAAGATAGTAGGTGTGGAACAAACGTGTTCTGTCCCAGGGCGCAAAATAACAGATAGTCTCGCCCTCGTTAGAGATTCTTTCTTGTACGGCCAAGACAGGAAATTACCGCTTGGCTTTCTTAGTCTGGATCTCGAAAAAGCCTTTGACCGTATTAGCCACAAATATATAAAAGCGACATTAGAAAAAGTGTTTTGTAGTAAAGGAATTAAAAAATGGCTATACCTTCTGTATGAAGGTTGTAAAAGTAAAATCTTGATTAATGGTTCCCTTTCAGCACCGCTGGATATAAAATCCGGAGTACGGCAGGGATGCCCTCTTTCCCCGATCCTATTTGTTTTAGCCATTGAACCTCTGGTCTGTGCTTTAAGACAGAATGACAGGATAAGAGGACTTACTCTCCCAGGTAGTAGAGGAACAGAGGTAAAACTAAGTGTTTATATGGATGACCTAACACTCTTATTGTCGGACAACATCTCTATACAGGAGACGTTGAGGGTCTGTAAAAAATTTACCAAAGCATCTAGTATGAAAGTAAATGAACAAAAGAGTGAAATACTGTACTTGAATTGGAAGGAAACTAAAGAAACAAGGGACATAGTAGAAAAAACAGACTTTATAAAAATATTGGGAATATACATAGGAAAAGATATGGAAGCAAAAAACTGGAACTCTAAACTCCCAAAAATACAAGGGAAATTATATCGATGGAGGGAAAGGGAACTATCACTGTTGGGCAAAATCTTGATAATTAAAACAGAAGTCGTGGCATCATTGGCCCATCTAGCAGCTACCTTTCCTCCACCATTTTTGACAATAGCCACACTGAGGAAAATAATATTTCGTTTTATATGGAGTAGCCAACATGAAAAACTGAAAAGAGAAATCATGTATAGACCATTAGAAAAGGGGGGAAGAGCGGCCCCAGAAATTGGTTCTAAATTGAAGGCCATGTTCATAACCCCGATCCTTAAAGCTTGCCTGGAAAAAGAAAATACGACGGCATGGACCTTTTTTGCAAGGTTTTGGATAGGACGACAAATCATGCTTAAATGGGGAAAAAGGGTGAGTTTAAACACTCCTTACGCAGAAGATTGCCCTAATATTTATAAGACGGTACAGAAGAGTTTACAACATAACCTGACGGAGATTCCGTCAGGACAAATCACAAGACAAAAAGTGGAAGGAAAACTATACTGTACACAAAATTTAACAGAAGTGGGGAAATATATTAAAGAAAAGTGTGAGTTAACATGGATTAATGTAAATTGTAAGCTGCTAAACAATATGCATAAAGATCTGGCCTGGTATATGGTCCACCAATGTCTACCAACCCGAGCCTTCTTAAAAAGTAGAGATCTGACACGTAGTGCCCAGTGTCCTAGACCCCTTTGTGGAGACGACGAATCAGTTTGTCACGTCATTTGGTCATGCCCCTTTGCAAAGAGAGTATGGGTCCTCATGTCAACTTGGTTACAAGAAATGTATAACACTCAACTGTCTTATGAAAAAATCTTGTATGGTGAACTGAATGGAAGATGTACAGTTAATATTTACCGTTGGTGGGTTGTGGTAAACTGTGTAAAGGATGGTTTATGGAAGGCAAGAAACATTTGGGTTTTTAAGAAATTTAGAATTCCTGAAGAGTCGGTGGTAAAATCTACAATTTATATGGTTAAAGAATATACGACCAGGGATAAAATGTGTACATCAAAAAAGGAAAGGTATTCAAAATGGAAGCTACCGATAGAGTTTGAATTATTGTAAATATGCGGAACCTCCTCAAAAGCCTTGATTAATGTCCTCTTTGCCCATTTTTCTTTCAAATGTGTGGCCTGTTTTCTTTTCTTTTTGTATATATCTTATAACATTTTAATTATTTTTTTGCTCTGGTTTACAAAGTTAAGCACAGGTCTCCTTGTTTTTTATCTATTGCCTTTACCTAAATATTTAATTTTTCATTATCTATCTTAGTTTTAAGAAAATTCAGCGAGGTTTTTGGGTAGTCCTGATTATGTAAAGTTAGCCAAGAAATCCCTTTATCTTTGTTTTTGAAATTATGTGACCGATGGAATTTTTGTTGAACTTGTAAAGAAATAACTTTGTGACTGGAACAATAAAAACCTGAAAAAAAAAAAAAAAAAAAAATAAATAAATGAAAAAAAATGACCCGGTACTGGAAGGCGGTCAGTCGTGTGTCTCCCTGAAGGTGACACTAGAAGGTGTCAGAAACGTTGTCTCCCTGCTAATTAAGATGTTAAAATGAGTCGGGAAGACACAAACTCCGCATTTATGTTATCAGAAAAGGAGAAATGAAGCTGTTGGAGAACAACCAGCACAATGTTTGGAAGAATAACGTAATCCAATCACTCCACTGAACAGGACAGACAACAACACCGAGTTCCGGGTCTTACCTGAACTAAAACATTTCCACGTGCACGTTAAACCTTCTGGAGTCGGTGGACGGACTCAGCACGAGATCGACACTGTTCAACTTCCACGGCAGGGCGAATCTCAAAGACTCCGCCTACTGTCGAGCTAACGACCAATCCCACTTTTGATTAGAATCCTCCTCACCAATCACAATGAAGCGCACCTCCCACTTCACACCGGCTGATCCAATCTGACCTCGGTTTGAAAGTCTACCCGGAAATGGAAGTGAATAAGATCCGGGTGATAATTTAAAAAACTAAACAATCTTTTCTTTCTGTAGAGGTGACAGAAAAGTTTTAGATGTTAGAAAAAATAAGAGTTTAGTTTATTTAAAGTAAAGCCTGCCCAGTGGTGTTGTTCAACATCATCCTTGATATAAAAAAAATGATTCCCGGGAGAAATAAGAGGAAATATCTGAACCAATAGATAAAAAAAAACAAAAACAAAAAAACTGTCCAGTTATTTATAATAATTTTACAGTAGAAGAAGTTCAGTTTGGTTTCAGAGAGAAACCAGATCTACCGTCACTTTCACTTCCTCATCAGGCTCTCTCAGCTTCACTTCCTCATACTTCCTCAGATCAGACTCTCCACGGCGTGGCAGCCATGAAGGACGGTACCGAAACAGCAGAACCGGCTGGGTTCTGCCGACAGGACGTCTTCGAGGATTATAGACAGTGGTGCCTCCAGCTGTGTCCAGATGTTCAGCCGTGCCGCGACCGCCAGCTGCTGAAAAAAGCAACGCAGTATCTGCAGAGACAGCCGGACCTCCGGGAGATCTTCACCGTGTTCCCCTTCCTCCAGGCCGTGACCCAGGGCAGCGGAGAACCGAACCCCGACCGCCGGAGGCAGCTTGCGTGCTTCATTCGAGCCTCCGAGATGCTGGAAACCATCTGCGTCAACCTGGTCCTCCAACCCTGGAAGAGGGAGATCAAAACCATCAAGGTGCCTGCCTTCCTTACTTCTTTCCACCCACCCTTTTTCTCTCTCTCTCTGTCAGTTTTCCATCATACTCCAAATCAAAAAAGCACATTATGCGTTTTAATGACGTGGTTAAACTGGACAGGTGGATGGATGGATGGACAGGTTGATGGATGGATGGATGGATGGACAGGTGGGTGGATGGATAGATGGATGGATGGATGGACAGGTGGGTGGATGGATGGATGGATGGATGGGTGGATAGACAGGTGGGTGGATGGATGGATGGATGGATGGATGGATGGATGGATGGATGGACGGACGGACGGACTGACAGACGGACAAGTAGATGGATGGATAAATGGGTGGATGGACAGGTGGATGGATGGATGGACAGGTGGGTGGATGGATGGATGGATGGATGGATGGACGGACGGACAGATAGATGGGTGGATGGATGGATGGATGGATAGATGGATGGATGGATGGACAGGTGGGTGGATGAATGGATGGATGAATGGATGGACAGGTGAGTGGATGGATGGATGGATGGACGGACGGACGGACAGATGGGTGGATGGATGGATAAATGGGTGGATGGATGGATGGATGGATGGATAGATGGATGGATGGATGGACAGGTGGTTTGATGGATGGATGAATGGACGGATGTATGGATGGACAGGTGGGTGGATGGATGGATGGACGGACGGACGGCAGATGGGTGGATGGATGGATAAATGGGTGGATGGATGGAAATCATATTCAGACATTTTCCAGCCTCCTGTCTGAAACAGCTGTTGCCCTGCAGGGAACATCTGAAGAACCGGTGGAGAAGTCGTCGTGGTTCTCCAGTGGGCCGATAAAACAGCAACTTGTCTGTTTGAACTGTAGAACAGAGAAGTGGGAGGTTTCGCTTCCTTGCATTTGTCTCCTCCTGTGATGTCTGTCATCTGCCTGTCTGCAGATTAGTACTTTTGTGTGTTATATGAAATGACTGAGTATCTACGTCTTCATTAAAGTTGAATTCAGACATTATAAAACGATCATGATGATGATTATCATTAAACCTTGTGTGGAGGATGTGAAGAATCCTCCATCATGTCCAGCAGCTGGTGCAGCATTCTTCTCCGGACAGTCAGCTCCAGACCAGTCCCCAGAACAGATCCAGAACTTCTGGATCAGTTTATTCAGTTTTTTTAAGTCTGGTCCTGGTCCTGCTGGTCCAGCAGATGCTGCAGAGCAGATTAAACTCTCCACTACAGTCTGATGGAAGATCTGAAACATCTTGACGCAGACATTGTAGGATCAGAGCATCCTCCGTCCTCCGTATTTCCACTTCAGTCCCCTACATCTACACCTACATCTACGCCTATGTCACCACAGCACATTATGAACTCAGAAGTTTTCTCTCAGAATGCACCACCTGTACTGAACCTTGATGGAACTGTCTCTGTTTTTCTTCCAGACTTTTACAGGTCCATTTGTGTACCATCTCCTCCCTGTTCTCAGCTCTGCTACTATCCAGTCTGTCCTGGCTTCTATTGGCTACGTGCCCCATGATGATGCTTCACAAAGGTAAGAAGATCCAAAAAAACGTGGCATGCTCCCATGTGTGTGCGGGGAGAATATGCAAACTCCACACAGAAAAGCCACTGTTCCAACCTCCCCCAAGCTGGGGCTCAAACCAGCGACTTTGTTGCTGTGAGGCTGCGGTAGTAACCACCACGCCAGCAGCCTGGTCAGAGACCTTCGCTGGCCTTCCTCGTCTTGGATGTCCTCCTCTGTAGTTCAACTGTCTGCAGTCGTTTTGTTGATGAATGAGTTTCACTTTTCCGGAGATGGTGTGTTTATGTAACCGGGAGAAACTGCCAGACGAGTCTTGTTTTCGACGTCATGGTGAAAAAATTAACCTTAAAAATAACAGGAGGTGTAAAAAGTCATTTATCAGACTTTTCTGGTAATTTTTCCTTTTGATGCAGCAGCATTCAGCTCCTGGTTGTAGAGAGATTGCTCCAGAAGTATGCCAGATAGATTTACATACAGCTGCAGGGTCTGTGTGTCCTGCTGTTCACGGCTCTGCTGTATTTCAGGGAGTTCAGACTCAGTCCAGACGCCAGCTCAGACAGAGCCATGCTGGTGGGCTTCGAACTGCTGCTGGCCCGCCTGGAGTGCTGCCGCCTCCTGGATGTCCTGGTGAAGAATCAGCTGACTCCACACGTATGATCACCAATCATCTGCTTCTGTGTTAGCCACTCTGGAAATGATCCATCTGGTCACCCAGCCTGGGTCCAGTCTGGGTCCATACAAAACTGAACCCAGACTGGACCTAGGCTGGAACCAGACTGGACCATGACTGAAACAAGACTGGACCCAGGCTGAAACCAGACTGGACCTAGGCTGGAACCAGACTGGACCATGACTGAACCAAGACTGGACCCAGGCTGAAACCAGACTGGACCTAGGCTGGAACCAGACTGGACCATGACTGAACCAAGACTGGACCCAGGCTGGAACCAGACTGGACCAAGACTGAACCAAGATTGGACCCAGGCTGGAACCAGACTGGACCATGACTGAACCAAGACTGGACCCAGGCTGGAACCAGACTGGACCCAGACTCGACCCAGACTGGACTCAGACTGGAATCAATCTGGTTCCAGTCTGAGTCCAGTCTGCATCATTCTGCTACAGGAGTGGTTAGAGCTTCTCCAGAGAGGAGAGCGGCCTGTAAAACCGATGAGGGCCCCAGAAAAGAAGACAAGACCAGGACCAAAGGACACCCAGGAGAAGACAAAGAAAGAGTTGGTTAAAACAGAGGTAGGATGGAGGGTG
The DNA here is from genome assembly GCF_017639745.1 of Melanotaenia boesemani. Classification (NCBI taxonomy): domain Eukaryota; kingdom Metazoa; phylum Chordata; class Actinopteri; order Atheriniformes; family Melanotaeniidae; genus Melanotaenia; species Melanotaenia boesemani. The sequence goes on from NC_055697.1 coordinate 3,647,983, forward strand.
GGGGAAACCAGCAGGATTATAAACTGGGATGAAAATATTACATTTCCATCAATTTACATTATAAAAGAAATGATGTCAGTGAAAAATCGAGGGATCATGTGGAGGGCCAGATCAATATATACTAACAAACCTTTTTATGACAAACGGGGAGAATAGAGTCACATGGAATCTGTTTCTGTTCTCAGGGACCTTCCTGTTTGGAAAGAAGACTTGCATTTAACGCCAAACCTCGACAACCCCATCACATCAGTGTAGACAAGTCCATTATGGAAATGCAGAAGACGTACCCGGACCTGGCGATCAGGGGCCGCCCGCTTGTACCAGACCAGCCTCACAAAGCTGCCGCTGCCATGGCCTGCAGTAAAGTCCTGAGTGATGCAGAGCTCCCTGGTAAAAATTGTGTCAGACAGAGTAAAGCTCCAGCCAACCTCTGCCGAGATGAAGACACTGAAGCAGATGAAGTGTTTGCTGGTTGTAATGACCGGAGTAGTGGACGGACCGCCGCCCTCTGCCCTTGCAGCAGTGACTCTGATGGAGGAGGGGTGGATGAAGAACTCAGTGGACCTCAAGCCATTTCCCTGCACATGACACTCAGAGCCACGACCGAGGCAGAGCTCGGTCTGAAGTCTGGAAAACCTCAATCCAGATCAGGACCTGCCTCTGAGACACAGCAACAGTCTGGTAACTATACACGGACTTTCCTGCAACCCTCAGCTCAACCTAAACCAAACCCCGCCCCCTCAGCCCTTTAAACCCGGCCTTCATATTTATGTTGTAATTTCTTAACATTAAAGGAAGAAGCTGCTGTGTGATGCAGAAATATTCACAGCTAAGTTAAAACTTTTCAGCTGACAGGTTTGCCCAGCTAATGTCTCATAACATAATGGAGTTAAGTTACTTCCCATCCCATCCTATCCGGTCCCATTCCGCCCCATCCCGCACCGTTCCATTAGCTGACCCCTGAGTACAAAGGAAATTATGTGAAATTCTTTTATAAAGTTAACTTATATTATAAAAGTTTGCTTTAAAGCTGTTAATATGCTATAAGTTATCAGTATGTTATGTTTAATGTATTACATGTGAAGTTAAGTTAATTTCTTATTTTTTTGGGTGTGTTTTTCAGACAGAAGAAATGAGGGAGCAGTCTCTTTGGGCTCGTTGGATGAAGCGAAGGCTCTGAAAGAGCTGGTTAAGAGGATGGAAACAGCTAGTGTTCAGGGAAATAAAGGACAGGGGAAGGGAAGAGAGGATGATGAGAGACGGCAGGAAGACATGAGTATAGATAAGAGGCAAAAAGAGAGAAAAATTAGTTCTGAGAGGAGCAGTAGAGGGAAATCTCAGGATGGAGGTGATGGAGTCTGCGCCGATGATGGAGAAGGAAACTGACTGGATATACAGTGATTTGGAGATTGGGGGGGCGGCATCACATGAAAATTATTATATAAATATTATAATATTTTATATCTTATGAAGAATGCAAACCAAACATTGGAGAATGATGTTTTATGCACATGGGAACAGATGGATATGTACATCATGTGCTGCATTCACTTGCTCTTGGACATTTGAGGTTTACCCAGATAAAGGATATTTAGCACTGCATCCGTGTGTGCTCACACACATCAGGCTGGTGTGTGAGAGCTTGTTAGAGCAGCTGGTTCAGAGCGGAGATCAGTTCCAGCTTGGTCATGTGTGGACCCGTGATGGATTTTAGCCCAGACTGAATCTCATACGTCCACTTAGAAGACAGAAAGAAGCTGCTACAGTCCCAGCTCTGTTCACTCTGCTGCTGTTCATGCTGAAGATCTCAGGGATATCCGCATGTTCCTTACAAGCAACATTTCTCAGGGATTCTTTTCTTAACCAGGGTTCTCTGTTCTGATTGTGCCTTTTTAACAGGAAGTCTGCTTGGATGACACAGCGCTTGTCTCTGAATGGTCGGATGTGGATAATATGGTGTAATGCGATGAGATAATCACGTGGTTTTGGTTTTAACTGTGAGAATATTTGACCTTGTTAATGATGGCTGTGCCTAAATAATAATTTCTTTACCATTTAAATTCACTTTGGGATGGTACTGAATCTGAAATGTGTTTCCTGATGTTTTAACTAAATGATACAATAAACTTTTCTCAACAGAAACCCTGACTGTCTCTTCACTGGGACTCACACCTCTGTTACTAGCATCACATATAAAAAAGATTGTTATCCCAAATTGGTCTCATAGGAACCAGTTTTCAGCTATAAATATGGAATAATTTCATATTTAACAGATAAATTAAGTGCTTTAACACATCTTCCCAGGAGTGGACATCCCAGAGGTCTCCTTCTCAGACTCTCCAAGCCTCAGACAGTCCAGATGGAAAAAGACTGAACCAGTATGGCTTGTTGGGAAGTTTGCAGGAGAATAAAGAACATGGCAGCTCGGGTTAAGGCCCATAAATGCTTGAAGCAAAAAATGGATACGCAAACAGACGGACAGGGTGATGTGAATCCAGGACGGGTTGATGTGAATCCAGGACGGGTTGATGTGAAACCAGGATGGGGTGATGTGAATCCAGGACGGGGTGATGTGAATCCAGGACGGGTTGATGTGAATCCAGGACGGGTTGATGTGAAACCAGGATGGGGTGATGTGAATCCAGGATGGGGTGATGTGAAACCAGGACGGGGTGATGTGAAACCAGGATGGGGTGATGTGAATACAGGACGGGGTGATGTGAAACCAGGACTGGGCGATATGAATACAGGACGGGGTGATGTGAAACCAGGACTGGGCGATGTGAATACAGGACGGGGTGATGTGAAACCAGGACTGGGCGATATGAATACAGGACGGGGTGATGTGAAACCAGGACTGGGCGATGTGAATACAGGACGGGGTGATGTGAAACCAGGACGGGTTGATGTGAAACCAGGACGGGGTGATGTGAATACAGGACGGGGTGATGTGAAACCAGGACTGGGCGATATGAATACAGGACGGGGTGATGTGAAACCAGGACTGGGCGATGTGAATACAGGACGGGGTGATGTGAAACCAGGACTGGGCGATATGAATACAGGACGGGGTGATGTGAAACCAGGACTGGGCGATGTGAATACAGGACGGGGTGATGTGAAACCAGGACGGGGTGATGTGAAACAAGGACTGGGAGATGTGAATACAGGACGGGGTGATGTGAAACCAGGACGGGGTGATGCGAATACAGGACGGGGTGATGTGAAACCAGGATTGGGCGATGTGAATACAGGACGGGGTGATGTGAATCCAGGACGGGGCGATGTGAAACCAGGAAGGGGTGATGTGAAACCAGGACGGGGCGATGTGAAACCAGGATTGGGCGATGTGAATACAGGACGGGGTGATGTGAATCCAGGACTGGGCGATATGAATACAGGACGGGGTGATGTGAAACCAGGACTGGGCGATGTGAATACAGGACGGGGTGATGTGAATCCAGGACGGGTTGATGTGAAACCAGGATGGGGTGATGTGAATACAGGACGGGGTGATGTGAAACCAGGACTGGGCGATATGAATACAGGACGGGGTGATGTGAAACCAGGACTGGGCGATGTGAATACAGGACGGGGTGATGTGAAACCAGGACTGGGCGATGTGAATACAGGACGGGGTGATGTGAAACCAGGACGGGGTGATGTGAAACAAGGACTGGGAGATGTGAATACAGGACGGGGTGATGTGAAACCAGGACGGGGTGATGCGAATACAGGACGGGGTGATGTGAAACCAGGATTGGGCGATGTGAATACAGGACGGGGTGATGTGAATCCAGGACGGGGCGATGTGAAACCAGGAAGGGGTGATGTGAAACCAGGACGGGGCGATGTGAAACCAGGATTGGGCGATGTGAATACAGGACGGGGTGATGTGAATCCAGGACTGGGCGATATGAATACAGGACGGGGTGATGTGAAGCCAGGACAGGGTGATGTGAAACCAGGACGGGGTGATGTGAAACCAGGATTGGGCGATGTGAATACAGGACGGGGTGATGTGAATCCAGGACAGGGCGATGTGAAACCAGGATGGGGTGATGTGAAACCAGGACGGGGCGATGTGAAACCAGGACTGGGCGATGTGAATACAGGACGGGGTGATGTGAAACCAGGAAGGGGCGATGTGAAACCAGGACGGGGCGATGTGAATCCAGGACGGGGCGATGTGAAACCAGGACGGGGCGATGTGAATACAGGATGGGGCGATGTGAAACCAGCACGGGGTGATGTGCAGAGATGCTACAGAAAAAGCTGCTTCACTCTGCTGTAAACATATCAGGTCATATCAAGCAGCTTCTTTTCTTCTTTGATCAACAACACCAACAATCTGCTTCTGTTTTCATCTGGCTTTATTTAAACAGTTTCTTCATACAAATTCACAACATAATGTGACTTTCAGGATCTTCAGGAAGCACCAAATCTCCCGTTAAGGATGACTGCTCCGCCATTACACCACTCACATGCTCACATTAGGTGCCAACATTAATAAATAATTAAAAATAAACATATTCTACTTTAGAAACAGGAAAAAAAAGTCACTCTGTAACTCAAACTGGATCTTTCTCAGAACTCTTTAAAGAGAGCATGTCTAAAAGTTAATGAGACAACTTGATGGTAAAAATCAGTCCTACATTTCATCATTAATTCCTCCTGACTGACTCCAAACATGAGTATTTACAGGTAGAGGTGAACATGGTGTGTTGTGTGAGAGGATTCTGGTTTAAAGCTGGAATGTTTCATCTGAAGCTGGAATGAGACATTACTGACTGAACAGCTGCAGGCTGACCTGTGGATCACAGAGCACTCAGAATACAGACAAAACTAAATAAAAAAAGCAAACGTCTGCTCCTCTGTAAACATCATATCCAGGAGGTCAGGATCTTCTCCCGGTGTTCCTCGTACTGCTGCAGCATCCTCGGCAGGTCATGGTCAGCAGGAATCACCTGCAAACATGATAACTGAATATTCTATTCAGAGTTATCTGAAGATTAACATGAAGCCCACCCTGAATCCCTCTGACGGCCCTCTCTGTGGGACTGCTTTCTGTTTGCACCTACAACCTTAATTCCCCCAAAACTTAGGACACTTTAAAAATCTGAGAATCAGGTCATATTTTATCCCCAGTAGCTGATAACCAACATATCAGATTATGAGAATGAGACGTTTCACCATGTGAAAAAGTTGGAGCAGGAGCAACAAAAGGCTGGAAAAGTAACTGGTACAAACCAGAAACACCTGGAGGAGCACTGGACAACTAATCAGGTTAAGTGGCAGCAGGTCAGTAACATGACTGGTATAAAAGGAGCATTTCAGAGAGGCAGAGTCTCTCACATCGAAAGATGCACAAAGCTTCACCAATCTGGGACAAACTGGATCTAAAACTGTGGAACAATTTCAGAAAAATGTTCCTCTTTGAAGATCCATCATCTACAGTGTAGAATATCATCAGTAGATCCAGAGAATCAGGAGGAATCTCTGTGTGCATGGGACAAGGCTGGATGCTGGTGATCTTCTACATTAACACTAAAAAGGCCAAGGCGGTCATTTTGACAGTTAAGAAATTTGCATGCTAAATAACTTTTACAAATAAAATCATCAACCCCTGCTGGTCTTTGACTTTTCTTGAAACTAATTAAATTTTCATTCAAATTAATTTTTAAATTTAGTATGTGAAGGACAGAGGTACTATGACTATTTCTACCTATTTCATCCAAAAGAGGTCATGTTGACCACAAGGCATGTTGCGTTCTATTTTCCCATCCACACCACGTTTGGAAATTTGACAGCTATCGATCCAGGATCATCTCCAGTCATGTTTGGTGAAACTAATCATTTTGCTAGTTTCTTTCATGGCGGCACAATCACATTATTATCATTATTAAGCTATTATTACCATGTTGCTATCATCGTAGGCTCGCTGAACCATCGGCCACACTGAACATAAATTAGGAGGCTAGTCCCCATCAGCAGTCATCTCACCCAGAAGTGGAGGTGAAATTGGGAAGGATGGTACTGTGTGGACAGCTGTTAAACATCCAGGGAGTTCTTGAAGGACACGATGTCCAGAAAAAGATTCAAAGAGATTATAAATTTTCTCTGTTTCAATAAAAAGAAAACCCGATGCACGCGTCTCCTGGATGACAGGTTCACCCTGCCTCTGCAACCTGGAACAACTTCATTGAGAGCTGTATTCCTTGCTACAAGCCGGGTGCCAGCATCACGGTCCATGAACAGCCATTTTCCACCAGGCCAGGTGCAAATGTATTCAATACATGGCAAATAAACCGGATAAATCTGGGATCAAATTCTGTCTGGCAGCAGATGTCGAGTCAAAGTACCTGCTGAATGGAGCTCCGTAACTGGGAAAGGAGGAGACGTGGAGCAGAGGTCGGCTCTTTGGAGAGAATGTGGTGATAAGCTGGTGGAGACGTTCATGGGGAAGGGAAGAAACATCACCACCTCCCTGAAACTGGCCACCACCTTGCAGGCTAAGAGGACCAGTCCTGTGGGGAAAATAAAGCGCGAGTTGCCTCCCTCTCCACCAAACAGCAAGCAGAACCGTTTTCTACCAAGGTGCTGAAATGCTGAGGTGCAACCCTCACAATTTATCAGGGAAAGCCTTGTGAAAAATTTGTATTTTAAGCACCGTGCACACGGGTGTAGGCATCACTGACGAGCCGAGGGCAAAGCCGGAGTCTGTGTAATATTACAACATCAAGTACAGAGTGGACGTCCTGGATCAGATGGCATCAGAAGGAAATGTTCAGTAAAGAGTGGAAAGAAGATGGCTGTTATCGTATTGCTGGAACAAACGCTCACGTCCTCTTCAAGCTGCGCACTGCCACCCTGCACGATGGAGATTTCTGCAGAAGCTGGCAGAGGAGTTTGTGCAGCCAGCAGGTCCACAAGGTGGAGCAGACTCCTGAAAGGAGGCGGTGCCAGGTGTGGAGGAGCTGCACCTAAAACAAAACTTTCCACTCCTGCAGCAGGTTCTGCCAGCAGAAGAGAGAAGATCTGCGCTGACTGCGACTCGTAAGTAGAGTTAGCAGCCTCATCGCAAACAATGTAAATAGTTATAATAATAATAATGACGTAAAGAAATTGTTTTGCTTCATAAAGCTCGTTACGGACTTTGTTCTGCTGTTTGTGTCTTCTATCATTTTATTCCACACCTGCTGACTGCCGTTTATTACAGATAGTTTATGGAAAGTGGTCTTTCGTTTGTTTCTGTGATAAATGATGATACAGTTTTCCTTTTATGGTACTTATTATATTTTTATAAGATTTGTAAGATGAATGCCTTGCTAAAAGAAAACTGTTCTTGTAAATATGTGGCAATTCATTAAAAAATAAATCAAACTTTATTGTCTATTTTGGTGTTATATTGTTTTGTAAAACAATTATTAGCTAATTAAATGTACTAGTAGTATTTAGTAGTTATGGAAAAGTGGCCGTTCTAGTGTTAAAAGCAGACATGATTTTCTACTGGAAACCACTGCATGGACTCAGGAAGACTTCCAGAAACCACTGTCTGTGAACACAGTTCACCCTGAAACCCACAAATGCAGGTTAAAGCTCCATCATGCAAAGAAGAAGCCAGATGTGAACAGGATCCAGAACCAGCTTCTTCCGTCTTCTCTGGACCAAAGCTCATTTTAAATGGTCTGAGGCAAAGTGGAAACCTGGATGAAGATGTGAAATAGTTTGTGGAAAGCATGGACGGCGTGTCCTGCAGACTAAAGAGGAGAGGGAGCATCCAGCTTGTTATCAGTGGACAGGTGAAAAGCTGCATCTCTGATGGGATGGGGCTGCATTAGTGCCTATGGCGTGGGCAGCTTCCACATCTGTGAAGCTCCATCAATGCTGAAAAGTACATGGAGGTTTTAGAGCAACATCTGCTCCCATCCAGACAACGTCTCTCTCAGGGAAGGACTTGCAGATTTCAGCAAGACGATGCTGAACCACATCCTGCATCCATTACAGCAGCATGGCTTCACAGGAGAAGAGTCCGGCAGCTGAACTGGCCTGCCTGCAGTCCAGACCTTTCACCGACTAAAGACTAGACATCAATGAAGATCAAGATTAATAAATCACAACATTGTTATTTACATTTTACACAGCATCCTCCTCCAGGTGTTTTGGAATTAAGGTTGTATCTGTGCATTTATATGTTCTAGTGAAATACCAGGTTTTAATCAGAGGGATGGTGTAATGTGTGATATCTGTGCATCTCTCACCAGGACAGGAGCAGGACGAGGAGACGAGGAGCCATTAACCAGCCAGTCGTCATACAGCTGATGGATGGACTCCAGATACTCCTGAACACACACATTCATGAGTTTCCTGCTCTGTGAAATGAATCCACGAGTTCTGAGTGTCGTCTCCTCACCAGGGGGATGACTTTCTCCTCCTCCCTGCATCTCTGCTTCAACCGCTCATGGCAGGTGGTCGGAGACGTCTGCAGGTAAACTGAAACACCAAACAGAAAAGGTGTGTCCACATCTTCACCCTGCTTCATTCTGCACAGCATTTTAACTGTTGTTCCAGGTGTGGCTGTTCCAGGTGTGGTCCTGCATTTAGTGGCTTCTCTGTTGCCTCCAGCATTCAGACACTTTGGTGTCTCGTTCCCATCTGATCTTCATCATCTTCACCTCATCCCTCTCTAGTATTACACATCTGTCTGATCATCATCATCATCTTCACCTCATCCCTGTTCAAAATCCAAGATGGCAGCCAAGTCAGTCCTGTGTTTAGTGTGTTCGCACCTGAGGTCTGAGTGTGTGTGTTTTTATGTATGAGACTTTATTTCATTTGAGCCTGAATTAGTGGTGCTCTGCAAGATCAACTAATTCTCTGCAGAATGAAATTTCTGGTGGATAAATTGTCTTCAGATCTCATTGGATTGAAACAGACTTTAGCCTATCTACAATCCACCTGTTGAGGTAAACAGCTAGCTCCATTAGCTTCCTTATACCACTCCTGTCTGCTAGTCTCCACCTATTAGCCTTACCTGCTAGCCTTCAACCATCGACCGGCCTGCTAGTCTCCAACCATCAGCTTCACCTGCTAGACCCAAGCCGTCGGCATCGCCTGCTAGTCCCCCAGTCATTGACCTTGTCTGCTAGCCTCCATCGGCCTTGTCTGCTAACTGGACCTGCTTGGTAGCTTTCCGCTATAAGCCCTGTCTGTTAACATCATCAAACGGTGGAACTTTTCCTTTCAGCATGTCATAAATCATTGTATTGTGTTTTATACAGTACTTGTTTTGTACTTGTGTACTTTTGTGTGGTTTTACTGGTATCCCAAATGAGTCTGGTAACTCTTCCTCACAAGAAATGCTACTTCAAGATGCACAGTTTGATAAGCTTGATAATTTAACATTTCATCACAGTGGCAGCGGCAAAAAAAACCTTCGCCTCATCTCAGCTTTGGACAAAACAAAATGGCTGAAAACAATTGTAGAGTCCAACTTTGTCTTCTGCAACTTGTTTTAAATGCAGACTAAATTAAATGTATGTTCTTCACCACTTCAAAAACTGCTAGATTAGCACAGTATGAGCAAATTTGAAGAAGAAATGGTGACACACATTGGTATCTAATTTTAAATATTTAGGATTTTTTCATTGATGACCACTTGTCTTATTAGGATTTTACTGTAGAAATAAGTCTTGCTTTTCGTTTTATGTGAAACAGAAATTGGTGGAAGCAACCCTTTTGCCTGTTATTGGCTATGGAGATGTGTTGTACATGAATGCTTCTGCAGACTAGAGAGTATGTACCATGGGGCGCTGAGATTCATTACCAGCTGCGGTCCCTGTACTCAGCACTGTACACGTTATTTTAAGGTTAACTGGATGTGCTTGACGTCTCTGTCATTGGTATGTGTTCATTTATAAAACCATTCTGGGTATCATTCCGTCCTGTTTGTCGTCTTTTAGCAAACAAAAAAGTCATGATCTCCAATCTATTGAAGCTCTGCAATTTGCTGTCCTCAAAGTACAAACTGAACTGGGCAAGAAAGCATTTTGTTTTTTCAGCACCTGTTACTCATAATAAATCACAATCTTTTATGTGAGTAAGTTTTAATGTTGCACATTTTGTATGTTTGTTTTAATGCAGCTGTGCTGTTGCCCTCTTGGGCAGGTCTCCCTTGAAAAGGAGATCTTTGGCTTCAACGGGACTAACCTGGTTAAAAAAAGGCTAAATTAAATTAAAAAATCTCTCTGCACTATTCCACATCTGTCTGATCATCATGGTCTTCAGCAGCTGTTTGTGGTTCTGCTCTGGGAATTCTTACCGATCAGGTCAACTGGGATGGAAATGTTAGTTGTGATCCAGTTGAACCACTCGGTCAGAACAGCGTAGTCCACCTCTGGCATCTTGCCACTGAGGGAGGAGAAATGTTCAGTATTTATTATAACATCACGGGATCTTCTGGACCATGCTGGATTTTCCTACATCATCATCATCATCCTCGCTGACTTCTCAGCCTCTAGATGAGTCAATGACCCAGTACCAGACTCATCTGGTCTCCTGGTACCAGTACCTTCTGAAGAGGTTCTCCACAAACATGTACTTGGCGCTGTAGATGGACCTCTCCATCATCTTGACCGGAGCAGACTAAAACCAGAGAAGCTGTCAGAACACACAGCCGAGGTTCTGCAGGTTCACTCCCCCCCAGCTTCCCTGTGGGAATGTTGGTGTAGAAGAACCGGACTTACAACAGGTGCCATGTGACGATCCAGCATGGTGAGCTGAACGTAGGTCTGCAGAGTGATGCCCCACCTCTCTGGGTCCTGGTACATAAGACCCTGCATAGACAAGAGGACGGGTTCAGTCTCAGGACAAGTTCACACCAGCCTTTTTTATTCCAACTCTGATCTGTTTGCTGGGAAAGTCGTTTTGTTTGCTGGGAAAGTCGTTTTATTTGCTGGGAAAGTTGCTTCATTTTGGGTATTGTGATTGTGTAAATAAACTCTGATTCGGATCAAAGGAGCGGACTCGGTCCACCTACAACCATGAATCTCGGTCCCCATCAAGTGGACACAGGGACTATAAAAATTCAGTGCACGGCATTGTAGGTAAACACAACCAAAACACAAGCGCTTGTGGGGCGACAGGCGGCTCTGAATGGGAGAAATGTCTGGCGGTCAGACATGGAAGACCTCAGTAAAAGTTCTGATAGAAATCTGATCAACTTAAGATCTGATACAGCTCCATGTTTTACTTTGATAGAAACACAAGCTGCTTTAACCAACAGATGAACCAGTTATCTTCTTCATTGGTGTTCTCATCTTCTCCTTTAGTAACTCTTGATGTAGCGCCGCCTCTGTAGATCTCTGCACCCTGTAGATCTACAGAGATGGAGTTCAACCTGTGGAACGTTTCAGAGAAACCATGCAGCAAAGGAGGAGGAGGTTTTATTTCTGATGTGAAGTCGGCTGTTTGGGTTACCAAAGGGTTGTGTCCCCTGACGTTCCTCCATAGAAACACTGGTTCAGGAAGGACCTGGACACACAGGGAAACAGAAAAGTCCGCATGAAAGCCTCCTGCAATATAAACTAGACTAGAATTTTCTCTGACTGAAGCTGAAGCATTGTAATAAAGCATGTGTTTGCAGAGATGTACTCATGTCATGTCAGAGATGCTGCTTTAGAACAGAGCACGCTCTCGTACCTCTATGTTGCTGGTTTTGCTGAAATATTCCAAACACGTGGTTTTCCCGCTGGCGATATTCCCTTCAACGCAGATCTGGAAACAGAGGAGGAGACACAGAGATGACAGACCCGAGAATGAAGTCTGGGCTTTGTAACGTCACTTCTGCTTAATCAACCTTCAAAGATGTCAGAATGATCCTAAAATAAAAGCTCAGATATCTACTGAACACATGTCGGATCATAGCTGGAGGCTCACCACAGGCTTCCTGGTGTCTCCGATCCGGACCAACTTCCCTGGGAAGGAAGAGGACAAAGTGAGACCAGACTTGGTTTCCCAAACTTCTGATGGCCTGTCTGAATTTAGACAGGTGGAGTCAGCAGGTCGACTTATCAAGTATTTCCGTGGCTGGAGTCAAGAGGTGGGCGGGGCTAAGATTCACAGCTAGAAATTTATTTTTCATCATGACGCTGACGTTTACAGGTTTTATGGAGAAACTACCTCCACCTTTATCTGTGTTCATTCCACAGATGCTCCACCCTTACCGGTTCTACCTGGTCGTCAGGCTTTCGTCAGGAAGATCAGGCTTTCCAACCACGTTTATTATAACACCAGCTGGTAGGGGTGCCCACTTTCAAGAGTGAAAATAAGGGACGCCAACCACAGCTCCTGAGGGCCATGACCACCACAGCCCAACTCCCGTGGGGTGGGGAACCCATAGCAGTGGTGTTTTTTTTTTTTGTTTTTTTTTTGTGCCAGTGTTTTTAGTAAAGGGGTGATTAAAAAGCAATTAGTTATACTTAAATCTTAAAATGCTTTATTACCAATGACCACATTGATTATTGTACAACATTATTGCATTTAAAGGGCTGTTAATTAGGCTCCATAAAGCTGTAATAACATGCATCCCTATTTAACATACAAGAGGAAAATATATAACAAAATCCCACAAACACACAACTTAGTTTTTGCACAATCACATAACTTAGTTAAAGAGATACAGTTTCATCTAGCACGCAGCTAAAAAACCAGTAACTTAAGCTGTTTGTGTGGAGCGACAATTAATTTTAAAATACAAACTAAATACATTGAGAACTTTTTAAGTTAAGTAATATTTTTAAAATAAACGTTTTCTGTCTCTAGGTAGCCGAGACTGCAACACAAAGCAAAGACAACGAGCAGCACTCAGAATACAGGACAAGAGACGTCCTGTACGGGACGAACCAATTTCAATAAAAATACTGGACGTCCCGGCTAATACGGGCCAGTTGGCAACCTACCATCTGGTTTTAATAACCCTTAAAGCTGCCGAGTATCACTGTGGACAAGAAATACCAATTTGTCACGAGAAAATCCCAAACATGTCTGCGCCAGAGACTGAAAACGGAACAATCGGACCGAAAGGAACCCAATCTCTGCTTATAGTTATAAACTGTACCGGGTGAGAGGCACAAATCACATCAAAGCCCTTTAAAACCCGGGTCCTAAAACAAGCTGCTGCGACTTGAGAGGTGACACAAGTTACCTGTGGTCATCTGCCGCGTGACGCTGTGCGCTGTGGTCGGGCTCCAGGAAGGTAGCATCCCCCTCCGGATCCATCCAGCACACAGAGTCGGAACCACAGAGATGGACTTCCCAAACTTGTAACAGAACATGTCAAGACACAGACATCGTCTACAATTTCCGGGTTCAATCCGTGTTCTTCTTCGATGGTTTTCATCCAGGAGAAGGGCGCTTAACAGCGACATCAGACGGTCATGAAAAGTTTTCATCTTTGCTGCCTGACAACAAATCAAAGATCACTCCACCTATAAAATCAGCAGCATTGAATAATTTTCTAAAAGATGGGAAAAGTCCGTTTTAAAATCAATATGTCTTTAAAACAAACAAAATCAAATTAAAAACAAAAACATTCGGTGAAATTCAATTCCGTTCCGGTCCAGCAGGTGGCGGTACAGTCCCGGACCGTCCTCTGAACCAGCAGCAGGATCTTGCAACAGAAACCGAGCAGAAGTCGGAGGGTAGATCACGGTAGCAGAAAAATGTCTTCAGATCACGAATCAAAGCTGCAGCTGGTTCACGCGCACATCCGGGTCTTCCCGGACTTTCCAAAGAAAGGAATCATGTTCAGGTGAGACCATCTCCAGACCATATTGTGTGAGCGTGAAGCATGGAGGGAACATCAGGACAGGTGTGCTGACTGAACAAAGTTCACGTGCCTCGTATATCCGCGGCCGGTTCATTAGCGGGTGCATTAGCGGGTTCGGACTCCAGGCTCCGATGATGAGACAGGAAGAACTGAACCTGGGGAGGATTTAGACTCACCTGAGCAGCACTTGTGTGCTTCTGTCCCACAGAGACATCTGTCCCATCCTGAAGGACGCCGCTACTCTGACAGCAGTCACGGACCTGTTTGAAGAACATGTGAGGAGCAACCACCCTCAGGTTGACCTGATCGTTGGTAAGTGGAGGAAGCAGACCCTTCCACCTCCATCCATCTCCACCCGCCTCCATCAGTTCATAGTCACATCCACCTCCATCAGTTCATAGTCACATCCACCTCCATCAGTTCATAGTCACATCCACCTACATCAGTTCATAGTCAAATCCACCTGCATCAGTTTACAGTCACATCCACCTGCATCAGTTTATAGTCACATCCACCTTCACCCACCTGCATCAGTTCATAGTCACATCCACCTGCATCAGTTCATAGTCAAATCCACCTGCATCAGGTTGCAGTCACATCCACCTCCATCAGTTCATAGTCACATCCACCTGCATCAGTTTACAGTCACATCCACCTGCATCAGTTTATAGTCACATCCACCTTCACCCACCTGCATCAGTTCATAGTCACATCCACCTGCATCAGTTCATAGTCAAATCCACCTGCATCAGGTTGCAGTCACATCCACCTCCATCAGTTTACAGTCACATCCACCTGCATCAGTTTACAGTCACATCCACCTGCATCAGTTTATAGTCACATCCACCTTCACCCACCTGCATCAGTTCATAGTCACATCCACCTGCATCAGTTCATAGTCACATCCACCTGCATCAGTTCATAGTCACATCCACCTGCATCAGTTCATAGTCACATCCACCTGCATCAGTTCATAGTCAAATCCACCTGCATCAGGTTGCAGTCACATCCACCTCCATCAGTTTATAGTCACATCCACCTTCACCCACCTGCATCAGTTCATAGTCACATCCACCTGCATCAGTTTACAGTCACATCCACCTTCACCCACCTCCATCAGTTTACAGTCACACCCACCTCCCATGAGTTCATAGTCACATCCACCTGCATCAGTTTACAGTCACATCCACCTCCATGAGTTTATAGTCACATCCACCTTCACCCATCTGCATCAGTTCATAGTCACATCCACCTGCATCAGTTTACAGTCACATCCACCTCCATCAGTTTATAGTCACATCCACCTTCACCCATCTGCATCAGTTCATAGTCACATCCACCTGCATCAGTTTACAGTCACATCCACCTCCATCAGTTTTTAGTCACATCCACCTGCATCAGTTTATAATCACATCCACCTGCATCAGTTTATAGTCACATCCACCTTAATCAGTTCATAGTCACATCCACCTCCATTAGTTTAGTCACCTCCATCAGTTGAAACGCTGTGATTCTAAGTGGTTTTACTCAGAACTGCCTCCACCCAGCAGTAGATCCGGGTTGTTTAGCTGTGGTGGACATGAAGTCCTCCAGCTGCTCCTTACAGGAATCTCCACCTCTCCAGTGATTTCCTGTCTATAAATGAAGTTATAGCTCCATGCGTTCCATGTACAGGTTTAGATGCTCGTGGTTTCCTGTTCGGACCTCTGCTGGCCCAGAGGCTTGGCATCGGCTTCGTCCTGGTCCGGAAGAAAGGCAAGCTGCCCGGAGCCACTGTGTCTGTGTCCTATGATCTGGAGTACGGGAAGGTAAGCATGCTGGGCTCGTCCTGCAGGATGCTTTCAGATCATGGTGCAACACTGGGAAACAGTAAGGAAACATAGGTTGTAGACGTGAACTCTGGTAAGGTCACATGATCAGACCAGCCAATGGCACACCTGGAGCGGTCCTGGTGGACCATACTGGTTTGTGATGCTAGCTCTTCTGGCTGCTGCAGGACTTAATCTGTGGTTCTGCTTCCCTTCAGGCTGAAGCAGAGATCCAGGAGGATGCTGTAGCTCCTGGTCAGAAGGTTCTACTGATTGATGATCTTCTGGCTACTGGAGGTGAGAAATGCTTTTCACTGCAACATTATTTCACAAACACACAGTCATACACACATACTGTGAAGTGAGCGGAGCTTCATTTTTCATTTGGCGTAGATCATGTGATCATTACCCCAGTTCCCAAGAAAAGGTTGATTCTCTGTGTAAAATGTAAATAACACAAGAATCCCATCCCATATTTTATTCCCAGTAGCAGATAAACAACACGTCAGATGATGAAACTGAGACTTTTCACCATGTGATGGAAAATATGAGCTGATAGTGAATCTGATGCAACAACACGTCTGGAAAAAAAAGTTGGAACAGGAGCAACAAAAGGCTGGAAAAGTAACTGGTACAAACCAGGAACACCTGGAGGAGCATTTGACAACTAATCAGGTTACCTGGCAACAGGTCAGTAACATGACTGGGCACTCTCTCTACTGCCATTAACGCTCTACCCCACCCTGACAGTTTCTCTAGCCCTGATGATCTTGTCTCACATTACAATAACAGTCTTCAGAATCTGCTCAATAACTTGGCCCCTCTAAAAACTAGATCAGTCACTTTCAACTGCTCTTCACCCTGGTTTACCCCTGCTCTCAGAAAACTCAAAACCAAAGGACGTCAACTGGAGCGACTCTACAGGAAAACTGGTTTAACTATCCACCAGGAAATGTATCAAAACCACATCACTTACTATAGGGACTGCTGCAAACTTGCCAAATCCACCTATTATTCTAGTTTAATTAATTCTAATGAAGGTAACACAAAGGCTCTATTTTCTCTCTTGAACAAAATTACACAACCTCCTGACTCCCTTCCACCTCACATGGCCTCATCTGCTTTCTGTAACAGTCTAATCTCATTCTTCACATCCAAAATCCAGAATATTCATCAACATCTCGCTCCAAATGTTTCTTATAATCCTTCTCCATTACCTCCCCTTCTGCCTCCTTCCATCTCTCTTTCTGCATTTACTCTCCCCCCTATCACTGCCATCACTGAATTAATAAGGAAATCAAAATCATCCACCTGTCGACTAGACCCCATCCCAACCTTCCTAGTAAAAGCATCTGCTTCCTCACTAGCGCCGCTCATTACTTGCATCATACACTCCTCCCTCACCACTGGTCTGGTCCCCCCATTGTTAAAAACTGCTGCCATCACCCCAATACTTAAAAAACCCGGCTTGGACCCTAACAACCTTAATAACTTTCGTCCCATCTCCAATCTGCCGTTTATTTCAAAACTACTGGAAAAAATAGTTTCCTCACAACTCCGAGCCCATCTATCCATTAACAATCTATATGAAGAATTTCAATCTGGTTTCCGTCCACTCCACAGCACTGAAACAGCATTACTAAAAGTCACCAATGATCTCCTTCTAGCAGCTGACTCTGGTTTATTATCCATTCTTATCCTTCTCGATCTGAGTTCGGCCTTCGATACTATTTCCCACTCCATCCTTCTGACTAGACTCTCCTCTATTGGCATTACCCACACCCCTCTTAACTGGTTCAAATCATACCTTTCTGGCCGCACTCAGTTCGTACAGCTGAAATCATCCCATTCCCAGTCACTCCCAGTCACCACAGGTGTGCCCCAGGGCTCAGTCCTGGGGCCCCTGTTGTTCATCATCTACCTCCTCCCCCTCGGTTATATTTTTAGAAAACACCACATACATTTCCATTGTTATGCGGATGACACCCAGCTCTATCTCTCCACAAAGCCAAACTCCACTCTCCCACCTACCTCACTCACAGATTGTCTTCATGACATTAAGTCCTGGTTCACTTCAAACTTTCTCAAATTAAACAGTAGTAAAACCGAAATGTTACTAGTTGGCACCAAATCCACCCTCTCTAAATCTGATAGTTTCTGCATTCCCATTGATGACTCTTCCATCTCTCCCTCCCCTCAGGTAAAGAGTCTGGGTGTCATCCTCGACAGCACTCTTTCTTTCACATCACACATTAATAACATAACACGGTCCGCATACTTCCATCTCCGCAATATCAACCGCCTACGCCCTTCTCTCACCCCTCACACCACCGCCATACTTGTACACAGCCTGGTCACATCACGCTTGGATTACTGCAACTCCCTTCTGTTTGGTCTTCCCCAGAAATCAATTCATAAACTTCAGCTGGTACAGAATGCAGCAGCCAGAATCATCACTAGAACCCCATCCATCCATCATATCACCCCCATCTTACAGCAGCTCCACTGGCTCCCCATCACCCATCGCATTCACTATAAAATTTTGCTGTTAACCTTTAAGGCCATACACAACCTCGCCCCTCCATATTTTTCTGATCTCCTCCGTGTTGTCAAACCGGTCCGTTCCCTCAGATCCACCTCTGCAATTCACCTCATCTTCACCCCCGCTCGCCTTGTCACCATGGGGAGTAGAGCTTTCAGCTGCTCTGCTCCTCATCTGTGGAACTCACTCCCCCCTGACCTCCGCAACTCTGATTCTATTCATCTGTTCAAATCCAAATTGAAAACACATCTGTTTAAACTGGCTTACTCATTATAATATGTACATTGTTGCAATCACTGTTTTATGTTTTTCTTGTATTTTATTTGGATTTATTCATTGTTGTGTTTTTATTGTACGGTGACCTTGAGTGTGAGAAAGGCACCTTTATAAATAAAATGTATTATTATTATTATTATTATTAAAGGGAGCATTTCAGAGAGGCAGAGTCTCTCAGATGGAAAGAAGGACAGTGGAACAATTTAAGAAAAATGTTCCTCAGACTTTGAAGATCCACCACCTACGGTGTAGAATATCATCAGAAGATTCAGAGAATCAGGAGGAATCTCTGTGTGCATGGGACAAGGCTGGATGCTGGTGACCTCTACTGGAAACCACTGCATGGACTCAGGAAGACTTCCAGAAACCACTGTCTGTGAACACAGTTCACCCTGAAACCCACAAATGCAGGTTAAAGCTCCATCATACAGAGAAGAAGCCAGATGTGAACAGGATCCAGATCCAGCGTCATCATCTCTGGACCAAAGCTCATTTAAATGGTCTGAGGCAAAGTGGAAACCTGGATGAAGATGTGAACTAGTTTGTGGAAAGCATGGACGGCGTGTCCTGCAGACTAAAGAGGAGAGGGTGCATCCAGCTTGTTATCAGTGGACAGGTGAAAAGCTGCATCTCTGATGGGATGGGGCTGCATTAGTGCCTATGGCGTGGGCAGCTTCCACATCTGTGAAGCTCCATCAATGCTGAAAAGTACATGGAGGTTTTAGAGCAACATCTGCTCCCATCCAGACAACGTCTCTTTCAGGGAAGGACTTGCAGATTTCAGCAAGACGATGCTGAACCACATCCTGCATCCATCACAGCAGCATGGCTTCACAGGAGAAGAGTCCGGCTGCTGAACTGGCCTGCCTGCAGTCCAGACCTGTCACCAGTACACAACATCTGGAGCATCATGGGAGCAGGAATCCAGCAATGGGACAACATTCCTCTCCTAAAACTCCAGCAACTGGTCTCCTCACTTCCCAGACGTTTCCAAACATGTTAGAAGAAGAAGAGATGCTACACCGTGCTGAACATCACCCTGGAACTACTTTTTACACCATGCTGAACATCACCCTGGAACTAGTTTTTACACCATGCTGAGCAACACCCTGGAACTACTTTTTACACCATGCTGAACAACACCCTGGAACTACTTTTTACACCATGCTGAACGTCACCCTGGAACTACTTTTTACACTGTGCCGAACATCACCCAGGAACTACTTTTTCCAGACGTGTTGCTGCATCAGATTCACTATCAGCTCATATTTCCTATCACATGGTAAAATGTCTGTTTCATCATTCGATGTGTTGTTTATCTTCTACTGGGGATAGAGGATGTGCAGGAATCAAACTACAGACCGCAGCAGAGTCTGATGTTGTGACTTCGGTGTGTTTCAGGGACGCTGTTGGCAGCCTGTGAGCTGATGTGTAAGCAACAGGCGGAGGTTCTGGGCTGCATGGTGGTGCTGGAGCTGAAGGAGCTGAAGGGCAGCGACAGACTCAAACCACACTCGCTCTTCTCTCTGGTTCAGTACTGACACCACCTCACAGGAAGCCTGGGTCCTGGTCCAGGTCCAGCTCATCTGTTCCGGTGTGTTTCCAGCAGAGACCCTGCAGGATGAGGGAGGAACTACCTGGACGGACATGTAATCTCTGCTGCTGATGGTCACGGTGTTTGTCTGATTTTATTTCCCAGGTTTCTGGACCCAGTTTCAGTCTGAGTGATAACTGATCAGGTTTACAGCTTCATAATGGCCAGAATTTCTGTCTGCTGTAAAGTTTTTAACTGTTGATTCTGTGGCTGAAAACAGAATCTGGACCAGTCTTAATGCAGATCTGCTTTCTGATTCTTCTTTTTCTTTAGCCTGGATCATTATGTCTCATTAAATATGCAGATTTCCATGAAGCTCCGTCACAGAATTAAAATCTACTGGTTTCTACTGAGTTTTTATTCATTTCACACCCAACCTTCCTCCTTGTTAATAATAATAATAATAATAATACATTTTATTTAAAGCACCTTTCAGGGCACCCAAGGACGCTGTACAAACAAATAATAAAACATTAAAAGTACAGGAGAGGCACACATATACAACACAATCTAAAAACCTAAGCATAAAGGGCAGAGTGGCGAGGATGTGATTGAAAATAATGTTACAGAGAGTATGCTGTTCTGAAAAGATGAGTTTTGAGTTTGGAAATGAAGATGAGGAGAGAGTCGGTATTGCGGAGGTCAGGAGGAAGTGCGTTCCAGAGCTGGGGAGCAGAGCGACTGAAAGCTCTGCTCCCCATGGTGCTGAGACGGGCAGGAGGGACAGAGAGATGGATAGAAGAGGAGGAGCGAAGACATCTGGAAGGGGTGACTATGTGGAGAAGATCTGAGAGGTAAGGGGGTGAGAGTTTATGTATGGATTTGTATGTATGGAGGAGGATCTTGTATTCTATCCTGTACTTGATGGGAAGCCAGTGGAGTTCTTGCAGGATGGGAGTGATGTGATGATGCGGGCAGCAGAGTTCTGAACCATTTGGAGTTTCTGAAGGGATTTTTGTGAGAGGCCAAAGAGGAGAGAGTTGCAGTAATCCAGGCGGGAGGTGACAAGGCTGTGCACTAGGATAGAGGTGGTGTGGGGGGTGAGGGAGGGGCGAAGATGGCTGATATTGCGCAGATGGAAATAGGCTGAGCGGGTGATGTTATTGATGTGTGAGGTGAATGATAAGGTCCTGTTCTTCAGTTCCAACAAATTCAGACTATAAAATATAAATAGAACCAGAATCCCATCAGGTCATATTTTATTTTATACTTTTCCTGCCACACCTGACAAGAAAACCAGTGTTAGTGGCGCCCTTATGTGGCCAAATGAACACACGACATCCGGACAGATGATTCTGGACAACCACAACAAAAAGTTGGTACCCTGTGTAAAATGTAAATAAAAACAGAATGCAATGATTTATAAATCTCATCAAGTCATATATTATCCCCAGTAGCAGATCACCAACACATCAGATGGTGAAACTGAGACATTTCACCATGTGATGAAAATATGAGCTGAAGCTGGACAGAAGCTCACCAATCTGAGACAAACTGGATCTAAAACTGGAACAAATCCACCATCTACAGTGTAGAATATCATGAGCGCTGGTTGTTCAAAAGATGTAATCCAGATAAAAGCTTTTCATTCGTTCTCTGTACCGCTTAGTCCATTAGATAGATAGATAGATAGATAGATAGATAGATAGATAGATAGATAGATAGATAGATAGATAGATAGATAGATAGAAGTACTTTATTCATCCCAAGTTGGGAAATTTAGGTGTTGCAGCGGTACAGTCATTTAGCAGTTGTGC
This sequence comes from Melanotaenia boesemani, assembly GCF_017639745.1. Classification (NCBI taxonomy): domain Eukaryota; kingdom Metazoa; phylum Chordata; class Actinopteri; order Atheriniformes; family Melanotaeniidae; genus Melanotaenia; species Melanotaenia boesemani. The sequence goes on from NC_055697.1 coordinate 3,669,788, forward strand.
TTCTAAAGGTAGCAAAATAAAAACAGTATAAAAAATTTCAATATCTACAAAGACTTATACAAGGAGGTATTTAGCTATATACAGTAAGAAGTGAGAATAGCCAGCAAATAATATAATCCAGTGCAATGATTAGTAGTGTGGTGTGCGAAATTGAGCTTGTCTGTGCAAAATTAACCAGTTACACACAAATTACCCAGTTACATACTTGACAGTTGTTTTCAATGACACAGATGAGGAGTTTAACTGTGCAAGGTTGATCCAGTCAGTGCAAAAATTCACCAGTTACAACAGTCACTCATATTGTTATCTCTGACACAATGATGATGAGTTAAACAGTCTTATAGCGTGTGGCAGGAAAGATTTCCTAAAGCGGTCCTTGAGACAGCGAAGCTGTCTGAGCCTTTTGGAAAAGGAGCTTCGTTGTCTGTCCAGCACAGGGTGGAGAGGGTGGTCCGGGTTATCCAAGATAGATAACAGTTTGTTCAGTGTCCTCCTCTCCACCACTGCTTCTAAAGTGTCCTGTCTGCAGCCAATGACAGAGCCAGCCTTCCTGATCAGTTTGTTCAGTCTGTTGGTGTCACTGGCTGCAATGCTGCCCCCCCAGCAGACCACAGATGAAAACAGGGCACCGGCCACAACAGACTAGTAAAAGATTTCCAGCATCTTGCTGCACACGTTGAACGACTGCAGCTTCCTCAGGAAGTAGAGTCTGCTGCAGGCCTTCTTGTACACAGCTGTGCTGTTGGTCTTCCAACTCAGTCTGTTATCGATAGTCACTCCCAGGTATTTATATTCCTCAACCGTGTCCACATCACTACCCAGGATGCAGACGGGCTGTGGAGCTGATCCCTTCTTCCTGAAGTCTAACACCATCTCTTTGGTCTTGTCCACATTAAGCAGCAGGTGATTCTTACCCACCCACTCCACAAATCTGTCTCCAGACCCGAAGGCTCTCTTCTTCTTGTTGAGTAGGGTCTTCAGGTCGCTAGTGATCCACGGCTTGTTGTTTGGGAAGCATCTAACAGTCCTGGAGGACATGACAGTGTCCTCACAGAATTTGATGTATTCCGTGATGCTGTCCGTCATACCGTTGATGTCCTCCCCATGAGGCAGGCAGAGTGCATCCCAGTCTGTGCAGTCAAAGCAGTCCTGCAGGGCCTCCTCACTCTCCTTGTGGGCACAGGCTGCCGCCGGACAATAGGTACATACTTTGGTGAAAGCAGAACCAGGTTGTGATATGACCTGCCGAGGGGGAGAAGGGCGGTTGCACTGTATGCTCCCCGTGCGTTTGCATAGAGTAGGTCCAGTAGGTTCTCTGTACCGCTTAGTCCATTAAGGGTCGCAGGGAAGCTGGAGCCAATCCCATATTAACAGGTGAGAGGCAGGGTACACCCTGGACAGGTCACCAGTCCATCGCAGGGCCAACACATAGACGAGAAACAACCATTTACACTCGCACTCACTCCTAGGGAGAATTTAGAGTAATCAATTAACCTCACATCATGTCTTTGGCCAGTGGGAGGAAGCCGGAGAGAACCCACACATACAAACTCCACACAGAAAGACCGCTGCCCTCGAGGTTCAAACCTCCCCCAGCTGAGATTCGGAACAGCAACCTTCTTGCAGTGAGGCTGCGGTGCTAACCACCACACCACTAAAAGCTATTCAGATTTGGGAATCCAATTTTTCAGGACAGCGGACCACGTAATCCAGTGGTCCCCAAGCCTGGTCCAAGGCCCCCTATCCTCCAGGTCCTAGATGAAGAGCCAGGCTACACCTATTTAACCACTTTATCCCTGTAACTGTTAAACAAGTCAGATGCAACACAGAAATACAAAAGCATATGCACCAAATAAAAAATTCTTTTTGTTCAAATCTGAGGTTTTACCTGTTTCCTCCTGAAATCCACCTTGTAATCCTACCCTCTGTTGGAATCAGGATAATCCTGTTATCTTGGCCAAAGTTATCCGGATCCGACTCAGAAGTTTTAAACAACCCGTTTTCAAGATTTAATCCTATCCAATAACCGAAATCCGATCGGATTATGTTTGAACAAGCGGGCCCAGAAGATTCAGAGAATCAGGAGAAATCTCTGTGTGCAAGGGACAAGGATGCAGGTCGAACTGGATGCTTCCAGCTTACAGGTTAACTTGCATGAAGTGTCCTCTTCATCATCCTGTTCACATGTTGACATCACCAGAAAAACCACACCGAACACATGACTCATTTATTGTCGTTAACCCAGCACTGATGTATCACGATTCTACTCAGTCAGGATATAAAATCAGCGTAGCCTGAACTTTTTACATTTTTCATAAACATCCAAACTTGCTGTGAGTAGTGAGTTTTTATTTTCTTCATTCTGTATTGTAGCAGTGCAACGATAGCTGCTCCTGTTTGTGTAAATGTAATGTATATTTCCATCTTGAATTGATATTTTTTATATTAGTCACAGATAAAAAACCAGGGGGGTGTTCCACCAGAAAGCCAGGCTGTATCAGGAAAGCCTCGCTTGAACTAAAACCCATCTCTATATTAAGGCTCAAGCCGTTCCACTAACACATTTCAGCTGCATCTACTTGAGGTTAATCCAAGCGAGGCTTACAGAGCCTGGCTATGTGGGAGGTCCTGAGGAACGTAGGAAGCCCTGACGAGTGGATGGTGGAAAAGAGGAGCTGCAGAAGAAGAGACCAAGCTGAGAGCTTCATTTTCTCAGCAGCTGAACAAAGAATGCTGATGGAGATCCGTGACGTGCGGTGGGATTCATCTCAGAGTGGGAGGTAGCCTTTGAAGAAATGTGTTTTAAACGTGTTGAGCTGTAAATTTGTTGCACTGTAGATACCAAGACAACGTCAGAGACCACTGCTACTGGTGGGGGTCCTCCCCCTGAAAACACGTGGGGCTTGTATGGACGGGGCTCCAACCAGAGGCGGAGCAGCCCCCACCCCCCCGGGCAGATTTCTGTTTACTGTTAACTAGATGATTTGATTGGACTGACTCGTTGACTCGACCATGTTAGATTGAACCAGACTCCAGAGCGGCCGAGGAGGATTGTCAACAGCAGCTGTTTCCATGACAACCAATACTCAATCCTCCATCAGGACAAGGGCTCAGGTTCAGATCCAGACAACTGAAATGCAGACGTGTGGTTCTGGTAAAAAACTGTATTTCTGCAACATGAACAACGATCTTTAAAATGTAAACATTCATAGAGATTTCATGGAAAAGTCCATCCCAAAGAACAAAGACAGAATGCCAACTTCTTCCATAAAAAAATAAAGAACAAAAGAGTTCAAAGAGTTCAGAGCAGGACCGGGACCAGGTCCAGGACCAGCACTGACTGTGGAAAAACCAGAATCCTGGAGGTATCCACACAGGAATAATCCCAGAAAAGTGTTCAAGAGTCAAAGCTTCTCCTCCTCTAGGAGTCTGTTGCTCAGCTTCTCCAGGACCACGCTCAGCTCCATGTTCTTGTTCAGCTTCAGGTACAAGTCCTTCCTGATTGGATGAATAGTCAGCCAATCAGCAGCCACCTCAGCCAGAAGACGGACATGTTTTTCCATTTCACCTGATTGAGGGGAAAAACAGGAAATGAGCTCATTTGCAAACAGTGAAGAACAACCTGGTGACAGTGTCCATCTGAGACTCTGCCTCTCTGAAATGCTCCTTTTTGTCCTGTTCTATCTGGAATTAATGCGGGTTTGTGACATTAGCCTTTGTTCATATTTTACACAACATCCCAACTCTTTTAGAATTTGGGCCATGAAGCCAAAATATCTCCAGAGAACCCGGCTCCTCGTTTCTCCATCCCCATATGTAACCTCTACAGCTGGACTTCCTGCCTCCGTTTCCACCACCAGCTCAGCGCTGGTCAGGACGTTTAGACCTGCAAACCAACCTGTGCTGAGAGCAGATCTGTAGCTCGCCACCATCCTGCTGCAAGCCACCTCCATGATCAGAGCTGCTTTCTTCTCTGCCACAAACACGTTACGGAGGATCCTGGCCAGCTCTCCCAGCCGCGACATCATCAGCAGGCGCTCCTCCTGGGCCGGGTTTCGGGTCATGGCCGCCTGCAGGTTTTGAGCCTCTTTGGCCCGGATCTGAAAAGAATGAAAATATTTTAATAAGACAAAAAGGCGTGTTTAGTGTATGAGGAACTCAACTTCCCCCGGCTACTGTACGTACCCTGTCCAGCAGAGACTGGGACACCCCCTTCAGGGAGGACGGGAGCTGAGCTGCAGGACCTGCTGATGTCGGAGGACATGTGGACTCTGGACATTGGTCTCCGGTCTGTGGCGTCAGGGACAGCAGAGCCTTCTCCATCTGAGCACAAGACAACAAAGAACGATTCATTAACCGATCCATTCTGATAGAGGGCTGGGCGATAGGAACCAAATTTCAAATCCACATTTCTAACCAAAGACTTTACAGCATCGAGGTCTGAATACACTTTTATTAAGGATCAGCAGCGCAAACATTTGACTGAAATTAAAGTTTATTCATTTTGTTTTAAGAGGCTTTTAATTTAATATACAGCTTATTGAATTAAAAGCTTTTAAAACAAAATGAATGAACTGATTCAGTGATGAACGCCTACAACCGATTCATTTCCGAGCACATCATATTTAGGTAGAAATACTTCATGGCAGTTTCCCTCGTGGAGGTTTGCCGGTTAAACCTCGTGGGACTCACCTTGGGTGTGATGAGTGAACGGGCCTGGTCTAGAACCTCCTGGGCTGTAACCAGCTTCCCCGTCTGAGGAATCTGAGGCAGTGGGCCGACCTGGAGGGTCGGGACGGTGTCCACGTTGAAGCGAGGGTGCCAGCGGGTCAGTTTGTCTTCTGGGACGTTCATGGGAGGAACCAGCGAGGACAGAAAGACCTGCAGACAGAGGACGTCGTCAGAAACCAGCTGGAAACGTCCCGTAGACATCTCTCACAGGATCTCCTGGTACCATCGCAGACTGAAGTCTGAACCCCAACCCGCCCCCAAAACGGAGGTCATGTGCAGCCGGTGCTCACCTTATGGTGCTGTTTGACGATTGAAAGCAGGCTCTGGTGGAAGATGCGTCTTCTTTCCAGGAGAAGAGAGGCGGACAGGACAGGCCGGACTTCCTTCTGGTCTGAAGACACAAAGAGAAAAGTTAACCTCAGAGCCATGAGCTGAAGCAGCAGCAGCTGTTCTGGTTCTGACCCGAGTGGATGACCGGCTCCACGGTGAGCTGGAAGCTGCTCCTCGTCATGCTGCTGCTGAACGTGGGGATGTTCTTCTCCTGCCTGAAGGTGTACGCCTCTGGAAACACCGTCCTGATCTGACCCACGTGGCTCTCCTCAAACCGCCTTCCAGAGCAGGAAAACATGAAACTTCCCATCAGACATCCCAACATCCATCCATGCAGTCACATCACACAACCCAGGACATCCCTTCATCCACATTTTATCCCCAGTAGAACAAAACATCTTTACACATGCCAGACAATAATGAAAAGGGCATTAAGACAAGAGAAGTCAAAATACACCCCATAATAAAGACATCTATATCTTCTAGAATTGTCTTATGGAGTCAAAAGAGGAGTCGACTGTCTGTCGGGGATGTGGTAGGTTACGTGGGAAGCTCGCTACACTACAACACATTCAGGGGGGGCGAGAACCTGCCCGGAAGAACCCGACTAGATGCTTCATAACACCCCGAAATAAAAGTAAACCAAAAGAACTCAGCACCCATGCTGGAGACTCTAAACACGAGGATTCAGACCAAACACACTGTGAGAAAATAAAAGGGCCTCAGCCGTCTGTGAGACACCGATGTGTGGTACCGCGATCAGGTCTAGTATTATATCTGGGTTACCTGAAAGAAAGTGAATGGAAAGGACAGAAATCTACATGCTTAATTTCCACTGGCGTAAGGCTGAAGCAGAAACAGTAAAAATATATCCCAACAACAAAAAGAAGGAACATTTCGCAAAGGACTGCGAAAGCGGTTCCTCTAGAAAACAAGGAAAGGTTTTAATTGACGTGAATCACTGGAAAACACATTCCCTCTGACTTTGTTCTCATTTTTATTCGTTTAATTTCCGCTTTCCGCTCATGTTTAACAGAATAAAAAGATATTAAACTAACAAACGTTTGGCTGTTCTTCTACTGGGAATAAAATATGGGTGGATGAGATTCTGCTTTTGTTTACGTTTTTACACAGAGACCCAGATTTACTGGAACTGGGGCTGGCTCTACAGAACCTCTCCTACCTGTGCATCATGTCCTGGACCCCCTGCTTGATCTTGGTGAAGGTGGCGGTCTCGCTGCGGTTGTACAGCATGGCGACCACCGTGTCCATACTCCTGAACATCTCGGCCAGAACTCGGTAATGATGAGGCAGCGCCAGGCCTGGGGGGACAGCCTGGGCCAAGGTGTGGTATCGCAGGTAGGCCGGCTGCTCGGTGCCGGACTCTGAACCATCCTGGGACTGGGTCTCGGTCTGCTGGATCTCATCAACTGCCTTCTCTTGCTTCCTCCTCTGGGCTTTAGCTGCCAGCTCTTTGGCAAGTGCCACGGTGGACCTGAGGGTAGCAATGTCTGAAGAGGGAGCGGCGAGGGTTCGAACAGCCGGGACAGCATTGTTGGGACAGGAGGACGAGGAAGCAGGGATCTCCTCCGCCTGCTTCTTGATCCTCTGAAGGCGATGCTTCAGAGCTAAGATGTTCTCCTGAGAGAGAGCCTGTCAATCATATGAAGCACAGCAGGTTTCAGATTAAAAGACCTTAATTCTGGATCACCCATTCCAATCCAGCTCGGTGTTTCTCTGGGAGTTATCTTCCAAACAGGTCCACTAATAACACAGAATAAACAGATATAAAATCACATCTTCATGGTCGGCAGCAGGATGCAGGGAGGAAAGAAGGTTCAAGTCAGACCCCACTGTGGTCTCTGAGCCCCAAAAACTGCTCCCCAAAGGCCCCCCACAATGCTGAGAAGACTGGAAGCATTCAGGAAGCATCGAGATGGAATTCCTGGTTCACATCCAAGGATCATATGAAGCCACCAGAGAACCAGAAACAATCAAGCATTAACAACATCTGACTGGTTTACTTTATATACTGGATTTACCAGAATAAATGACTAGAATAGACCCTTAACCCCTGATTGAGGCATTCTGGTGCCATGGTACAGGTGATGTCTACCAGCTCAAACACCCTGCGTACCTGAGCTTTTTCCTGAGTTTTCTCCTCGGGGAGGACTAGTTTTTTTCGGGCCGACTTCTTGGCCGTGTCCGCCTCTCTGACGCCTCCCGCCGGCCGCCTCTTCTTGGCCGTGCAGCGGTCAGCGGTGGCTGAAAACACCGCGGCCCCAAGGTCGAACTCCGCGTCAGCCGAGCTTCGCTTCGGGGTTCGGGGACTGGAGGGGATATTGTCAGTGGCTTGAATGCTCCCAACATCTTTAACCCCCACTGCTTCATCGATAACTCGAATAAACTCCTCGTGTACGGGGGACGAACAAGAACAGGAGTCTCTGTTTGGAGCGGGTCTGGTCCTGGTGGTGCGCGGCTTGGCGGACTTCGCTGCTCCAGCGACTCCTTTCTTCTTCTGGGAGAAGAAGTCCGTAACTCGAGCCTGAGACATGCTGCTGCTGCCGGACACCCAGACGGCACCGAAACGACACCAACAACCGAACACAGACAAACTACACTAGTAAACAGCGACGTTCCGGATGTATATAGCCTTAACAGGAAGAGCACAATAGAATTTTGGCGCGAAATGACGTAAAGATCCGCCTCTTCCGGGCCCGGCGTGGCCGAGATGTGTCACGTGACGAGGGGCAGCTGTTACCGCAACGCTCCACCCTAAATGTTTCACGCATTTTGATAGTTTGATGTGTTTATCGCTGAAATCTTTGATTTTAATGATTTAATCATGAAAATGTATTTAAACGATGACTCAGGGTGATTTCACTGATGGGATTTCAGCTCTTTGTTGGACTTAAAGTTAATTAAACTACTCAAAGTGACAGAGACAGAATCAGAATCAGACCTACTTTATTGTTCCCGGACTGGAAAATCCCCGCGTTACAGCAGCATGACAGAGAATGAGAGTGAAATTAAACCATATGATGGAAAAATATTATATACAGGACAAACTTAACAAATATCCAGGTCAGAAATAATAATAAAAATCGTTATATATAGTATGTTTTTATATATATATAGGCCGGGTATGATTGTAACACATACTGAGGAGAGTTGTAACAATTACACAAAAGAAGCAAAAACAGATGCCACGCCATATAATATAGGCTACTTAAAAATTTAATTTCATTTATTTATTTATTTCACACATGGCTATGCACAACATCAAATTATAACAGAACAACAACAAATCACTTCTTGTTGCACCACCATGATACAAAAAATGATTTATTGAAAAGAAAAAAAATGAAAATCCCAAACAAAATCTTTCTCTTTTACTGACTACAGCTCAAACATTCAATGTTTAACTCAGGAGTGTGTGTGAATTTTTGTGTAAATAGGCCTATTTAAACAAACTTCCATAACATTAATTAATTAATTAAATTTTTTATTTATTTATGTTTTGGTGGAGGAGTATTGCTGCTGTTGTTCTTCTGCTTTTCTTTATTCTATTGTAGCCTACTCTGGGAAGATCACTGGATCCCTGGTCTCTCAGCTTCTGCAGTGATTTGCTCAGTGTTATAAGAGAGTTTCCATGTTCCTTAAACTAATCTGACTGACTTTCCCTTCTTTAAGACCTCATCAGATGCTTTTTTAAAAAAAAAAACTTCAGCAGGCACACATCTCTCTTTCTTTTCCATTGCCTAGACATGCTTTAAAAGGAATAATAAAAAAAACAAAACAAAACAAAAGAAAACCTAGTTTTAGGAATGGGGAGGGTTGTAACACTGGTAACATAAATGTTACAGCCCCCCCCCCAACCCTGTCAGCCAATGACGTGTATGCTGACGGAGATGACGTGTACGCTGACGGAGTTGGCATCCACTTATAATTTCATAATGTGCAAAAATAATATTATTTGTAAACTTAAAGAATTAAAATGTTATTTCAGGGTGCAAATGTAAATATTTAATATGTGCTTTTGTAGCTTTTTCTTTAGACTTTTTCTGCAGGCCCCTTTTCATCAACAACAATGTCAAGCTTGTCTTCCTTCGGTCAGACGCTGATATTTTGAGGCATACAACCCACCGTGGTATCTTCTCATTACCCACCACTGATTACTACTATTACTTGACCGTTACCTGGTAAAGTCCAGGGACAGATGTTTTATTTTATTTTTTTAGTAATTGAAGTCTCATGTTGATTCATCATCACTGGTACTTTCACAATTTTATCCATGTTTTGCTGGAAATGCCAAAACTATAAGCTTTATTTAGCTTTGGTGTGCCCCCCCTTGTCAAAACTCTGACAAACATGACATGCAAGAGAGGGAAAGGCAAAGGTGGAAGAAAGAGGGGAAAGAGAGAAGGTATTGGACAGAGGCACAGAATAGATCCAGACAAAGTCCAATGAAAGTGCATTGATGGTCCAGGTAGACAGAACAAGAACAAGAAGAATTTCTTCCTTCTCCCTGTTATCCCTCCTACACCGGGGGTTTAAAGAGCTACTTGGAACTTCTTCCCCACATCCCATGGTAAGGACGCACCGGACGGAATCGGTAGAACAGCTGGCAAGCTGGTCCTGACAGGAAATGATGTGTGGATGGAAATGCATTCTTTAAAAAGGTCTCATACAGTTCATCTTCTCACACAACCTGCACAGGAGAGGAGAGGAGATGAGGAGGAGGAGGAGGAGGAGGAGGAGGAGAGAGGAGATGAGATGAGATGAGATGAGAGAGTCTGTCTTCATGTCTTCATCTTTGTTAGTTTGTCATTTTATAGTTTAAATAAAATGATTTAGTTCATCTTTTGTAACTTTAATTTATTTAAAAGTAGATTTGTTCATTAATCAGAATTATAAACACACTTCTTGTCAACTCCATCATCTGTTTTTCAGGAGTCAGATGTTTTAATTGTTTCACTGATTTTTTTTTGTTTTTGTTTTTTCTTGAGTTTGTGTCGTTTATATGAAGGAACTTCTAATCTACATTTTTCTTTGTTATCCCATGAAATGGTTTTGAACATAGCAATTTAGAAATTAAATATTTAAAAACCTGAGTTTTCAGAACGTTGTGAGATCAGAATATAATTTTGCATATTGTATTTTATTATATATCAGAATAAAAAACTGTTACGGCACACTTCAAAACTTGAGGCTCTTGTTGGGCTAGAAAAATTAAAATTTGTTTCTTCCAAGCGTGCCTGACGAAACTGTCACAAATCAGGTTCTAACAGGAAAAAAAAAACGTATATATATTTTTGTTAAATGTTAATTTTTGGAACCTGTTCCTTTACATGGCTAAATAGAAAAGACTTTCCTCTCCATGAATATACAACTCTAATGAAAAAAAAATTAGATTTTTAAAACTGTTTTGTCCCAGTGAATGAGTGGTGTGTGTGTGTGTGTGTGTGTGTGTGTGTGTGTGTGTGTGTGTGTGTGTGTGTGTGTGTGTGTGTGTGCGTAGTACCTTGGCATACCATAAGCAAAGAGCAGCCACAAAGAAGCCACAAGGAAAACTGCAAAAGCCAAATATCTGCAACGAGTAAAGCTGGGAACAGGCATAAAGATTATCAGGTTGTTCCTCCTTCCAAACCAAGGACGACAAACCCCAGATGATTTAAGTCTTATAAGATTTTTCTATAAAACCATCCTGTGGTCTGAGGTGGCTTAAGACCGAATTCGTCCCAACAATCAGCTCTGAAACGGATTGTGGCCGACAATTGGAAGTACTGAACATGTTCAATATTTACGACCAAAATCTTCACGTGTGTGAAAAGCCGACGACTCCTGGGTCTTGACTGTGTGGATTTTGACGTGGAACAGAATGTAGCCAATCAGAGAGCGAGCTGATTGGGGAACCAGGAAGAATATATTCTAGATTCTAGATCGGTTGTGGGAAAGAAAAGTTATGTTTGTGTTGTTCTGTGCTGAGATTATCGGAGCCTCAACACAGTCCATCAACACTGCTCAATGCCTGATTTTTTATCTTCCTGTGGTCTCTAACAGATTAAACATCCATTCAGATTTAAAAAATCCTTGTGTGTACCATCCTTAAGGCAAGTCCTGAGAAATCAGCTCAATGGCAGAACAAGATCCAGGTAAATAACAGCTATAACCTGCCAGTGATCAGATACCCTGTTGGGATAATAAGCTGGCCAAAGAAGGAAGTTCAGACCACAGATGTTAAAACATGAAAGCTGTTCATCATGCATGGAGGGTTCCACCCCACATCCAGTGTCCAGAGACTAGACACTAAGCACAAAGGGGGAGGCCGAGGACTAGAGAGCATCAGGGCCTCGATCCGAGATGAAACAAGCTCCATGAATACATCAGGAAGATGTATGAACCTGAAGGAGAATAAAATGGAGGAACCATCATGGAAAGACAAGCCCCTGCATGGGATGTACCACCGACAGATAGCTGAAGTGGTGGATATGAATAAGTCCTACCAATGGCTAGAGAGGGCTGGACTGAAGGACAGCACAGAGGCGCTAATCATGGCAGCACAGGAGTAAGCCTTGATTACCAGGGCAATGTAAGCCTAGATCTACTACACCAGGCAGGACGCCAGATCTACCACACCAGAGAGGACCCCAGGTCTACCACACCAGGCAGGACCCCAGCTCTACCACACCAGGCAGGACCCCCGATCTACCACACCAGGCAGGACCCCAGATGCAGGTTGTGCAAAGAGGCCCCTGAAACAATCCAGCACCTCACAGCAGGTTGCAAGATACTGGCAGGCAAAGAATACATGGAACGTCATAACCAAGTAGCCGGCATAGTGTACAGACACATCTGTGCAAAATATGGACTGGAGACCCCTAGGTCACAATGGGAAACACCTCCCAAGGTGGTGGAGAATGAGAGAACACACACACACATATGTATATATATATACACACACACACATATATATATATATATACACACACACACACACACACATATATATATATATATATATATATATATATATCCATATCCTGTTAGGCAAGGTACAGGGCTAACCCTGAAGCTAGCTGCTGCGTCACCAAGGCGGAATCACCAGAACTGTTATGATTAATCAGTCTGAAAAGCTGTAGTCACCTTCCAATTCAGGGTCTGATCTGTGAGACAAAAAACATAAATAAGGCTAATTTTATTGAAATGAATGGCCTCTAGACCGGTCATTCCCAACCTATTTTCCTTGTGGACCCCTTTAATGCAAGCTGTGATACCTGGAGAGACATGGACTGCTTCTCTACATAGCTCCCTGACTCACTAAACCTCAGACTTTAGAATAGTCCAATGTTTTCCTCTTAGCCATTCTTGGCCAGCACATTTCTCTCTAGAATCCTTTATAGTCTTGAGATTTCATTGTACCTGCACAGATTCAAGACACCCTGTACCAGATGCAGCAAAGCAGCCCAGAACATAACAGAGCCTCCTCCATGTTCCACAGTAGGGACGGTGTTCTTTTCTTCATATGCTTCATTTTTCCAGCTGTAAACATAGAGCTGATGTGTCTTGACAAAAAGTTCCATTTTTGTCTCATCTGTCCATAGGACATTCTCCCAGAAGCTTTGTGGCTTGTCAACATGTAGTTTGGCTTTTTTATGGTTTGTTTTTAACAATGGTTCCTCCTTGGTCGTCTCCCATTAAGTCCACTTTGGCTCAAACAAGGACGGATGGTGCGATCTGACACTGATGTTCCTTCAGCTTGAGGTTCACCTTTAATCTCTTTAGAAGTTTTTTGGGGCTCTTTTGTTACCGTTCGTATTATCCGTCTCTTTGATTTGTCATCAGTTTTCCTCCTGCGGCCACATCCAGGGAGGTTGGCTACAGTCCCATGGATCTTAAATTTCTGAATAATATCTGCAACTGTAGTCACAGGAACATCAAGCTGCTTGGAGATGGTCTTACAGCCTTTACCTTTAACATGCTGGTCTATAATTTTCTTTCTAATCTCCTGAGACAACTCTTTCCTTTGCTTCCTCTGGTCCATGTTGAGTGTGGTACACACCATGTCACCAAAGAGCACAGTGACTACTGTAATGGAAAAATTTATATACATAACCCTTATATTCTGTAGACTATACTTTGTATTATTAAAAACCTTGACTTATGATTCACTGAGGAGGAGAACGACTTGTACCCAGATAATATTTAATGAGCTCTCCTCTCCCATCACACCACTGATAACATTCTTTAGAAACTGTGTACCAGGCTGTGCAGGGTTTGAAGACAGTGTGCTGAGGATTTGCACCAACGACCTTGATGCCATCACGTCATGCGAGTCTATATTAACCAAGCCCATGTGTATCTCTGCGGACTCGCTCAGCCAAAGCTGTTTGACTGTGTGACTCCCATTGTTGATCAGCTCTTAATAAAAATACTTTGTTTGATTCTCACTTAGTGTGTGATCTTTGGTAATAAAATTCCACAACACTACCTGTAGCTTATATATAGACCCACTGACTGGTTACAAGATTGTAGACACCTGTGATGCTAATTAGTGGACACACCTTGGATTAACACGTCCCTTTGGTCACATTATTTTCAGTCTTTTCTAGGGGTACCATCATTTATGTCCAGGCCTGTTTCATGAGTTTATTTTTTTAATAATTCTGTTGAAGCATGGTTGAAAAGCAATGTCTGACTTTCACTGGTTAAATTTAATAGAATTTTTATTTATTATTACTTTTGTCAGATTCAAGTTATTTCTGTGACCTTTGTGAGTTTTTCTTTCATTAACCGAAGGGAACCAACAATTTTGTCCACATGTGTACATTATAACCTTTATTCTATTTGTGTAAATGTAGATGGGGCAGATCAAAAACTATCAAATTTAGACTCCAAATCTGGACTGAAATACTCTCTATACCAGGGGTAGCCAACGTTGGTCCTCGAGGGCACCAATCCGGCAGGTTTTCCAGATTTCCGTGCTCCAACACACCTGACTTAAACTAACGAGTCATTGTGGAGATCCTTATAGGCTGTTGGATCTATTTAATTTGAGTCAGGTGTGCTGGAGCAGGGAAATCTGGAAAACCTGCCGGATTGGTGCCCTCGAGGACCAACGTTGGCTACCCCTGCTCTACAGCATAAAGATTTATTTAAACAGTTTCTGTTTTGTGAAACCTTTCATCTACTTGTGAAAATGTGAAAGAGTTTTCTGGCAGTTAGAACAGTGATAACAGACAGTGGTTTCCAGTAGAGAATCATGTCTGCTTTTAATGCAGAAGATCACCAGCATCCAGCCTTGTCCCCAGCACACAGAGATTCCTCCTGGTTTTCTGAATCTTCTGATGATATTCTACACAGTAGATGGTGGATCGTCAGTCTGAGGAAAATTTTTCTGAAATTGTTCCAGTTTTAGATCCAGTTTGTCTCAAATTGGTGAACTTCTGTCCAGCTTTCCATCTGAGAGACTCTGCCTCTCAGAAATGCTCCTTTTATACCAGTCATGTTACTGACCTGTTGCCAGGTAACCTGATTAGTTGTCAAATGTTCCTCCAGGTGTTTCTGGTTTGTACCAGGTACTTTTCCAGCCTTTTGTTGCTCCTGTTCCAACGTGTTGCTGCATCAGATTCACTATCAGCTCATATTTTTATCACATGGTGAAACGTCTCATCCTCTGATGTGTTGTTTCTCTTCTACTATGAATAAAATATGACTTGATGAGATTTATAAATCATTGCATTCTGTTTTTATTTACATGTTACACAGGGTACCAACTTTTCGTTGTGGTTGGGGTTGTCCAGAATCATCTGCCAGGATGTCGTGTGTTCATTTGGCCACATAGGGGCGCCACTAACACTGGTTTTCTTGTCAGGTGTGGCAGGAGCAGATGAAATGTGGCCCCAGAGTTGCATATTTGGTAGAATTTTTTTTTAGGGCAACAGGAGAACATAAAGTAGTAGAACGGAGTAGAACCTGGTCCAGAACTCAGTAAGAGTGTGCTGCCGGGTATATGGTCTGCAGCAGACCCGAACTGGAGCTATTCAGCAGTAGTTTCTGGGTCTGGTTGGGAACTGGGAGGTGACCAGCAGCAGATCGTGGAGAATAGCTCCTCTATGAACGCCCCTCAGTCTCTCAGGCTGCTGTGAATCACTTTTTCCACCTTCAGCGGAGCGAGCTCAGACTGGGTCGTTCCGACTGGACGCACGCGCTCCAGTTTTCTTCGTCTCTCCCAAACTTTAGCTGCACACACACACAGACATTAAAAGAAAAGTTCGAAGACTTTCTTTGTGTCTGATGGGAGATCATGGGAGCAGCGGGGAAGCTGTCATGTTTAACCCGCCGATCAGAATCTGAGGACGCGTCTCTGCGGATTTATCGCCGTTGATTTTCAGACATGGATCTTCAGGTGGTCGTCTGGCTGCTTTACTGCCTTCTGCTGCCGTCCGCCCTGTTAACAGGTAGGCCAGCTGTGTTTCACACTGCGGGTGGAAAGTGTCCCAGTAACGGGCTGTTACTAACAGGCTGATAGTGGGATTCTCAAGTTCAACCATTCATGCGTCCACATCAACCGCAAAGCTTGGTATGCTGAAAAAATAAACCGCAGCTCCGTTTGTGGCTCACGTCTCAAAACTCGGTGAAAGTGTGAAGTTTAGCAGAAAAAAATCTCCGCGTGCGCCTCCTCCGGCCTGCGTGCTTCTGCTACACATCCTGGGTGCAGACAAGAGCCGCGTGCAAACATCTGTGATCTGTGAGCTCAGAGTGGTCTCCAGGCGGATGTTTATCGTGTTGAAGGGGACACTTGCTGCTCACCGTCTGTTCTGGGTTCTGCAGGATGTCCAACACAAGCTGCTTCCTCCTGTTAGACCTGAGCCGCCCTCAGCTGCTGGCTGTTGTTCCAGCTTCACTTTTATACAGGATTCCTTTACTCATTCATAGGATTACTTTACTCATTCCTAGGATTACTTTACTCATTCATAGGATTACTTTACTCATTCCTTGGACTACTTTATTTATTCCTGGGATTACTTTACTCATTCCTAGGATTACTTTACTCATTCATAGGATTACTTTACTCATTCCTGGGATTACTTTATTCATTCCTGGGATTACTTTACTCATTCCTAGGATTACTTTACTCATTCCTGGGATTACTTTACTCATTCCTGGGACTACTTTACTCATTCCTAGGATTACTTTACTCATTCATAGGATTACTTTACTCATTCCTTGGACTACTTTACTCATTCCTGGGATTACTTTACTCATTCCTTGGATTACTTTACTCATTCCTAGGATTACTTTACTCATTCCTGGGACTACTTTACTCATTCCTGGGATTACTTTACTCATACATAGGATTACTTTACTCATTCCTAGGATTACTTTACTCATTTCTAGGATTACTTTACTAATTCCTAGGATTACTTTACTAATTCCTAGGATTACTTTACTCATTCCTAGGACTACTTTATTTATTCCTGGGATTACTTTACTCATTCCTAGGATTACTTTACTCATTCATAGGATTACTTTACTCATTCCTGGGATTACTTTATTCATTCCTGGGATTACTTTACTCATTCCTAGGATTACTTTACTCATTCCTGGGATTACTTTACTCATTCCTGGGACTACTTTACTCATTCCTAGGATTACTTTACTCATTCATAGGATTACTTTACTCATTCCTTGGACTACTTTACTCATTCCTGGGATTACTTTACTCATTCCTTGGATTACTTTACTCATTCCTAGGATTACTTTACTCATTCCTGGGACTACTTTACTCATTCCTGGGATTACTTTACTCATACATAGGATTACTTTACTCATTCCTTGGATTACTTTACTCATTCCTAGGATTACTTTACTCATTCCTGGGACTACTTTACTCATTCCTGGGATTACTTTACTCATACATAGGATTACTTTACTCATTCCTAGGATTACTTTACTCATTTCTAGGATTACTTTACTCATTCCTAGGATTACTTTACTCATTCTTAGGACTACTTTACTCATTCCTAGGATTACTTTACTCATTCCTTGGACTACTTTACTCATTCCTGGGATTACTTTACTCATTCCTTGGATTACTTTACTCATTCCTAGGATTACTTTACTCATTCCTGGGATTACTTTACTCATACATAGGATTACTTTACTCATTCCTTGGATTACTTTACTCATTCCTAGGATTACTTTACTCATTCCTGGGACTACTTTACTCATTCCTGGGATTACTTTACTCATACATAGGATTACTTTACTCATTCCTAGGATTACTTTACTCATTTCTAGGATTACTTTACTAATTCCTAGGATTACTTTACTAATTCCTAGGATTACTTTACTCATTCCTAGGATTACTTTACTCATTCCTGGGACTACTTTACTCATTCCTGGGATTACTTTACTCATACATAGGATTACTTTACTCATTCCTAGGATTACTTTACTCATTTCTAGGATTACTTTACTCATTCCTAGGATTACTTTACTCATTCCTAGGATTACTTTACTCATTCTTAGGACTACTTTACTCATTCCTAGGATTACTTTACTCATTCCTGGGATTACTTTACTCATTCCTAGGATTACTTTGCCCAGTCCTAGGATTTCTCATTCATTGGAGTTCATTTCTAAATACTAGGATTACCTAACTCATTTTTAGGATTACTTCACTTATTCCTCAAATTATTTTACTCACTCCTGGGTGAACTGGGCTGCTATCCTCTGGTTTTCACTGAAAGTAATGGAGTTTTCTTTTAGGATGATGTAACATTTCTAGTTTCTACCGTATTCCAGGTGAATTTACTCTGACACAGTAACACATATCTGGATTTTGACACTTCTGTAGTAATCTCACAGCTCTCTGTAGAGACCAGGATAATATGTACAGTCCTGGTAGATGTGGAGATACAACTGATTTATTTTGGGGTTGTCTCTTTAGACAGGAGGCAGGAAAACCCACCTGAAGGGAAAAACCTGGTTTAGATTCCAGGCTGAAACACAGAAAAATATCAAGGTTGGTGACTTTAGTTAGTGGCTGTGCCGGGATTTGGGTCAGGTTTATTTGTGTCAGATGTGAGGCACCTTTAATGACACATGAAATTACATTGACTGATGGCAGCAAGTAACTGATCTAACTGTCAGAAACATGAGCCGGAGCAGCAGCACTCAGCGAGGTGTGACTCCAGCTTTCCTGTATTTCACACCTCACATTCTGCTGCAGCCACAATTAATGTGTAATCTCTTCTAAAGGGAGAAATGCACAGAAAGATCCACATTCGACACCATAAAAGGCCTCTGACACAGCAGAACATGCAGTTAGACAGGACGCGTGGCAGGTCTGTACTCGTTTGTCAGAGAGGACTCGAATGCAACTCTGTGGAAGATAAAGTGATTATTGGGAATTATACAGATACAAAGGGATAATTTGGGCTGTTAAACGTGTCTCTTGTCGAACGGTGAAACTTCCTGTTCACTCAGAGCTGACACATCCTGCATGGGAGAAGTTCTGGAAAGTGTTGAGCTTTTCTTTTCACTTCCTGTGCATGTGACATGCTGTGGAGTCATTCTCAGCATGACGCTTCTTCATCAAGTAAACATGTTTGCTCAGTTGTTCATGGATGGTCGTTTCATGGAATTCTCTTGGGAATTACATCAAAATTTCCATTATGTGGCAGAAAAAAAAACATGATATTTCTGTCTGAAGACCCATTTCTATGAATTGGTCCACTATGTGGTCTGGAGGTTAATGCAACCAATAAACCAATCACAGACTGCTTTTCAGCTGGCATTAGACTGGTTATCAGACGGTATCGGAGTGGTTGGGTATGGGTCTGGGAAATAAAATTTAGAGGGATTGGTGGGGTGAGGGTGTCTGGGGGTTTGTGGTCTCTGGGTTGCCTGGCCGGATTGGCCCTGGCCCTGGCTGCGGCCTTCCTCTGCCTCCTTCTATCTCAGTTCTGGTCTCAGTGGTGGCTCCTGGTTGCTCTGGGTTTGGGACCCTCTCAGTCTGCCTTTGATCCTTGGACGGGGGGACGGTTGCATTTACATGATCACTCAACACATCTCACCCCTACTGCTGAGTACACTCACAACCCCCAAACCCCCCCCCCCCCCCCCCCACACACACACACACACGCATGCACCCACAAAAGCACACACACACACACTAGTTGCTGTTCATGGTTTTTCCAGGTTCCTCTCCCAGGTGCTCCTGTAGATGGTCTATAGATGGCCTGCTGGTCTCTAGAAGCCTTCAGGATGTTTACTGCTTCTTTCCAGGTGCAGCAGCTGTTCAGTTTCTCCGTTTCACTCTGATTGCAGCTGTTCTGGTTTGTTTTCTACTTTTTGTTTTGTTCTTCCTTTTTCAATCTTTTCTTCTCCTATTTCTCCTCTATCCACCTTTTTCCTTCTGTTTCTCCGGTCCAGCAGTTAGAAGCAAAAACGTATTTTAAAAATAATAATAAAGAAGAACATTTAGGTTTTAAGGGGAGCCCCATATCCAGAAGCTCCTCTTGGCAGAGTAAATTAGTTCAGCAGCCAGACCATCATCCTGCTGCCACCATGCTGGACAGGGTAGAGAAAAAAGAAGGTATTGGACGGGTTATCAGACTGCTTAGAGGTAACGTGCAGTAATGCATCTGTTACAGTTGCTGTGATGCCACTATCACAGGTGTCTCTGTTTGTGTGTGTGTGTGTGTGTGTGTGTGTGTGTAAATAAGGAGTTTTGTCCTGAAGTTACCTGTTACATCATTCAGTTTTCTGTGTGCTCATGTTCTTCTGAGTCAGAGATGTTGTCTTCTGCACAGTCACGCTAAACCTCCTACAGTCAAGCAACTGTTTACCAACCCCACCCAAAACCACGTCTTCATCCTACCATGTGATGATGTCAGACATGGACACACCTGCTTGTTCATGTCTCAGAACGCCACACAACCTGCCATCATAAAGTCTTTTTATTGTCTGTGTGTTTGGAATCAGATGAAGAAGTTTTTTTTAAACAACACTACACCAGGACGGGTTAGGGTTGTAACACCCACCCAACCCCAGCAGGGGTCCCAGCCCAGACTTCTGAACTACACTGAGGTGGTGGTGGTGGAATCAGCTGAGTGATGACGGGGTTGTTGGTTAGAGTGGGTTGTTTGGCCTCCCATAAGCATAGATAATTCTAACAAATATGTGGTAAAACTCACCTCTACGCATGTAAACCTCAGTGGCCACAAAGTGCTTTAAATTGCAAAAAAGAAATCAAATACTAAAACCAAATATAAATACTAGTGCATTCAAAATTAAGAAGTTAACAGCAGTAACAAATTTATGTAATTAATTGCTTTAATATTTTTAACGCAGTTAACGCATGCATGTAAACTCAGTCTTGAATAATGTTTCATCCCTGAACTGAACTTAGTCCTGGATTATACTGAGTCTAGCGACTATTTTGGGGGGAATACACCCTAAAATCACTGGGTGAGTAATACAAACAGATGACTCGCACTCCTGCTGCCTAAAGACCACAGGTAACTAAACTATATCAAATATCTGACTTAAGAGAAAATTAATAGCAAAAGTTTTAATCTATTCCTTTACCACTGTTGATAACTAGTCATAACCAGATCAGGGTTTTATATTTCAGTGTGGATTGTCAGTTATTAAAGGGGTAGTGCACCGTAAAATGTTGTTTTTCAGCTTTTAACATATTCTTACTTAATTGTGATGAAAACCATCAACCCTGTTGTTAAATTTTGTCATTTTTTATTTCTTTAAAAAACGGGATTTTGTTGGTCACAAATGGCTCATAGCACCCCCTGCAGGGTAAAACCAGGTTTTGTTTTTCATGACATCGAGGTAAACCCCACAGCTCTTCCCTCCAAATGCAGGTAGGCGGGTCCTCATCTTGCAGGCATAGAAAGCCACGCCCACCAACGCATATGAAGGGATGTGAGCTTGTCTGGTGTAGATCTGCTAGTTTCAGACTTCTGTTCTTTCACAGAGTGTCTGATGAAATATTCTTGCAATGGGATGGATTTATGTTTTTGAGGGGTGTAAATGTAACGCAGGATTTTATTCTTTACCTGCAACAGACAGCAGCTCAAATCGTAGCAGCAGCAACTTCCTGCAGCTGCCACAACCTGCCGTGAGTCTCCACAGCTTTCCAGAGCTGCTGGAGCTGCTGACAGGCAGCTAACAGTGCTAATGGCCCACTCTCCGCCCCCTGATCACCGCACACCTCCCACCCCAACCCTTGCAGTTTCAATCATTTTTCAAATTTTAGCAGTCAGTGGAGTTATGCAAAAAAAAGGGAGTGGAGCTACACTTTAAGTCAGTTTGTTTCAGATGAATCATAGTTTACATTGATGCCCTGATGTCTGATATGAAAACCAGAATAACTCTGAGGTCTTCATCAGTACCTGCGGACCCTCATCTAACATCCATGTTAGCAGGTAGCAGCGGGTATGAGGTCATCAGGACTCGCCACTGCTGTGATGGTGCAACACACAAAACAGCTGCTGGATTCTCTGCATCAATACAAACACATTCCTCCTCATCATCATCATCTTTATCATCATCATCATCACCATCATCATCATCAGGCAGCGTTTGAATAAACAGCTTACATTTGATGAAGAGGATGTAAAAGTCATGAAGCCAGCAGATTTGATGTGACATTAACGCACCAGAATGTTTTTCCTGTTATCAGTTGACTACATCATGTCTTTGCATAATTGTTCTTAAAAAAACACAATAATCCTAAAAAACCCCACTGACTGTTTAAAAGTTTTCTTACTTTTTAGACCAGATGATCGCTGTAGTTAGTCGTTTATTTATTTCCTGAATCTTTCTGGATTGTTTACAGTCCAGCTGATTTTAGACAGTAGAGGATAAAAACTACCTGGAGGAACCTACAACTTCCATTTGGTAGAAGGAGACTCTCCCCTTTTCATCATAATCTGTCCACTGTGAAACTCCTGCAGGCAACAGGATGAAGGAACCGAAGTACTTCTTTCATCTTCATTGTCAACAACCAATGGAGAGTAACAAAAGATTATTCATCCCAATGTTTGCTGTGAGGGAAGTGGCTCATAGTCAGTTTATGAACTTCAAAACTAAATCTCTGTTTCCACAGCAACCGTTACCTTTACCTGTAGATGGGGTATAAACCGTAGTGATAGCTGACGGTAACAGTGTGATGTCATAGCAGTGCAACGCCTTCCTGGAATCGTGATGGGGAAGAAGGCGACCCAGAACTAAAGGAGGAGAACGGTGTACCTCCAGCATTTAAACAATAACAAATCCTGCTTTGTTCTTACTGCTGAGTCACACAGGAAGTCATGATTCTTTCAACCAGTCAGAGGATTGCAGGGTGTAAAGCTCCACCTTTTAGGATGGGATTGGTAAAACTGATAACGCAACAAAAGGGTAAGACGGCTCAGATCAAATATTCTGGAACCTTCTATTTTTACCAGTGGAAACGTAAAAATGTGTTCCGATCCTTTCCGACCGGTACCAATCCATACCGTACCGACCCGTACTATACTGATCCATTCTGATCCATACCATACCAACTCGTACCATAGCGACCCATACGACCCCTACCATATGATCCATTCTGATCCGTACCATACCAACTCGTACCATACCGATCCATACGACCCCTACCATATGATCCATTCTGATCCGTACCATACCGATATATACCGATCTATATCGTACCATACCAATCTGTACCGTACCAAGCCGGATCTGTTGGTGGAGACGGGACTTTAGATGTGTGCTTGTATGACCTGATGTTCATGGATCAGACCTACACACATGTTACATATCCACTACTGACTTTGTTTAGTCATAATCATTAATTTCTTATTCATGGAATGAAAAGAAACTTAAACTAGAAAACATTGGAAGAAAATTTAATAGAGGACAACCCATCTACAGTCTGGTGGGAAACTGGGTTACATGGTGGAAGGAGAAGGTGGGAGGGGCCTAATATTCCAGTAAGAAGACTGACAGAGAAGGTAAACAGGGATTAGATGATGCAGGCCCTACAAGGTAGCCATGATGGAAATATTTACTGGACATCAGGGACATCTGACTTTGCAGGGAAGCAGGAGAAATGCAGGCTTCAGTTCTTGGGTGTGAACCGACTCTGGTTTAGGACTTGATGAATTCTCCAGAATGTTGCATCTTTGAACAAGTCTTCTGGATTACAGATGTTATCGTCACTCATCAGCTGATTTCTGAGACATGGCCTCATGATTTGGTATGTTTTTATGTGTCCAATAAGATTTTCTAAGAAAATCTGATCAGATGGCTTCAGCCAATGTGGAGGTGAATGATGATGCATCAGGTCTGCTGCAGATTTCTGACCTGCTGATCAGATCAGATCTGCAACCTGGCTGCAGGAACACCCTGTGTTTCCTGCTGGTTTCTCCCCCACGCCATCAAAAAGAAGGAAGGAAGTAACACGAGGAACTCTGCCAACTCAGCTCTGACAGTGAAACCGAGAAACCGAAGACCACGTCACGACTTCTTCGGTTGCAGAACGATCCTCAGAAATCTGCTCTGAGTGAGAGATCCCTAGTTAGTTTCTGCTCTGCCTCTTCCTCTGTACCATAAATGCTGTGTAAAACCCAGCTTCGCTGTTAGTTTAGTCCCAGTTACCCAGTAAACATCATTTCGCTGTAACACCTGAACTGGAAGTCATTAAAACTCTACTTCATAGCAACAACCTGCAGCATAGTTTCACCGTTTGCTTCATATTTTCTGATAAAAACTGTGATTTTTATTACAAATGATTAACTTGATGTACTTATAGGTGCATTAATGTACAACAAACGAGCCTGTACTACTTTATATAGGGACGCCTTTTAGATCAGAGAATCATAATATTCATAATTTAATGTTAATCAGTAAAAACATCTTCTCTTGTATAACACCTGGTTTTACCTTTATTATGTATTTGACTTAACCCAACCATTTTCATCATAAATTCAATCATAAACAACCCAACCATCTGAAAAATGTTTAATATTTAATCCAGTCTGAAGGCACCTCAACTCCCCTCTTGTACATCTCATAAACTTTATTGCTACGACCAAAATGGCGGTGTGTTTACGTGTGGAGTGACGGGCTGAGGAGGTCAGTGTGGCGTATTTATGTCTGAGGGGATCAAGACCTACTTTACAGTTAAGCTTAACAGTTTCTCACAACAACTAAAACAAACTGCAGAACCTGTTGGAAAACCTGCAAACGTCCTGTCACCACTGAGTTCCAACAAGCTACCCAAATCTGAAAGTGTTTTTGAATAAAAAGAGAAAAAGTCTGATCTGAAAATGCCCATAACAACACGACAGACCAGCAGTGCAGCCGTTTGGAAACTACAGTAAAGCTCCAGGTTGTGGTGTTAGTGGGGTATCTGATCACATGACGCGGTTTACGCTTCATGCGCGCTTTACCACCTTACAGTCTTTGTTCACAGCATCATGCTGTAAACAAAGACTTCAGTCACTAATATACAGCAAACAGCTGGTCACGACTGTAAACAACATACTGCTGTAACAGCACATACATGTTACTGTACTGTATGTAACTGAACATGCTAAATCCCTCCTGTACATCAAGACCTTTCCGTCTGTCTGGACACATTTTCATCCACATCACATCAGATTTCATCGCTTGTGATGCAGCGAGGAGTATTTCCTCTAGTGGAGAACCCTTCCCCTGCAGAACTTGGCTGGGATCCTGCATCCAGGGCTGCTAGCAGAGCCGTGGCAGCATGTGGACGCTGGTTGTTCACCTCCAGCCAGAGGAAAACTCCTCAACTGGGTTTAGTAAAAGCTGAGGGTCAGCTGTTCCATTTAGGAAACATTCCAGGAAAATATCATAAAGCAATGTTTAAAATCTGCTTGACAGATTCTGATAACTAGTTTAACTCTTTAGTTTGTAATGACTGGAGCAATGACACGAGGACTGCTAGTTTTATGGGGACTGACTTCTGCAGGTGTGAGTTACTTATTCTGACTGATATGACCAAAGCAAATGATGAAGTGAATGAAAGCAAACACTGCACGTCCAGAAACGTTTGCTGTCTGATCGACGCACGAGAAGCTCGGACGTGCACACACGACGAGTTGTTGTGGAGTTTGAACCGAAAGTGATGAGAATATTGATTCTGATGAGAGAAAAACTGTAGACAAATGAAACTGTCCAACCTGACTCCCACTTTCTGTTATGGAAATCTTCACCGGAACTGTTCCTGGTCCAGTTAGACCTCTGACAGGATCTTTTCTGGGAAGCAGAATTTGATCAGAAATCAGTCTGAGATCTGACCAATCAGAACATCTCACTGTGGAGCTCAGAGTCTGAAACATCTCCTGATAACACCACATCAGACTGGAGAAGGTCTCACCTGGTTCTTGAAGGTCTTAGCCGGTTCTGGAATGTCTCACCTGGTTCTAGAAGGTCTGGAACTAACCAGTCTCCTTGTGTGTATCTAAATAAAGGTAAAACTGCTGCTGGTTGATGATAACCTGAGTAAAAGGGTTCTGCAGTCTGGACCAGACCAGGGGAAACCAGGGTTTCTAAAGCTGCCGTAGGTACAAAAACCAGTGTACACCAATTATAGTTAAGTTTTGGGATTTATAAAAACCAAACTTGACAGGAGAATGTTCCTACTTCTGACCCTCCCGTACACTCTGGAAAAACTGGAAACGGCGACTCCAACGATCCAGAATAAAATCAAGGAGATGATGAGGTGGAGAGTCTGCTGCCAATATTTACCAGTTATGCTGGGCTCACACCAAACGATTTTCATGGTCGCAGACTAAAAACAGAAGTCTTTAGGAAATCTTAGGAGTTTTGCTTGAGTCACAGCGCTCCCGTCATCTCGGTCGTTAGGTGTGAGCTGGTAATCTGTTTAACGTCAATCTTTCTCCAGTGTTGGATCTGCGACAATTTCTAACATGTTAGATATTATCGCAAGTCGCAGTGACGAAACACGATCAACAACCAATAGATGAGTTCTGACAAAAGCAGAAACAGGAATCCCGACATTCAGACCACCGGCAAAAAAGGACGGGGGGGACGAACAAGAAGCGGTGATGAAACGTCGTCGGTGGACCGTCCAGAGAGAGGAGCGGGTGGTTATTAGAAGTAAATGTCTGCTGTGGATCATTTATGTGTTATAGTATAATGATCTAACGAATAAGAGAATAAAAACTTGTTCATCCCTCCAGATTCTGATGAGTCGGTGTAACACCTGGTGGAGATGCAAAGCCACACTTAATAATGATGATGTGTAATTCCCTCCCGGAGGGAAACTCTCCCCTTGCTTGCTTTACTGTGTGCAGATCAGCCCTGTTTGATATCACCTGTCCAACATGTCACAAAAAATGCTAAAAGAATCTAGTTGCAGTCTTGTAATTTGTGACCCTATAGATTCACAGTCTTTGTCAAATTTCAGTCTGAGACTAGGCTGAGACTTAAGACTCTAAACATTGGTCTTTAGATGTGAGCTGGTAGTCTTTCAAAGTCTTGTGCAAATCTTTTAAAAGTCTTCTGGTGTAAGCCCAGCCTTAGTAAAAGAAGATGTGAAAAGTAAGCTTTGGTAATTTATTCTGAGATCCAGCAGAGGACTTCCTCTGAGGACACAGCTGCTGCGGTGCTGGAACTAGTAAGAAATATTATTTACCAATAAATCTGTTATTTTATACATAAAAAAGACTACATTACCGGCATCATTACTGTCATTTAGCAGACGCTTTCCTCCACAACGATTTACTGTGGGCTGCAGCGTCTTGCCTAAGGCCCCAACTGGAAGGTGTTACTGTTAATCCCTGTGGGAATCGAACTTCTATCTCCTGCATGGCAGATGGATATTCTACCAACTGAGATATCCAGCCCATAGACTGTATATAAAAGATGGGTGGAGCCTTCGCAACATCACCCGTAGGTTTCTGAAGAGCTGAATTGAAGCTCATTGGGCAGTTCCCACTGTCGCCATCTTGGCAGCGTACCGCATGTCATCATTCCCGGAAAATCCAAAAATGGGCAAAGAGGTGGAGCTGAGAGGGGTACTGTGAAGGTGGGGGTGGATGATTGACACCCATCAAACTCTGAGCTGCCTGTAGTTAAGAGCTAACCAGGCTAACTCGGAGCTAACAGTAGCTAACCAGCTAACAGAGGTAGGTGGGCTAAAGCTAAGGCACGCTGTTAGCTGGCTAACAACCGCGATTGTCCTACACTCTCCCTTGTTGCCGTGGATATTGGATACCTGTCAGTCAAAAGGTCACACCCTAATTATGCTGAATTTCAAGATTAAATAGCATCCAAATGGATGAGTTAGAAAGAAATTGACTGTATTTTGGAGCCAGCCCCTAGTGGATGAGGAGTGAACTGCAATTTTTTGCCCTTCTGCATAGGCTTCACATTTTACCGCCGGAGGTTGCCGCTTGATCCAGCCACTCCATCCTCCTCTCTGGTGTGTCTTCCCTCTGACACAGCATTGACAGGATCTCCACCTGCTGCCCTCCTCTGCCTTTCTGACTCTGATGATGATCACACCGTCCCCACCAGATAAAACGTGTTCTAGTTTTTCAGCATGGTCCATCAGGATCTCAGTCTCACATTCCGAAAAAAATCCGCTTCTTCCCTTTTTTTCCCTCCTGGGTAGGCTGTCCCATTTCATGAACGTTAAGCAGACTTTGAAGACCCTGAATTGGGACATACAAGATATGATGAATATTTATTATAGGCGTTCACCTGACCTTTTATAGCCACCATGTGGCCGGGGCAAGGCGCTCCCTCATGTGCACAAACTTTAGAGGTGATTCTGATTTATAAACAAAAGCAGGTGTGGGACATGGCTATTAGAAATCTGAAATGTTTTGTGCGCCGCATTTCCTGTTTGCCCTGCGTACGCCACCTGTAGTCTGCTTTGCTATGCTCAGGTTTAGACATGAGTTCAACTGAATTGTTGTTAGTGGGAGGAAGCGTTCCTCTGCAGGGCTGTTCAGCACGACTTCATGACCTGGTGAGAAATACTAGGAGTGTGTGTGAGCTGTGGATGGTGTGTAGGAGTGTGTGTGAGCTGTGGATGGCGTGTAGGAGTGTGTGAATGTGAATGTGAAGGGTTTTGCACATGTGGAGGATTCAGAGGCAGGTCAGCAGCTTTTCTGAGGCTCTGGCTGGTGGAGCCTCTTCAGGAATATCTGTGATGTAAAGCAGGAAAAGGCAGCTTGAAAGTGCTGTATGTAGAAATGTGGCTTGTGAGGCGTTTAGGTGACACAGCATCTGCTGTAAAACTGAAACTCACACACACAGACTGGACATCACGCCTCACACAGATTCTTGTAAGTGTTCCCGTCTGAAGTCCCATGATGCTGATCACATGACCGGCTTATGTGTGTGCTCAAGAAAAGTGGAGGTTGACAGCAAACCGTTCCTGTCACATGATAGTGGCTGGATAGCAGAGCATCCGTCTCTCATGTAGGAGACCAGAGTTCAATTCCCCCAGGGAATAAATATTAACACCTTCCAGTTGGGTCCTTAATGCTGCTGCTTAACCAGTGTAAGTCGCTTTGGACAAAAGCCTCAGCTAAAATGACTGTAATGATATTTATAATGCTGTGTTGCTTCTGCTCACAATACCTGTAAAACAGAATATTTCTCTCTAATTTGGCCCTCCATGAAGAGGAAGAGGAATGTATGTGGACATCCTAGATCAGCCATGACAGAAAATGTCGAGACTTTGCAGCGACTGGCAGCTTCTACCAGCCTGCTGCAGTTTGTGGTTCAGGTTTTGGTTGCAGTTTCTAAATTAAGGGCAACACAGGAAGTCTTCTGTTAACTGAAGAAGCAAAGACTCTCCTGCTGAAGCCCTGCAGCCTGTTAACACGTCCATCCTGGTGGTTTAGATCTGCCAACCTTCTGTTTACTGCAGGAAGAGTTTGCAGCAGATTGTTTTTTAAATTAGATGGAGTTCTGTTTTCATGTTGGTGAACCTCAAATCACAGCTTCCAGCAGCATGAAGCTCCAATAACACCAGTAGTTGGGTCCTGTGCTTGTATGTTGTATTTAAATGCAGCTTATTGAGCTTCTCATCAGGGTGACCCACGTCTCCAGATCTGGACGGTTTCCATGAAGCAGGATTCAGGGAAAGTCTTGCTTATTTTAATAAGTCTGGTTCAGCTCAATCATTGTGGCCTAAGTAAGTCCCAGATGAGTTACCATGGTAACTAGTGCCAGTAAACAAGTCTGCTCCGGGCCAGTCTGGTGGTGGAAACGAGACTCCCATCAGAGCGTTGATAAGATCACATTTTAAGATTATTACATTATAAATAAACTAAAATTAAAATCAGATCACAGCATTTTTATTGTTTCTAAAATAGATAAAAACTTCAATACTGCAAAAGTCAAACATCATAAGTAAAAACTGCATTTACCATTTACTCCAAAGACCACCAGTATGGAGGTGTTTCCCTCCTTCGTCAAGGTCCTAATTGTTTGATTTTTGGTTTTCATGCTTAAATGTCATATTACTTTCTCCCTAAACTCTGCTCTCACACTCTAAAAAGTCTCTTCTTGCTCTCAAATATATCGTCTTCCTTCCAAAACTCTGCTCGTCTGCAACCTCCTCTGAACCTGCAACCCTAAGCAGGGTTGCAGGTTCAAATCTCCTGTGCTCCAGCTTGATCTCGTTCCCTCAGTCAGACACATTCTCTGCTCTGGGATATTTTTCCTCTCTCCTGGGTTGCTGAGTGAGCTGTCTTTCAAACGTCCTTCAGCCAATAGAATTCTAGATGAATGCTGACCAAGAAAATTGTCCCCGCCTTCTTCAGGGTGTGCTTGTTTTACTTCACACAGTGCACTGAGTTCTTAACTGGGATCATCAGTAAACATGCATGGATAACCCAACCCAGCAACCTCTATCGAGCATCTTGTTTTTATTAAGCTTTTCTTTTAATACATGCACATGTTTGTTTTTTTTAATGACAGAAAAACACACTAACTCACAGTAAAAGTACTTGTTTAAAAACTGACCATACCTTTACAAACCTACTGCACACCAAATAGGAAGCTAAGGAAATCATTTCATCCATCATGTGGGAATGTCTGGACGTCTGGAACCAGTCTGGATTAAATCAGGCTAAACAACTTGTTAGTGGAATGACTGGTTAGTGTAACAATTGGTTAGTGGTACTGATGGTCAGTGGAACGACTGGTTAGTAGAACCACTGGTTGGAGTTACTAATGGTCAGTGGAACAATTGGTTAGTGGTACTGATGGTTAGTGGAATGACCGGTTAGTGGAAGTGCTTGTTAGTGGTGTGACTGGTTAGCGGTACGACTGGTCAGTGGAACGATTGGTTAGTGGAACGACTGGTTAGTGGTAGTGCTTGTTAGTGGTACAACTGGTCAGTGGTACAATTGGTTAGTGGAACGACTGGTTAGTGGTAGTGCTTGTTAGTAGTACAATTGGTTAGTGGAACGACTGGTCAGTGGAATGACTGGTTAGTGGTAATACTGATCAGTGGAACGATTGATTAGTGGTACTGATGGTCAGTGGAACGACTGGTTAGTAGAACCACTGGTTGGAGTTACCAATGGTCAGTGGAACGATTGGTTAGTGGTACTGATGGTCAGTGGAATGACTGGTTAGTGAAATGACTGGTTAGTGGGAGTGCTTGTTAGTGGTGTGACTGGTTAGTGGTACGACTGGTCAGTGTAACGATTGGTTAGTGGAACGACTGGTTAGTGGTAGTGCTTGTTAGTGGTACAACTGGTCAGTGGTACAATTGGTTAGTGGAACGACTGGTTAGTGGTAGTGCTTGTTAGTAGTACAATTGGTTAGTGGAACGACTGGTCAGTGGAATGACTGGTTAGTGTTACTAATGGTTAGTAGTAGTGCTTGTTAGTGGTACAACTAGTTAGTGGTACTACTGGTCAGTGGAATAACTGGATTGTGGAATGAATCATTAGTGGTAGCGCTTGTTAGTAGTACCACTAGTAGTAGTACAACTGGTCAGTGGAATGATTGGTTAGTGGTACGACTAGTCAGTGGAACCACTTGCATAGTGGAATAACTGGTGGAACGACTAGTGGTACTGATGGTTAGTGGTAGTGCTTGTTAGTGATATGACTGGTTGGTTGTACCAAGGTCAGTGGAACGTCTGGTTATTGGTACGACTGGTTAGTGGTTCAACTGGTCAGTGGAACGACTGGTTAGTGGAACAACTGGTCAGTGGAACGACTTGTAGTGGAATGATTGGCTAGTGGTGCGACTGGAGGATTAATGAGGAGTTACTGCTGGTTCTGACTTTCTCTCTTTCTTGAGCAACTGGTGGACCTTCCTGGTGTCTGATGTGGGTGATCGCAAACTGCGTGACCAGGTTAACTAGAGTTCAGCTCGGACATCAGGGTCTGATGCTATTTTAGTGTCTGTACTACGCTGGGAGGGCTGCAGTCAGAGAAACCTGACCTGACCTGACAGCTAACCTGAGAAGGTTGTTGACATCCAAAAGGTAATCTCAGCAGGACAGAGGAGCTTGTTCTAATCTCAGAATAAATGATCTGTTCACACTTCAGCTGGTAGAAATCGCAACATAGTGTCCATCTCCTCCATCCCTGACATCTGTCTGTCCTCCACCCTTCTGCCAGATTAACCTGACATCTGTCCCTCCTCCACCCTTCTACCTGATGAACCTGACATCTGTCCCACCTCCACCCTTCTACCTGATGAACCTGACATCTGTCCCGCCTCCACCCTTCTACCGGATGAATCTGACATCTGTCCCATCTTCTGTAGGATGCCATATGTTGGCAGAAAAGATGGAATTAAAAGTAAACATGGATATTGTTGAAGCGATGACACAGGTTGTTTTGTATTTTTACCTCAGTGCAGATGTATGAGAAAAATGACGGAAGCCATGATTTATGAGACAGACAGAAACCTCCCTGCAAGCCGGTCTATCAGATTCTGCTCTGCAATGCAAACAGAATGTGCACGTGCCACAGGCCATGACTGATTGCTGTAAAACGCTCCACAGTGACAGCAGCTTTAAAAAATGCCATCTCACCAGTACAGCCCTCAAACAGAGAAGAAATTCATACAGACAGCTGAAACTGGAGGAGCTTCGTCAGCCATGAAGGAATTTGTGACATGCAACAGGAGAGAGTCGTCAGAGAAGTGAAAGACAGCTGAAGACAAGCGGCCAAGGACACCCTCCAGGTCCTAATCCTCCAGGCCTCTCATGGTATTTATAATCAGATGCAGGGACGTAAAAGATACAGATTTACCATGTATTTACCTGGTTTTATAAAACTTAGTGTTCTCTGTAGACTAAACTTCTGATTATATATATATAATATATATATTTGTCAAATCAAATCAGATTTGATGATTTGATATTCACTTTATAGTCGAAGCAGAACGGCAACTTTGTCCCCATCATCCCCCATAGGGCATGGTATGACTTGTCCATGTAGATCCTGGCAATAAACAGCTTCAGGGACTGATACTCCTCTCCAGACACTGTTCCCAACTCATCCATCCATCCATCCATTTTCTACCACTTATCCGGAGTCGGGTCACGGGGGCAGCTGCCTAAACAGGGAAACCCAGACTTTTCTCTCCCTGGCCACATTCACCATTACATCCGGAGGGATCCCGAGGCGTTCCCAGGCCAGCCGAGAGATGTAGTCCATCCAGCATGTCCTAGGTCTTTCCCGGGGCCTCTTTCCGGTGGGACATGCCCAGAACACCTCACCAGGGAGGCGTCCAGGAGGCATCCTAACCAGATGCCTGAGCCACTTCATCTGGCTCTCGATGGGGAGGAGCAGCGACTCTACTCTGAGCCCCTCCCGGATCACCGAGCTTCTCACCCTATCTCTAAGGGAGAGCCCGGCCACCCTGCAAAGAAAACTCATTTCGGCCACTTGTATTCGCGATCTTGTTCTTTCGGTGACTACCCACAGCTCGTGACCATAGGTGAAGGTAGGAACATAGATTGGCCGGTAAATCGAGAGCTTTGCCTTTTGGCTTCTTCACCACGACAGACCGATGCAGTCAGAGGAGGAGTAATATATATGCACGTGCACATATATATTAGTGCCTTCTCCAAGCCCACAAAGCATATGTAGTCTGCATCACTGGAGACACCACACCGAGCTGCCTGCCGATCTCCTGCTCCATCCTTCCCTCACTTGTGAACAAGACCCAGAGATACTTGAACTCCAGTTCTTCAGTGTGTGTGTGTGTGTGTGTGTGTGTGTGAGAGAGAGAGAGAGAGAGAGAGTACTGTAGGGTGGTGTAGTGATGACCTACAGGGGGCTACTGCTTCCACAGCTCTGGGGAAGAACTGTCACTGAGTCTGTCTGTGGTGGTTTTAATGTTCCTGTCCAGCTGTTCTGATGGAAGCGGTACAAACAGGGCGTCCTGTCGGCTTCACCTTCCTAAGGAAGAAGAGCCGTTGTTGGGCTTCTTCACCAGGTGGGAAGTGTTCAGTCCAGGAGAGGTCAGAGAAAATGTGGATGTCCAGAAACTTAATGCTGTCCACACGCTCCACTGCCTACTACTAGGACCTCCCTGGTCTTGTTGATAAGAACTAGATTGTTCCTGGAACAGCATTTTGTGAGACTCTGGACCTCTTCTCTGTACTGGGTCTCATCATTGTTGGATATGAGACCCACCACGGTGGGATCGTCTGCAGACTTCCCAGCCATGTTGGTGGGGTGGCCGAGCAGTCCTGTGGGAAGTGGGTGAAGAGGGCGGGACCGAGCACACAACCCTGCGGCGTTCCAATGTTGAGGATCAGTGGTGAACATGCTGACTTTCCTATCCTCACCACCTGGGCCTCTTGGTGGGGAAGTCCCTGATCCAGGTGCAGAGTGATGCTGGACTGTGAACAGAGATAAGCTGCAGGGACAGGTTGAAGATGTCCAAAAAACTTCTGCCAGTTGGTCTGCACATGGTTTTAGTGTCTGACTTGAGACCTGATCTGGACCCGCAGATTTTCCTCAGGGTGGAGGTGACTTGGTGCAGCTGCAGGGTAAGAGGCTGATGCTGCCTCTGGCTGTGGAGGGTGAACAGTACTTCTGCAGCTGGAGAGTTGAAGCGTGGAAGAAGCTGTTCCAGGTGTCAGGCAGAGTGGGGTCGTGCTGACCTGCTGGTCTCTGGGCTCTCTGGGCCACATGTTACGTGTGTTGTTGTGATTGAAGTGCTCCTCAATGCGCTGCTTGTACCTGAGTTCTGCCAACTTGATGCCTTTTGTCAGGTCTTTGTGGGCCCTGCTATGAGCCAGTTTGTGTCCTGCTCTGTATGCTGCATCCCGGCTTTTAGCAGGGACCGAACTGGGCTGTCCACCCACGGCTTCTGGACCGGGATGGTCTTTGTGGGTAGGACAGCATCAGAGCAGAATTGAACGTAGGACAGCACAGATGACGTGTGATTAAAGTCTCTTGTTGGAAAGTTTTTGAATTTATGGAATTTGGGAAGGACAGATTTTAATTCCACGTGGTTTAAGTCCCCAGCCACAATCACAGCTGCCTCTGGATCAGCGTTCATCTGCCCAGTGATCAGGCAGTAAAGCTCCTCCAGCGCTAACTTAGCATTAGCTTGTGGTGGTATGTAGGCCGCTATGATCAGGACCAGGCAGAGTTCTCTAACCAGTTTAAACTGGTCTGCACTTCACTGCCAGTTATTCCAGGTCGGGGAACAGAAGGTTCCAGTAATGTTTGTAGCTCTACACCACGAGATGTGGACGTATAACACCTAACCTCCGCCGCTGGTCTTACCCGAGTCTGCAGTCCGGTTGACACAGAGCAGAGAGCGCCCGTTAGCTCCACCGATACGTTGGGATATTGTTGTCCAGCCCGGTCTCGGTGAAGATTGCCACACAGCTGTCAATCTTACATGAGACGATCCTCAGACAAATTTCCTCCAGTTTGTTGGTGAGGAGACTGGTGAGAGCTGGTCTGTGTGGGTTAGCTTGTAGCCTAGCTACATCTCCTGGGCCACAAAGGAGGGGTGGTGAGGGCCTCTGTGGTCCTCTGCTGGATTTGAGTGCGGAGGACCAGTTCCAGCAGGCCAGCCCTTTCGTAATGGATTAAGATTTCCAGTATTAAAAATGCGGGTGAAAAGACAAAGAAAAATCAAAACAAAGGTAAACAGCTGAGAGCCTGAGCTGCTGCGTCTGCCCACGCTGCCATCTTAGGAAAAGAAAATGACCCCCCTGTGAATGAATAACCAGTGTCAAGATTGATCAACAGTGGTAGTTTCCATGGTGATGGATGGAGCTACACCTAGTCCGACCACACTTCACTGTTTATGGTATCTGACTGAGTCCATCATTTAACTGGGACAGGATGGAAAATATTTACTCTGTTTAAAATAAGTGGACACATATTTCCACTTAGTTTAGACCAAATATTTAACGCTGACGCTTCCTCCAGTCTTTGTTTAAGCTACATGTCCCAGCACCATAGTGTATGATGAAGTGGTACATTCCCAGCCAATCACGTGTTATAGACATCCAGTGATGCTAACAGGTTTTCAGTGTAGTGAGTCCCTGGGAACAACAGGTGACAGTTTGAGTAGGTCCCTGGGAAATTAAATTAGTCCCCACTTAAAAAAAATATGTCTTTCTTTTTATTTTATTCTTCTATTTCTTAAATGAAAGTGTTTAATTCCTTTCATGGTGGTATGACATGGTTAGAATTAACATATTCACATATGTATATGAAATATGAAATTAAAGAAATAACATTCCAAATCTGAAAAGGTCACATACCAAAAACAACCACTGTTTTATTATTAACACAGATCAGTTATACCATGTATTAGTTCTGGATATCACACTTCCTATAACTGATGCCAATCTTTTTATTATTAGTTACTCAAACCAGTCAAACAACAGGATCCATGATTCGCCAACATGATAAGTTCAGTTTCTCAGACACTGTTCTGGCTGTTGGTATTTTTTTTATTTTGTTTTGTCTCCTCCTCCACCCGCCTCACCTGCTCCGCCTCCTCTGCTCCTCCGCTTGCCTCCCATATTTCTCCATCCACCTCCCCTGCTCCTCCACCCACCTCCTCTGCTCCTTTACTTGCCTCCCCTGCTCTGGACAGTCCCTGGTGAGTGATGTGAAACCCAAATCCTAAATCCTGACTAACAACATTAAAGTTTGCAGAAATCTCCACATCTGCTGAGTGATCAGAAGTATGATGCTACAGGAGGATGAATCCAGCACTACATTTTATCATGGGAACATCATCAACAAACTGTATGAGTTACAACATCTTCAACCCAAGTCCAGCTGCCTGCAGGCAGATGGAGGTCAGGGATGATGGTGTGGTTAACGAACGGTGTTATCTCTTCCATCCATGCGACTGTGTTGCATGATTAGCTGCAGGGTGGAGCTGTAGGAGGTAAAGCTCAGCTGGATTCTACCTCCACCACCAGACAGTAGACCTTCTATAGATTTGACAATATCTCAAAGAAATTGTTCCATGTACACAGAGATTCCTCCTGAT
Source organism: Melanotaenia boesemani (assembly GCF_017639745.1). NCBI lineage: Eukaryota > Metazoa > Chordata > Actinopteri > Atheriniformes > Melanotaeniidae > Melanotaenia > Melanotaenia boesemani. The sequence continues at coordinate 3,706,388 of NC_055697.1, forward strand.
TCTCTGAATCTCCTGATGATATTCTACACTGTAGATGGTGGATCTTCAAAGTCTGAGGAACATTTTTCTGAAATTGTTCCACAGTTTTAGAGCCAGTTTGTGTCAAATTGGTGAACCTCTGTCCATCTTTCCATCTGAGAGACTCTGCATCCCTGAAATGCTCCTTTTATACCAGTCATGTTACTGACCTGTTGCCGGTTAACCTGATTAGTTGTTAAAATGCTCCTCCAGATGTTACTGGTTTGTACCAGTTACTTTTCCAGCCTTTTGTTGGTCCTGTTCCAACTTTTTCCAGACGTGTTACTGCATCAGATTCTCTATCAGCTCATATTTTCCATCAGATGGTGAAATGTCTCAGTTTCATCATCTGAGATGTTGGTGATCTGCCACTGGGGATAAAATATGACCTAATGGGATTCTGGTTTTGTTTACATTTTGCACAGCATCCTGACTTTCAGGTGGTTCAGACATGACTCAGCTGCACATGCTCAGTGTTTCTGCCATGTCTGAGGCCAGCTGTAACAGGAAGAGTTTCTGTTTTAGTGAGCATAGTTTAAAGCAGCTCAGGAGTTAGTCCTGGTTTCTGTGTGGAGACGGCATGCTTTGACCTGTGCAGAGGGCCCGCCTCTGGCTTGGAGTCAGCTGGGATTGGTTCCAGCCCACTGCTGCCCCCTACAGGCTGATCGAAGTACAGCTGGACTCAGAAGCTGCTTCTGGAGGTGATAACATGAGCTGGACAGTTTGAGGGCGAGTTTACACCCAGTCTTTCATCAGATTAGGTCGTTTCCTGCTGGAGATGGAAAAAAGCTGCAGTCAGAGCTGCAGACAATGTAATTAAGTCCATTAATATTTCTAAAACATCTACAGTCATCTTTGCATCTTGAACATGTTTAACAGCTGGATTCTGACCAACATTTTAACAGGCTTTTCATAGATTTGATATGTGACAGAAGTAAAAGCAGCAAGAACGGTGTCCCTAAAGACAAACAGACATTCTCTGGTAAACTTAACCTTCACAAGAAACATCCCTGAGTTGTCTTTAGTGTTGTACGTTCAGTTCTGCTGTGCTAAAGCAAGGCAGATTTATTTATTTCATACATAAGAACTCAATGTGCTGTACATGATCGACAGCAACAGACAAGTAAATACACACTGCAAATATCAGCCATCTTAATTAGTTAAAACACTTTCACTGAGAAAATTCTGACTAAAATCCAGTGAAATAATCTAGACTTTAGAGAAGAAACATCTTAAACAAGTGGTGAAACATTCATTTCAAGTCCTTTATTAAGTAAAAAAAAACTCCAAACCAGCCTGGTGATGCTTCTTTTCAGCGTTTCTCACTTTGAGTGAAAAGATCTTAAAACAAGATGATGATTCTTAATTCAAGAATAGCAAGCTAGTTTTTAAGCTAACAAGGCTCTCCTGAATGGGCAGCACCACCTGAGTCACCATCACCAACACCACAAATACCATACACTACCAGTTCTTTAATTCTTCTTCAGTTTCTCTTGTTTTGGGATCTCTTCTCTCAAAGTGAGAAAAAACAATGAAAAGCATAATCACCAGGTTCTCAAGCTGTTTTCACTTGGAATGAATGTTTCGCCGCTTGTTTTAAGATGTTTCTCTCTTGTCTAAAGTCTAGATATTAATTTGTATTTCAGGAAATTTTACCAAGTGTTACAGGGAGGTCTTAAAACAGATGTGACACAGTGTGCAAGAACCAAGATGACTTCAAACTGACACTCAGTGAGATGATTTAACTGGATAAGTGTGAAAAATAACCCAGTTTAAGATTAAGTAACTACGTAAGAAATAAAAGATGTGATTAAAAATCTCACAATTCTGTTCTTGCTGAGTAAATCACTCACTGAAAGCAAGATCAAAGGACTTTTTGGCTGAATATAAGATTGTAAAAGACTGGGTTAGATGGACCGGTTTTAGATATGATACAAACCGACATCAGCATCCTTACCATCAACTTCAGTGAACATATCCACATGTGCAAGAAAATATATTCAAAAGACAGAAAAACTCCTTTTTTAATTAAAAGCTGTTGCAAACACTGTAAATAAATTTTAAGACAGAATTTAGCTGAAATGAGGTTTGGATCGGATTTCAGGTTTTCTGGTAAATTTGTTCCAGATATAAGGATCATTAAAAACTAAATATTAGTTTGAACTCTGAGGATGGAAAGCAAACTTGACCCAGATGATCGCAGAAATCTTGATTTATAATATAAATATATACAAAGTATATATATATAAATATAAATATATATAAAATATATTTTGCACCAGAACCATTTAGAGTCTTGTACACCAGCAGCAACAGTTTGAAACCAGTGTAGAGATGTGCGAACCAGAGTGATATGTTTTAAGACCCTTCTTCTGGTCTTGATGAGGACATGAGGACATGGATTAGTTGCCCTACAGGTTTACAGAAACCTGTAAAAACTGCATTACAGTAGTTAAGACATTTTTCTACATCATGCTGAGTCATCAGTCCCCTTATTCTGGATCTATTCTTCAGGTGATAAAATCTGATCTGGTTCCTGCTTTAATATGGATTAAAATTAAGGACTGACCCATTGGTTTTAGCATTGCAGCCTGAAGCTGGACACTTATCTTTGGTTCTAAATGCAGCCATTTCAGATTTGTCTTTATTTATCTGAAGAAAATTCTGAAACATAAACTTACTGATGTGACTGAGACACAAACTGAAGCTTTGTCTGGGACAATAATATAAAGCAAAGTGTCGTCTGCATAATTTTCATCAGATATTTGGTTTGTTTCCATGATTTCCATGGACCTGTAATTGTTCATGACTGAGGTGTCCAGATTGATTGGTTTTAGTCAGGATGTGTGTTTACGGGATTTGTGGGAAACATCCTGACAACAGAGAGGTGTTGACCACATGACTATATGGTTAAAATAATAACTTAATTAATAACTTAGAGGGGCACAGATAACATGCAGCTCTGCTCTAAACCAGGACTGAAATGTGTCTACCAGAACTTGCAGAATTGATCTGGAGTTTTGCAGCTGGACTCATCACAGATTTGTCGTTTTATAAAATGCCAGGTGTCCATAACACCTCTGAATGTGGTCTGATTGGTTCTGAATCTGTCCTCAGTGATATCTGTACTTCATGCGGCCTACCTGTCTGTTCAGGCTACATGTTCGCAGCAGAAGTCTGACTCGGAGTTCAAGCTGTTTTCTGACTGTTGTCTTTATGTTTGCAGCATGTCTGTTTCGCTTCAACTTGCTGTCCCTGGTCTACCTCCTCTACCTGCTGCTGCTGCCATGGTTCCTGTGTCCAAACAAATACACCATCAGAGGTAAGAACTTCCAGTCTATCATCACATCTGATTGCTCTTCTCCTAACTCCACATTGGATCAGATAATAAGGCAGTTTATTTTTGTCCTGTATCGTTATAGTTAACAAAGATGATGAACATTTATATGAATTACCCCAGACTTTTTAGATAAGGTTAAACCAATTAATCTTTTTCCAGGTCATACCGGTCGCTTTATCAGAACAGTTTTCTGCACCAGTCTGCTGTTTGTTCTGGGCCACATCTGCTTCCAGACTGTCCTGCACACCTATCCTCCCCTCAGCTCTGCCATAGGGGACAACTGCTCTCAGTGGGACACCATAAGCAGGCATGTGGGACTGTCCAGGTATGTGTGGAGTCCTCAGCATCTTCAGCCTTAGTGCATGATTCTGGGATCAGGTCTCTGTGTGTAAACTGTACCTGGTCTGTTTTACCTGGTTTATGTTACCTGGTCTGTTGTACCTGGATTATGTTACCTGGTCTGTTGTACCTGGTTTATGTTACCTGAGTGTAGGGTTCTGTTTCAGGAGAACATGATGTGTTACAGCTGTGAACATTCAGATTCAACTTTATTTACCTTCTTTCAGTAACAAAGTTTTGCACGTCAGCACATAAGAAAACCATCTGCACCTGATCAGATGTTGAAACTCAGCCTCAGATCAACAACATGACATATTTTACTGAGTCTTTACTGCCAAAGATGTGTCTGCCATGTGTTCTCTTAACAAACTCTGTCAGCAGATCCTACGGGGTGGGGGTGTGTCCATGGCAGGGATGGGGAAAGTTGGTCCTAGAGGGCCGCAGTCCTGCAGGGTTTGCATGTTTCCTGTTGCAGCTGCACCTGAATCAGATTAATGGGTCAACAGCGAACCTACCCACCTACCTACCTACCTACCTACTTATTTATTTATTTAATTATCTGTTTGTCTGTCTGTCTGTCTGTCTGTCTACCTATCTAGTTATTTATTTATCCATTTATTTATTTCAGGCTTCCTTTGGATGATCCGTGGAATATTCTGCGTCTGCTGTGTCCTGATGTAGGCGTGTGTTTGGTTTCCTTGGTAACGGTCATCCTGTGCAACAGATTGGTCAGGAACAGAGAGATGGTGGCTGCTGCCAACATCACCTCGGTAAGTCGCTGTGGTTGACAGAGATGTGCGTTCATGTCCACTTTAACTTATACATAAAAGTTGTGTTGTTACTCGGACGTGTCTGCTCCACCAGCAGCATATAAAGATAGAGGACTTTTGTTCAGGACTACATTGAAACTCAGTGTTTGGTTCTGACTCTCTGCAGAGCCCAGCTTCCTCCTAACCTCCTTTCTGAAAGTGGACAGAGAGGAGGCTCTTCTGTTTTAAATCTGTTGCTAAGGTAAATGTTCTGTATGGAAATAAAGACCCTGAAGGTGTAATTACAGGTTTTATCAGCAGAATACATGAGCAGCAGCTTCTTTCCATCCAGCATGTTAGTCTGAAGGCGGCCTGGAGAAGCCACACCTCCTACTTCTTTTTAAAGTCTCCAACTCAGAAAAATAATCCCTCCAAGGTTTATCACTGTGATTGTGAGAGTCTCCAAGGTCGTTGAACATCTTATGAAAGCCATCACAGAGATATACAGTAATGCTTTAACTTGATGTATTAGGACAAGTAGCACAAACAGCATGTTCACATTATATTTACATTATTTTTAAAACAAGATGTTGTTGATATTTGTATAAATATGGTCAGTTCTGTGACTAAATTTATAAAGTGCACTCTTTCATCAAATTTATATTAAATCATGGGTGGCAATGCCAAAGACAGGCACCATTTTATTAATTACTCATTCTTAATTTGCTTGTTTTTACACCTTCCCTTCAGACATTTCTGTGCATAACTTATAATGACGTGTTAAGAAAATCCAAACAAAAAATAAATCAAAATATGCTTCTCGATCCAGCGAGGTGTGCTAAAACTTTAGGCAGTGATACAGACATAGTGGAAATACAGAAATTTTTAAAAACTGCTAAATTTCTTCTGTTTGAACAAAGAGTTTTTCTGAAATTAGTGACAAACCAGTCTACAAGGAAGCCCTTCTAGCACTTTTTTAAACTTTTATTGTCGTCTCTGATGCTGGCAACATTTGTTCAGAAGAGACTATTTCTAGTATAAAATCCAACCATTCTTTGTTCTGTAGGATCACTCTGGCTGCAACGGCAACACTCATTACTGTAAAGTGGTATTTTCATACATTTGGTAGCGCCAGGATCCTCCAGGAGGCAGAGTCCTGCTGATTATCCCAGGACCCAGGCATTTTCCAGTATCATCTAGCACGTTTCCCCACTTTTTCTTTGGCTTCCTTTTGGTGGTTGAAGATCTGCTGAAGAGGTGGATCATTTGTGATGACAGCTCCAAGTCTTGAGAAGTGAATGAGCTCTCTGTCAGGTATCCATAGGACAGTTATTTTGGTCTGGAATGCTGCTTGGAAGTTTATCTCCCCCTTGAAGCTGCATGTTTAGAGCATTCAGATGCATACTGATGTCAGTCAGATGGGCCAGTATGATCCAGGGTGGGTCATCTACCTCAGGCTCATGTTACCCTTGCTGTCCGAAAAAGTCTGAATTGATGGAGAAAACTCCTCAACTGCTCCAGGACTTTTCTGAAGGCAATGAAATCCACTACAAATACCGTTTCCATCACATGTGTGACGGTGATGGTTGATGAAAGGAAATCCTTTTCTTTTTGTCCCGAGGCCAGTAAGCCCTTTTCTCTTTGCCTCACATATTTAATGTGCCATCAGTGCAAATGCTTGCAAGCCCGGAGCAAGAGAGTTTTGCTTCCTCAAAAAATGCCAACAGAGCATTCATAATGTCTTCACTTCTCGTTTGGCCAAGTAGTGAAAATAAGCACAACATTTCTTCTGGAAGAGTTTTCTTTAGGAAAACTTACACAAACACCAGGCTGATACATGTGCTCACAGTTAAACGCTCAGCTGCTGAGGTCGTTTCGTGAAAGAGGTTTTGCTCTTCACAAAGCGAAGCTTTCCTGTGCTCATCCTTTCTGTTTTTACTCGGAGCACCTAGCCCGCGGGACTTCTCCGGCGTCTTCATGTTGAGTTGTGGTCGTTACAGGATCTAATGTGTCTGTTGACACCACATTTGTGACGCTGCTTTATCTCCATTTGTGATTTTCTTTCGTTTGATAAAAAAAATCGCTCCATTCCTTTGATGTTTACATCATCCAAACAACCCAAAGACATGCAAAGCTATAACAGCCAAGTTAACATTACAACTACACAAGACGTAGCCTACTGTGTTGCCAAGTTGGTAATCATTTCCTTTCTTTTAGCATTACTAATTAATTAAGCATAAACCCAAATACTGTGTGAAGTTGTGGCATTCTCCAGCTGAAGTATATTGTATTATTACAAGAATGTTTTCTAAACCACTCTTTGAGACTCCAAAAGTGCAACTGTCATTGAAGTACGCCTGAAATCCGCCAAAACTGGCAACTATGAAGTTTGTCTAGAGCTGGCCTGTGTGGTGGTGTTTCTGTAATCGGCCTGCATCTCTAGCGTATGTATAGCACAGCTGCTTTGAAAATCTTCATGGCTGCACTTTCAGAAATCAGTAGCTGCTACCCGAGCTGCACAATGACTAGCACTGAATTAGAGCATATATTTTAGCCTATTTTTTATTTTTTATTTATTTTTTTTGTAGGCCATTAAAAAGTTTATAACATAGAGCCGACCCATGTGTACAAGGTAACTCCAAAAAGTCCAAAAGTGGGTCCTGGACCACAGTAAACTGTTTTTTATTTATACAGTCCGATTTGTATTATTTCCAAAAGTTGTCTTTATTCTCTAAAACATATTTTTGCACAAACCCAGAGAGAAAAATGAATTTTCCAGATGAATACAATCACTTATCTTGTGAATTCCTTTTAAAGCCATTCCTTCCAGTACACAGCTTTTTCCCAATACGTATCTCAGAGTTGTGCCATAAAGAAGCATACGGTTGTCTTAGGTGGGACAGTCCATAGTTTGTGTACTCGTATCCAGACTCCAGAGTGATCCAGCACTGGATTTGGGGAGCGATCTTGACCATCCATGTGAAAGGACATCTAGTGGTATAAAGAGACGGACAAGTTCCCGTTCAGTCTGGATCCAGCTGGTCTCAGTTCACACTCTGAATCAGTGTTTCCCAAAATTGAGCATAAACCCCAAATAAACATAATGTTAGTATTCACGACCCTAACCCTTTATCAATAAAGAGGATAAAGGGATTTTTGGTGGATTATGTTAACAACTGTGACAGAGCATCCATATGTCAAGAATCCACCTTTCTCACTATGATAGGGCTAAACTGGAATTTTTAAAAACAACCCCGTAGTAATGTTGTATCTGGACAGCATCTAAACGTAAAGGCTGAAAAATAGCAGAAACTTCGTAAAAATGGAGGATAATTTGGTTTTTGGTAGATTCTATTCAGGTGACAAACATGCTCGAAATCAAATTCAGTACGTTAATTTCACAGATCTCTTTGAATTAACACGTTAATTATGAAATTATGCAGCCTTTACCAAAATCCCAAATTTTATTGATAAATGTAGGCCATATTTTTTTTACAATGATCTGGTAACCGCGTTGGGACCCCCAGTTTGGAAAAGGCTAAGTTGATAATGTCACACAGTAATTTTCCCTTTAAAATGATTCAGAATTCTGATGAATGAATGAATGAATGAATGAATGAATGAATGAATGAATGAATGAATGAATGAATAAATGAATAAATGAATGAATGAATGAAAAAATAATGTTTAGACAAACTTTCTATATACAAATATACAAATTAAACATCTAAAACATCTAAACGTAAGAATTGTTCACCTCTTTTAATCAATGAGACCATCATTGCTTTAGACCTTATGATTTTCTCTCAAATCCCCTCAATGTCCAGATTTCGCCCACCACTGACTCCATTGACTTTCATCCATTTTTCACTCAGGTTTTTCTCCTACAGTCAGGTGGTGAAAAGTCTTTTAACCTGCCATGAAAACGACATCTGTGTGTTCAGCAGACTTTTTCTGCTCTCAATGAATTATTTCAATACAACTTTTCACTTTTGAACAGTGATTTATCCTGTATTTGGTCAACTTGAAACAGACTGTCCCCCCAAAGGAAGTGGGGAACAAGTGTAGATGCTGTCATTCGAACCTTCCAATCATCCAGTCAGAGGACAGTAAAACAGTGTTGTTATGGTTTGAGATGATGTCACTAGATTGTTTAAACACTGTGTTTTTATTCCCTCAGGTAGAAAGTCATCCTGTTGACCAAACAACAGATGACGAAGAGGATGAAGAGACAACAGATGATGAAGATGAAGAACAGAGGTCATTGCACGGTGACCCTGATGAGGTTTCTGCTGCAACCAAAGCTGAACAACTGGCTGAACGTCTAAAGGCCACAGCCCGGAAAGCTCTGTGTGACCTTGGGAGGATCCTGGCCATCAGCCTGCTGGGACTGGCTGGTAAGACCTGGTGGACTTCTACAGTTCACTGATTAACAATTATCTATGAATAACCCTCCAGCCTGCCCAGGAAGGCAGGGACTTTGGTAAAGTTCTATTTTTACATCCTGTTCCTGTGTCAGAACAGTGCAGAGACAAACGTAGGGAAATGAGGATGATGAAAGTCTGGAAAGGGACTGGGTGGTTTTTCCTCAGACCAATGGTCCATTGTGGTGCCACTGATACTGTTCCCTTGGTTTTTAGTGCAGGGAGGATGCGTGGTTGCTTTTATCAGCATAAATAGGACAGAGTTGCTGATATTGATCACCAATAATCAGTCACTGTAAACTGAAGCAGTGTTGTTGCTGCAGAGAGAAGGTTGGAAACCTCCTGAAGCCAATAAAAGCAGCTCAGTGGAAGAACCACCGAAGAACCATTCCTGTAGAGAACCACCGAAGAACCACTACATGTTTTTTATTTAGAATTTTCCAGGCTCTGTTTTTCAGAGCCATGTTTTATTTTCCGTTTTCTGTTGAATGGATTTACATGTGTATTGTGACCATAGTGTGATGGAATCTGACTTCCAGGTGTTTATTTGAATATGTGTCTCTTGGCTTTTCTACCCAGGCATCACGCTGCCCTCTGCCTTCTCAGCCATCTACTTCCTGTTGTTCATTGGGATGTGCACATGGTGGGCATGCCATCTTCCCATCAGCCACCTGGGTTTCAATGCACTGTGTGTGATGGTGGGCTTCTTCACAGGCGGCCACTTGGTTTGTCTGTACATGTACCAGAGTGTGCTGGTCCAGGTCCTGTTCCCCCCCCACAGTCTGTGGGCCAGGTGAGTCTAGAGACGTCATGCCTGCAGGATCAGAAAATATCCGCTTGTAAGTTTATACAATATCTGAATTGTTTGAGGAGCTACAACTCCAATTACAGAAAACGTTGGGACGCTGTATAAAATGTAAATAAAACAAGAATCCCACCAGGTCATCTTTTATCCACAGTAGCAGATCATCAACATGTTAGACCATGTGATGGAAATATGAGCAACGTGTCTGGAAAAAGTTTGAACAGGAACAACAAAAGGCTGGAAAAGTAACTGGTACAAACCAGAAACACCTGGAAGAGCATTTGACAACTAACCAGGTTAACTGGCAGCAGGCCAGTAACATGACTGGTATAAAAGGAGCATTTCAGAGAGGCAGAGTCTCTTAGATGGAAAGATGGACAGAGGTTCACCAATCTGAGACAAACTAGATGTGAAACTGGAACAATTTCATAAAAGTGTCCTTCAGACATGAATGTCCAGGACTTTTGAGCAGCTAGAATCCTGCATCAGACCAGAATGGGACAACATTCCTCTTCTAAAAGTTTACAGCTGTTAAAAGAATAAAATATTTAAAGGTCCCATTTTATACAAAACTCACTTTCTAAAGGTTTTCTAACAGTCATATGTGTTCTCATAGCCTGTATGAGGCCCAAAAATGAGAAAATACTGTCACCTCTCTCACTTGCTCGCTCCACTTTTTAGTGAGTGTGTGCTCGAACGGGTAAGTCTTCCCTTGGTGACCTCGCACCTCTGCCCCCGGTAGTGGATACTGCCATTGATCCACCCCCCGGCTAGCTGAGTCTGCCCTCTAAAACCACTGAGTGGGTGTCAGCAAAAGCCGGATCCTCTAACAGAGAGGGGCGTGGAAAGGCTCCACTCATGAACATTTAAAGGTTTAAACAAAGAAACAGCCTGTTCTCAGTAGAGCTCACTAGAGACACATCTGGAACGGCTGAGATTAATAACCAAGGCTGAATTTGGGATCATGCACTTTGAAAACAATGTTATTGGATCTTGATACCCATGTGAAATTGTTGAAAAAAAAATGTAATATGGGACCTTTAAGTCTTATCTAAATAATGGTAAAAAAAAAAAAAACAACCTTTGATTATTTATAATTCTTATGTTGTCTATATGTATCTGTTGTATGTTTTTCAGTATGTTCAGATGGAAAGATGAACGGAGGTTCACCAGTCTGTAGATTTATCATAAGGTGGGACATCACCATGGCAACCTGCATTGGAGTGCCTTGTATTTAAGGCTAAAAGATCAATACACACCAAAAATATTGACTAGTCAGTTCTTTTGGAAAACATAAAGAGGAAAATGAAATTATTCCATAATTCCTGAAAACAATCTAAATTTTTTAGGTCTCCTTCCTGCTCTGTCTTCATCATAACTTTCAGTCTATAAATAAAAGTGTTCTCATGTAGATTTATAGTTTGCTGTTTTTGACTGAAAATATGTGGCTACATATCCATGATTTTGATTGGCCAATAAGCTGCTAGCTCCGCCCCTCTAACACAAACTTGAACTTGTCCAGAGTCAGAAGAGCCGGTTGATGACGGAGTTTATAACCAGTGCTCCACTGTTGGGCTAGTTAAAGGACATAACCAGACATTGATCAGACTGAATTGACGATCCATCTCTTCTCCTGGATTCTGATCTGTTTCTGTCTAGACTCTTCGGTCTCAAGGACCTCATCATACCAGGAAACTGCTCCATGCCTGATGAGCTCAACCTGAACGCCAGTCATGACTGGCCAGTTTATGTCAACCCAGGCATCCTCCTCTTCCTCTATGTTGCTGTAACAACTGTCCTCAAATCAGGAAGTCATGCAACACCTGATCAGGTATGTGAGCTGTGCAGTGTGATGAAACCAAAATGTTCTGCTCCAGGGGCCAGTTGTTCAAAAGCTTTAATCCGGATAAAAGCGGTCCGTATTTGGGAATCCCATTTTTCGGGACAGTGGATCACGTAATCCGGCTTACTTTTATCTCGATTGTTCAAAGCAAAATAGGATTGGATCACCCTGATCCAGAATCCCTTTTTTCAGGATCACAAAATCTGGATTTCCAGCATGTAGGTCAACGTGGGCTGCCGGCCATGTGAAGAACAACAGGTAGAAGAGCCGGTTTGGGTTCATGTCAAGTGATTTTTATTGTGAGACAACACATAGAAACCATAAGCATCCACTTTTACTTATGATTGTATGACACCTCTTTGGAGCCACAACACACATAAAACAAGTACATGTCCATTTACACTGGATAGTGTGAAAACATCTTAATCTTCCTCATCTGAGGAAGGGAAGCACAGCATCAACTTCCAGCTTGTGGGCGACGCTGACCTTGCCATCACAAACTGCTGTACATGGTGCTCGTATCCTGAGGGAGAGCGCCTTGTACAAAGAGCTCCAAACCAGCCGACCGGATGGCATCATGTCAGGAGACTCTGATCCATTCTTACCATGGCTGATGGTAGGAGTGGCCACACCAGCCCAGGCTCTTCAATACTGCTCAGAACGAGATGTGCATTCAAGCATTCAAATGGAGTTCCACTTGCGGGTGGAACCACCGGGAGCATGTAACATCATACTTGCATGTATTGTCCTGCATAACATGGCTACTGTCCCTTTCTGTTACCATGTTGATGACACACCTGTGGAGGCTCAACCTTTGGGACGTGTAGTGGCGGAGTTGGCTCTGGGATGGTCTGCCACAGCCTCACTGAGTTTGCAATGAAGGCTCTTAGAGTTTGTTGATCTTGTACAGCTTCAGGCATTCCAGGATCCATGAATGTGGATTTGGACGTTGAGTAAGAGGCTTTCTGGTAATCAGTCCAGGCAGTGCACAGGTTGGTTTGTCTGGTTTTTCAGTCTTAAGCGACAGTTCTATCAACCAGCAGCTGGTGTTGTGCCGCTAGGCGCTCTTGCAGTAAAGTTAGCGTCTTTAACCAGAAGGCGGGGATCATGTCCAGTCCAGGTGCTGTCCAGCTCTTCATACCTGAGGTTCTTTGTTGGATATCTGCCACTGGACATTGTTCAGGGAAGGAGCTCTGGTCCACTCTTAGTTCTTTTAACCACTGTGCTTCACTGTGGTTATGTGGGAGGACATTTTAGCTGGGTTAGTGGAGAACAGCCGGTTTATTTTCCTGGCCTCTATTTCTCTTGTGTGTCTCCTCAGTCGTGCAGCCAACGCTTGGAGTCTTTGTTTGGTCATCTCCAGAGCCTCAGGTTTGGACATCTGGCTATACCTCTTGGGTACCCCTTTTTTGGTTGTACACTTCTGGAGGTCTGACAGTTGACTAACTTCCCTCTGAGTTGCCTTGATTTTACCTTCCAGCCTCCTCCACGGTGCCTCCTTTTTGCCCTTCATATTGATGCTATGGTGGCCCAACATCTCCAGGATCACTTCTACTGTACTGTATATCAGCTAATTGGTTTCAGGGATGGTTGTAGCAGGGATTGTTCTTAGTGCTGCGTTCACATCAGCTAGAAGACTTTCTGGTGGTTGTAGAGGCAAAAAAAGTTACTCTGTCAAGGATGAGGAGTCTGGTTCTGAAGTGAAAAATGATTACAAGTTTATTGAACACAGAATTAAAATACAAAGAATAGAATTGCAATTCGAGAGACTGTTCAGAGGTCTGACAGCACAGAGATCTGAAGAGAATCTGATAAGAAACACACATGCAGCATCTTTTAAGCAGAATGATCACGTCACAGCACATCATATATCTTTGTCTGTTCCTCACGCAGGATTAGACACTTCAGCAAACCTAATGAGGTTTTGCATTTTATTGACGCACACAAACAACCCCAGTGACATTAAGGCAGGATTCCCTGCTGGGTCATCCTGAAGGTATCTGGCTAGTATCAGATAAGTCACACAGGTCAGTGTGAACTGTTCTAAGGAATGCATCCACTTTTACGATAGCAACAGGCTACTCAGCATTAATCTCTGTTACCAAGAACTTAAACAATCTGTTTACCTTGAGAGTGATCAGTATAACACAATAAATTAAAGGGAATATATGAAATTTCCACAACATGGTACTTCATTCATTCTTGCTAGTCGGTGTCGGGGTTGACAGGCTCTCATCTTAACCATGATCTTATCCCTCAGGTCAGTTGCGCTGTCATTCATTCATCATTGGGGCTCGGTACCCAATTCCTGGGGGGGAATTGTTAACACCCCCTCTGACCTATCGTTTTGGCTCCCCCTTGCCGTAGTATTAGCGTGTTGTATCTCTTCAGTCTTTAACTGTGAGAGCCGTTGTTGTTTGCGGATGTTGGAACACTACGAGTTGTTTTGATATCAGTGTAGAGCACTGATACTCATTCCGGTCCTACGAGGGCCGCAATCCAGCAGGTTTTCCATGTATCCCTGCACCAACACACCTGAGTCAAATTAATGAGTCATTGTGTAGAACCTGATTGGCTGTTAGAGCCGCCTAATTTGACTCAGGTGTGTTGGTGCAGGGATACATGGAAAACCTGCTGGATTGCGGCCCTCGTAGGACCGGAATGAGTATCAGTGGTGTAGAGTGTGTGTTTTGATGTATCCCTATATCCCACATTCTCTCCATGTAGCTCCGCTCACTGGGGTTACTAGAGTCGTACTAATAGCATCTCGTTTCCAGTGGCGTCTATTTTGTGCTCCATTAGCCCATTTCTCACCATAGTATACTGGCTCCTCAGACCTTAATTAACCGGGTGACGTCAGAGCCGGTTTGTCTCTGTGTTTCATTGCAGCATTAAAAACTGAGCCCTGCCAACTGAGCTATCCAGCTGCTATGTGTAAATTCTAAATAACACAAAATAGTTAGAATTGTTTAAATATGTCTTTATTTGTTGCTGAGAATGTGAATTTTTAAGAATATTTTTAAAAGTGCTGGAGCTGCATCATATACAAATTTCTGTTATGGAACAGACAAAGTTCTGAGTAGAAGTTTTTTTTGGAATTTAACTTCGCACAGGATTTTTTGCTAACTGTATAATAAATGCAGCAGGAGGGCAGCTTTGGTCTATTTTCATCACAAGACTGGGTAATTTGTATGAAGTAAAATGGGTTTTAATAATAAATGAAGTTCAGGTCCATTTGTCACCTTAGGCAGACAAGCTGGGATGACAATAGTATTAGCTTGTGTCCTTCTTCATAACAACTAATGAATTAATTACATGGGTCTTACCAGTAATTTCATTGAAGTTAACGTTACCTGGACAGGGCGTGGTCTCAGCCTGAAGAGAGCTCGTATGGGTCACCTCCTCAAAATGTTTTGGATTTCAACCCACAGGTAAATGAAAAGAAATAAAAAGAAATAAAATCAAAATGTCGCTCTATTTTGGTTCTGAGTGATTAGCAGGAAGAACAGGAAGGCTTTAATTGGATAACTGTCACATCTGCAGTTGCTAGGCAACAGGGGACTGGGGCACTATGGGAAATTCTCGCAGGCTAGGTAGGCTGTCTCATTTCACGAACTGTAAGCAGATTTCGGATTGCACAGACTACGTAGGACAGTCCATAGCTTACATAGTCTGTGCACTTGGAAATGTGTGGACCCTAAATTTGGACACAGCTGTAGATTTGAGACAGAAGGTAGATCAGGAGTATTTCATTTGTGAGAGGGATGAAAAACATTATTTTAACTCCAAATAGACAGCAAGTGTATTTCTTTTAAAAAAATTGTTAATGTGTTTTTCATCTTCAGGTTGAGAAGCAGAGGAAAATGGAGGAGCTTAAGGAAGACTTAGTGGAGTTAAGAACATGGAATCAGCAGAGAGATGACTGTGATGATGACACACAGGTAAAAACCTCCTTTTCTGGGTTATTCTTCTGCCAACACATTGACATGTCTATACAGAGCCTTTCACCTTTCATGTTCATGTAACAGTGTACAGGTGTGTACAGTCATGTCACACCTGCTTCTTTCTTTTGTAGTCAGAAAAGCTGGTTTGCCAGCAGAAAAAAAAGCCTTGACTCGTCCACACTGGTTTGGGTGTTTCCACCTCGGAAACTCTGGTTGACATCATCAGTGGTCTCTAGACAAAGCAGCACCATACAATACCAGACTACACCCCACCACATCATACCACACCAGGCCACGCCACACCACAACACACTATACCAGGGGTAGCCAACGTCGGTCCTCGAGGGCACCAATCCGGCAGGTTTTCCAGATTTCCCTGCTCAAACACACCTGACTTAAACTAACAAGTTATTGTGGAGATCCTTATAGGCTGTTGGATCCATTTAATTTGAGTCAGGTGTGCTGGAGCAGGGAAATCTGGAAAACCTGCCGGATTGGTGCCCTCGAGGACCGACGTTGGCTACCCCTGCACTATACCATACAATACCATACCATACCATATCATACCATACCATACCATACCACACCCCACCACACCACACCACACCATCCCATACCATACCATACCATACCATACCATACCACACCCCACTACATCATACCACACCAGGCCATGCCACACCACAACACACTATACCATACCATACCATACCATACCATACCATACCATACCAACAGACTCATTCAACCTGCTGCTCTAAGGAACGATGCAGGAAATCCTTTCTACCTGCTGCAATCAGACTTTACAACTCCTCCATCTCTGTCAGAGCCACCATTACACACCTGGTCACCTTCTGCACACACCCATCACATCACATCGCAGTTATGTATCTTTGCATACATTGCACATGTTAAATATATGTACATATAGAAAAAAATTATATGTGTACATATATTATTATTATTATTATTATTATTATTATTATTATTATTATTATTATTTACCATTCCTGCTACCATTATATTCTGTTATTATTAAACTGTTACTTTTACTATTATTATATTATCATCTCCCAAATGCCTTTACGTGTATCTCTTCTATTTTTCTACTTCAATATTTCATCTTTATGCATTGCATTTTGTTTTTGTGTATTTTGTGTACTATACTGGATCTATCTATCTATCTATCTATCTATCTATCTATCTATCTATCTATCTATCTATCTATCTGTCTGTCTGGCTGTCTGGCTGTCTGGCTGTCTGGCTGTCTGGCTAGCTAGCTGTCTGTCTATAAGGGGTTGAGTAGAGTGACCATCAGACTGCTTGAAGGGAAGTAGATTTGACAGTCATCAGCATATAAATGGAATGAAATCTCGTGTTTGGGTAAAATACTTCCCAGTGGCAAAAGGTGCAATGAAAAAAGAAGAGGCCCAAGAACAGAACCTTGTGGCACCCCCATGGCAAGCCAGTAGAGTAGGAGGTAAAAACATCAATCCTCACACAAACGCTCCTGTCAGAGAGGTAGGACTTCATCCAGTAGAGAGCTGAGCCCGTAATTCCCACCCATCGCTCCAGCCGAGAAATCAAAATATTATGCTCTACCATGTCAACAGCGGCGGGAAGATCTAAAAGTACAAGCAGTACATAGTTTCCACAGTCAGTTGCTAAAAAATGTCATTAAATTTACTTAAAGGAGCTGATTCTGTGCTGTGAAATGCTTTAAAACCAGACAGAAATACAGGAAGTCCTTCAGTTGAGTGTAAACAGTCTTTTCCAGTATTTTACTCAGAAGAGGTAACTTAAAGACAGGTTTAAAGCTGGCTAAATTTGATGCGTCTAGATCAGATTTCTTAAGCAGAGGATGAACAACCGCATGCTTAAAATCCTTCAGTACCTGGCCAGATGTCAGACTGCTATTTAGCTTAGAATATAAGGTCCCATGGTGAGAAAGATTATGTATGTTAGCAGCAATAAAATCAGAGAAATACTTATTGTTAGCAGCCTTTACTGCTCCCTGATAACAGTTCCAGCTGGCCTTGAGCATTTCAAATGAGACCTGTGGCCCATCTTTCTTCCACTTCCTTTCCAGTCTCCTGCACTCCTGATAACCGGCGTGTTGTTGTTTAACCTCATGGTTAATTGGTGTAAATGTTGAAAAATCAACATGTTAGAGCCATTCTACCTCAATCTCTACAAAAACCACATGACTTCTAACTTTATTATCACTACAGAAAACTTATCATGATCCACATTCAGCAGGCGATGAAAGTGCAAACCCAAGGGCATAGGTTTGATTTGACATTCATAAGGGCATAAAATTAGTCCATAGAGCCCCTGGATAACAAGTTTTCTTGCACTTATGACATACGAGTTACCATCAGGTGCCAGGTACCATCAGGTGCCAGGTAACATCAGGTGCCAAGTACCATCAGGTACCATCAGGTGCCAGGTACCATCAGGTGTCAGGTACCATCAGGTGCCAGGTACCATCAGGTGCCAAGTACCATCAGGTGCCAAGTACCATCAGGTACTATCAGGTGCCAGGTACCATCGGGTGTCAGGTACCATGAGGTGCCAAGTACCATCAGGTGCCAGGTTCTATCTGGGTCCTTGTACCAACCTAACAGAGGCCTGGGAACTGCGGGGCTCCTTGCGACATCTTATCTGTGTGCAGGAACCATTCTTCCAGCTTAGGAAGTAAAAATAAAAATGGAGAAAGTTCTATTGCGCATTTCAAGGCACCCAAAGCGCTTTACAGTGTCTGTACACGTCATCCACCCCTCAGTCATACCTGGTGATGGAAGCTACATGTGTAGCCACAGCTGATCTGGGGCAGACTGACGGACATACAGTGTATTTATGCTGTTAAACTCCTGCATCATCATGTGGTATGTTTATACAGACATAATTTTTTTTTCTGTATATATCTGCCCACAGGACATCTAGGAACTATCTATACCGCTAGCTCAGTCAGTATATGTCTCTGTATACTCTTTATGTTGTACACCCTTTGATTCGTTGCATTTCCTCTAAATACCGCTTAAATGTATATTTATGTGTTGTATTTATCCTGGTAGTATTTGTTTCTGATGGCATCTCTGTTTATATCACTGCTGCTGTATGTACAGTATATTATAGGAAGTGAGTCTATCAGAGTTTTGTGGATAAAGAGGATTACTTCCATTATTCAATGCAACCTTATTGACATTTTCATTATGTTTACAGTTGATCTGTAACTTAGAGTCCGTCTGTGCTGTTTGTTTCAGATCACACTTGTTTCCGTGACTCCAGAAAGTCAAGAAGGAGCTGTGACTGAAGAAAGTCCACCAGACCTCGGTGAGAACTGATCTGCTTTCCTCAGAGAACAGTTTATAGATCCGCCTCTAAAAATAAGGTTGAAACGTCTGTAATGGAGCTTCTGCAGGTCATTTCAGTGGATTGTGTACAGAACTGTTCTTGTTGGACATAAACACGGTCTTTGTCCTGCTTGGACTGGTGACATTAATTGAGTCAATATTCTAACTTATTGTGATGTGGCTCAGATCTGAGCTTAAGTGTCCCAGACCACTGACCAGCCAGTTCAGCTCTCAGAAGTCAGACAGATGTGATGAGATGTGAAAGAAAACCTCCAGACATATTAAGAACTATAAAATCCCCCTCTGTAGCCTTTCTCAAGATTTTACCTGCAGATGAACCAAGACGCAATAACTGAGCTCAATGACAGTAAACTTTCCAATAATGAGGCATTTTACACAGTACTTGTTGGAATTCTGTAGTTCACTGACACAAAGAATGAATAATCGTTTTTTTCAACACACTGAATGTGGAGATACTTCCAGCTGTGATACATCTGGCAGAAAACTCTAACCTATATGCAGAGCTGTGATTATAGTGGGTCCGTGTTTCATTCGTTCATTTAAATATTTAATTTAAAATAGAAAATCAAAAGATGAATAATCAGCTTTCTTTTCATTATTTTTTCCTTGAGAAATTTTATACAAAAAACAAAAGTCATGATATTTTTCACCTTTGATTAGAAGATAAGATTAGAAAAAATTCAACTTTAATATCCAATCTTTTGGATTTTTGTGAGCTGGAAGTTGATAATTTCTTCATCGTAGTCTTTCAACGTCATGGCGGCTCTAGAGCCTTACAGAGATATTATAAAGGAGATATCTGAAACTGGCAAGACGCATGCAGAGATTTCACCAGCGCTGATGCGCACACTTGTTCCACGATGCGTGTTCCACGATGCGTGTTCCACAGTGCGTGTTAGATTCTGTCTCCAACACGTACTAAGGAGAAAAAGACATGCATCGGACACAGATCTGGAGAGGTCTGTACTTCCATCCACGTATGAGGTAAGCTTTAATCAATAGTTCAGATAAGCGATTTGATAAAAAAAAAAGATCAATAATTTGTGACAGATTGTTGACATCTTTAGTAGAGAGTAGCTGCACAAGTAGAATAAATCTGTAAAAGTATGTTTTTACAGACGGTCCCATCTCACGGCTTTCTGTCGTCCAAAGCAGAGCACGCTGGAGAAACAATTACGATAGAATATTAAGTATTTAGGGAACCTACAGTTATGTTTATAATGTGGGTTAATGATATTGATTATCAGTTGATGGACATAATTGATAACCACATTAACTTAAAAACAAAAACAATATTATGATTTCATGCATGACATGGCTTATTGTACATAATGTCATATAAAGAAAACATTTGCATATAAGAAATAAATTCTAAAGTATTTCTTGTTCAATATTTATAGACATTGAGGGCTATTGAGGCAAATCTGGATTCCTGCATTAATGTTATTTTAATGTGTTTTCCAGGGCTGACATAATCTAAATCCAGTTTCTTATCATGCTGAATATATGGGTCATAAACTTCATCTGGATCAAAATGAGAAACTTGGGATGTTCGGAGTGACATGCGTCCTCTTGCTTATGCCACTGTGCCATTTAAAAATAAGCTTGTGATTTAAGTTTACAGGTGACTACAACACCAATGCTACTTTTGTAAACATTTCTGTACAATATATTTTTATTTTTTTTAATTACCAGAGCGAATAAAAATATTTTACATCATTTGTGTTTTTATTTATTTTTGGAAAATAGAATAATTGAGTGAAAAGGATGTGGCCCAAGGTGAAAAATCGAATCAATTATCCCTTAAAATACGCCCCGGTACACCTGCAGGACCAAGAAGCCATCAACATGGCAGATGGACTGACTAAATTTTTCATCTCAAATCTGACAAGTCAAAAAGGTCAGAGTGGACTAGACACTAGTCATCTCTGACTAGACTATAGGCCACTTTGACCAGACTCTAGTGCACTCTGATTAGACACTAGTCCACTATGACTAGACGCTAGTCCACTCTCACTAGATGCTTGTCCATTCTGCCTAGACACTAGTCCCCTTTGACTAGATGCTAGTCTACTCTGACTAGATGCAAGTCCACTCTAACTAGGTGCCAGTCCACGCTGAATAGATGCTAGTCCACTCTGACTAGAGTCTAGTCCACTCTCACTAGACGCTAGTCCACTCTGAGTAGATGCTAGTCCACTCTGACTAGACACTAGTCCACACTGACTAGATGATAGTCCACTCTGACTAGACGGTACTCCACGCTGACTAGACGCTAGGCCACTCTGACTAGACACTAGTCCACTCTGATAAGACGCTAGTCCGCTCTGACTAGAGGCTAGTCCCCTCTGACTAGACACTAATCTACGCTGACTAGATGCTACTCCACTCTGACTAGACTGTACTCCAAGCTGTCTAGACACTAGTCCTATTATGATCAGATGCTAGTCCACGCTGAGTAGGGGCTAGTTCACACTGACTAGACGCTAGTCCACTTTGACTAGACGCTAGTCCACTCTGACTAGATGCTAGTCCTACTATGACTAGACGCTAGTCCATGCTGACTACACGCTACTCCATGCTGACTAGACGCTAGTTCATACTGACCAGACACTAGTCTACGCTGACTAGATGCTAGTCCACTCTGATTAGACGGTAATCCACGCTGATTAGATGGCAGTCCAATTTGACTAGACACTAATCCACTCTGACTAGACGCTAGTCCTACTATGACTAGACGCTAGTCCATGCTGACTACACGCTACTCCATGCTGACTAGACGCTAGTTCATACTGACCAGACACTAGTCTACGCTGACTAGATGCTAGTCCACTCTGATTAGACGGTAATCCACGCTGATTAGATGGTAGTCCAATTTGACTAGACACTAATCCACTCTGACTAGACACTAGTCCTACTATGACTAGATGCTAATCCACGCTGACTAGAGGCTAGTTCACACTGACTAGACGCTAGTCCACTCTGACTAGAGTCTAGTCCACTCTGACTAGAGGCTAGTCCACTCTGACTAGATGCTAGTCCACACTGACTAGAGGCTAGTTCACATTGACTAGGGAATCTTTGAGAAGATCAGGAAGTTAGTGACATGAAGTGTTTAACAAGAACATGAATTTACTTCAAACCAGTGTACCACATAGCTGTAGGCACGATCCAGCATTGAATAAAGATCAGCCCGGGGTTTATAAGCAGGGGAGGTGCAGTAAGCTTGATTCCACTCATCTTTGCTAATTAATCACAGGACACAAGTCCAAGGCTTGGGGATCCACAACAGTATAACCCCCAAGGGGAGCCCCATGGCGACCCACCAGGACGAGTCCAATGGAACCTTTGCTCATGCAGCGGCTCGTCCTCCCCCGACCATCAAAATCCCCAAGCTGACGAAGATGCAGCCTGTTGCCCAGACACCTTCACGAGGCCCCGCCAACAAGGGCCAGTGGCAGAAGACCTACATCCACTCAGACTGTTCAGAGGAGGAAACGGTTGGCCTGATAGTCAATCGGGAGGGAGAGCTCATGCTGGATCTGCTCTCTCCATCACCTCAGTTCCTGGGCAGAGGTGGCCGAGTTCAGCGCATGGATGACAGGATGTTCAAGCCTGCAAAGCGCACTTCGAAACGATGCAGAGACTGGTTTCAACAGAGGAGATCCTTTGGTGGTCCCCAGCCTCGTCTCACAAGCACTTTTGTTCAAAAACATTAAAAGTTTGCAAACTGTCGCATCCAGGCATTGTGCCAAGGGCGCAGTTGGATATGTTGCAAAACGTTAAAAAATTATCAACACAATGTGAACTGGTCTCACATTTCCTGAGTGGAGTGGGACCTCTTCCCAATATAACTGATTCTGTGGAGGATCAATGTCCCCGCGCATGTGCAGTACAGAGCGTCTTGTCCAGTGGCTCAGTGCCACAAGAGGGCAGTCTGACTCCACAAATCGCAGACCAGCCTGTCAGCCCCCTGTCACTGAGAGTGGAGCGGTGGAAAAGCTGCACAGACTCGAGATGGATTCTGAGCACAATAAGCATTCGCCATATGCCCCCCAGAGTGATCCAATCACAAGCCGAGGGGCAAGCGCTTGCTTCCTTCAGGAGGAAATTTCCTGTCTGTTAGAGAAAGGAGTGATATGTGTAAATCCCCATGTACACAGAGTAGATTTTACTCAAGATATTTTCTTGTGCCAAAGAAAGGCGATTGTGGGATGTGGGCAATTTTGGACCTGCGGGTCTTAAACAAACATCTCAGGAAGTACAGGCGATTGGTTCACTTCAATCGATCTGAAGGACGCATATTTTTTTACATCCCCATATATCTGCCGCACAGGAAGTACCTCATGTTTTCATTTCAGGGGAGGTGCTTCTGTTCGGCCTCTCCTTGAGTCCAGGGTTTGTAAAATTCACCGAAGCCGAGGTGGTGCCTCTCAGGAGAGGGGGGGTCAGAGTAGCCATGTACACAAATGACTGGCTGATCGCAGCGTCCTCTCGCCAGGAGGCAGCAGATCACAGGAAGCAGTTGTCGGACCATTTGGTAGATCTGGGCTTCAGGATAAATATGGATAAGAGTGTTCTTCTCCCATCTCAGACCATTTCCTTTAAAGGTCTGTCTCTGAACTCAGTTCTGGCCAGAATAAAGCTGATGGCAGAAAGGGTAAAATCCCTGACAGACTGCTTAGCCCTGTTTTACAGGGGAAACCTAGTCTCACCCAGATTATGCCAGAGACTGTTAGGGCTTATGGCGTCAGCGCTGGTGGTGGTCACATTGGGCCACCTGCACATGAGGGGGATCCAAGGCTGGGTAGCCTCTCAGAGGCGGAGCCCATGGTCTGCATACAGACTGCGGGTCTCTGCAGCCTGCACAGCTGCATTGCGCCCCTGGAAAGGTGCAGGATTCCTGACTCAGGGTGTGCCCATGGGAACTGTACATAGCAGGAAAGTGGTCACCACAGATGCCTCGCTCTCAGGCTGGGGGGCATCTTCACATGCACTCTGCCCATATAAATTACCTGGAACTGCTGGCAGTCCTCTTAACACTGGAACATTTTCTCCCTCTCTTAAGGGGGCATCATGTGTTAATCAGGACAGACAATACCATTGTGGTGGCTTATATCAACAGGCAGTGGAGGTTGAAATCTCTCCACCTGCATTTGCTGGCTCACAAGCTGATAATTTGGGCCAGCAGGAATTTTCTGTCCCTGAGGGCCACTCATGTGCCAGAGGATCTGAACCAGGGAGCAGACCTGCTTTCCAGGGGGAATCCACTGTACACAGAGTGGAAGTGGCCAGACACATCCAGCAGCGTTTTGGTGAACCGTTGATGGAACTTTTTGCAAATCGAGAGAACACTTAGTGCCCCCTGTTCTTCTCCCTGCACAACCTGAGTGGATGCCCTTGCCCACCAGTTGCCTCATGTTCTTCTGTACGCGTTACCGCCCATAGCACTCATTTCACCGACATTAGCCAGGGTCCGAGCAGGGGGTCTGTCGATGATTCTTATTGCATCCCACTGACCATCAAAACACTGGTTAGCGGAGATAACCCAGCTCCTATGGGAGGAGCCCTGGCCTCTATCAGTGCGCAGAAATCTGTTGTCTCAGGCTCGGGGGGGAATTTTTCACCCCCACCTAGAGAGGTTAGCTCTATGGGCCTGGCCCGTGAGTGGTTCAACTTAAAGTCTGTTGGACTTCCTCAGAAGGTCATTGAGACAATCCAAGGTGAATGGGCGCCTTCCACAAGGTCTCTGTATGGATGCAAATGGTCCGTTTTTGAAAAATGGTGCTCTTATCAGCAGGAAGTGTCATATCAGTGCTCTGCGGCTGTAATTTTAGCCTTCTTCCAGGATCTGATGCATCAGGGGAAAGCTTTCTCTACCTTCAAAGTGTATTTGGCAGCAATCTCAGCTTGCCACGTTTGTTTTGATGGAAACACTGTGGGACAACACCCGCTGGTTGGTCGGTTCATAAGTGGAGCTCGCTGTAGGCTCCCTGTCTCCAAGCCCTTGGTCCCATCATGAGACCTCCCTTTGGTGCTGGATGCTCTTGTTGCTCATCCTTTTGAACCGCTGGATAAGGTGGATCTGAAGGTGGCAACTTTGAAGACAGTGCTGCTGTTGGCCCTTGCTTTAGCCAAGCATGTGGGGGAGATACATGCTCTCAAAGTACATCCAGCATGCACAAAGTTCTCTGTGGATGGGGAAAGGGTAAGCTTGCTCCCTAATCCCACTTTCTTGCCTAAAGTGTTGGGGCAATGTTTCCCAATTGATTTGGTCTCCTTCAATCCCCTGCCTTTCCTGTCTGAGGAGCAGCAGCGGTTACATATGCTTTGCCCAGTCAGAGCTCTGCGTGTTTTTATGGATAGAACTTAGACCATCAGGAAAAGTGACCAAATTTTTGTGTCATGGGCTAAAGCCCACTTGGGAAAGCCAGTCTCCAAACAGTGGCTGTCTCACTGGATTGTGGGTGCGGTCTCTTTGGCCTACAGCTCCAAGGGACTGCAGCCCCCAGAGGGCCTGCATGCCCACTCTGCAAGGGGCCTCGTTATCTCCTGGGCTCTGTTAAGGAGAGTATCCATTCAGGAAATTTGTGCCACAGCTAGCTGGGCCTCCCCCCACATTTTTACTCGCTTTTACAAGCTTGATGTCACTCTGTCACCACTGGCCCATTCGGTGCTTAGTCTGGCTCCTGCTGCACAAGGTTGTGGGTGACAGGTTCAACAAATTCAAATCTGCTTTCTGCTCATGCAATCCAGGAGTCAGTATTTCCCATAATGAGACATGAAACGAATGCTATGAAAGAGAACTTTAGGTTACTTGCGTAACCCCGGTTCTCTGAGTAGCATGAGTGAGTGTTTCACCAAGCCACCCTCCTTGCTCTTTCGTAGCGAGGAAGAAGTGAGCTTTTTATCAATGAACGACTTATCAAGTGCCAGTTCCTTATATAGGGAAAGGGTCTCTGCCCTTCCTGGCACTGACAGACGAGCTACAGCCAATCCTGGCTGGAGTAGTGGAATAGGAGCTTCTGATGGGGTCACACCTAGAGCATTCCCATAGTGAGACACTGACTCATGCTACTCAGAGAACCGGGGTTTAGGTTACTGCCTTTTTTTTTTTATTGTCCTGTGTTCATTGTCTTGTCTGGTTTCCTGTTTTATTTTGGTAGTTCCTTCTCTGGTTTGTTGCATTTGGTTTTATTTTCCTGTTCATTCGTTCACCTGGTTCGCATTGTTAACTTACTCCACCTGCATCTCGGTAATTGTCTATCTGTTATATACCCCTTGGTCTAAGTCAATGTTGTCAGATCCTTGTGGTATTTCCCTGAGTTTCTTGGTTCTTTCATTAAAACTTGTTCCTGCACCAGCCTCTCTTAAGGCATGGTGAAACCGAGACCTCATGAAACATAAAGTTAACTTTGACACAACTGCATCGTCTCACTGTGTAGAAACTTTAGACACGCCAAAGAGCGCCATCTGCTGGCTGTGGGTGTCTGATGCATCAGAGGGAAGCTTTGACAAGGCTTCCTCTGCACGTCTGGTATTCTTGTCTCATCTCTGACCAAGTGTTCAATGAAGGAAACGTTTTCTACCAGGAATGAATATTGTCTTCTGTTGTTCATATAAATGCTAAAAGGGGCTGTTAGGTAACAGTGGTTTAGGTAACTAGGTTATGGTGTATTTTCTCAGCTATGTTCGGTTTCAGTCTGCTCCTCTTTTGGCACACTACCTCTCCAGCTTTGGAGAGGCTGCACCTGAATGAAGAATTAAATTGTAATTAACCAAGATTGGTGAACCGCTGTCCACCTTTTCATCTGAGAGACTCTGCCTCTCTGAAATGCTCCTTTTATACCCAGTCATGTTACTGACCTGCTGCCAGTTAGCCTGACTAGTTGTCAAATGCTCCTTCAGGTGTTTCTTTTACATGAAATTGTTTCAACATCTGATATGTTGTTTATGTTCAACTGGAAATAAAATATGGGTTGATGAGTTTTATTAACCATATTTGCATTTTACACAGCATCCCAAACTTTATTTGGAATAGTGGTTATAAGAAACACAAATATTTGAACTAAACATTGAAAATGGGAGAGATCCCCTGCTTGTCTTTACATGGAGCTTATTATATTTTGCCTTTATTAATTCTGTACACTCACTCACTAACTTAATTTTCTTCCACTGGAAACTTTGTTTAGTCAGAAAAAGTGATCACAACTAATGAGCTCATCACTGTAAGAAAATAATCCTAAGATGTTTAAGAAGTGTTTTTAGTAACTGATAATCAAACATGTTAATGTGATTAAACAGTTTTTTCTTGTTTTATGCAGGTGATTGCGAGGCTCACGGTTCACAGCTAAATGAAAGCCCGTTGTTCCTGCTGGGAAAGGTGGTCATGCAGCAGAGTTATGTCTGTGCTCTGATAGCCATGATGGTAAAACCATTTCACACATTTCTTCAGCCAGCTGAGACTGGTTTATTTATGGTAAATCTTTGTTGTTAAATCATCTCACAGACTGTATTTTAACTGTTTTTTAGGTTTGGAGCATCACATACCACAGCTGGCTAACATTTGTCCTGCTTTTGTGGGCTTGCCTCATCTGGATCCTTCGTTCCAGGTACAAAGACTGAGGCCCAGGTCGAGCCTGAGGATTCAAACTGAAAATGAGAATGAGGCTCAAGCTCAGGATGAGTTTCAGACTGAGGAGGAGGCTCAAGTTGAGGCTGAGATTCAGACTGAGGATGAGGCTCAAGCTGAGGAGGAGTTTTAGACTGAGGATGAGGCTCAAGCTGAGGAGGAGTTTTAGACTGAGGATGAGGCTCAAGCTGAGACTGAGATTCAGACTGAGGATGAGGCTTAAGCTGAGGATGAGATTCAACTGAGGATGAGGCTCAAGCTGAGGAGGAGTCTTAGACTGAGGATGAGGCTCAAGTTGAGGCTGAGATTCAGACTGAGGATGAGGCTTAAGCTGAGGATGAGATTTAGACTGACGATGAGGCTCAAGCTGAGGAGGAGTTTTAGACTGAGGATGAGGCTCAAGCTGAGACTGAGATTTAGACTGAGGATAAGGCTTAAGCTGAGGATGAGATTCAACTGAGGATGAGGCTCAAGCTGAGGAGGAGTCTTAGACTGAGGATGAGGCTCAAGTTGAGGCTGAGATTCAGACTGAGGATGAGGCTTAAGCTGAGGATGAGATTTAGACTGACGATGAGGCTCAAGCTGAGGAGGAGTTTTAGACTGAGGATGAGGCTCAAGCTGAGACTGAGATTTAGACTGAGGATAAGGCTTAAGCTGAGGATGAGATTCAGCCTGAGGATGAGGCTAAAGTTGAGGCTGAGATTCAGACTGAGGATGAGGATGAGGCTCAAGCTGAGGGTGAGATTCAGACTGACGATGAGGCTCAAGCTGAGACTGAGATTTAGACTGAGGATAAGGCTTAAGCTGAGGATGAGATTCAGCCTGAGGATGAGGCTAAAGTTGAGGCTGAGATTCAGAATGAGGATGAGGATGAGGCTCAAGCTGAGGCTGAGATTCAGACTGAGGATGATGCTCAAGTTGAGGCTGAGCTCCAGACTGAGGATGAGGCTGAGGCTGAGGCTCAAGTTGAGGCTGAGATTCAGACTGAGGATGAGGCTCAGGTTGAGGATGAGACTCAAGTTGAAGATGAGATTCAGACTGAGGATGAGGATCAAGCTGTGGCTGAGATTCAAACTGAGGATGAGGCACAAATACTGCACACATGCATCAGATATCCTCTGAAAGTCACTTTTCAGATGGTTTCAACCATCTGCTTCCCAGATCATCGGCCTGGGAAGCAGATGGTACATACACAAAGCAGACAGTCATTCCAAGTGACAGTATCTCCAGCTTCACTTGTACACCTTTAATGAGCAGTTCTACTCTTCTTATAACACCTTTCTCTTCTGGTACAACAGTGGACCTTGTAGGAGTGAAAACATGTTGAACGTATTCTTCATATTGCTGCAGTATGAGTTCCTTGATGAAGATGTGTCTGTGTTTCAGGCGGCATGCAGCCACGCTGTGCTCTCCGTTCATACTGCTGTACGGCCTGACTCTGTGCTGTCTGCAGTATGTCTGGGGCATGGAGCTGCAGCCTGAGCTGCCCACCACTGTGGGAACCATGAGCCTGAAACAGCTGGGGCTGGATCGAGCCCAGTACCCCTGTCTGAGACTTGGAGCAATGGTAAGATTTGTTATTCAATAGATGCCATCAGGGATATGAAGCAAAGTTTATCTCCCAAACTTTCAGAAAACTCAGCAAATACAACCACTTTTCTTCTTCAGAAAATATCCTGACTTCAGTGCTAGTATTGTCTGGTTACAGAGACATTTTCCTTCTCTTCTTTGATATTGGAGATGAATTGATTTCTGCTCAAAAGAAAAGAGTAAAAAGATCTGACAATGCAGATTCATACACAATGTGAGACAAACAAGATTTTATCTTGGCTGGAACATGGATAATTAGACTGGTTAATATAGATTTTTTCAGAAACAAAGACAATTACGTCTGATAGAGTAAGATAAACTTCATTATTCCAGAGGGGTATTTGCTTTGCAGCCCACCAGCACAACACACATAAAGCGTAAACAGACACTACAGCTTTAAAGCACATACAGATGAAATTAATAAACCCAACAATGTTAGGGAACATATAAGAACTTAAATATGTTCTGCATTGGAGCAAAAATACTACTTTCCTGAAGGCAGCAGCTGATATTTGGAAAACAGAGGAAACAGAGGGTATGTGCAATTCCAGCATCCTCCCAGACTTTATACAGCAAGAATGTTTCACTTTATACCGAAAGTTTACAGAGATTTAGAGTATGGTTCAAACTCTTCCTAGAATTCAGCCTGACGGACCCAAACCAGCAAATAACAGAAAAGATTAACCTCGACATCGCCAAGCAGCAGCATGAGATGCTACAGTCCAGCAGATGTTAGCAGCCACCAGGAAGCAGCATGCTAATGTAGCATAGTAACATAACTAGCAGGAAACAGCAGTGCTAACTTGTAGCATAGCAACATGACTAGCAGGAGGCAGCAATGCTGATATGTAACATAGCAACATGACTATCAGGAAACAGCAGTGCTAACATGTAGCATAGCAACATGACTATCAGGAAACAGCAGTGCTAACATGTAGCATAGCAACATGACTATCAGGAAACAGCAGTGCTAACATGTAGCATAGCAACATGACTATCAGGAAACAGCAGTGCTAACATGTAGCATAGTAACATAACTAGCAGGAAACAGCAGTGCTAACTTGTAGCATAGCAACATGACTAGCAGGAGGCAGCAATGCTGACATGTAACATAGCAACATGACTATCAGGAAACAGCAGTGCTAACATGTAGCATAGCAACATGGTGGGAGAAACTCAGCTATAAGACCACCAAGCATCGGCATCCAAACCAAACACAGTTCAGACCCCAGCAGTTCTATGGGAATGTAGAAACCAGAACAGCTCTGTCCACTTTAGAGCTTCTGCTAATTTCTCCACACAAACCAGGACTACCTGTTCTACCACATGGACTGATCTCAGTCCTTATCATGTGTCATCTGCACACTTTATGTATTTATACCCTGACATTCTTTTGGATAAAGAGCAAATAAGAGTAGAGCGAGGACTCATCCCTGAGGGACGCTAGAGTCTGTAAAAGCACCATAGTTTTCAGAAGAGCCTCTAACCCTGAACCCAGCTGAGTCTCTTGATCTCCATTCAGAGATTTTTAATAATTTTTTCATGTTTTCTCTGCAGCTTTTGTTTGTCTTGACCTTCTGGCTGCTGTTGCGCCAGTCAGTGAAGGAAAACTTCAGGAGGAAGATTAAAATGGCCACACCACTGCAGAAAGTCACTACAGACGGTCATTACACACAGAAACACACACTTTATCTGAAATATCTGGACCGCATGTGTGAGTTTTAAGTAGTGATGTGAGCAACAGAGTGGGGGAAAGAAAAACTGGATGAATGATGTGGTTGAGGTGGGGAGTTGAAGGAAAATCAGATTAAATGCACCATGTGTTTGTGAAATTGTGACGAGTCTGGATTATTGAAAACTGGACACGTAAGTGGATCCGTGCACATCACATGATTAGATTTATTTAATGGATGGTATGTGAAAGGAGAAATGATGACGTCTGCAAGGTGTAAATCTGTGTGTAAAATATTATAATCTGTGCAGCTTGCAATGTTTAAATTTATTTATATGTCCAAACCGGATTTTCACACACGTGTGCATGAACCCAAAGTTACACACAAAATGGTTTTCACAGTTCACTGATTTTATTACACATTTATAGCAATTTGGAGTCTAATTTAGCTCCATACTGTTTCCTCTAAATTCTGTAGTTATTGATAATATAGCTGATGATGATGATGGGTTTGTCCCTTACAGGACACCGTATCAACAGTCTTATTAGGTGGACTTAACATGCAACTATTAAATACAGAAAACTTGTATTTGATCTTTTTATTAAATCAACTTTAGTGTCTACAAGCAGCATATTCTACACAATCATCTCTGATTTATCAGGGAGAAAAAAGATACATTACATTTTTTCTCAGTAAAAATTCTGTGTTTATTTTTCTTTAAAAACTTGGATGTCTTATCTTTCTTACATTTAATAGAATCATTTGGTTCTGTGTGAGTGGACGGATTTGGACACAAACACCATTCACTATGAATCAGATTCACATTTTGCTGCATGGTGCACGTGTTTTACTCTCAGTAATAACTCACATGATTTCTTTGATCCTGTTTTACCATCTAACTCGTCCTCTGACTCTCAGAAGAGGGCGCTGGTACTGACTCGGTGCTGAAGCTGCTGGGAGGCATGGTGATGAGCTGCTATGCCAAATACTGGATCTATGTGTGTGGAGGGATGTTCATCGTGGTCTCCTTCGCTGGAAAACTTGTTGCATACAAGATCATCTACATGCTGCTGTTCCTGCTCTGCCTCTGTCTTTATCAGGTAGGAACAAACTCGCTCCCGTCTAAGATTTTGTGGCTAAAGATGCCTTTCTGAGAGGAGAGAGGACAGGAGAGACTATGAAGAGCCACTGCTTGGAGCAGTTATTGATCTCAGGCCTTGTCTACACAGTAAGCAGAATTTATTTTAGCAATATGTATTTTAGTCTGGAAGCAGACCTTTCTAGGATCAGCCTCGGAGTTGAGGGGATCTGGTTTGGTCTCTGCTTCCTGGAGCCAGACTGGGAGCCGGTTCCTCAAAGAGGGGTCCGATAGTTGAAATTATTTAAATCTGTAAAAATCCATTTCCAGATGAAAATAAAAATATCCTAAATCCAGAGAAGCTGATTAAAAGTTTGACCTAACTGCCAGCAGATTTCATCTCAAATAGTAAAACTATGATTTTACTTCTGACGTGTTTCAGGATGAGGAGATGCTGATGATTGATTTTAAATCCAGACGCATCCTTCATGTTCCCCAGGTGTACTACTCTCTCTGGAGACATCTGTTGAAGATCTTCTGGTGGCTCGTTGTGGCCTACACCATGCTGGTGCTGATCACCATCTACACGTACCAGTTTGAAGACTTTCCTGGATACTGGAAAAACTTGACTGGTTTCACAGATGAACAGTATGTATTTCAACAAAAACTAAAGGTTTTATGAAGCTGATGATAGTTTTCTCAGACCAAGATAAATGGTTTTAAATTAACAGAGTTCTTCTTTCATATAATCAGAGCATAAAGTTTATCCACCAGTTCAGATTTAACCGTTAAACCTCCGTCAGATCTCCACCAGGTTTGATAGTGTATCTCTGTGGGGTAAACTGTGATGGATAGCTACCCTTTAGGTGATCTACGGAAGTTTTCCAGGCATTTCTATCCCGTCCAGGACGTTTACAGTCCAGCCACTAAATGTTCTTTTATTCAGAGACTATCTGGTAAATCCACGAAGATCCATGATAACAGCATTATTTATCACATTTCATCATAAAAACCTCATAACTACTATGTTGCTTAGAGACCTCTATTTAGACAAGGGCTGTGTCCGAATGTGCACCCTACTCCCTGTATAGTGCCCTATATAGGGGTCACGCCATTTTGTCGGAGTGTCCGAATGTCCAGAGAGAAAAAAGTTACCCACAATGCATCTTGAAAAGTAGTG
Source organism: Melanotaenia boesemani (assembly GCF_017639745.1). Lineage (NCBI taxonomy): Eukaryota > Metazoa > Chordata > Actinopteri > Atheriniformes > Melanotaeniidae > Melanotaenia > Melanotaenia boesemani. The sequence continues at coordinate 3,739,380 of NC_055697.1, forward strand.
AGTGTCAATGGTCACTAGACAGCTCAATATAGACCATAATGCATTGCGGGCAGAAGCTCAACATGGTGCAAGAAGGTGAAGAAATTGAGCTGCACAAAATTACTTATAAGCAAACAAAGAAAGAATAAAATACAACGTAAGGAATAAAAATAAAAATATTTACACACAACTTTGGATTGGATTTGTAATGACACCTTGACGCAGGTTGTGGTTGCCGTGGTGACAGCTGGTAGTCACGTGGTTTGAGGCGAGGATAAAATAGGCAACTTTGTGTCCGACTTGTCAAGAGAATGTGTCACTATGTAGTGTGCTATGTAGTGAACAAGGGGTTAGGGAGTAGGGTGGACATTCGAACACAACCCTGGACATGATGATGAAGCCACTTCCTGTCAGACTTTCCACCAATCAGAGAGCTTAGATTGACGGTAACGTCCAGTCAGGAGCAGCCAAAGATCAACCAGTGAGCAGAAAGTTCTATGTGTGTGTGAAAAGAAGAAAAATAATGCTCCTCTATGGCTGGAATAAAGCCAAGAAGACGTTTCTGATGCACGGTGGCGCCACAAAGCAGCTGAGCTGGAGTTGGTTTAGTGAGGATAGCAGGTAAATAGTAGCAGGAATAACTGGAAATGAGGAAAAAGTGGAAACATGGAAATAGTTTCTGTTGTGTGTTTGTTTCAATGCCAATATTTTTTCTCCTGAAAGCCAAGACTTCAGAGAACGATGAGATGAGAAAAGACTTGGTCACTGTTGGTCTGTGTGTTATTTCTACAAAGTTCTGTTAGTAATAAATTCTGCTTTCTTCTTCTGGTCGGCCTTTATGCTGCTTTATCTATTCATACATTCATTTTACATCATTTTACCTCCCAGTCTGACAGCTGCTACACACTGGTTTATACTGGTATTAAAAGCTTAAGTTAGAAAAAAAAAACAGAATTAAAGTAAGAACATTTCTGTTGGTGTCTTAAGATTTAATGTGGTCATTGTTTTGTTCAATTTTCATTTTATTGAATTTATATAGATATGGACGGAGAATAAATGCTTGTGTATGTGTGATCCTCAGGCTGGCAGCGATTGGCCTGGAGACCTTTGCTCTGTCTGAACTCTTCACCAGTATCCTCATCCCAGGGTTCTTCCTGCTGGCCTGCATCCTGCAGCTGCACTACTTCCACAAACCCTTCATGAGAATCACTGACCTGGACCACGTCACCCCAAAACCCAAGTAATACAAAGTTTTTCCTCTAGTTTCTTTATTCGTGTCACAAAGTCACAAAGCAATGCAATTGTATTCACTTCTTTAAGCTATTTTCCCTCTTTTGTTTCTTTCCTGCCTGTAATTGGAGTTAAATGTAGGATGTTTTGTATGAATAACATGAATTCCAGCTCTTCCAGTTTCCTTGGTTGTCTTTCAGCTGACAGGCTAGATTTCAGGCCCATTTTCACAGAGCAGTCACACAGCAGCCTTATCATCCTGCAGCAGATTGTCCCTCTGAACTTTGACGCAACCAGTCCAGCTCATTTACCTGTAAACCAGTTCTTATACATAATCGCCTATCAGAACCGGGATGGAAAACCTCCATCAGGACCAGAACTGGAAAGGAAAACCTCCACCAGGACCAGAACCGAAAAGGAAAACCTCCATCAGGACCAGAACCAGAACCGAAAAGGAAAACCTCCACCAGGACCAGAACCGGAAAGGAAAGCCTCCATCAGGACCAGAACCGGAAAGGAAAGCCTCCATCAGGACCAGAACCGGAAAGGTAAACCTCCATCAGGACCAGGATCTGGAAGGAAAGCCTCCAAAAGGACTGGAACTAGAAAGGAAAACCAGAACCGGGACCAGAACCAGGTTGGAAAACCTCCATCAGGACCAGAACCGGGAAGGGAAACCTCCATCAGGACCAGGACCAGGACCAGAAAGGAAAACCTCCATCAGAAGCTGGACCAGAAAGGAAAACCTCCATCAGGCCCAGAACCAGAAAGGTAAACCTCCATCAGGACCAGAACCAGAAAGGTAAACCTCCATCAGGTCCAGGACCGGAAGGAAAACCTCCATCAGGACCAGAACTGGGATGAAATGGATGCATGATTCATCCAGGAACACCTGCTGAGAGAGCCGTAGAAATACAAGTTAACTGTTAGAACTATCAGATTTATCAGAAAGGAAGGTTTGAAGGTAGAGAGGGAGTCTGCCTCCTGAACCCAAACTGGGAGCTGGTTCGGGTCAGATAACTGAAGGTTCTGCCTCCCGTTCTACTGTTTGAACCTCTTGGATCCAGCAAACCAAGTAAAATTGTAAAACTGAAAGAGTTCAGCTGCTGGTAAATGGGGCCTTTTGAGTTTCAGCAATGTTCTAATAAACCATGTTTCTCATTAACACATTTCATGTTCAGTGTGTTGTCACACTCAGCTTTGCTTCTTATTCTAACGTTTTAACCAGAGGGAATGAAATAATCTGCTTCCAGGAAGAAGAGCAGTGAGAAGACGGAGGAAGCTTGTTCCAGTAACGCAGAGCTGAACGCTGAGGAGGAACCTGAGGACGAAGGTAGGAAAGCAGACAAAGGACAATGAACCAGTCATCCACAACATGATGAGGTCACTTCCTGTTAGCAGGAAACTAAGCCTCCAAACGGCAGCAGAGTTGTTAACCCTTTAGGCGCCAGAGTTTTTAGAGTTTTTAAGGGAATCTGAGAAAAAATGTTGAATATGAACCAGAGCTGATTGTGGCAGTAAAATGACTCTTATTTAATCTAATTTCGTATTGTGGCTTCACAGGTTGGCAGCCGTTGTAGATTCTATAACTTTCCCTATGAACCATGACACGTTTTGGCTTTTGAGGTTTTGGCATATCATCCTGAGACTAGTGAGCATCACTGAGTAGAAAACTGAACTTTTTGCATGTCTTCTCTTGCTATTTCAGGGCATTTGATTTTTTAAATGAGAAAGTTATTTTTGGCCATTGTTTGCCTGTAGAAAACGTTTTCACTTAAAATTACTATGAGAAAAACAAATAGAGCCATAAGAAATGCAACAGATATTATTTCATTTATTTAATGGTTAATATTTATAGGCAATAACTTATGAGCTGTGTTAGTTCCAGGTTCAGTATGTGCAACAAGGTCATTTTAATGAGTTTTTAATGAACACTGAGCCAGACCGGCCCTCAATTTGTTCCGGGTTTTCCCATTTTGGCCTGCTGTTTGAGTTTGACATCGCTGTTTTAGAGTGATGAACTAATTTTGCTCTTCAAAATTATTCTGAAAAATTCTCAAAACAAACTTCTATTGTGTCCACGGTTTCTCCCGTATATATACTAATTATGCATCAAAATGTAGTCATTTGTCTCGTTTTTCACCAAATGTGACCAGCATTATGATAAATCTTACCGTTTTCTCGCCAATCCCCTGAGAGCAGAGTTCACCCACCACTAGCTCCATTAACTCCCATTTATTTTCAACTCAGGTTTTTCTCCTGAATTCAGGAGGTGAATTTTTAACCTTCCATATAACCTATACGGCAGACAGTGGAATCATAGAAATGACATCTGTGCATAGAGCCGACCCTTCCACTGCTCATGCTTCTAAAAGCTTTTCAACACAACCACCGTTTGTGGTGCGCCGAGCCTGAATTCAACTGGAAAAGAGTAGAAGGCATTGTCATAGCAACATTAAAGAAGACACCGTCGTCATAGCAACATTAACAGTCAAGTTTAATTGTGTGTGTCTTGTTGGAATCACACACACACCTCCAGTGAACACTGGTAGTGACACAGCAATGTCCTAATGTGATGTCACATACTGGACATTGAAGCGTTATCTGCTATAGAAACAATATGGTGATCGAACTTGTGATTTACAACCCCAGTTTTTACCCTCTTGGTTTGTGTGCACTAAGCATTTATAACGTGATTTAAACTGTCTCCTCTCTCCTTCTGCCTTCCCTGCCCTCGTACAGTGGAGCTGTCGCCCAGTAAATGGGGTCTGGTGGTGGACAGGTTGTTGGTGTTATCCCGGAAGTTCTCTGACAATCTCGACAGAGTCCAGATTTTTCTCTGGAGGTTTTTGGAGCTTCACATCCTGAAGATGGTGGCCTTTTTCACTGTGTGGGTTGCACTTCAAGAGGTAACAGCAGGATGGATGTGTGCTGTGTGAGAATGAAACAGCTCAGCATGCTGAACAGCTGCTTTTGCTGTTATTTTGACTACAGTCAGTGCTGTTGCTCATTTGTTTGTGCAACAGTTGTGATCTTTATTTACATCTAAAAAAGAAAAAATGGAAAATTGTGTCTGCAGCCATCTGTGATGAATCTGGTTCTGGTGGTGTTGTGGTCTCTGGCGATGCCCTACTGTCGCTTCAGACCTATGGCCTCCTGCCTGTCCACCGTCTGGGTGTGTGTCATCATTGTCTGCAAAATGCTGTACCAGCTCAGAGTAGTCAACCCTGACGACTACTCCCATACCTGTGACAAGGTAAGACACATCAGACTCTCAGCAGGTAACACACTTGTGCCGGAGCAGTGGGAGGGATCAAAAGTTTAACTTTCAACATCTTTTGGGAGCTGCTAATAACCAGTTTAAATAACTGTTTGTTTTGTACATCCCTTCAAAAAACTGGTTTCAGAAGATCAATGCAAGACCTAACGTTCCAGTTCAAGAACAGCATCGCAGGTGTTTTTTTTTTTTTCGCAGCGTGGAGTACCTGAAAAGAAAGTTGTCCACTTTGTGCTGCAAGGACCTGTTCTCCTTGTCGATGGCTTTAATGGACTTTTGAAAGTTTGAACAAACCTGTCAGCTAACCCATTTTTGCTGGATTATAGGACGCCAGTGATTTAAGGTGCTGGATGCCATTTCTCTTCATGAACAGACTGAACTCCTCATAAGTAAATTGTGGTCCGTTGTCACTCAAAAATTAGTTCAGCTTAGCCATTCTGACAGAAAATGGGCCTAAGAGCAGCTATAGTAATTTCTGAGGTGGTCGTCTTTGTTTCTTTTGGCCATTTGGAGTGGTCGTCAACTGCATTCAGAAACATTGTGTTTATAAATGGCCTCCTCAGCTGATGGAAGGAGGAAAAAGTTACGAGCCAATGAGTCGCTTTGATTTCTTAAGTGAGCCTTGTTTAGCACTCTGATTTGATACAGGACTGAGAGGTCATTCAGCAAGATCCCTGCAATTTTCCCACAGGGAAAATCATCAAAGTTTCCCACGGGCTCTCCCTTGGCGATAGGGTGAGAAGCTTGGTGATCCGGGAGAGGCTCAGAGTAGAGTCACTGTTCCTCCACATTCAGAGGAGCCAGATGAAGTGGCTCTGTTACAGCGAGTAAGCGAGACACAGACCAACCAGAAGGCAGAGGATGGATCAAATAGAAATGGGTTTTTAATGAAGGTTAGAGTTGAATCAGGAAACAGTCTAGTCCAAGTTCAGAATCCGGTGACTGCATTGGGTCACAGCTGACCAGACAGAACGGGTGGGCAGGCAGAGCGTGGCATGGAGCCGGTAGGAGCTGGAGATGAGCGAACGGATCCAAGTTGGGCAGGGCTGGCAGGATCCGTAGCACCAGGAGTCTAAGCATAAGACGGATATTGTTAATTACAAACAGAATCAAAAGCAGAAGACTAGAGAGGTCACAATATACCAGATGGGTAACTGGACGATCCGGCGTGGAATGTAGAATGATGGTGTTTAAGTACTGCAGTGGCTTGAATGATGGATGAGATCTTGGTGGGGTGATCAGGCCAGGTGAGATGATTGCTGCCTTAGAATATTCTGGTAACCCTCCTGGCCAGGTACAGACATGACACACAAAACAGACAGAGGGAGCCAAACACACACACTAGGGCAATCCGGGAACCACACACACAGGGGAGACAGACAGGAACCCTAACAGGCTCAGGCATCTGGTCAGGATACCTCCTGGACGCCTCCCTGGTGAGGTGTTCCCACCAGGAGGAGGCCTCGGGGAAAACCCAGGGCACACTGGAGGGACTTTATCTCTCGGCTGGCCTGTGAGCACCTCAGAACCCCCCCTGGACACGACCTGACACTGGATAAGAAGAAGATGGATGGATGGGTGGAATTCGGTGGATGGATGGATGGATGGATGGATGGATGGATGGGTGGGTGGGTGGAATTCGGTGGATGGATGGATGGATGGATGGATGGATGGGTGGATGGATAGATGTATGGATGGGTGGATGGATGGATGGATAGATGGATGGATGGGTGGGTGGGTGGAATTGGGTGGATGGATGGATAGATGGATGGATGGGTGGGTGGGTGGAATTGGGTGGATGGATGGATGGATGGGTGGATGGATGGTGACAAAACACAACCAGTTGCACAGGGACTAGTATTACACAACAGTCTAATGGGTCGTGAAAGGTCATAATGGGTGAGTACCTCGTCAGATGTTATCAGTCTCATCGTCTCATTGATGGCTCTGTCACATTCTGCCGTCGCTCCCATGTCGGTCCGTTTTGCTGTGGTGCATTTAGCGGGTGCAGCAGCATGGCAAGATTTGGAAGACACTTGTGATAATAGTTGGTAAGGCCCAAATATGACTTGAGTTGTGATACATTCTCTGGTTTGGTGCCTGAAGTACTTTTTCCACTTTCTCACGTGATTTGTGTAGGCAATGCTTGTCACTGGCATGTCCACAGTATATTTTTTCCTGGAAAAACTCACACTTGCTTCTGACTGACCAAAAAGTGGTGGTCCTCCATACTTCAGAACATGCAGTTCCAACTGCTGTGTGTTTTCCTTATATGTCACTTCCATTTGCAGTTTGCCTTTAGGACACACTTTTTCACCAGTGTTTGTCTTGAGCTGCACACAAAGCCTTCAACAGTTTTAGTGTGGAGAACACTGATGGGGTTTTCCTTTTTGAGTTTGCTTGTTGTCCAATGTCTGTTTGCACACACTCTCTACATGCCCTGCTCTGTTACACCTCCTACATTGCTTTTCCCTAAACCAGCAGTCATTTGCATTATGGGAGTTTTTTCCATATCTGTAACATTTGTGTTTTATTCAGTCATGGATATTTTATGCAGCCCTCTCTCCGCACTCTTTTGTTGCAGTTCCAAAACATCCCTTTCTACTGTCTCCACTAACACTGCAATTCCAGTGCAAGACCCTTTTCTGAAAGCAGCCTCTTTTGCATGCTTTGTCTGTAAATACCACATACAAATCTGTGACGCATAGAAGTCCAGTTCCAAATTCACAAAACTGGGCATGTTTGTGCAACTGCGCAGCAGACATATATGCTCTCATCCTTAGACTGGTTTCTGTTATGGAAACGAAACCTCTCTGCTATCACTATGGGTTTGGGGTTAAGATGGTTCTTTAATATATTCACAATAGTTTGAAATGTCTGAGTGGAGGGATTTTCAGAGGGATTTTGTGGATCGGGCTTGTCGGCAATCTGTTGTGTCTGTGAAGATTTAAAAAGAAATAATATTTGAGACGACTCAGCAGTTTAGTGGTTAACAGTAAGAACAAGTTTTTTTTTTACAGCTTTTTGGTATAAATGCTGACAAACTGTGGAACAAAGAACTCATGTTGCGGTGCTAAAGGAAATGGGTACGGTGGCCGACAGGTGCAAACGCGCTGCAAATACAGAAACAAACTTCCCATCACTTCTGTTCTTCTCACCATTGCCTTTCTCTCAGGTAAAATCGCACCGCGGGCCCTAGAAACCCAGAGACCTCCGTTGTGTCAGTGAATTTGCCGGGTTTTCTTCTTGCAGTTGTCTTCATTTATGCAGCACGTTTCTGTATTTGCAGCGCGTTTGCACCTGTCGGCCACCGTAAATAGGTCCATATATAACAAATGTGAATTAAATACCAACATTTTTAATGGGAAACTTGCAGCAACTTTTTCTTTTCTTTTTCTTTTGGGAGAAAATTTCTTGTATAAATGATGATGAGCCAGACGAGGCTGAAAAACTGAAGAACCATGTAGAAAAACCACATAGTAAGACTTGATAACACCGTTATCCGGGCTTCTCAGGATAGAAAAGAAAAACATGTCTGAGTGAAGAAAACCATGAATCTGCATGTTTTCATAATGAAATCATGATAAAAAATGATAAAGCTGAAAGGTCTGGACCACACATCCAGACTCCAGCTGAATCCCTCTACTCTGAGCACTTCTTTACAAAACACCTTCACCATGACAAAGACTGAAGCGTGGGGCATGTCCTCAGTCCAGCCCTGCTGGTTTTTGGAAAGCCTGGAGGATGAAGTGTTGTTTCCAAGGCAGCAGGATGTTGACAGCAGTGTATCTTATGTTATGGCTCAGGGTGACATTGGAATAAAGAGCAGGTGACAGGCCAAACATGCCGCTTGGATCTCGTCATCTTATTTTTTCTTCACAGCCTTTAACAAACGACACCAACCTGTTACCGGAGGAGATTGAGAAGTCTTCACTCTACAGGGACCCGATAGATCCAGCCAAATGGTTTGGCATCAGGAAGGATGACACTGCACTGGGATATAGTAAGGTATGTAACATCCATGTTGAAGGAATAAACTTTTATATGATGTAAATGACACTGTCAGTTAGAGCTCTTCTCCATGTTTTGATGAACTCTTTGCTGTGATGGTCCTTCAGTAGCTTTTCTGATCTTTGAGCTTTCAGTCTGCTGAAAACTGTGGTAAAACTGTGGACCCAGTTTTACCTCCAACCTCCAGCGGTACAGGAATGTAAGCTGGTGGGTCGCCTGCAGAGTCCGAGGCAGGATCAGTTGTACAGACATTACAAAGCAAGGCAGCTTCATTAGTGCATCATGCTTGATGTACAAGACAATTCAAAGTGTTTCAACATTAAAACATCACAGTGGGTGCAGAGGATGCATTAAACTGTGCATTAATACACACTTTAAAAGAGCTAAAAAAATTCTACAAACTAGAATAAGAGATAAAATGCGGGAATGAAACGTTAGGAATTAATGGTGTGTCTGATAAAAGGCAGCAAATACGAAAGTTTTTAACCTTGGCCCAAGGCAGCAGAGTTCCTGCAGACCTGCAGGATTCTGGGAATTTGTTCCATGTGAGCAGCATAAACGGTGGTGATTTGACCCTGATGAGGAATCTGATTGGTTCGTAATGAATCAGGAGATCCTGATTGCTTTGTAAACTAACAGCAGTTTACAGTGATCCAGTCTTTAATTTGATCCAGTTGATCAGAGTTTGGATCGGACTGTAGTCTCCTATTGAGATGGTTATGTAGATATGTGTGTCATCAGCATAACTGTGGTAACATGTTTAGTTGTTTTTCAGAGTGGCAGCATGTAGATGTTGAACAGCAGTGGCCCCAGGATGGAGCCTTAGGGAACTCCACAGGTTATTTTGGTTCCTGCCTCAAACCAATTAAACCAATAAGTCCAACCCAGTCTTCCAACTGGTCTACTAAAATGTTCGGGTGGATCCAGTACGACCAGGACTGAAATGTTTCTGCTGTCTGTGCTTAAGCGGGTGTCGTTAAAGGCCTTAACTAGAGCAGTCTCAGTGCGGTGGATGAAAACCTGACAGGTGGACATCAGGACAGGTATTTAGTGTCAGGAAGTTGTGAAGCTGAAGGACAGCTTTCTTTGTTCTTTTATCTTTACATTTTGACTTGTTGTGACTGGGTTTTTTATATTGGTGTTTTACTCTTCGTAAGGTTAATTTATATCCCACTCTTCATGTTTGTGCATTTTTTTGTTCTTCTACGCCTGTTATTATGTTATGTTATGACCTCTCCTATGTTTTACTGCTAACAAATCTACCTTTGGGTATTAATAAAGTTATCTTGACCTTTTTCTACAGTCTTACTTAGAAAGGAGACTGGTTATCAGCTTGTAGCTGCTCAGTTCCACCTTTAATTGCCACTGCATTAAACAGGACCAGATGTGTTTTTGACCAAATATTTTAGGAAAACCACCAGTCTTCATGTGGTGTGACATTACATTATTACTGCTGTAGGTACATTTAGGCTTGCAAATCCCAGTGAAACTCTGCCAAAGTCAGGATCTGGTTTTCAGCCTATTTCTTTCATTTTCCTGGTCTGCTGATATAATTTCTGTCTGGATTTTTTTCAGAACCATTTGATTGTACTGATGTTGCTGGTTTTTGAGGCAACTGTGCATCGTCACCAAGCTCACCATTACCAACAGCTCCAGCGATCCCCACCTCTCATTCCCTCCCTCTTCCCTTCTGCTAAAAGAGACACTTTAGACAAAGGCCTCATACCTTGTGTCAAGTACCTGCTCAACTACGCCTTTTACAAGTTTGGATTGGAGGTGAGTGATTGGAGGAGGCTCGCAGGTGAGCACTGCCTGACCAGAAAATAAATCAGAATACTTCATTAATCTTGGAGGAAATTGTGTGTACCCAGTCGCTCCGTACCAAGGAAAAAGAAAGGATAAGATAAAAAAAAAAAAATCAAAATACAAAAAAAAATACAGATTAGTAGCAATATCTATATAAACAGATCCAGGATTAATCCTGCCAGTGAGTATAGTGTGATGGCCACAGGTAGGAAAGATTTCTTGTATGGTTCAGTGGAGCATTGAGATGGTATCAGTCTCTCACTGAACGTACACCTGTGACTGATCAGCAGGTTGTGAAGCAGGTGGCAGGTATTGTTCAGTACTGTCTTTATTATGGACAACATTTTCCTCTCTGACACCACCATCAGAGAGTCCAGCTCCATCCCCACCACGTTACTGGCTTTGTGGATCAGTGTGTTCAGTTTGATTGCAACCCTCACCCTGCTGCCCAGCATGCAGCAGCATAGAGGATAGCACTGGCCACCACAGACTCATAAAACATCCTGAGCAGCGTTTGGCAGATGTTAAACCACCTTTGCCGCCTCAACAAATAGAGACGACTCTGGCCCTTCTTGTAAAGTGCAGCAGTGTTCTTAACCCAGTCCAGTTTATTATCAATATGCACTCCAAGGTATCTGTAATCCTTCACCACTTTCACATTGATGCTCTGTATTAAAACAAGTGTCACTGGTGCTTTGGATTACCTAAAATCCACCAATGGTTCCTTGGTCTTTGTCACATAAAGATCCAGCTCACACCATGTGACAAAGGAGTCCACAGCAGCTGGATATTCCACCTCATCTCCTCCCCTGATACATCCACCTACAGCAGTCATCAGAAATTTTCTGAAGGTGGCAGGTCTCTGTGCAGTAGCTGCAGTCAGATGTGTAGAGGGTGAACAGAAAGGGGGAGAGGACAGTCCCTTGTGGTGCTCCATTGTTGCTGACCACTGTGTCCGACACACAGTGCTGCAGGTGCACATACTGTGGTCTTCCAGTCAGGTAGTCCACAATCCAGAACACCAAGGAATCCTCCACCTGCATCACTGTCAACTTCTCACCGTCGGCCTGATGGTACTGAATGCACTGGAAAAGTAAAAAAAAACACAACCCTCACAGTGCTCGCCTGCCGGTCCAGGTGGGTGTAGACACGATTGAGCAGGTAGATGATGGCATCCTCAACTCCAAGACGATGCTGGTATGGGAACTGATGGGGGTCCATATGTGCTCTAATGGTGGAGCTGATCTAGTATGAGTCTCTCAAGGATCTTTATGACATGTGAAGTCAGTGCCATGGGTCTGTAGTCCTGGGTGCCACTGGGACGTGGGGTCTTTGGTACAGGAACGTGGCATGACGCCTTACACCGCACTGGGACCCGTCAGACTCATCATGAAGATGTAGTGTAAGATTCCACAGAGCTGGGAGGCACAGGGTTTAAGGACACAGGGATTCACCCCATCCGGTCCTGCTGTCATGCCTGAGTCTTCTTAGCTGTTTCTCAACCTGATTACATGTGAAGCTGACAGGTGAAGGAGGTCAGGTCTATAACCGGAGGCAGAGGTGCAGTAGGAGAGGGAGGGAGAGAGGATGGTGTGGCGGTGGGTTTCAGGCTTGCTCTTGACCAGTTGGAAGGGGGTTGAGCAGTCGCTTCAAAGCATCCCTGTAATTTCTCCCAACGCCTCATCCGACCATCTCCTAACAGCACTTGTGGTCACCAGCTGCCTCTTCACAACAGGCGCATAGCATGAAGACAGATGGATGAGGTTGTGGTCTGATCTACCCAGTGGGGGAAAGGGGGAGGAACTGTTGGCATCTTTAGTATTTGCATACAACAGGTCTAAAGTTCTCTCCTCTCTGGGGGGACAGTCCACGTACTGCACAAAGTTTGACAGTGTAGTGTCCATGGAGACATGGTTGAAGTCACCCGAGATCACAATTAAAGCACTTGGGTTTTGAGTCTGTAACCGGGTGATGGTAGCATGAACCGTGTCACATGCAGCAGTGGGGTTGGCAGAAGGAGGGACATAAACCACCACTTGGATGACATGGGATGTTTCCTATGCATATAATATGGTCTAAGACCAACAGTACACAGTTTAGTGTACAGTCCACAGCTTCGCTCTTTGATGGTTATGTGGGTGGGTCTACACCACCGGTTGTTGACAAGAACAGCAAGCCCCCGCCTCCCTGGCCTGGACAGTGTGAAAGCCAGCGATGGATAGGTTGTCATCAGGAATATTCTGATGCAGTTATGTCTCCACAAAGCACATGAAGCTACACTCCCGATACTCCCTCTGACTCCGGGTTAGTGCTGTCAGCTTGTCCATCTTATTTGCCAGTGACCTCACGTTCTAAAAGACGGGAGACACGGCTTGTACCTTTTCCTCTCTGTACGCCTCTGCTGTCTCGCCGCCTCCCTCTTTCTTTTCTTCTGTCCTTCTCCTCTGCATCCTCAGTGTGTTTCCTCCAGTTTTCAGCCGGTAAGTCCATGGGTCTGTGTGCTAGTCCAACCAGCTTCATGGCAATCAGCTGATCCCTGGAGTAAACAAAGCAAGTGGCGTGTACTCGCTGCGCTGTCCCAACTCACCATGAAAGTAACCCGTTTTATACCGGGTGCATGTGTGTCATGTTACGCGGCGCTACACTAAATTTACTCGCCAAGTCTATTTTTGACGCTTCTTGCACCCATAATGTGTCATTTCCACAGTTCAGATAGAAATCAGACACGGGAACAGTGTAAAAGCTTCCGGTATTTTTTTAAAAAAAAAGCCCCAGTGCAGATTTGTGCTGCTGAACCATAAAAACATGATGTGTTTAACCGGTCAGAGGGTCTCAGTGTTTTTTTTGTTTTTTTTTTGTCATCATAGACGACGAGGCATTTATCCTTGAAGTGGAGAATCACAAGTTCTCCACTTCTCCTGTGATTTTGTGATCTTGCAGATCCTGCTAGGTGGACTGCACTCGTGGGCGCTCCACACCTGACACGCTCCTGGTATAAAATGCCGCGTCACGCAGGTCGGAACAAAACCACAGTGCAGCTGTAATGTGATGCACATGCGCCAAGTATAAAGGAGGGGTAAAAGTTCTGCCGCAATATAAAGTACAAAAACTCTCTCAACCCATATATTGAGAGGGCAGCTACTTATGGCCAATAAAACAATACGTACAAAGAAAAAGTAAAATAAAGAAAAAGTTAAAATTACAGAGCGACTGAAAAGGCTGCATACCTTTTAGCGCATGCGCTAAAGATGGAAATGTATTAGCATCATCTTTTAACTCTTTGACACCTGTTGTCACAAATTTGCAATAAAGTACTTCTAACCTCTTTTCAATTTGTTTCTTTTTATCTATTTATTCATTTTATTTATAATTATATAAGTATTTGTTTTTACATTATTCCTTATTTTTATGTATTTGTTATTAATTTATTTCTTATATAATTGTATTTTGATCCAGTCTTTTTTTTCTATCTTTATTTTGTTTATATCTAATTGTAAATAAATTTAGACATTACAGGTTAAAAGAGAGATTATCCTCTATGAGGGTTTAATCTGGAAAAACAATCATCATTTTCTTCTTTTTTTTTTTTTTTACTTTGATTTTAATCTTTAAACATGTCTCCCTTTATAAAAAAGATTTGCTTCCTGATGACGGTGAATGTGATTGGCCAGCGAATGAACTTTTTAGTGATAATCCATGGCTGCTGGATGGTGGCCATCTTGGTGAAGCGGCGGCGAGCAGCCATTGCCAGGATCTGGCCCAGATATTGTCTCTTCTTGTCCATCTTTATGATCTACCAGTATCTGCTGTGTGTAGGAATCCCACCTGTTCTCTGCATAGGTGAGCTCTAATTTAACTAAATATGTTACATCTCACCAATATCACCCAATCACTGGGAGTCCTGCCTCGTATGTGTGGACCAAACACCAAACTAGCACATCTGTTTTAATCTGAAGTTCCATCTATTGCGGAAATATTTGATTAAAAGAAAGTAGTTTGTTTTGTTATCAAGGAATTCCAGAAAACTGAAGTGTGGTAATGAGTCTAACCAGGTGTGTTTCCTGCAGACTACCCGTGGAGGTGGAACACTCCAGTTCTGATGAACTCAGCGCTCATTAAGTGGATCTACCTGCCCGACTTCTACACAGAGCCCAACTCCAGAAACCTGATAGGTTGGTTGGTCAGCATAATTATGATGATAATTATAATTACCATGATGAGGAGGATAATCATGAAGATAAGGATGATTATTATGATGATGATGAGGATGATCATTAGAATAATGATAATTATGATGAAGATGAGGATGATAATTATGATAATAACGATGATAAGGGTCATAATTATGATGAAGATAATTTGGATGATAATTATGATGATGAGAATAATGAGAATGATTATTATGATGATGAGGAGGGAGATAATTATGATTATGAAGAGTATGATTAATTATGATAATGATTATGATGATGATGATACTTATGATGATGATGATGATGAGGATGATCATTACGATAATGATAATTATGATGAAGATGAGGATGATAATTATGATAATAACGATGATAAGGGTCATAATTATGATGAAGATAATTTGGATGATAATTATGATGATGAGAATAATGAGAATGATAATTATGATGATGATGAAGAGTGATGTTTGTCCACAGCGGACTTTGTGCTGCTGATGTGTGTGTCACAGCAATGGAAGGTATTTGAGTGTGAACACACAGAGGAGTGGATGGTTCTAGCTGGAGAGAACTCCGATGATCCGGATCCGATGGAGGGTCGGCTGTTCAACCCAGCGCCCAACTTCACCAACTGCAGGTAAATTCAGAAGATCAGAGTCTGGACCTCAGTCACAACCAAGTTACAAACAAGATTATTTGATAAAACAAGCAGGTGAGTGATGGGTAACAAGCAGGTGAGTGATGGGTAACAAGCAGATGATTGACAGGTGTTCCAGGTGGTTCTGGATTCCTGTAGATTTATTCAGGTTTTGTGTTTTTTGTTTTCTGTACAAACACAATAAAAATCCAACATGACAGAGAAACAATTTAACCTCCATCTCTGTTTAATCTGTCTCTCCCTTCTCTGTCTCTCCCTCCCTGTCTGTCCTCTGCAGGAGTTACCTGGATATGGCTAAAGTCCTGGTGTTCCGGTACCTCTTCTGGTTTGTACTGTCGGTAGTCTTCATCACAGGGGCCACCAGGATCTCAGTGTTTGGTCTGGGCTACCTGCTGGCCTCCTTCTTCTTCCTGCTGTTTGGAACAAAACTGATGATTAAACCCTCCAGAGGTCGTCTCATCCTGTGGGACTGTCTCATCATCTATAACGTGGCTGTCATCATATCTAAAAATGTCTTATCTGTGAGTATCTTCAACCACGGCAGCCTGATGATGCCGTGCTGTAACGTGGGCTGTGTGGACCCTCCATGGAAAGCTCAAATCTGTCCTGGTGTGTGTGTTTCAGATCCTGGCATGTGTGTTTGTCTTTGAGATGCAGACAGGATTCTGCTGGGTAATTCAGCTCTTCAGCCTGGTTTGCACCGTTAAAGGATACTATGACCGTGAGTATTAGAACCAGAGAGAATTCTTCAGCGAGCTGCAGCTGTTGCTGTTGGGAGCTTTTTGCTGGGACTGAGTTTAAATGCTGATGATGTCTCAGAAATACTGTTTTCATGTTTTCCTGAAGCTAATGGAGTGAGTGGCAGCACATGCAGCCTCCCAGTAGAAGAAGCTGGAATCATCTGGGACAGCTTCTGTTTTCTCTGCCTTTTGCTGCAGAGGCGGGTTTTCCTCAGTTTCTACTTCCTGCATGTGACAGCCGATCTGCAGGCGTCTGCCAAACAGGCATCCAGGTACAGTCCAGATGATGGACTGAAGCTGTGGGAGGGTCTGAACTGCTCCAGGCTTTCAGCCACATTTCACTGTCTTGTGGTCTGAATCATTCACCCTCAATGCAAAAACGCCTTTTAAAAATATTTAGAAATGATTTATAAACCTCATTATCCATCTTCTATCCCCAGTAGAAGATAAACAACACATCGAATGATGAAACAGACATTTTACCATGTGGTGGAAAATATGAGCTGATAGTGAATCTGATGCAGCAACATGTATTGTAAAAGTAGTTCCAGTTTGATGTGCAGCACGGTGGAAGAAGTAGTTCCAGGGTGATGTTCAGCACGGTGGAAAAAGTAGTTTCAGGGTGATGTTCAGCACGGTATAAAAGTAGTTCCAGGGTGGTGTTCAGCATGGTGTAGCATCTCTTCTTCTTCTAACATGTTTGGAAACGTCTGGGAAGTGAGGAGACCAGTTGCTGGAGTTCTAGGAGAGGAATGTTGTCCCATTCTGGTCTGATGCAGGATTCTAGCTGCTCTACAGTCCTGGACCTTTGTTGCTGGATTCCTGCTTCCATGATGCTCCAGATGTTGTGTACTGGTGAAAGGTCTGGACTGCAGGCAGGCCAGTTCAGCAGCCGGACTCTTCTCCTGTGAAGCCATGTTGCTGTGATGGATGCAGGATGTGGTTCAGCATCGTCTTGCTGAAATCTGCAAGGTCTTCCCTGAAAGAGACGTTGTCTGGATGGGAGCAGATGTTGCTCTAAAACCTCCATGTACTTTTCAGCATTGGTGGAGCTTCACAGATGTGGAAGCTGCCCACACCATAGGCACTAATGCAGCCCCATCCCATCAGAGATGCAGCTTTTCACCTGTCCACTGATAACAAGCTGGATGCTCCCTCTCCTCTTTAGTCTGCAGGACACGCCGTCCATGCTTTCCACAAACTAGTTCACATCTTCATCCAGGTTTCCACTTTGCCTCAGACCATTTTAAATGAGCTTTGGTCCAGAGAAGACGACGCTGGTTCTGGATCCTGTTCACATCTGGCTTCTTCTCTGCATGATGGATCTTTAACCTGCATTTGTGGGTTTCAGGGTGAACTGTGTTCACAGACAGTGGTTTCTGGAAGTCTTCCTGAGTCCATGCAGTGGTTTCCAGTAGAGAATCATGTCTGCTTTTAATGCAGATGATCACCAGCATCCAGCCTTGTCCCAGGCACACAGAGATTCCTTTTGATTCTCTGAATCTCCTGATGATATTCTACACTGTAGATGGTGGATCTTCAAAGTCTGAGGAACATTTTTCTCAAATTGTTCCACAGTTTTAGAGCCAGTTTGTCTCAGATTGGTGAACCTCTGTCCATCTTTCCATCTGAGAGACTCTGCCTCTCTGAAATGCTCCTTTTATACCAGTCATGTTACTGAGCTGCTGCCAGTTAACCTGATTAGTTGTCAAATGCTCCTCCAGGTGTTTCTGGTTTGTACCAGGTACTTTTCCAGCCTTTTGTTGCTCCTGTTCCAACTTTTTTTCCAGACATGTTGCTGCATCAGATTCACTCATATTTTCCATCACATGGTGAAATGTCTCCGTTTCATCATCTGATGTGTTGGTGATCTGCTACTGGGGATAAAATATGATCTGATGAGATTCTGGTTTTATTTACATTTTACAAGAGTTTTAATATCTTTGGATTAGGGATTGTATTATTATTATTATTTGAAAACTTATTTTCCATTTAATTGATAAATAGTTATTAGCAGGTATATTGAGACATTCCTAATATTCATGCAGGAATCTTGGTTCGTCTGTCTCTGCAGACAGAAATGTGATTTATTTACTGGAATGTTCCTTCTGCAGAGGGTTCGAGCTGTTCAGAGCCAGCATCATGAAGGATATCGAGTTCCACCGTCAGACTGAGAAGAAATCACTGTCACAGCTCAAGAGATCGTAAGTTTTTACCGTCTGAACACAGCTCCTGTCTGACGGTGCAGACTGAGACACAAAGTTTTCTCCTCCACATCTCGTCTTCTCACAGGATGCAGAGAATTCGCTCCAAGCAGCAGAAATACAGAGACGGCCACAAAAGCAGTGGGAAGCCCTCTGAAAGCCAGGCGTATGGTAGGAGAGCTCCTGGAAACTTCTTCTGTGTTTTCTTCACAGAGTGTGAACCGGGGATGAGTCTGCATCCAGGCTCTCGTCAGACCTTCTCATCCTCATCTCTGTTCCTTGTGTTTGTTCCTTCATCACCTGCAGTCTGATCTTCACTCACAAAGAGAAAAACAAGCATTTTTAGTGTCACACTTCTGCTGTTTTCTCTAGGAACTCAGACAGACCAGGATGGATCCAGGAAGAAGTGGTACCAGCCGTGGTTGGACCACGCTACAGGTACAGCTCTCAACACATGTGTTGCTGCCATTAAGAGTTTCTGAGGTAAACAAAGGACAAGGAGTTGGTTTTCAGTCATTTCATGAATAAACGCTGAGATAAATGATGAGTAAAACAGAAGGTTGAGCCTCATGATTTTCTCTCATATTCAGTCTGTTGA
Organism: Melanotaenia boesemani; assembly: GCF_017639745.1. Taxonomy (NCBI): domain Eukaryota; kingdom Metazoa; phylum Chordata; class Actinopteri; order Atheriniformes; family Melanotaeniidae; genus Melanotaenia; species Melanotaenia boesemani. The sequence continues at coordinate 3,758,073 of NC_055697.1, forward strand.
CAGACTAAGAATAAAGGTGTTGGCGGATGGTGACAGGTGTAGTTTTTAATATGCAACATTAACATATGTTGTTACATGTCTCATATCGTTTGGATTCAACTGTAAATCTGCTGGCAGCTTTTGTAAGTCACCATCCAGACTGATATATGCTGCATGGAGCAGATCAGGAGGATGTTGCATCACCTGTTCCTTCTCCTCCCAGTCCTCCACTCAGGAGAGTACTACCTGTTTGAGTCAGACAGCGAGGATGAAGAGGAGCTGAGCGCTGAAGAAAAGAAGCCTCAGAAACAGTCTGCCTGCCAGGTCTGACACAGATACCTCTTCACCCCTTCGGTAAACAACATGTTCTGCAGAACTTATATGAGAATATGTGTGTGCAGTTAGCCCACCAGGCCTGGGTGACCAGCGTGAAAGCAGCTCTGAGAGAACGTCAGAGACACCAGAGACGTCTGAAGAAGACCGAGACGAAGGGACAGCGGGAGGTCATCAAAGGTCAGACATCTCTTCATCCTAAAAGCTGGAAAACATGGAAATCATCCTCATAATGTGTCTGTTAAATATGGATGTTTAACCCTTAAACCCAGCGTTGGGAATGTTCATTTTCTACATGAACTAGTTCGAAGTTCAGTTCACAGTTCTAAAAATGAACTAGTTCTTTTTCCTGATATGTTGCTGCGAGCTGTTACCCTCAGAATAAGGCTTTTTCCTCTTGTTGCCACCCATTCAGTCCACACTGATAGCCAGCTGCAGCTTTCACTCTACAGTATATTCTCCAAAAAATAATAATAAAATCAAATAAATGAGGAAAAACTTGATGCTTGAATGATTTTTTAAATTAGGAATTAAATAATCTGATGTATGAAACTAAAGAGATTCCTCAAAGTGTAAAACATTTAAACATTTATCTTTTAATTAAGTCACAATTGTTTGTTAATGTATTTCTTTTCTTTTCTTTTTTGCCCACAGAAAAATTTAAGTTTTAAAACTTGGGTCATAACAGTGCAAAATTCAGACCTTGAATAAGTAAAAACAAAAGAAAAATAAACAAACAAAAACAAAAAATAAGTTAAAAAGTCTCAGTCAGAGTCTAAGCCCATGGCCGCAAATAACTAACATATTAATAATAATAATAATAATAATTATTATTATTATTATTAAAGGAAAAAAGTCCAAAGTGTGCAGGGCCAAGCACAGTGTTACTTTCTGTCAAGCCTGAAAACTCATTATCTGAATGTAGATCCTCTGGTCTCACTGGTCTCGCTGCTCTCTCCCTGCTGGATCTGCTGTTTCTTGCTTCCTGTAAAAACAAGATATGCTCTTCTGTTTTTAGGCAGCTCACTTTTGCACACCAACACACTCAACTCCACTCAACTCCACTGGCAACACACTGTACTTCTATAGCCAATAAACAGGACACAACAATAATTATTATACCTTCAAATCTTTTTGTTGGCATTCAAGATCAGCTGCTTCTCAAAGTTGGCATTTCCCAGCCGGGCCTAAATGAGACCAAACAAGAAACTTTTACATCATGATTACTGTGGCAGAAATGGTAACAGCTATCTGTATCAAAGGAATTGTGACCTGGAGCAGTCACTTCAATAATTTGACCAAATTTTTATGTTGAAAACTACAATTACTTTTAGCTGCATAAGCATTAGAATAATGTCACCAGGACAGAACTATGATTGAGGCTGGTATCTACTTATCACCGATGCACATTAATTAAGGAACATAAACACAGTTCGTCTTCCCTGAATATCGAACCACTGATGCCGAAGCCTGTACTGGAACGCTTGGGCGCCATGCCGTGTTGTGTTTTATGAACAGCCTTTGGAGCTTTGAAAACTGCATGTATCATCAAACCCATCTGTGGTTGGGGCATCTAAACAGGTGTCCACTTCAGGTTTTTCGAAAGCTGAGGTTTTCTGTTAAATCCGAAGAATGAAGCTGCAGGATCTTTCTTGTCCATTTCACCACTGGACTGGGCTGGACCTGAGTCTCTTGCAGCTGAGTAATCAGAGCTGAGGGTTTGAAATTCTCTTTTCAGCATCTGTACTGCATGTGTCTCCTCATCTTGGACACAGTCCAGCACGACTCTTGGCACCAGCATAGCGGAGAGTATGAGCTCCCTCTTCTCCAGAAACCAGCCAGCCTTGTGCGCAGTGACTGCAAGATGCTCTCTATGAGCGGACGGCATGTAATGAGACCCTCTGCAGCAGTGGGCTTCATGCTCTCATCCATCAGGTCATTCGTATGATGAGATGACGGCAACAGAGCTGCTGGACGCCATTATTTGGTTTTGGATAGTAGAGGAGCATGCCGTTGTTGTGTCTCATGATTTTTTAGTGACTTGCACATAACTTGAAAGGCTAGCTGGGTGCTTTATTTCAATATGCCATTTTAAGTTTGTTGTTGAAGACTTCTTGAGACCCGGTGGGCAAGGTTTACAAAAACATTAAGATTTTTCCCACCTGGATCATCACTGACCTTTTCAAAATATTATTTTAAGTGATCATAAGACGAGTTAGCACTGCCTTCTTTAGATTTTGCTTCCAATCTTTGCAGTTTGATGATTCATACACAGGCTGCGTTAGCTGATGTTGCCAGATTTAATGTGTTTTATGTTATTATATATTAAGGTGTGTTTTAGTTGGGATTTTGCCTGGAATGCTTCATGGCAATCTGGCAGTCTCTTGAGAGAACGGCGTTCACAATAACGTTCATCAGGCAGAAATACAGAACGTTCAGTTCACGTTCACCCAAAATGCAAAAGTGTTCATTCACAAAACTGGTTAAACCGCCATCAGATCTCCCCGAGGTCTACCTCCTCCTCCACCACCAGGAGCGGTAGTGTGCAGCTCTGTGGGGTAAACCGTGATGGATAGCTACCATTTAGGTGATCTACGGAAGTTTTCCAGGCATTCCTATCCCGTCCAGCAGGTTTACAATCCAGCCACTAAATGTAGTTTTATTCAGAAACTCGATCTGGTAAGTCCACAATGATCCATGATAACAGCATTATTTATCACATTTCATCATAAAAAGATCACTATCACTACTATGTTGCTAAGAGACCTCTATTTAGACCTGGACATGATGATGAAGCCACTTCCTGTCAATCTTTTCACCAATCAGAGAGCTTAGATTGACGGTAACGTCCAATCAGGAGCAGCCAAAGATCAACCAGTGAGCAGAAAGTTCTATGTGTGTGAAAAGAAGAAAAATAATGCTCCTCTATGGCTGGAATAAAGCCAAGAAGACGTTTCTGATGCACGGTGGCGCCACAAAGCAGCTGAGTTGGAGTTGGTTTAGTGAGGATAGCAGGTAAATAGTAGCAGGAATAACTGGAAATGAGGAAAAAGTGGAAACATGGAAATAGTTTCTGTTGTGTGTTTGTTTCAATAACAATATTTTTTCTCCTGAAACTGTTGGTCTGTGTGTTATTTCTACAAAGTTCTGTTAGTTGTAACAGTTACAGCAAACTGGACCACAGAAAATATCAGGACAGAGGGTTGGTAAGAAAACAGATTTATTGTAAGGTAATGAATAGTTTTCAGGTAACCCAGGTCTGGTCACGTCGCCCACTAGCCTTTGAGAACAACAGATCCATCCCTAACCCTAACCCAAAATGGGGAAGGGTGAATTCTGGTGCTTACATACCGGTCGAGGAAATGGAGGAAGCAGGGAGAACTCTGTACCGGGAGGGCGGTAAGAGGTCCACTGAGGCTGTGGTGTGGTGTGAGTTGAGCAAGGTAGGGTGATAAGGCTGAGGGTAAAAACAGATTAGTCAGGCCTTAGATCCGTACGTGAGGTCCACTGAATCTTCTGGGGGAGAAAGAAAGGAGGACAAGTTGTGTTAGGTGTATGTCCGATTCCAGATCCAATATCCAGATCCACATCCGAAATCCTATATCCAAATCCAATAATCCAAATCCAATAAGACAGTCCAAGGGTCAATACACCGACAGAATCCAAAACAACAGAAAGCAGAGTTACCAGACAGGGGGCAGACAGAATCAGGAAATCTTGGTCAGAATACAAGTTGGAGGTCAGAACACAGGCAAGCAAGCAGGTAACATGGTCTGGAAACGTGCAGGGTTAACCGAGACGATCTGGCAGAGAACTGTAGTCAAGCACTGGTATATAAAGCGCACCGCGCAGGTGGAGCGCATCAATAATCAGCGGTGCTCTGAAGGAGGGATACCTTCGGGGACGACTGGGAGATCCAGACTACCAGCAAATACCGTGACAGTTAGTAATAAATTCTGCTTTCTTCTTCCGATCGGCCTTTATGCTGCTATATCTATTCATACATTCATTTAACATCATTTTAGCCTCTTAATCTGACAGCTTCTACAAACTGGTTTATACTGGGATTAAAGTGATCTCTGATTGGATGTTAACTTGACTCCACAGACTCATCAGATTCCACTGGGAGATTTTTTATTCAAGATGGAAAATGGAATATGATGATGATGAAGTCATATAATAAGATAGAAGTGTGTGTGTGTGTTTGTGTGTGTGTGTAGGTGGAGAGGATGATGTTTTTGAGGAGAACGGCATGAAGGACAAGATGGAGGAGGAGCTGGAGGAACCAGAGTCAGGTAGCGTCGCTACGATGTTCTTGTTTCTTTTTCATTAATTCTGTTTCGTTTCTTCCAGTTCACAACAAAGTCGTCTAAAGCTACGTTTACAGACACAGTCCAGCCGAATTCACTGTAGTCCAGTTGTAATCCAATTAAAACAGATCCATTATCAGATCCACATTCATGCAGTTTATAATAACGGTCTTCATAAAATAATGACAGAGCTACGGAAACTCAGAACTTCTCTTTGATTCAATCCTCCAACCTGAGCTGCACGAGGAGACAGTGGAAAACCTCCATCAGAACCAGAACCAGGAAGGAAAACCTCCATCAGAACCAGAACCAGTAAGGAAAGGAAAACCTCCATCAGGACCAGAACCAGGAAGGAAAACCTCCATCAGAACCAGAACCAGGAAGGGAAGGAAAACCTCCATCAGAACCAGGACCAGGAAGGTAAACTTCAATCACGACCAGAACTATGAAGGAAAACCTCCATCAAAACCAGAACCAGGAAGGAAAACCTCCATCAGGACCTGGACCAGGAGGGAAAACCTCCATCAGAACCAGGACCAGGAAGGAAAACCTCCATCAGAACCAGAACCAGGAAGGTAAACTTCAATCACGACCAGAACTATGAAGGAAAACCTCCATCAAAACCAGAACCAGGAAGGAAAACCTCCATCAGGACCAGAACCAGAAAGGAAAACATCCTTTAGGACCAGGACCAGGAAGGAAAACCTCCATGAGAAGAAGAACCGGGAAGGAAAACCTTCTTCAGGACCAGAACCAGGAAGGAAAACCTCCATCAGAAGAAGAACCGGGAAGGAAAACCTTCATCAGACACAGAAATCTGGAAATCAAAGGGGGATGAAATGAAAGCAAGGTTTCAAAATTCATCCCAGAGAGAAATGATTTAACCTTTGACAGCTGCCTTAAATGTTAAAAGGAAGACTTAACAGTCCTGATTTGGCTGTCCAATTTAAAACCCAGATTGATAATGGTTGGTTTAAAATATTCTGTTAGGTGTTCCAAATGAACAGAGGTGGACTTACAGGGGCCACTTGGTCCAAACATTGTCACTTCGGCTTTCTTCCTTTTAAACTTAAACAAATAAAAAAATAGGCCCAACCAAGCTTTAATATCCTCTAAGCAGTCCAAGAGAGGTCTTACCAAGGAACCATCCTTTCTCTTTAAAGGCTGGTAAATCTGGCTGCCATCAGCATAGCAATGGACTGCAGATCCATGCTTTTCTATGGATGGAACCCAAACGCAAGAAATACAGTGAATAAAGCAGTGGGTTTAGAATTGAGCCCTGTGGGACTCCACATGACAGAGAAGCACACGATGATTCACCTATCCACCAGATAAGGCCTGAACTAATCATGCGCTGTGTCACAAATGCCCACAAGCTAATACAAGCAGGATATTAAAATTTTGTGGTCCACTGTGTCAAAGGCAGCAGTTGGGTCAAGCAAAACCAGAACAACAGAGTCACCTGAACCACATGCCAAGGAGATATCATTAAATGATGATAAATGTGTCTGATTCAGTGCTTTAAAACCTGACTAAAAATCTTCAGTGTGACATATTTATCCAAAAATAATTGGAATTGGCAGAATTCAATCTTCTCTTTTGTCAAGAAAAGGGAAGCTTAGAAATTGATCTCTGATTAGCTAACACAAAGTGGTCAAGACCGGGTTTTTGAGCAAAGGTGGCACCACTGCATGTTTAGGCAGGCCAAGTTTATCTGTACGTCACATTTCATGTCCTGTACAAGACAATTCAAAGTACTTTACATAAATCATTAAAAGCATCACAGCGGGGAGCAGGAAGCAATAAATGTGTATTAAAAACAAACTTTAAAAGAAATTAAATAAAAACAGAAGGAAAAAAGCTAAAATAAAATAGATCAAATAGAAATAAAGTTCCAGTGTGGGGAATTAACAGCTGTTCTGATAAAAGGCAGCAAATAGAAACGTTTTTAACCCTGATGTAAAACTGACGAGTCAGCAGACCTGCAGTTTTTTGGGAGTTTGTTCCACATGTGAGGAGCGTAAAAGCTGAACGCTGCCTCTCCATGTTTAGTTCTGACTCTGGGAATAGAAAGTAGACCTGACCCTGATGACCTGAGGGATCTGGTTGGTTCATAATGAACCAGAAGATCCTGAATGGATTCTGGTCCTAAACCATTCAGGTCTTTTTAAACTAACAGCAGGATTTTGAAGTCAGTTATTTGCCAGACAGAAAGCCAGTGTAAAGATCTGAGGACTGGAGTTGTAGGATCTACTTTCCTGGTCCTAGTGAGGACTGGAGCAGCAGCGTTCTGGACTAACTGCAGCTGTCTGATGGACTTTTTAGGGAGACCTGTGAGGACAGCATTACAGTAGTCCAGTCTACTAAAGATAAATGCATGGACCTGTTTTTCTAAATCCTGCTGAGTCATCAGTCCTTTAATCCTCCAGATGTTTTCAGAAGTGATAACAGGCCGACTTCACAACTGTCTTAATATAACTGCTAAAATCCAGGTCTGAGTCCAGGACTACTCCCAGATTTCTGGCTTGGTTGTTAGTTTTGAACTTAGCTGTTTAATGCTGAGTGTTGACTTTTAATCTTTCTTTCTTGGCTCCAAAAACTATTATTTCAGTTTTGTCTTCATTTTACCGAAGAAAGTTCTGGCACATCCAATCTTTAATCTGATCCATGCAGTTGATCAGAGTTTGGATCGGACTGTAGTCTCCTGGTGGGATGGTTATATAGATTTGTATGTCATCAGCATAACTGTGGTAACATTTAGTTGTTTTTCATAATGTGAGCGAGTGGCAGCATGTAGATGTTGAACAGCAGTGGCTCCAGGATGGAGCCTTGGGGAACTCCACAGGTTATTTTGGTTCACTCAGATTTATAGTTACCTATAGACACAAAGTAGTCCCTGTCTTTTAAATAAGACTTAGACCAATTAGAAAGTCCAACACAGTTTTCCAACCGGTCTAGTGAAATGTTCTGGTCGACCAGAGAACAGATTACGGTTAGCTAGAACACATTGTGCTATATTTGGGATCACGAGGACCAGGATCATGGAGGGAGCCCAAGGGCTCAAGACAACACATCACATCCTCTAACAAGAGAGGGAGTCCTGTTAAATGTGAGACTGTGTTGTCCTCCAGTTCATGGGGAGATGGTTCAGAAGATCCTGGACATCCTGCGCTTCTTGTGGGCCATTGTTCTGGCCATGGTGGATGGACTGACACAGTGGCTGGACCTGCTGACCAAACAATACAGAGACACATCCACGGTCCTGTGCAACGAACGTTACTTCATCCTACACAAAGTCCAGCAGGTAACGCTGCATCACTCTGGTTCTTAGCTTTCATCTGCTGTGGTGAAGGTTGTATCGTCATTATCTCTCTGATGGTTGCAGCACCGTGCAGCAGAGTCCACAGATGATGGACTGTCTCAGACCAGTGAGAGCTCCACACTAGAAACCTGTTTGGATGATGCTGATGCAGAGAGCAGGTAGGAGGGATGAAACGCTGATGATGATGTTTCTCAGACTGAATTGTTGCAGGTTTTCATCTGTTCTACATCATCAGCAGGACTGAGGCAGGACAGTCCACCCTCAGGTCCACCGTCTGTCTCCTGAGTACAGATCCCCCATCCAGCTGGACCGGGTCACCACCAGAACCACAACACAGACACTCCAGAACCGCCAGTGAGCTCCTATCAGACAGGTAAGCTCAGGCTCTGGCCTAATGATCTGGGTCTTCCAGGACCAGCAGTTCTGGGGATGAAACCGCCTCTCTCTGTGTTCAGGCAGTTTAGTGTGGAGGAGCTGGAGCAGAGCAGGGAGTTCTTCCAGAACCAGAACCGGCTGCTGAGGCTGCTGCTCTCTATGTACACCCTGCTGTCGGCCAACTCGGAGCTGTTGTGTTATTTCATCATGGTGCTGAACAACGTGGTCAGCGCCTCCATCATCTCGCTCTTCCTGCCCATGCTGGTCTTCCTGTGGGCCATGCTGTCTGTTCCCAGGCCCACCAAGAGGTTCTGGATGACAGCCATCGTCTACACAGAGGTACAAACGCTGAGGGACACTTAATGCCTTTATCCACCTTCTGCTCCTTTAACATTCTCTTGTAGCCTTCATCCACCTTCTCCTCCTTTAACCTTCTGTTGTAGCCTTCACCCACCTTCTCCTCCTTTAACTTTCTCCTGTAGCCTTCACCCACCTTCTCCTCCTTTAACTTTTTCCTGTAGCCTTCACCCACCTTCTCCTCCTTTAACCTTCTCCTGTAGCCTTCACCCACCTTCTCCTCCTTTAACCTTCTCCTGCAGCCTTCATCCACCTTCTGTTACGGAAGCTGGTTTCATGATAAACTGGCAGAATTCTGAGCAATGCTGACATTTAACATAGTAAACAGGAAGTGATCATCAGTCTGATCTGCTCCTCCTCCTCCAGGTGATGGTGGTGGTCAAATACATCTTCCAGTTCGGCTTCTTTCCCTGGAACAGTGTTTATGAGATGACCATGAATAAAGACAACCCTTTCTTCCCACCGCGGATTCTTGGCCTGGAGAAGACTGACAACTACATCAGATATGATCTTCTTCAGCTGCTGGCGCTCTTCTTCCACAGATCCCTGCTCATGGTCAGTTCCTGTCTGGATGGACATATTTACATCAGATATTATTCACTTCATCGTGATTGTTTGTGTTGATTATTTTTGCAATGTTCCAGGAAATTTAGGAATAGATGTCAACATTTAAGATGAGAACAAATATGAGTCAAAACAGGGATGGAGCTGGGGGGGGGGGGTTACATGATCTCTCAGCACAACTCACCCCTAATGCGTAGTACACACACACACACACATACATTACATGGTTTGTATTTATATAGCCCTTTTACCCAATGCACTTTACAATATACATCACACTCACCCATTCACACACTGATGCGGATGCAAAGCGCTAACCACGACCCATTGGGAGCAATTCGGGGTTCGGTGCCTCAACATGAGCCCGACAGGCCAAGGATCGAACCAGCAACCCTCAAGCTACAAGACAACCATTCTACCCACTGAGCCACGCCATCCCACATATACTAGTTGCTGGTGTGTTCATTGCTGTTCATGGTTTTTCCAGGTTTTCCTCTCCCAGGTGCTCCTGTAGATGGTCTGTAGATGGTCTGCTGGTCTCTAGAAGCCTTCAGGATGTTTACTGCTTCTTTCCAGGTGCAGCAGCTGTTCAGTTTCTCCGCTTCACTCTGATTGCAGCTGTTTTGGTTTGTTTTCTACCTTTTGTTTTGTTCTTCCTTTTTCTATCTTTTCTTTTCCTATTTCTCCTTTATCCACCTTTTTCCTTCTGTTTCTCCGGTCCAGCAGTTAGAAGCAAAAATGTATTTTAAAATAATAATAAAGAAGAACATTTAGGTTTTAAGGGGAGCCCCATATCCAGAAGCTCCTCTTGGCAGAGTAAATTAGTTCAGCTCAACATGGCAGCCAGACCATCATCCTGCTGCCACCATGCTGGACAGGGTAGAGAAAATGTGGAGAAATAGATCCTGGAACCAGTCTGTTTAGTAGAGGAATATATGAGAATGTAATATAAGAAAATGAGATTTTTCTGACTTTTTAGTAAGGAGGAAGGACACATATCAGACCCCAGACCCAGTATCAGCTGCCCCAAAGCTCCCAATGTGGAGCTAGCAACACCAGGAGCCAGTCTACCACCAGACAGTAGACCAGAACCAATCCCCCTACTTCCACATCAGGATCTACATTCTGCATCCAAAACCACCAACTTAACTTCTGTGGACCTTGTTGCTGATCCAGATCAATAATGTAAAGATGTTTTATTCGCCATGTCTCTCTGACGTGACCACAGTTATCACAGCAGAGTTAGCAAGAGGACCACAACCATCTCCTTTATTACTCAATCACCCCCTGGTAAAGTCTGGACCCCCCTGACAAACTCTGGACCCCCTGGTAAAGTCTGGACCCCCCTGACAAACTCTGGACCCCCTGGTAAAGTCTGGGCTACTCCCTGGAACCCCCATGCATTACAATGCAGCTCCACCAGTGGTCAGAAACACTGTGGGGATTTTCTTTAACATCTTCTTTTGGTTTGGAGTTGTTTACCTGTGATAGAAGACGAAATATGAGCCTAACCCATTCACACACAGGGGCTGATCCAGGTTTGTTGAGACCTCTCAGCAGAAGAAAGGGGTGGGAATTCTAACCTCATTACAAATCTACATGAAGATGTCACACACGTGACACCTTGTTGTTAGATTTGCTAAAGTTCATCCACAGCTCACTTTTCCTTGAGATCTAATAATGTTCACGAATAATCAGAGTTACTGTGTGTCTGAGTGGTGTTTTCACTGTGTGTACAGAAGTATGGTCTATGGGACCACGAGGGCCCGCTGGAGGACCAGAGCCCTTCATCAGAGAGTGCAGAAAACACCAGAGGAGGAGATGAAGATGTAAAGAGCAATGGTGAAAGTCAGGAAGGGAAGACAGAGAATAACATCAGCTCAGCATCCACCCTGGAGAACCTGGATGTTACTGAGATTAACTCTCTTGAAAAGGTTGGTAGAAAAACGACTGATTATTTTCTGGCTCATCTGGAGGCTGGGGCTTCTCACTGTGGTACTTTTTATTTCCTTCTTCACCAATCAGGGTTATGTGGACTTTGCTGAACCAAGTACCAGTTCAGCTGCTACACCTGGACCACCTCCTGCTACTGAAACAGAGCCCACCGGGTCAAAGGGTGGACTGGGGAGTAAGAACAAAGACCTAGAGGAAAATATGGAAAGAGATGGAGATCAGGTGAAGTTGGAAGTCCCAAAGAAACGCAGCGGCATCCGATTCCGCAAAAAAAACAAAGAAATCCAAAGAAGGTGGTAAGAAAGGTTGGTATCTTCATCTCCTGACTTTAGCTGGACCGAACCTTCTCACTGGGAATCCATCAGTGGTTCTGATTAGTCATATTAGTTATGGTGTCATGGATGACATCATGAACGTTGATATTTCATCCTGACACGTTTAACACAAATAACACCTGAAACCATCACAATATGGAATCAAGTCAGGAACCAAATCAGTAACTGAGCCAGTGATTGAGTCAGTAACTGAATCAGTAACTGAATCAGTAACTGAATCAGTAATCAAGTTAATGACTGAATCAGTAACCAAATCAGTAACCAAGTCAGGAGGCAAATCAGTAATTGAGTCACTAATTGAGTCAGTAACTGAATCAGTAACCGAGTCAGGGAACCGAGTTAGGAACCAGATCAGTAACTGAGTCAGTGATTGAGTCAGTAACTGAATCAGTAATTGAGTCAATAAATGAATCAGTAACCAATGAGTCAGGAACCAAATTAGTAACTGAGTCAATAATCGAGTAAGTAACTGAATCAGTAACCGATTCACTAACTGAATCAGTAACTGAATCAGTAACCAAATCATTAATCGGATCAGGAACCAAGTCAAGAACTAAATCAGTAACTCAGTCAGTAATCGAATCAGTAACTGAATCAGTAATTGAATCAGTAACTGAATAAGTAACCGAATCAGTAACCGAGTCAGGAACTAAGTCAGTAACTGAGTAGTTTTACTGCCGTCATCATTTCTGTTTCATATTCAACATTTTTTCTCATTTGCAGTTTGCCCTAAAAACTTTGAGAACTGTGGCGCTTCAAGAGTTAGCCTAGCTTTATTTTCTTTGCTTTGTTCTTCTTTTTTTGTTTGTTTGTTTGCTTGTTTTTTTGTTTGTTTGTTTGCTTGTTTTTTTGTTTGTTTGTTTTGTGTAATTTTAAAGTGTCTTTGTGTTTCTCAGTTTATTCTTTTTAATTCAATATCTTCCTGTTGCAGCCGAGTCCATAACCGAGGCTGCAGAAGCCAGTAAAGAACCAGTGAAGAAGAAGCTTAAAGGCAGAAGGAGAGAGGCGGCCAGCCTGAGGATGCTGGCTGTAGGACACAAGATAAAAAATCTCTTCACATCGGGGTGAGATGGATCACGTCATTGCGTGCACAAGTTGCTGTAGTTGTGTTAATAAGGACTTAAACAGCTGATCCAGCTGCAGTCACATGAGAAGGTGAGAGAACATTGGACTAGCATGGCCACTCTGATTTCCTCTGCAGGGTTCGGCGTGTGAGCAGGCCGGTTCAGAGCTTCTTCAGAAACATCACGCAGGCTGATTATCGAGCCGCCACTGATGTTTATGCCCTCATGTTCCTCACTGATGTCGTTGACTTCGTCATCATCATCTTCGGCTTCTGGGCTTTTGGGGTGAGAAACGATCAAAGAGCAGATTATAGAAAAAACGTTCTGATTACTGGTCACTCCTGCTTATTTTATTTCACTTTCAAATTTATTTATTTATCAAAATTATTCAATGAAATGTCTTAAACGTTCGATAACTGTTCTTACAGTATTTTCTTTCATTTTTTTAATTCATGAGAATAATCATGTACAGTAAAGAAACAGAAACAAGCAGAAATCATGGCAGGATGTTTGCCCTGAAAGATTCTTTAGGAAGCCGACAATCAGCCAGCCTCCGTCCATCATCCTCCTCCTCTTCATATCACTGTTTCACATCCACTGATCATAAACTCCTGCGTCATGTCCACCACAATGTGGCAGCCATATTGCAATCTCTCATATTTTCTCCACTTATTATTCTGCTTCTTCCTTTTCCATCACAAATTTCTGCATGTAACTTAAGCAGATTTAGGAAACAAGAACACATCAAAACATACAACTCAATCAAGACCCGTGCTATAACTTCTGCTAGAAATTCATCACAGTTCTTACAAAAATCCCCCTAAAATATAGGGTAATTTGTCCCATTGTAAATGAATAGGATTCAGAAAAGTCCAATTTGGAGTCCTGTAACTATGGCATACAATCACACAGATTTTCATCGAAGCTGAAAAAGGAAAAAATATATATATATATCTTTTTAAAAGCACATTTTGATATCTTTTATGGTTTTGACATAATCACAGTTCAAATTTAAAGAAATTTCTGAAACTGTCACGGATTTCACACTCCAGGGTGATGAATAGAATAGAATAGAAATACTTTTTTAATCCCTTCAGAGAGAGCCCTCAGGGAAATTTGGGTAAGTTTGGGTGATGATGTCATACACTCATCATAATTATTTAGAAAAAATTTCGAACAAGCTTCTCCCAGTTTCCCCAGTACATACACATTATTCATCACATTATGGGAAATTTTCACTTCTTTCATACATTATGACCATCGTCGCCATCCATTCATCCATCCATCCATCCATCCATCCATCCATCCATCCATCCATCTACTTTCTACTGCTTATCCAGAGTCGGGTCGCCGGGGCAGCTACCTAACCAGGGAAACCCAGACTTCCCTCTCCCCGGTCACATTCGCCAGCTCATCCGGGGGGATCCTGAGGCGTTTCCAGGCCAGCTGAGAGATGTAGTCCCTCCAGCGTGTCCTGGGTCTCCTCCCGGTGGGATGTGCCCCGGACACCTCACCAGGGAGGCATCCAGGAGGCATCCTGACCAGATGCCCGGGCCACCTCATCTGGCTCCTCTCAATGCGGAGGAGCAGCGACTCTATTCTACTTCTTCACCAGGATAGACCGATGCAGAGTCCACATCACTGCAGACGCCGCACCGATCCGCCTGATGATCTCCCGCTCCATCCTTCCCTCACTCATGGACAAGACCCAGAAATAGCTGAACTCCTCCACTTGGGGCAGGACCTCATTGCCAACCTGAAGAAAACACTCCATCATTTTGTGGCTCATTTATGTGTTCAGAAGACCCTTCTGCTGCTCACAGTTCAAGAATTCTTTCAACACAGCTCATCATTTCCCAGCAGTCACTGTTTGTTGCATTGAGCCTGAAATCAAACAAAATCTGAGCCTTTGTGACTGTTTCTGAGTGTCTCTGTGGGAGAGAGAAAACACTGTTGCCATAGCAACGTTAATCATCAGGCTCAATTCTGTTTGTCTTATTGGACTCATGCACTCACCTACCCTGTTCACCATAGCAACCAGTTACCCAGCTGCTCTTTCTTCCCAACTGACAAATTCCATCATGGCTGCCCTGATAATACATGTATTACGCCAGCCTATATGCATATCTTAGTGGGCAGTAGCTGTACTGTCACCCATAAAAATGTCTTCAGAAATGTTTAAGATGTTTTTATCTCTGTGATCTTCATTTGTTTTCCAAGTGGATTACATGACAAGTACAACAGCTTTAAAGTTATTTCCACAGAAAGAGAAGCAGCTTTACTAATCGGTAGGGCTGGGCGATTAATCGATAAAATCGATAAATCGAATTTTCCATTTCTGGAGATTTATTTTTATGAAAATCAGGATTTTTTTCCATAGTTAGTTAGCAGCAGACTTAGCCCTCCCTCCACACCAGAACTGTTTGTCTGACAGATTCTCAGTGAAGTGGTCCTTCACTCATGCCTGGGATTTAGCTGTGCCGTAACTGCAGTGAGAAATGCTGCTCTCTATGAGATGCAGAAGTCAACTTAACCCACAAACCCTGGTTAAGAGACAACCTTCATCAGGGGAATTATTCCTGCAGTGGATCCTGTATGATAAGGATCCAGATGGAAAGAGATCACGGATGCATCGTGGTATTGCATATTTCTATGTAAGAGTCGTATATATGGTGGAAAAGCTTATATGCTCAATTTTTGCTGGCATTCATCTATATAAACAAATAAATGTTTTTAATAAGTTTACTTATGTTTTGTAAAAGAAAAAAAAAATCTATTAAAATCGGAAATCGGATTTGGTTATAAAAAAATCAGAGATTTTATTTTTAGGCCATATCGCCCAGCCCTACTAATCGGTAACATATAAAGTAGAACATGAATACTGTAGAGAGCCTAACGTTTTCCTGTGGATGTTGTCCTTCCTGCAGAAACACAGTGCAGCAGCTGATATAGCCTCCACCCTGTCAGAGGACCAGGTTCCTGAGGCCTTCCTGGTCATGTTGCTAATCCAGTTCAGCACCATGATCATTGACAGAGCTCTGTACCTGCGCAAGGCTGTCCTGGGAAAACTCATCTTTCAGGTTCACATCATCAGCTATCATATTTCTCCTTCCTTATGTCATGAGGACTGTGTGTCGCACCAATAAGTTGATTTTCAGTTTTTTTGGAAATTCACTAATTAAAATCTGTCAAGTATGAAAACATGTAATTTGTGTTGCAGGTGACGATGAAGCAGCTTCCTTTGTCTTTAGTTTGAGAGGTTTTATTTTCTTGTTCTGCTCTGAACTCATCTTCCATCCTTCCTTCACTCCAGGTGATCCTTGTTTTTGGGATTCACTTCTGGATGTTTTTCATCCTGCCTGCTGTCACTGAAAGGTAACGTCAAACGATGATGATGATGATGATGGTGGTGATTATGGTGGTGATGATGGTAATGATGATGATAATGGTGGTGGTGGTGATGATGGTAGTGATGATGATAATGGTGGTGATGATGATAATGGTGGTGGTGGTGATGATGGTAGTGATGATGATAATGGTGGTGATGATGATAATGGTGGTGGTGGTGATGATGGTAGTGATGATGATAATGGTGGTGATGATGATAATGGTGGTGGTGGTGATGATGGTAGTGATGATGATAATGGTGGTGATGATGATAATGGTGGTGGTGGTGATGATGGTAGTGATGATGATAATGGTGGTGATGATGATGGTGATGATGAATTTCCTGTTAGCCTGTGTTCTGCAGTAACTTGTGTATTTTCATGTCTATTTCTTTTGATCATGTACAGCACACTGTGTTTCCGTATGTATGAAATGTGCTGTATAAATGCTGTTTTCTTGCATAATGAGCTGTTGTTTGTCACCTGTTTGTTCAGGATGTTCAGTCAGAATTTTGTGGCCCAGCTCTGGTACTTTGTGAAGTGTATCTACTTCGGCTTGTCAGCCTATCAGATCCGCTGTGGTTATCCTACCCGTATCCTTGGAAACTTCCTCACCAAGAAGTACAACCACCTGAACCTGTTCCTCTTCCAAGGGTAGGCTCTGTGTAATGTTGCTTTACTGCAGAAATCTGAGTTTTGAAGTCAGCAGGATGACGCCTTCATGTGTGTTTAGATTTCGTCTGGTCCCATTCTTGGTGGAGCTCCGAGCAGTGATGGACTGGGTCTGGACTGACACCACTCTGTCTCTGTCCAACTGGATGTGTGTGGAGGACATTTATGCCAACATCTTCATCATTAAATGCAGCCGTGAGACGGAGAAGGTGAGAAGAAGAGTTTTAAAGTAAGCCGAAACTCACTGAGGAATCGTTGAATCTCAGAGAAAATGATGACCATTGATGGAAATAACAACGTTAAAATAAATGCTGTTAATTTTTTTCAGTAACTGTTAATCTTACTAATGCATTACTGAGAATAAAAAGTTACTGGCAGCGCGTTATTATTCTAAGATGATATTAGTTTTAGTTTTGGGTGAACAGAAGTTTCAGATTTGTCTGACTATATTGTGCTGCTGCTACAGTGGAGAGGAGGCGGAGTGATATGGCTGAAACTGGAGAACACACTCAGTAGAAGAGCTTCCATGTTGTGCTGTGAACCGGTGTGAGCTAAGTGGGTCTGCACCATTTATCGCGGAGTGCTCACTCCATTTAAACCAGGCAATCAGCCGGGGCATCAGCTCAGGTCTGATGACTTGTTCGGTGTGAACGCCCCTTTTAACCACAGAACAAACCAATCAGAGTCTGTCGGCAGATAGAGAACTTTCCAGCCTGATAATAATGTTGATGTTTGGCCTTTATTTGTTCAGTAGATAAGTTCACACCAACATGATTCCTCAAACAACTTCTGCTGGTTTTATTTTTCTTTTCAGCATCTCTAGGCAGCGAAGTTCTGTTCCAGTCCAACTAATTGGATTGGAGCAGAAGGGGAAGGCTGGAAAGATGGCTGACCGTCTGCCTCTGCTCCTTTTCTCTATGTTGTCAGAGAGCTGAAATGGTTTTTAATACGGTAGGGCCTGGTCTTGTGGTTCTTATCAATACCTGCCTTAGTCTAGGAACCGTCCCAGCTGCTCTTAACCATGCTGTGGTTAGATCTTTTCTTAAAAAGCCTAATCTTGACTTCTCAGTGTTATTAAAGTTTAGACCTGTTTCCCACCTGTCCTTTCGGTCTAAAGTTATAAAAAAAAGTTGTTTTTTAACAGTTAAAGTCCTTTCTGGAAAAAAGTCTGAGTTCAGGTCTCATCACAGCACTGAGTCTGTACTGCTAAAGGTGCATAACGATATTTCGTTGTCTGTTGTCCGGTTGCCTTGGTGCTGATGGATCATACAGCAGCCTTTGACGCGGTGGACTGTACGGTCCTCCTGTCACAGCTGGAGCACTACGTCGGCATCCATGGCACAGCACTGAAGGGGTTCTGGTCATTTTTATCTAATACAATTTTTGCTGTGAGGATTTGTCTTCTTCCTGTGCTTTGCTCTCCTGTGGGTTTCCATCAAGTTCTATTCTTGGCCCTGTTTTGTTTAAATTATACATGATACTGCTGGGGTCGATCATAGCCAGGCACAATGTTTCTTTTCATTGTTTTTCAGATGGCTTGTTAATCTATCTGCCACTGAAGCCCAGTAACGTACAGAGCACTTTGTGTGACTGCATTGCTGATATCAAGCAGTGGTTAGCCCAAACTTTCTACTCCTAAATGAGGACATGAGTATTATGTTTGATGACACAGTATCAAGTGGATTTGCCACCTTGCCTTTAACACCAGGTCTGCCAGGAATTCAGGAGTTATTTTTAGCCCCATGAAGTTTGACAAACAAATAGATAATGTTGTCAAGATGTCTTCTGGGCAAAGTTAAAATACTTCTGAACCGCCATGACCTTGAAAAAGCTATCCATGCTCTAATTGGCTCTAGATTAGACTACTGTAATGCTCTGTATGTTGGTGTCTCCGAGTCTTCCCTTAGCCGCCTTCAGCTGGTGTAAAATGCAGCTGCCCAGATTTTAACTGGTACCAAGAGAAGGGAGCACATCATACCTATCCTTTACTCTGTCCACTGGCTTCCAGTCCATTTTAGAACTGATTTCAAGCTTTTAATATTTTTAAAGCTCTTAATGGCCTCACCCCATCTTATTTATCTGAGATGCTAACTGTTCATGAGTGTGGCAGGGCTCTGAGGTTGTCTAACCAGCTTCTGCTGTGCACTTTGCAGATACAACCTGAAAGAAACATGTACAAAATTATGGCTTTATTATTAACTTTCTATGACCTGAAAGATCAATGTCTCTTGTTTTGGTAAAGCTTCTTTCCACCAGCAAACGCTTTCCTCTCCACAAACTCCTCCTCACTGCTCGTCATCACCTCTCCCCGGGTGCCCACCCAGCTGACAGTGAAGGAGCAGACTCACTTCTCCCTGGGTCACTGCCCTGCTGACGGTAAAGCAGCGGACCCAGTCAGTGTGTGCAGCCACACACACATAAACGACCAGGAGATGCAGCAACGGAGTCCAGAGAAAACAGGAAGAGTTTTAATCTGGAACCACAGCTGTCACCTTTCCCTCATAGAGAAGAGACGAAAACGTTCTGAGAAAATATTCATCATAACCAGAAACGTTTTTGTCATGGTAGCTGTAAGTAGGTAGAATCAGGTGAAGCTCCACCTGAGGAGGAGACGAAGACGCGACATCCGGCAGTCTGAGATCAGGATTTTTCTGTTAGTGATTTATTCCATTAGGCTTCCAACAGTGGCTGTTTGGAGGCTGCGTTGAGCCTGAAAGCATGAAATTGTCATAGCAACGTTAACCATCGGGCTCAGAAGACATCGTCATAGCAATGTTAACATATAGATTAAGTTCTGTGTGTTTTATAGGAATCGCACACACCTCCCAAATTCAGTCACACATATTGATGCATAGCAACATTTATTTAATGAATTA
The DNA here is from genome assembly GCF_017639745.1 of Melanotaenia boesemani. Classification (NCBI taxonomy): domain Eukaryota; kingdom Metazoa; phylum Chordata; class Actinopteri; order Atheriniformes; family Melanotaeniidae; genus Melanotaenia; species Melanotaenia boesemani. The sequence goes on from NC_055697.1 coordinate 3,777,599, forward strand.
ACTACACAGCCGTGTCCACACACACACACACACACACACACACACACACACACACACACACCTTGTGTTCCTCCTGTTCCCCTTCAAAGTCAGGTGGTCTTGATTTTCTAAGTCATAGAAAATCCATCATGGCTGCCCTGTGGGACCTGTATCATCTAACCCACTGATACTCAATTCGGTCCTACGAGGGCCGCAATCCAGCAGGTTTTCCATGTATCCCTGCACCAACACACCTGAGTCAAATTAATGAGTCATTGTGTAGAAACTGATTGGCTGTTAGAGCCACCTAATTTGACTCAGGTGTGTTGGTGCAGGGATACATGGAAAACCTGCTGGATTGCGGCCCTCGTAGGACCGAATTGAGTATCAGTGATCTAACCCCTGTTTACTTTCTCTATTCCTCTTCCTCCTGGGAGAATGGGACCCCTCCCGCAGTGGTCAGGGTCCACAAACATTAAATCTCCATCCTTCAAACGCCACAATGGACATGACAGTATCTTTATGAGATGATGCAATGTTGCATTTAATTTTAACTAGGTCATCGCCTGTCTTTCTTTCTTGATTACATTATGTGGTAGGGTGGTGTTGGTAAGGCGAAAAAAGCAATCATTTCTATACAAAAAAAAGAGGGTGACAACCCAACTGGGGAGTCAAAACCCCCAGTAAACCTAAAAAGGGTAAGTTCAAATAAAATGCACCTTGGCAGATGGATTCCCATAAAAATGACATTTTATTTAAACAATTTCTTTTAAAACAATAATAAAACAAAAACTGACAATTTCCCAAAACAGCCCTATATGCCGGTGTTTAGATCGTACGGAGGGCCGATGAACTGGGGGAGCTGGCGGAAATCCAAGCAGAGACAAAACAGCAACCTCTCACACACAGTATAGTGTAGGCCACGCTACTTCACGTGTCTAAAAAAAGAGGAAAACACACCAATCATATGATGCAGATTAATGTCCCGCTCCGTCTGACGAACGAAAGCAGTCTTACCAGTACATGAGGGAGGGGGAGAGAAGAGACCAGGAAAACCGCAACAGGTCCCAATGAGCTGCCCCACCACCAAACTCAGTCACAACCCAGCAGCGCATACTAAACAGACAAACACCTGTCCGGATATAAAGGCGCTCTACTCCACTCTATTACTGCCATATTCTTACACCTTGCACCTTCAATGGGGGAGGTTCGAGGTGTCCATTTTCATAAACTTTGCAGAGGCGTGTGCCGGACTGGTCAAACCACTGTGTCGTCCATTAATTTATAATAATGGACACCTTTCGTATTCCTTACATAATGTCTTCTCTTCCCTCAGAAATACCCCCAACCTAAAGGACAGAAGAAGAAGAAGATTGTGAAATACGGCATGGGAGGCCTTATCATCTTCTTCCTGATCTGCATTATCTGGTTTCCCCTTCTCTTCATCTCTTTGGTCCGATCGGTGGTGGGTGTGGTTAACCATCCCATTGATGTCACAGTCACTGTCAAACTGGGAGGATACGAGGTAACCAGCAACTTCAATACTGCCTTCTGTGTGTTAAAGGAAAAATGCTGCTATGAGGGATGAGACACAGCTTCTTTTTTTAGAGAAACATGAAAGAAGCTGATTTGTTCCACATGATACGATGCAGAGCCTGGGATTTAAATATGGAAGAAACAGTGGTTCCGGGGAAGAGATGAAAAGGATGCATTATAAATCTTAAAACAAATAATGTGTTATCCTCATATTTTCTTTTGTGTTCCAGCCTCTGTTCACCATGAGTGTGCAGCAGCAGTCGATCCAGCCCTTCACTGAGGATGAATACAACGTCCTCACCCACAAGTTCAAAGACAATGCTGTACGTAGCGCGGTGTCTGGTTCACACGTTCATTGTACCATCCATCCATCCATCCATCCATCCATCCACCCACCCATCCATCCACCCACCCATCCACCCACCCATCCATCCATCCACCCATCCATCCACCCACCCATCCACCCACCCACCCATCCATCCACCCATCCACCCATCCATCCATCCATCTATCCATCCATCCACCCACCCATCCATCCATCCATCCATCCATCCATCCATCCATCCATCCATCCATCCATCCATCCATCCATCCATCCATCCATCCACCCACCCATCCATCCATCCATGGATGTTAATAGACAGTCCTGCCAAACTAACAGCTGTCATATTGTCAGAGTAAATTCTTTCTAAATTTACTTGCTGAGTTTTGTATCTTCTCACGTTCAGGTGGCCATGCAGTTCATCACTCTCTACAGTTATGAGGACATTGTGACAGCCATGATTGAAGGAAGCTCAGGATCAGTCTGGAGGATCAGTCCCCCGAGCAGACAGGAACTCATCAAAGAACTGCTCAATAGTACTGTTGATGTCACACTACGGCTCGCCTGGAATTTTCAGAGGTCAGACTTTATCTGCCAAAGAAAAACGGTTTTAGGTTATTACCAGCAAAGCAATGTAACGTCGATGGGAAGTTTCTGACAGATTAATTAAGGCCATTCATTCATTACAAAGACGTCTGTCTCATCACTGTGGGACAGAAACTCTGAAAATAGAAAAAGCTGAAAAACCAGAACCAGGTCTTACTGTTGCTGTTTGTGGTGAAAAGTTTGATTCCAGCTCTGAAAACTCTGCTAATGTGTTCTTCGATGACTCTGCCTTTGTTTGAAATGAACCATAAAGGTTCTACTGGTTTCCATGGAGATGAAGGAGGTTTTATAGTGAAGGATGCACGCTTCCTATCATAGACTATCTGGGCTTCACTTCTTTCTGGATCGTCATGGTGTTTTTAAGGTGACTGTGGGGTTATCCCTGGATCCTCCTGACTCTGACCATGATCATCATTGGTTGATGTCTTCCTGAGATATTTACCTGCGTAACACCTCTATTAAACACCTGGAAACCTGCTCAGGTTCACTTTTGCCTCCTAGTATAGCACAGTTCCTACTCAATTATTACTTTACTCATTCCTAGGATTACTTTACTCATTCCGAGGACTACTTAACTCATTCCTAGGATTACTTTACCCATTCCTTGGATTACTTTGCTCAGTTCTATGATTACTTTACTCATTCCTAGGTTTACATTGCTCATTGCTAGTACTACTTCACTACTACTTTACTAGGACTAGATTACTCATCTCTAGGATTACTTTACTCATTCCTAGGACTGATTTACTCAATCCTAGGACTATATCAGCTGGTCTCTCAATGCAATTGACCGAATTTATTTGAACCGAAAAATGGGCGTAGGGAAGCCCCCTTGTCCTTGCGGAACATTCGCGGCTGGATACATGACGGGACTCTTGGGGGTGTGGAAGGTCATGTGTCTGTCGCTTCTTTCTGTGGAGAACGCAGAGGTCATCTACACAATTGGATTCATGATAACTGGGTGTCTGCTGTTTGGAGCGGGCGGTTTCCTGGTGTATGGCAACATTCGGGCACTGTTGGCGGCCACTGGCAAGCTGCCGGACTTTTATGCTGGTGTGTGCCAAACTTTGAACACTCAGACTGTAGCGCTCCAGGAGCTTAATCGTAAACTGGATGCTATTTTAGCTCAGACTGGCAAGCTGGTTGTGGTTACGGAACTTGTACGCGGGATTGACACCAACTTGGAGAAGCTGTCGGCTCAGCTGGGTGAAAACCGACCCTGTTATCTTAATCTGGCTCCCTGAACTGGCCTTGGATGACTGGTTATCAAGTTCCTCTGGAATGTTATGCAGATGGATGCTTATTCATTCCTAGGTCTACTTTACTTATTCCTAGGACTATATTATTCATCATGGCATTACTTTACGTAATTTTAGGATTACTTTACTAATTCCTAAGACTTTATTACTCATTCATAGTATTACTTCACTTCATCCTAGGATTACTTGACTCATTCCTAGGATTACTTCACTCATTCCTAAAACTACATCACGCATTCCTAGGACTACTTTACTCGTTCATAGTATTACTTTACTCATTCCTTGGATTACTTTACTCAGTCCTATGATTACTTCAGTCATTCCTAGAACTACATTACTCATTTCTAGCACTATTTTACTCAGTCCTAGGACTATAGTACTCATCTCTGGGATTAATTTACTCAGTCTTGTGATTACTTCACTGATTCCTAGGATTACTTTACTTATTCCAAGGACTATATTACTCATTCATGGGATTACTTTTCCCATTCCTTAGATTACTTTACTAATTCCGAAGACTATATTACTCATTCATAGGATTACTTCACTCCGTCCTAGGACTACTTTACCCATTCCTTGGATTCCTTTCCTCAGTTCTGATTACTTTACTTATTTCTAGTATTACTTTACTCATTCCTAGGGCTATTTTACTTATAGGATTACTTTACTCAGTCCCAAATGAACTGGGTTGCCATCGCCTGGTTTCCACAGAAAGTAATGCGGTTTTCTTTTAGGAGGAGATAACATTTACATTTTCTACTGCTTTCCAGCTGAATTTACTCTGACACAGTAACACATATCTGGATTCTGACACTTCTATATTATTATTCTTTTGTCTCAGCTTTCTGTAGAGACCAGGATTATACATACAGTCCTGGTAGTTGTGAAGATGTACGTAATTTATTTTGGGTATGTCATTTTGTAAAGAAGGCAGGAAAAATAGGCCTCCTGAAGACAAGGTTAACGCCAGCTGGAGCAGCAGGTTCTGTCTTCATCCATCGTTATCTGTGATTTCAGGCTCAAATGTAGTTTTTCTTTCATTTTAACTACAAATTTGATTGAAATGTTTTTCTTTCTGGTGACAGGGACCTGGGTAAAGGTGGGACAGTTGAACACACCTTTGAGAAACACTCCATAGACCTGGAACATGGCAACCCAGTCAGAACAGACCTGGCAGCATTACTGGATGGCAACCGGATTGAGCCAGTGTAGGTTTGACTCTGGAAAAGAGGTTTCATGTTTTTCTAACACTTACATTTGTATTAAACTGATGTTTCCTCTTCCCTTACCCAGACTGGTTTCTAATATGTTCCCAAACTACATCCGAGCCCCAAACGGAGCCGAGGCGAAACCAGTCAGTCAGCTGTATAAAGGTCAGAGTTCACTCATCAGTCTTATCGGGGCCTGTTCCACACAGCTCAACAGTGAGATGTTTGAGTTTTTATTCATTCAGTGTCTGAAAACACCTGTCAGCTGTTCAGCAGTAAGTAGCCTCAACAGTCTGGATTTACTGGTTTAATTAGTGTATGGATGAAGTTATGGAGAGAAGTTCTGGATAAAGTTCTCTGGTCCATCTGGGGTGTCCCAAGAAGAGGAGACTCGGGGTGGGGGGGTGACCCAAGAACCTAAGTTTTAAGTTCTAGTTGAAGGGGGCTTATTCATAGGATGAATGAGGACAGGGATAGGGAGGGTGGGGTTGAGAGAATGAGATGAACAGACGTGATTGGGTGAAGCAAGTAGAAGAAGATCACCAGGTGATCAGAGGTGGAGGCGTGGCCTTCATCCTGATGTTAAGAAAGATGTCAGAGAGGATGATGATGGGTGTTGTACTGCTGTCGACCTATATGTTGATGCTGATGTGTAGATCCCAGCAGTGCATCACCGCTGCAGGGACATATTTAACCTCTTACACGTTTTACTACTTCCTGTTTGGTTTTTAGAGAAAACACGTTGATCCTGCAGATTTTTGTCCTCTTCAGTGACCTGAAGTTGATTTTCTGATCTGTTTCGAATATATGAAACACTGGTGGTCTTTCAGGTGAAGAAGATGATTACCTGAATATAACCCTGTCCCTGAAGAGTGACAGATCTCTGAACAGCTCTGGGAACCAGGAATGGTGGGACATCGCCATTGCAGGCTGCCCCCCCGCCTCCTGTGACGTCCTGCCCATGGTCATATTCAACGACAAGGTCAGCCCACCCAGTCTGGGCTTCCTGGCAGGATACGGGTAAGAAACATGCAACACATACAGGGGCGGATATCCACCACTGGTGCTTATACATCAACGGCACATACCAACCTCTGGGACCTTCCAGTCTGTTAAACACATTACCAGCTGGGAAGGACAGGAGGAAGGTTCCAGTTTTAGGATTAATCTAGGATTAATTAATTTAGGAAATCTGACAACTCCTGGTTCTATTTTTAGGGTTTAGAAATTATACCTTTGCATGTTTTTTATAGCAAGAACTTTTCAAAACAATAGAAAAGTGCTCCATCCTCCTCCACCATCAGATTACCTCAATGCTCCGTGGAAAGCACCTCATGGATGCTGATCCAAAGAAAAGCTGATTATTGGTGGCTGATGATGAAAAAGAGATTAAACAAGATTGATAGCTGTCCAGTTCCATCCATCCATGTATCCATCCATCCATCCTTCTGATCTGCATTAGGAGATGGTGGAGAGAAAGCTCCAGCAGAAGCCGAACCAGGAAGGACGGCCATCTGTCTGAACCAGTTGCATGATGAGAGGACAAAGATCCATTAAAAAAAAACCATCAGACTAGAGAAGTTTTAGCATCCCTGAAAATACCGAGCAGAGTGGACGACAGCAGTAGTGGAGAGTAATGAGGGTGGGTGAGGATCAGTTCTGAGTTGCCTGACTGTAAAACCTCTTCTCTTTTCAGCATCATGGGTCTGTATGTGTCTGTGGTCCTGGTCATTGGGAAGTTTGTCCGGGGCTTCTTCAGTGAGATTTCCCACTCAATCATGTTTGAGGAGCTTCCCTGTGTTGACCGCATCCTGAAGCTCTGCACAGATATCTTCCTGGTTAGTTCATGTGACCACACACACACAAAACCATCATCAGTGTCTGGTCTCCAGTAACATAACAGCATAATAACCTAAAAATAAACTAAACCTCTGATGTTTTCCTTCTTTCACTGCAAAGAAGTTCAGGTACATTATCAACATGTTCAAATTTAATTAACTGTCCTTTTATAAAACGTTAAAAACAACCTGAAATCGTTTAGAAAATAAGAGCCGCATCAACAACATTTAGCCCCAGTTACACATTTTTATACATAATTTACTTGTAAATACATTTTATTTACATTTTCTTTGTCTTTCTGTGTTGGCCCTGTGATGAACGGCTCACCTGTCCAGGTGGACCTGGCTCTTGCCTGCTAATTGCTGGGATACATTATATTTGAATTTTATATTATTATTTTGATTTATTTTATTTTTTACTTACATATTTAATTTATTTACATGGTCATTCATTTACATAATTACTCATTTACACGTGTATTAAAACTGGATCTACAAACGAAGCAAACATTTAATCCCAAATTTACCAGAGTGTCCAAGACATCCGGCCACAAGTCCAACGATACGACTACAAAGTCGATCATTGACCTGCGGCCTAGAGTCTCCTGGTTCTGGAACCAGTGTCCCTGAGAGGGGCGGGACCCTCTTCCATTCTGGAGTTGCTCCTGGTGATAGGCGGCGAGCAGGTGTGGGCATGCTCATTGTCCCCCGACTTGGCACCTGTATGTTGGGATTGTTTCTGGGATGAGAGGGTAGCCTCCCTCTGCCTTCAGGTAGGGGGCATGGGTCCTAACTGTTGTTTGTGCTTATGCACCAAATAGCAGTTCAGAGTACCCATCCTTTTTGGAGGAGTCCTTGGAGCAGGGTTGGAGAGCACTCCTTCCAGGGATTCCGTTGGGGGACTTCAATGCATTGTCTCTTTTTCTTTCTGTTTTGTTTTGTTGTTTGTTTTTATATGAACCAACTTGTGAGTCTGAAATAAATAATTGAATTGAATTGAATGCTCATGTGGGCAATGACAGTGAGACCTACAGGGGCTCGATTGGGAGGAATGGCCCCCCTGATCTGAATCCGAGTGGTGTTTTGTTGTTGGACTTCTGTGCTCGTCATGGATTGTCCATAACGAACAACTTGTTCAGGCATAAGAGTGTCCACATGTGCACTTGGAACTAGGATACTCTAGGCTGCAGTTTGATGATCAACTTTGTAGTCGTATCGTCAGACTTGCGGCCGCATGTCTTGGACACTCGGGTGAAAATAGGGGTGGAGCTGTCAACTGATCACCACCTAGTGGTGAGTTGGCTCAGATGGTGGGGGAAGATGCAGGTCAGGCCTGGCTAACCCAAGCGTGTTGTGAGGGTCTACTGGGAACGTCTGACGGAGTCCCCTGTCAAAAAGATTTTCAACTCCCATCTCCAGCAGAGCTTCAACCATGTCCTGGGTGAGGCGGAGGACATTGAGTGGGCTGTGTTCCGTGCCTCTATTGTTAAGGTGGCCAGCCGGAGCTGTGGTCGTTGGTGCCTGTCGTAGCGGTAATCCCCGAACGCGTTGGTGGACACTAGCAGTAAGGGATGCCTTCAAGCTGAAGAAGGAGTCCTATCGGGCCTTTTTGGCAGCTGATGGGTATCTGCGGGCTAAGTGGAACACAGCTTTGGCGGTTGCTAAGGCAAAAACTTGGGCATGGGAGGAGTTTGGAGAGGCCAGGGAGAATGACTTCCAGACGGCTTCAACAAGATTCTGGTCCACCATCCAGCGGCTCAGGAGGGAAGAGCAGTGCTCCATCAACACTGTGTACGTGGGGATGAGGGGCTGCTGACCTCGACTCGGGACATTGTGAGGCAGTGGAGGGAGTACCTCGAAGGCCTTCTCAATCCCACCAACCTGTCTTCCAATGAGGAAGCAGAGTCTGGGCCTCCTGGCGTTGGCTCTCCCATTTCTTGGGCTGAGGTCGCTGAGGTGGTTAAAAAGCACCTTGGTGGCAGGACCCCGGGGGTCTTAAATAGTTAAGTCTTACTTTTAAAATGTATTTCTATGTGTCTCACTCACCACCACCCCACTCCTAATTCAATTTAGTTTTTCAGTATATAGCAAGTGCATTCAAACTCATAAACACACCACATCACATGCTCCAATTAGTATTAATACAGACAGAAAACTTTTTTTTTTCCCTTAGAATAGAATGGATAATAATTAAAACAGAGGGTCCTTATCTTACCTATTACTAAATTACACAACAACTTTGCGTTTGTTTGTTGAGAAATTAAATCTATCACTATTTTGCAGACTGCCTGCTAATGCCTCCCTGACAATAAACTAATAAAACAACAGATTGACCATTCACCCAGGTAGGTGCTCCAACAAGTGGATCACACTCCTCAGCCTCCCTGCTAAGGTTTATTCAGGAATGCTGGAGAGGAGGGTTGTCGAATAGTCTAACCTCAGACTGAGGAGGAGCAGTATGGTTTTCGTCCCGGTCGTGGAACAGTGGACCAACTCTACTCTCTTCAGGGTCTTGGAGTGGGCATGGGAGTTCGCTCAACCAGTCTACATGTGCCTGCATGGGAGTATGGAGTGCTGGACCCCCTTGTACGAGCTGTATGACTGGCGTCAGAGCTTGGTTTGCATTGCCGGCAGTAAATCAAATTTGTTTCCAGTGTGGGTTGGACTCCGCCAAGGCTGCCCTTTGTCACTGATTCTGTTCATAACTTCTATGGACAGAATTTCTAGGCGCAGCCGAGGTGTTGAGGGGATTTGGTTTGGTGGCCTCAGGATTGGGTCTCTGCTCTTTGCGGATGATGTGGTTCTGTTGGATTAATTGGGCCGCGATCTTCAGCTTTTATTGGAGTGATTCGCTGCTGAATGTGAAGCGGTCGGGTTTAGAATCAGCACCTCCAAATCCGAGATCATGGTCCTCAGCCGAAAAAGGGTGGAGTGCTTTCTTCGGGTCGGGAGTGAGGTCCTGCCCCAAGTGGAGGAGTTCACATATCTCGGGGTTTTGTTCACAAGTGAGGGAAGGATGGAGCGGGAGATCACCAGGCAGAACGGTGCAACGTCTGCAGTGATGCGGACTCTGCATCGGTCTGTCGTGGTGAAGAAGGAGCTGAGCCAAAAGGCAAAGCTCTCGATTTACCAGTCGATCTACGTTCCTACCCTGAGAAGCTTGGTGATCCGGGAGGGGCTCAGAGTAGAGTCTCCATCGAGAGGAGCCAGATGAGGTGGTTCGGGCATCTGGTCAGGATGCCTCCTCTTTGTTTTTTTACGCGTTTGCATGAATAATAATAAAAAAAAAAGCCAGACTGGATCCTCTAGTGCAGCCTTTCCAAAACCGACCCCCCAACCGATCCAGATCATTGTAAAACAAAAAATATAGCCTACATTTACCAAATAAATTTAGGATTTTTATTAGGGCTGTCAAATTACCACATTAATGCAGAGTTTAATCTGTCAAATCAACATTTTAACTTTTTTTAAATGCATAAATAACAAATTATTATATTAAAAATCCGAACTTGGCCGTGAGTGGATTTCTGGCCTATGGCTGATTTGTCAAAATTGTTAACATAATCCTCCAGAAAGCACTTGATCCTCTTTATTTATGAAGATTCTGGATGGCTGCAGGAAGATCTGTTTGATATTTTACACAATTAACCACTCAGTCATCGGTGGAGGGTTGCAAATACTAACGTATGTTATCTTGGGGGTCGAGGCTCAAAAACTTTGGGAACCACTGCTGTAATTGGCTGGCCTTGGGCCACGGACCATATGTTTGATCCCCCTGTTCTAAAGCATTTTCTTATATAATCTGTGTTTTCAGGTGCGTGAGACTGGAGAGCTAGAGTTGGAAGAGGAGCTTTACTCCAAACTCATATTCCTCTATCGATCTCCAGAGACAATGATCAAATGGACTAGGGAAGTCCACACCAGAGACCAGGACTGACGCTGACTTCCTGATTCATATGTGAAGCCTGGTGGACATCACATGGAGGATCTCTGAAGAACTTTCTGCTCTGATCCAAGTGCCTCACTGTCCAGGAGACACTTTAAAAGATGTAAAACAGATGAAATGACACATCTCCTCCATCTTGCTGGACTCATCCTGTTGTATGTTTGCTGCTGCTGCACTACTTTGATCAAACTGAACTCAGTCCAGTATCCATCCCACTGTGGGTGGGGTTGGTAGCGCCATTGCGTCCACTCCTGTAGCAGGACTGCACGCAAGATCCCACGAGAGCAAAATCAGCTCTTCCCCCCATGATATTTGTCTGGTGTGTCTTAGACATGTCTGATCTGATGACTGTAACAAACAGTAAAACCTGTTTAAGTGTGTTTATGTCTGATCATGTGATATAAACCCCCTCAGGGTGGGTTTCAGGTCAAACTCAAAGTTTGGGCTTCCTGGGAAATAAATCAAACATAGAAATATGAAAATATTGAACTATATTTATTCTGTTTACAGATGTGGTGATCCTTCCAGACACTTGAAGATGTGAGCTTCACAGGTTTTATATGAAAAATGTTTTTGCTGTTCCAAACTGTAGCGGTTCCTGACTGTAATGTCAGAAAATATCTGATTAGCAACACTAGAAATGCTCCAGCTGGAAACCAACCAGTTTCAAACTGGTTCCTCAGCTTTTGCTTCACTGTGAAGTGTCTTCAGGACGGCTGCTGATGTTTTCGCTGAGTCACTGAACGTCCGCTGGAGGAGGATCAGAATGGTTTTCATGATGGAGGCGTGAGGAGCAAACACATGTTCAGCTGTGTTGAGATCACATGACCATGGCCAAAGAACAATCCCAGACGCAGTTCAGCAGCATTAATCCGGACAGTGTTTTAGTCTGAAATATTCAGCTGAGAAAACCAGCTGATCCCACTAAAACGCTGACTCATCTTAGTTCAAACAGTTTTAGCCTCTGACAGGTCTGGACCTCTTCTGGTTTCAGTGTTTTCTTTCCTTCCTTTGCTGATGCAGATGTCAACGTAAACTACACTGCTCAGGTCGCTGATGTGTCACATGACTCACTGAGATTCTGTAATGTGTTTGGACAATAAAAATCTGGATCTTTTCTGCTTGTCATGTATTTTTCATACCACATGTTTTCATTTTTTCTGATTCCCTCCTACATATTTGTGTTGAATGATTTTCCAGATACTTCTGCCTCTTCAGCTGATGATGATTGTCACATCCAAAGCTGAGGTGGAGGAATATCATGACTGAAGGGTGTTTCATGAAAAATCCACCAGTCAAACATCGTGGAACTAGATGGAGAGTAGGGCCACAGGAAAAATAAATAAAACTTATTTAAACTTACGATATTTTAATGAATCGCTAACATGTCGAATGACTAAATTCATGGCTGGAGGTTTTCCTTTCCACTCGTGCAGCTCGGGATGGGGGATTGGACTGAAGTCAAGATTTCCTGAACTAGGCTGTTACTGATTATAAATTGGGTGGAACTGGTTTTTCTGTAAAGCCCTAAGATGATGTTGTGAAGTGGCACTATACAAATAAAGCTGGATTGAATTTCAATGATAAATAATGAAAGAAAAAGCACTGCACATTTATAAATTCTCTCGGAGATCAATATCATATGTAAAGTCTTTTTCATCTGACAAATGCAGGTTCAAGCTGGATCCCTGACGGAAGCAGTCATGTGAACGCCATCTCCTCCATGCTGGAACGTACATGGAGAGCAACATCTGCTGAAGTCAGTCACCTCTAGTTTGTGTTGAAAATGAGGACCCACCTCACAAACTGACCAGTTCTCTGAGCCAAAAGAGATTAACGGCCTAGAAATGTGTCCAACATTCAATTTCCAACCAAATGTAGTGGCTGAGACTGAGCAGGACATCTGTCCATGAAGCAGGACCCACAGCTCAGATGATTGTACGGATTATCCCTCCAGAAAAAGACAGCAAACACTGCATGACAGACTTTTATTTGTTAACCAGGAATTTAACAGGTAAGAAAATCACAACAGTGGTGAGGTGTTAGCGTTAGCTCGGTAGCTGCAGGCTGGTCCATGTCTGACATCTTCATCAACATCCACACAAACAAGTGGAGGAAAGCGTCTCCCGTGAGCGTCAGAACTTCCTGCATCACGTTACTTCTGCCTCCTCAGGACACCTTCCTGAGTTCATACTGGTTTGTGCACATGTGCATGTTGATGTCCTGAAGCCATAAAACACGGAAGAGCTTTAACCCTCTGATGAAGCCAGACAGCAGGTGGGAGGAGCTCTTTGTGGAAAAAAAGAGGACTAAGTGTTTACTAAAGTCAGTTCATAAAACAAGTCAACAACTTTATCTGAATGATGTTCTTTAATCTATCTGTCCACATGACGTCCAACAGAGGTGGATGGAAGGAAGGAAGGAAGCTGCAGGATTTCCTCAACACATCAACCCGTACGTCATCAGCAGCAAGTGAAGAGTTGACTGAAAACCGGGGAGACGAATCCAGGATCCGATCTCATCCGTCCTCCTCCCATCAGGTTTGTTTTATTCCAGCTCCACCAGCAGGTCTCCCTCGCCCACCGTCTCCCCCGACTTACAGTGGACACACTTCACCTGGAAGGTGAAACACAGTTAACCACCTGCTGCTTGACCTGATTAAATCAGCGTTAGACTGGATCAGGGGCAGGGACGGAGGAGGAGGAACGGCTGTCCCTACAGCTGATACACTAACACCAGCCTGAAATACAGCTCTGGACAAATAAGAGACAATCAAAAGTATCAGTTCTCAGATTTGATCTTTTAAAGACTCCAGTGTTGATGAACCCAACAGCGCTGCCTCAGTTTATGCTTCCTCAGAAGACATCAGCCTTGCTGAGTACCACCTGTATGATGGACAAGAAGACCACCTGGTTTCTATCCATCTCACCTCAGACAGAAGCAGATGAGTTTACCAGGAAAATGTTTATTGTAGACTGTTCTGGCTAAATGAGGGTAAATATCTTGTGTGAACCACCAGCCGGGCAGCATGGCTCTGACATCCCTGCACATCAGCTCGTTTACGTACAGTCATTCCAGAAAATAGAAAACACAACAAACACAAGTTCAACCACTCAAACATTCCAGTGTTGGTGATAAAGCTCAGAGATGCTGAGGCAGGAATAAAGTGAGGTGGTCTCGTGTGTTGTTCAGGCTGTATCAGGGTGTTACCTTGGCTTGTTTGACAGCCGTCAGACTGTTCTGCATCTTCATGGCTTCGATCACACAGATCTCCTGACCCTCTGCAACCTGCAACCACACAGAAGCTTCACCTTAAAACATCTGCAGATTTCAGGAAAACCAGGATATTCATGAAGGAGAATTTGGTCCTTTCAGAGCTGGAGTGTGAGTCTGGATCACAGATGGAAACAGCAGCAGAGCAGCCTGCAGCTCAGCTGTCATCCAGTTAGAGACTCTGATGTCCTCTCCTTCCCTTAAACACGGTTCATATCCGGTCTACAAACTAAACACCGCGGGGAGTAGAAGAGCTGAAGAGAGAGGAGGAACGGGTACCGTATCTCCAGGTTTGACGGACACGGCCACCACCGTTCCTGGCATTGGAGAACGCAGGATGCTGCTGGTGTCTTCAGGAACCTTCTCTGGCATGTAGGAGTTAAGCTCTGACGCCATCTTGGAGAGAACACGGACCCTAAACTGCAGAAAACAGAATGAGGAGCAGGAGGAGCACAAGGAGCATGGAAAGCAGCCATCAGCAGGTATGCCTCCTCCTGATGTCCAGGGTGGCTGGAAAACATCCCTATGGACAGGTTTCCGTCATCAACCTGGTCTAAGCAGTCTTACCTGGGTGGAAGCCGTCTCATGCTGGGCTCACACCAAATGATTTTCATGGTCGCAGAATAAAAACAGAAGTCTTTAGGAAATCCTAAGAGTAACAGCGCTCCTGTCATCTCTGTCGTTAGGTTTAAGCTGGTAATCTGTGCTGTTTAACGTCAATCTTTCTCTAGTCTTGGATCTGCGACAATATCAAACGTGTTTGATATTATCAAAAGTGGCAATGACGAAACACAATCAACAACCAATAGATGAGCTCTGACAAAAGCAGAAACAGGAATTAGAACACCAGCAAAATCCTTTTAGTCTGCAATCATGAAAATTGTTTGGTGTGAGCCCAATATTACTGGGGTCTAAGCAGTCTTACAGGGGTCTAAGCAGTCTTACCGGGGTCTAAGTAGTCATACCGGGGTCTAACCAGTCTTACTGGGTCTAAGCAGTCTTACCGGGGTCTAAGCAGTCTTACCGGGGTCTAACCAGTCTTACTGGGGTCTAAGCAGTCTTACCGGGGTCTAAGTAGTCATACCGGGGTCTAACCAGTCTTACTGGGTCTAAGCAGTCTTACCGGGGTCTAAGCAGTCTTACCGGGGTCTAACCAGTCTTACCGGGGTCTAACCAGTCTTACTGGGGTCTAAGCAGTCTTACCGGGGTCTCACCAATCTTACTGGGGTCTAACCAGTCTTACCGGGATCTAACCAGTCTTACCGGGGTCTAACCAATCTTACCGGGGTGAAACCAGTCTTACTGGGGTCTAACCAATCTTACTGGGGTCTAACCAGTCTTACCGGGGTCTAAGCAGTCTTACTGGGGTCTCACCAATCTTACTGGGGTCTAACCAGTCTTACCGGGGTGAAACCAGTCTTACTGGGGTCTAACCAATCTTACCCGGGTCTAACCAATCTTACCGGGGTGAAACCAGTCTTACTGGGGTCTAACCAATCTTACCGGGGTGTAACCAGTCTTACCGGGGTCTAACCAGTCTTACCGGGGTCTAACCAATCTTACCGGGGTCTAACCAATCTTACCGGGGTGAAACCAGTCTTACTGGGGTCTAACCAATCTTACTGGGGTTTAACCAGTCTTACCGGGGTCTAACCAGTCTTACTGGGGTCTAACCAGTCTTACTGGGGTCTAACCAGTCTTACCCGGGTCTAACCAATCTTACCGGGATCTAACCAATCTTACCGGGGTGAAACCAATCTTACCGGGGTCTAACCAGTCTTACCGGGGTCTAACCAGTCTTACTGGGGTCTAACCAATCTTACCGGGGTCTAACCAGTCTTACTGGGGTCTAACCAGTCTTACTGGGGTCTAACCAATCTTACTGGGGTCTAACCAATCTTACTGGGGTCTAACCAGTCTTACTGGGGTCTAACCAATCTTACCGGGGTCTAACCAGTCTTACTGGGGTCTAAGCAGTCTTACCGGGGTCTAAGCAGTCTTACCGGGGTCTAAGCAGTCTTACTGGGGTCTAAGCAGTCTTACCGGGGTCTAAGCAGTCTTACTGGGGTCTAAGCAGTCTTACTGGGGTCTAAGCAGTCTTACCGGGGTCTAAGCAGTCTTACTGGGGTCTAACCAGTCTTACCGGGGTCTAAGCAGTCTTACTGGGGTCTAAGCAGTCTTACCAGGGTCCCCATGTACTGCAGGACGATGATCCCTGAAGCTTCTCTGGACAGACACTGAAACAAGAAGAGCAGGAATGAACTGACTAGAATTTAACTGCAGTTTAATGTGTAGGGGCTCTGGAGGTTACCTGGAGCATCCGCTCTGAACCGTTGACGGTGATGGGCAGCAGAGGGGAGGCCAGGTTCCACTGTCCACTGACTTCTACCTTTCCTCCATCCACCTCCACCTGCAGAGAGGATGAAGGCTCATACATCACCACCACATGCTGAAACCCTGCTTCAGCTCTGGTGCAGCAGGACACCTCCTCAGAGAACATCCACCTTCAGTCATGTGACTTACAGGCTCACCAGTACAAACAATCCAGCATCAGTAAGACGTCCAAGTTCCTCGGCTCAGATCCCAGTTCAGACCCCAGTTCAGATCTAGATTCCTGGAAATGTTGATCTGACATCAAAGCTCCTTCTAGGTCCTCCAGGAAAGGTTTAATCTCTGAACTGGTTCCTGGTATCCAGAATTCATTCATTTATTAATTAACTTCGTCCGTCCGTCCGTCAGACTAACAAGGTGGGCTAAGAAGTTTTCACTAGAGCTTCTTTAAGTGGGAAATACTTTAACCTTGATGTAAATTCAGGCATGATAGAAATATGTATTTATCCATTATTTAAAGTCTCTGCATTGGCTCCCTGGTTGCTTTTTGCTGGTTTTTAAAGCACATAAAGCCAATTTATGCTTAAATTAGAAGACGGATGAATTCTGCGTTGGTTATGTGCGTAATCTGGCCCGTTTTCAGGGAGCTTAGCGATGGTGCAGAATAGCTGACATGCGACCAGCAAAAGAAACAAACCAGAGAAGAAGAAGAGGATCAGGAAGGGAACAAAAAGGCAGAAGAAGAATGAAAACGAGTACAACAACTGTAGAAATAGGGAGCGCTTTTGAATAAAGACTGGAAGGCGGCTAGAAAGACCTGCTTTCACCTGCTCCCTGGTTTACTGCCCTCTGGACCAATCGCTGCTGCTGAAGTCTGGTTCTGGTTCTGCTCTGGTTGCCTTTTGTGGAACTACTGTGTATATTGAACTGTGTCTGGCCCCTTGGGTCTGGTTTGTTATCTTGTTTGTCAGTGTTTGTTTTACTTTGGTTAGTCCATTCTGTTTTATTAGTTTGATCTGAGCAGCACTACCTGCCCATCCCTCTTGTTTTCTGTTATTTGTCCATCTGCCATCAAAAAATAAATTGTCTGCTACTTAGTTTTACATCAGGGCATCTTTGTTTAATACTTCCTCCTTCCTTAGCCGAGCCGGGTCGTAACACACAGTGTTTTTATTCTTCTTCTCTCACCTGTGGAACAGCCTACCTGAAGACCTGAGCAGCTGAGAGTTTGAACATCAGATAAATCTCTTTAGTCTGGCTTTAAACGTCATCAGTAGGTGTTACTCTTTTTTATATTATTTATTTTACTGTCCTATTTTATTTAATGTAGTAATGTTTATGTTCTTAACCTGATGTTTTGATCTCTTCTTTTAATGTTAATTGTGTTCCTACCATTTTTTTCCTATTTATTTATTTTTTTTCTGGGAGCCACCACTGATAGCTTCCTCCACTGCTAACACTCACCTGCTACAGCTGCTGTGTTGTTTTTGGCAGCATCTCAGTTTTAGTCTTAGTTTTAGTCTTCAGGACGAAAATGCTTATTAGTTTTAGTCACATTTTAGTCATTTTTAAGTTTGATAGTTTTAGTCGACGAAAACTCCAAAAGATTTTAGTCTAGTTTTTGTCAAATAAAAGAAGTATTAGTCTTTTAACAAATTAATTTAGGTCAATAATACGTATTAAAAGGTGGAATCAAGGTTGACAGGTTATAACAAGTAATTCATAAAACCAGTTAACATTAATACTTTTACATAATAACCAGATCCTTTACCAGACTGAAAGCTTTAGCCGAGACTTTCCCATCAACAGGGAAGCAAAGCTGCCGTGTTACTTAACTGCTGTTGGTCAGAAACCTTTTATTTCTGTATTTCACCTTTTTTCATGAATTGATGCCCAATTCATCATACAAACATGTCACACAAGAAAATAGCAGATCTATAAGTTCAACATAAAGAAACACATTGTGAGCTTGTTGTTTGGTTATTTTCATCAATAATTAAAATAAATGGTTTTAAACTTAGAAGGTTTTCCAGCTAACAGAAAATACTTTCTGATCTACTTAGGGTTCTGCTTTGTACAGATAAAGTTCTAACTGTGGAATCAGTTACTCTAAAAAAAAGCAAAGAGCAACAACATCCTGACTTTGGTAACTGTGGCTTTATTTCTGAGAATTTTCTGAAGTGTAAAACTCCACCCTGAACACACACATGTCCAAAATATGAGCAAAGGATGAGGAACACATGCTCAACTGGACCTGGTCTGTCAGTGAAATTATGATGGATTATAGTTAAAATATGTCCATGTATCGTTTCATTGACGCTGCCGCCATGATTCATCTATGAATGAGTAAACTGCTTGTCTGTGTTTGTCAAGATGCAGCAGCATTGCTGACTGACAGATTGCGCTCACAACAGGCAGAAATGTCGTGTTTTTAATGTCGGACAATCAGCCCTTGAACATGTTCGTCTCGTCAACAAAATCTCACAAACATCTCGTCATGTTTTCGCCATCAGAAAACCATTTTTAACTCGTCACCGTCTCGTTATTGTCATGAAAAAAAGGTTCGTCAACGAAATAAATTCGTCATCGTTGACAAAAACTACACTGTACAGCTGGTACCCACCCTGCCACTACTGGTAGCCTCCCTCCCCCCACTGTACTGGTCCCAGTATGCTCCAATAGTTCATGGATGCAGATTAAATACTCACAGTATAAATGTCTCCTGATCTGGAAATGTCCACATGATGGTGTCCTCCTCCCAACTCCACACTGAGCTCCCAGTGGGAACAGTCTACAGGAGCTGGAAACACCCTGAAACACATCAGTAAACATTTCTGTTGACCAGGTGGGGAAGTCCTCCTCTACCTTCACACAGCCACAGTGGACAGAAAAAGTCGTCACACCTGCAAAAACTTCCAGTTCCACAGTTTTTCCCTCCTTTAATGTGACCTTTAATAACCTGAACAACTCCCTATCAGAGAGTCTGCCATCATGGATCTTCATCTGAAACTGGCTCCAGATCTGTCAGATGAAGGACATCTCTGGTTCTTGTGGCCTCTTCAGGTCATCCACAGATCTTCTGTTAGATGTAGGTTCTGGGTTCTGGCTGGACGAGGTCCAGAAACTCTCTTTTCTTCTGTGAAGTCGTCCTTTTGCTGATCAGGACGTCTGTTTGGATTTGTCATTTTGAAGAGCGAAATTCCTTTTCAGCTTCAGCTTTTTAGCAACACCTGAAGGTTTTAGACCAAGAGTAAATCTGGTATCCGGACCGGTTCAGACCAGCTGGACTAAAGCTGCAAATCCAGCTGAGGGAAAGCAACCACACAGCATGATACTGCCACCACCATGTTTCACTGAAGTATTTTTTTTCTTGGAACTGTGTCCAGAAAGTCCAACCCTGGTCTCATCAGACCAGAACACATGATTTGATGGATTTTTTGACAGATTGTAGCTGAGCTTGGAGGTTTGTTTTTTTTTCCTGAAAACTCTTTTGTTACACCCCACAGTACAGACATTTGCAGAATATGGTGGATAGTAAAGACCTTCAGTTGCTGTAGGTCTCCGAAGCCTCCCTGACCAGTTTTCATCAGTTTTTACATATTTTTCTGATGACCCCGGTGGTCAATGGTATATCCAATGCTGTGGAAATAAATGTTTCTGGATCTGATACTTGTCATGATGCTCTGGAAGCTCTCTGTGTACCAGGATTTCAGTGAGGACATGTCAGGATGACCCTACCAGGACAGCTGCTCTGTAATCAGGTCGCATTAAAGTGGGAAATATGGAAATCATTTTCTGTGGTGCCATTTTTTAACATGATAAAAACCTGGGATCTGAACAGGTTTTATGTGCACCACTTCTCTCCACATCCGGATCTGCTGAACATCTGAGCCGCCACGTCATCAGGTTACCTCAGGTTTCCCAGGATCTTCTGCGAGCGAAGCTGAGCGGCGATGTAGAGTGCTGCCGCTGAGGCCAGCAGCTCCCTGCATTGCTCCACGTCCAGCTGATGACCCTTGAAGCCGTCGGGGTAAACCTCTGGCAGGAAGTTGGTGCTGATGTCACCGGAGACGAAGCGGGGATGGGTGATGATTTCCCGCAGAAGTGGGATGTTGTGGGTCACGCCTGGATGGAAAGATGACGTCCAAACGGTTTTATGGAGACAAAACTGAACTTGTGTCCTGCATGATGCGACTCTGTTTTACCTCTGATCACATAGTGATCCAGAGCGTCCTCCATCCTGGCCAGGGCCTCAGCTCGAGTAGCTCCGTAGGTCACCAGCTGCAAACACAACGTGGAGGAGTTTCTGCAGAGCCTGGCTCTCTCATTTCCACCAAATATCTGTTCTAATGTGAAGCATCCCCATGTTGTCACTGACCTTAGAGATCATGGGGTCGTAGTAGATGCTGATGTCGCTTCCCTCCTCGATGCCGCTGTCCACACGGACCTGACGGAGCGAGCAGCACAGACTTCATGTTACACAATCATCTCAATGTCCAGCTAGGACAGGACATCCGTCTCTCAGACACCTACATTACTGAGGCTGCAAGGCTCCTGGTACTGAGACAACCGTCCAATGGAGGGAAGACCAAAAGACTTGTAAGGATCCTGATGGGAAAAAGATGAAGAGAAAAAACTGAACCTGTATGATTCTTTTCACTCTGAGGATCAGCTGAAGATAAACAGGAATAATTCACCATGAATGGAGCTGACCGGAGCTCAGACAGTTTTCCTCTTCCAAAAACCAAACTAAACTTGCCACAAAAAGTCGGGAAATGTGTGTCTGGTGGATTATTCTCTCCAACTGACTGAACGACAGTAATCTGATTATTGATCTATAAAGTCTCCATCTGATCCTAGATGCTGCAGCCAGGGTTCTGATGAGGACCAGAGACCCCGTTTCTCCGGTTTTATCTTCTCTTCACCGGCTCCCTGTTAGATCCTGAACAGAACTCCTAGTGACCCAGATCCCCTGAATCTTAAAGATCTCAGATTTTCCCATCAGAGCTTCACCCTCAGCCTGCAGGTGTACTGCTGGTTCCTGGAGATTCTAGAAGTAGAACAGGAACCAGAACCTCCAGTTATCAGATCCCTCTCTGTGGAATCAGCTCCCAGAGTAACTTCAGGTAGACCCTCAGTAAATATGTGACGTGTTTCTAAACAACACAAAACATACTTACACAAATAGATAAATAAATAAAAATGCAGCTCAGGTTTTATTTTCACGGGTAAACTGTAAATACCTGCTTTCATTTCTCAGTTTGGACGGTCTTTACACAGAGAGAAATGTTGGAGCTGTATTCCAAACTGACTTTCATGTAAAGATCTTATTTGTCTTCCTCACTAGGTTGGACTGCAGGTCTTCCTGGTGGTTTTATTTACACTATATGAGTCCAGGGACTGAAGTTTCTGATACAACAGGGAAATTAACTTTATAAAATGTCCTCGATGGCACTCCTGGCCAGGTGAATATAAAAATTATAATTTGCAGATATGCAAGAAAACTGGAGAATAGTTGTGATTTGATCTGAAGCTGTTGGGAGGCCAGAAAAGCCTCTGCTGCCCTGGTCTAAAGAACTTATTATTCATACTGTCTCTGCCCAACAAACGCTGACACCACGTTTTGAGTGTTTAACGCAATCACATTATTTCTAACATCTTTGGGGAGCTGGCTGTGAGTAGACATTTAGGAAATGTGGATGATAACACCAGGAGTCCATACGAGGAGATTTGGCTTCTAAGAAATAATATATCCAGTTATAAACTGAGCATGGTCTATTCTATTCTACATTCTACAGTCATTTAGCAGACGCTTTTATCCAAAGCGACTTACATTTGAGAGTGAGAACAGAAGCATGAATTCAAACAAGATGGGACGTCATCATTAAGTGATAGACTGCTTTGAGTCCAGTTGGACCCAGGTGCTGTCATGTAATGCTAGAGGCAGTGCATATAATTTTTTTTTTTTCTTTTTTGTAGTTTTTGTAAGTCATTTTGTTTAAAAATACAAACATCACGATTTCATCACACAATATCATCTTGGGCACAAGTGCACGCAGCTTCTTCAGTACTTGGTTGAGCCAAAGAGCGGGACAAATCTTTCTAACTCATACTGTTGAGTAGAAGAGTTAAGCTAAGTGTGGAAACGCTCCTTAAACAACTGAGTCTTTAGCTTGCTTTTAAAAGTGGATAAGGACTCTGCGGATCAGACGGAGTTTGGTAGATCGTTCCACCACCGGGGGACAACAGAGGAGAAGAGTCTAGCTACTGATGTGGCGCCACGTTGTGGTGGGAGCACTAGGCGTCTTTCACTGGTAGAGTGTAACTGTCGAGAGGGAGTGTAGCTCTGGACTAAGGAGTGGAGGTACACCGGAGCTGTTTGGGTTATTGTTTTGTAAGCCAGAAGCAGAGCTTTGACTTTGATGAGCTGCAACTGGAAGCCAGTGAAGAGCAATTTGCAGCGGAGTGACATGAGCTCTTTTGGGCTGGTTGAAGACCAGACGTGCTGCTGCGTTCTGGATCATCTGCAGAGGTTTAACTGAGCATGCAGGCAGGCCAGCCAGTAAGGAGTTGCAGTAGACAATGCGTGAAATGACCAGAGCCTGGACCAGGAGCTGTGCCGTGTGTTCAGTCAGGTAGGGTCTGATCCTCCTGATGTTTTAGAGAGCAAATCGGCAAGACCGGGCAACCAAGGCAACATGGTCCTTAAAGGTCAGCTGGTTGTCTACCATGACAGCAAGATTCCTGGTAGAAGACATAGGCACAAGTGTGATAGAGTCAAGCTGCACGCTTATCTGTGGTATTAAGGAAGGATTGGCTGAACAGACAATAAGCTCGGTCTTGGACAGATTTAGCTGAAGGTGGCGATCCTTCATCCATGCGGAAATATCAGCAACATGCTGATATTCACATTGAGACGGTTGTGTCATCAGGGGGGAAAGAAAGGAAAAGCTGAGTGTCATCTGCATAGCAGTGTTAGGAGAAACCATGAGAGCTAATGATGCACCGAGTGAGGAGGTGTACAGTGAAAAGAGAAGAGGGGCAAGCACCGAGCCCTGAGGCACCCCTGTTGTCAGCCCATGTGATCTGGACATTCCCCCTTGCCAAGATACTTTGAATGATCTCCCTGTGAGGTAGGACATAAACCATGAGAGGACAGATCCTGAGATGCCAAGCTCCGAGAGAGTGGAGAACAGTATATGATGGTTGACCGTGTCAAAGTTAGCAGACAGGTCCAGCAGTATAAGGATTGAGGATTGACTTGTGGATCTGGCAACCCGTAGGGAATCAGTAACTGTCAGGAGAGCAGTTTCAGTAGAGCTACCTTGCCTATAGCCAGACTGATATGGATCTAGCACGTTGTTGTCTTGGAGGAACTGTGAGACCTGACTGAAGATGGCACGCTCTAGTAATTTAGACATGAATGGAAGCAGTGAGACCGGCCGGTAGTTTCCAACCTGGGCTGGGTTGAGTATAGGTTTCTTCAGCAGTGGGGTAACCCGGGCTTGCTTGAAGGCAGAAGGAAAGACACCGGATTTAAGAGAGGAGGTGATAATATAGGTTACTGCAGTTTTGATTGTAGGTAAAATGCTCTGCAGGATGTCAGAGGGAACAGGATCAAGAGGACAGGTTGTGGGTTTTGAGTTGACTAGAAGTTTAGAGACTTCGTCCTCATGTAGAGAAGGAGCAGAGTGAGGCACCAGTAGCTGGTTTGGTAAGGCTGAGTTGGTCAGGCTCTGTGAATTGGTTACTGATGGTAGCAACCTTTTCAGTGAAGTAGGAAGCAAACATTTCTGCAGTCAGCACAGTGGGAGGCTGAGCAGGTGGTGGAGATAGAAGAGAGTTAATGAACAGTTGTCGTGTGTTGGGAGCATTGCAGATCTTGTTCTGATAAAAGGCTATCTTGGCCGCCTTTAGGCTGGATGTGAAAGTCTAAAGTTTTTGCTGGTACTCAAACAAGTCAGTGTGCTCTTTTGATTTGCGCCACTTTCTTTCTGCAGCCCTGAGTCCGGCTCTGTTATAATTACTGGGAGGATTTTGTCTGGCTGGTTTTGACACCAGAGGACAGAGTTTGTCCAGAGAGGAGGCGAGAGAGGAGCAGAGTGTTTCTGTAGCCTCATCAACAGACAGTAAGGAGAAGTCTGAGTGGGAAGGGAGGGTAGAGTAAACCTCATCAGACAGCTGTGTAGGTCTGAGGGATCTCAAGTTTCTGTGGTAGGACACCATTTTATGAGCCGCTTGAGTGACATGAGGAAGGAAGACAGAGAATTTAACCAGGAAGTGGTCTGAGAGGTGCAGCAGGGTGACGGACAGGTTGGCTTTGGAGCAGTTTCTGGTCAGTGCCAAATCAAGAGTATTACCAGCTTTGTGTGTTGGAGGAGTCTGTACCAGTTTGAGATTAAAAGAGTAGATGAGAGCCAGAAAGTCAGTTGATGTGGTTTGCCAATGTAAATGTTCATGTCTCCCATGACAATTAGTGGTGTGCCATCATCAGGAATGTCAAAGAGAATCATGTCCATTTCAGAGACAAACTCGTCTATACTGCCACCTGGAGGTGGTAAATGACCAGAATGTATGCAGTGATGGTCAGCCCAGTTCTGATGGTAGGGTTAGTCCCCCTCTGTCTACAGGTAGGCTGTTCTCATTTCAAATCTTACCTTCCTCCCAGACCATAAATATCTAGAATCAGAGTTTTTTTATGTTTTTTATTACACGCAGAAGGAGCTTTTGCTTTGGATGAAGGAGCCTTCAAAGACCAGGGTAAACTCATTCATTCATTATCTGTACCACTTAGTTCATTACGGGTTGGGGGTAAGCTGGAGCCTATCCCAGCAGTAACAGGTGAGAGGCAGGGACACCTGGACAGGTCACCAGTCCATCGCAGGGACTACACATAGGTAGAATTTAGAGTCATCAAGTAACCTTACAGTAGGATGAAGCCGGAGAACCTGGAGAGAACCCACGCATACATGGGGAGATGCAAACTCCACACAGAAAGGCCACCAGCGACCTTCTTGCTGTGAGGCTGCGGTGCTAACCACCACACCACCATGCAGCCCTAGGTAATCTCCTAAGAGGAAGGGCTTCAGAGTGTTCCAAATTCATCTATAACAGAGAAAATGAAGGAATCAGAATAAAGCTCTGATCTCTACCTGCCAACTGAACAGCAGTCGTTTCTCCAGTGGTTCGACAGGTGGAGCAACAAGAGGCGGAAATGGAGGGAAACCTTTTCTTTCTTACTGACGATGGTTTCCAGAACACTTCATATATTCAGTCCTGCTGAGCTGAGGTTGGACTGACTTTGTTGACACACATGTGATCAGCTTCCTTCCAGCTGTTAATCAGATGCAGATCAATAATGAGTGACTCACCTCGGCGTATACCCGACTCTCTATCGCCCAGCCATTTATTGGAATGTCTTCCTGCTTGTGCTGCAGCCGGTAACCCTTGGCAACCCGGATCATCTGCTCCACCAGGTCCAGCCCAGTGATGCACTCTGTGATGGGATGCTCCACCTGGGGTCAAAGGTCAAACGGAGGAGCAACTCTGATCAGCTGATACTGCTGACGGACCATTAAAAACAGCATTCAGTAAGTTTATTTATAGAGCCCTTTTCACAGAAGGAATCACAAAGTGGTTCACAATAAAATATAATTAAAATATAAAAGTAAAATAGACGGCAGGCCCATTTCCACACTTACAAACATAAAACCAGAAACTACATCTACCTACAACCTACTTGGAGTAGCGTCTTCAGCTGCTTTCATCAAGTCAGCAAAGAAAAAACAGAGCAGCTGCACCATCGTTGATGTTTTATACGTGGCTGGAGAAGGTCCAGACAGCATTCCTGGGCATCTCCAACCCAGCAACACGGACCCAGAAACTGGTCCACATGAGAGATAATACACCCAAACACAAGATGAGCTGAGGTGTATCTGCAGCCCAGAACAGCGAGGAGAGCCCAGAGAAGCAAAAAAGCACTTCACGCGCATCGGACGAAACGCTCGTCCCAGCAGGATTCAACATCCACCTTAAGGATTAAACGCTCGTCCCGGCAGGATTCAACATCCACCTTCAGGACGAAACGCTCGTCCCAGCAGGATTCAACATCCACCTTAAGGATTAAACGCTCGTCCCGGCAGGATTCAACATCCACCTTCAGGACGAAACGCTCGTCCCAGCAGGATTCAGCATCCACCTTCAGGACGAAACGCTCGTCAAGGCAGGATTCAGCATCCACCTTCAGGACGAAACGCTCGTCTAGGCAGGATTCGGCATCCACCTTCAGGACAAAACGCTCATCAAGGAGGGAAAGAAACCATCTATGAAACAGAGGAGGTGTCCTCAGGTTTCTTCTGTCCAACACCTGCAAAGCAGCCTGGACTCTCCTTCTAAACCATTAACAGCTGGAGTCATGTGACCAGAACACATCACCTGTTGGTCAGGCAGGTAAGCAGCGACCCTAACCACACACAGGATTGTTGGGGGTCAACAACGACCCTCCATGAATGCCCAGGCTTCGGTTTATAAACTCACCAGCCAGTTTTCAGATGGGAGGAAAAACATCTTCAAGAGACAAAAAGAAATCTCAGCTGAGCTTTCAGCTTTTTGAGCGCTCCTCACTGCTTGAACGGCACCATCAGGAGGCCAGTAAACACTGACATGAAAGTCCAGGGGAATGGGACGGGTTGTAGACCATCAGCAGCTCAGACATACTCAGGACCATGTAAGGCTCAAAACCTAAGGACCGACATGAACCCTAATATGAACTGGGAACCAGTAAGATGCAGCTAAAACTGGCGATGTTTGCTCTGTTACTGGTGTGGGTGAAAAGTCTGGCGGCAGAGATGTGCAGCACTGAGGTTCCTTCCTACTGATGCATGGGAAAGGAAAATATTTTACTGGTAACTGGGCAGAAATGAGCTCCTGGAAGAGGCTAAAACTGGTGTCAGTATTACAGAGGCTGTACTGTAGAGGCGGTATCTTCACTCTCAGACTCGGAGTCTGGTTCAAACATAAATGGCTGAACTCCGTAAGCTGCTGCTCGGTCAGGTTCGCTTGCCATCACTAAGCTGTTGATGTTTTGGAGTCAGACGCACTGTGCATGCACTGGGGCAGCACCCCTTCCGACTCTGGCCTCTCTGTGGCCAATCAGCGCGCACCTCATTAATATTAGTCAAAAGCTTGCATGAACTCTCATGAGACAAAGTTGTGGTTTGAGCAAAGAACAAGCTCTATGTTTGATTTTTTGTGTAAGTTTTCCAAAAAAAATTTAAAGACACTTAGAGGACAGTGGATGCATGAAAAGACCAGGTGATGGAACCTTTAACCAAAAGCTTGTTTAGCTCTCTGACTGACTGACGTCAGCTTGAACCCAAACCTGAACCCAGACAGTCCTGATCCTCCACAGACCTGCAGACGTGTGTTCATCTCCAGGAAGTAGAAGTTTTTCTGAGAATCCACCAGAAACTCCACGGTGCCAGCAGAGGAGTACTGCACGGCCTTGGCCAGCTGCACCGCCTGCTCCCCCATGGCCCGCCGCGTGGTCGGGTCCAGGAAGGTGCTGTAGAGGAACCAGACATGAACCCAGATGGATCCCAGTGGAGTCAAACAGATCAATTCAACAGCTGGACTTTAGTCCACGACAGGAGAGCAGTTCATCCCTGAGGTCATTTTCCTCAACTTATATTTTAATGTCATTTTACGATGATTATTATTATTTTTTTTTTTATTATTATTTTTGATCTAGTTGGTATTTATGGTTTATTTCCTCTTTGCATTTACGTTTGTTGTTTATTTGCATGAAATGAAAGAAATGGAAAATACTTCCTTGAAGGTAGAGGGAAAAGATTCATCTGCATGTTTTATTTACTCATTCTATTTCTTTTTATATGTTTATTATAATGTTGATTGACTGACTGAAAGTGAGCTGTAGCTGGATGGGAGTGTTGGACCCACCTGGGAGCCTCCTCCACCACCTTCTGGTTCCTCCTCTGGATGGAGCATTCCCTCTCATTCAGCCACAGAGCGTTTCCATGTTTATCGGCCAACACCTACAAGAGGTTCGTCACGTCACACTCCATGTCCCGACCAGACACTCAGACTGAATCTGGTCCAACTGGAGGAGCTAAAACATCAGGATTAAAACATCTCCGCCAGAGTTTATTCAGAAGGTGACCATCTGCTGACTCAGCAGAAACGTTTCCAACCTAGTCTTTGTCCATCAGATCTCAGGGCTTTTATGTGAATGAACAGTTCCAGTCTGGATTCTGGGTCCTGGTCCTTGGTACCACACATTTTAGACATTTCTAACACACCTGGCTGAAATAAGTGACGAGGTCCATTCATCTGAATCAGGACTATTAGGAAAACATCTAAAACCTGCAGGGCTGAGAAACACTGCTACGAAGGACTGAATCTCCATTCCTCATGGCAACTGATTCTGGTTTCCTCATCTTCCTCCTTCATGTGTCACATTATTCTCCTGCATCAGTTTCACTCGTACCCCTTTAGACTGGTCTAACATCTCAGACTACCCAGCTCTCAGCTTTCCTGCCCTCATTACCACTGGTGTGCACCAAGGGCCTATCCTGGGGCCCCTTCTGTTTATACTTTTTCCTCCTGGAAATATTTTCTACATTTTACTGACATCCAGCTCTATACCTCCCTCCCTCCCTCCCTAACCCAGCGTCTCAGTGAACTAAAATCCTGGTTTTCCTCAAATGTTCTCAAACTGAAAAGCCATAAAGCTGAATTTCCTCTGTCTGTACTCAGTTTATGTTTAGAGAAAACTTTCTGATTAAAACACAGTTCACACCTGAACTGCGTGTACGTGCCGTACCTGAATCTCTATGTGTCTTGGGTTGTCGATGTACTTCTCAATCAGCAGCCTGTCATCTCCGAAGCTGGAAGCTGCTTCCTGGGAGGAGAATCGGAAACCTTCCCTGAGAGGGTCAGGGGGCGCATCATTAGTCCCATTTCTAATTACATCAACTCAACTCAACATACCCAGTTTAAACGACTCCTCTTATTTATGTCTGAGATGTGCAGAGGCACTGAACAGAAAACTAATTATTTAAACATTCAGTATTGATGGTTATGAGCCACAGATGTGCGGTGTCTCCTGCTCGTTTCTCCCTCATTTTCTCTTTTTCATGTTTTCAGGTGAAAAACTGGAAAAGAGTAAAATCAGCTTTCAGTAATTAACATTAAATGACTACATTATATTTATAACAAAAGGTTGTGCATGAATACCTGAGAGGCAGCAGAAGGAGAAAAACTAATCTCATCCTGAGATTTAAGATTTTAGGTGTTTTGTTCTGTTTGGACGTTTTAAATAAAACTCTAGATGATAAAACACCTTCCGACTGAGAGACGGTAATAAATACCTGGTTTCCTCATCGTTCCAGGCTATCCTCATCCCTTTTCCTCCTCCTCCTGCAGATGCTTTGATCATCACTGGGTAACCTGGCAAGTCAAGCATAAAAACTCAGGTCCCACATCTGGATCCAGTCTTCAGGAAAAGTTCTGCTCCACAGGTTCATCAGTCTGATTGATTTTAACGATTAAGTTGTGAACCTCGCTGTCAGAAAAGCTTCAGAACTTTCTGGACCTGGTTCAGACAGAACGTGGTCCAGACAAAATCTGATCTCTGGATTTGAGGATCCATGAATCTGCTGCGCTGGCCTATAACCCTGCAGCTTCCGGTCTATTCTGACAGTGTGGACCAGATTATCGGTCAGAACAGACCAGCTTGGTGACTTCTGATGTTTCCAATTAAGGTGCATCCACTTCTCTCAGATTCACAAACACAATATGTTGAGTATCTTTACAACCTGCCCGAACAGAAATCTTCCAAACTCAAGCATCTGTTTGTCCTCTGAAGGCAGCTTTTTATTATGCCGGTAGGACTGGAAGACTGTAGGAAAGCCAGACTGTGTGGTGAACTCACCGATGTCCTGAGCGATCTTCACAGCATCCTCCGCAGTCTGAAAGACGTTAGCCATCATGAACCAGAGGGTTTACTAACACCTCTTCAGAGGCTAACAATTCATCTCATAATTATGTTTTACATTATTTCTGATCATTTCATTCACAAAAGAACATAAAAACACATCAAATGTTAAAGGAGAGTCAGTTTGCAATTAAAGAGATGTGTTTTTGGATGTGACGGCAGCAACATGTTGCTGAAAACTGTACCTGGACGACACCATCAAACCCTGGGATGGTGTTGACCTTGGCAGCCTTGGCAATCAGTTTGCTCTCGATCTTATCCCCCATGGCATGGATGGCACGAGTGTCCGGGCCAATGAATGTCACACCCTCTGCAGCCTGAAAACAATATGGCAGAATATTTTACACAATAAACAGCCTCATGTCACAGTAAAGATCGTCAATGTTTAAAGATGGCTTCTGCTGAGCTCATGTTTCCATCACAAGATAAAATGTCTCAGTTCCAGCATCTGATATGTTGTTGATCTTCTATTGGGGATAAAATATGGTTGACGAGGTTTATAAATCATCGTATTCTGGTTCTTTATATGCTTTGCCACAGCTTTTTTATTATCTCGGTCGCAAGTTAATGTGCATATTTTACAAAGCAATGTTTTTAGATGAGGAGAAATGGATGTTTGCACGTTTAGACTGTGTGAAGGAGTCCTTGCACAGTTTCTAAGTTAATCTTCAACACACAGCATTATCTCAGATTAGGGTTCATGTACTCATAGTAACATGTTGAAGTGTAAGTGAACTACTCACCAGACGCTTTGCAAACTCTTTATTTTCAGAAAGAAACCCGTATCCGGGATGAACCTTTAATAAACAAAAAGAATGTGATGAATTTCTCCATGATGAGCTCATGCTGCATCCATCAGCTTCACTGCCAACATGTCAGGGTTAAAACCTGCAGGACCCTCCAAGACCTAGGTCCAGACCCTCCAGCTCAAAACAGAAGCACCATCCTGATCTTCAGGTTCATGTTCACAAATGTTTAAAAAATCTACAGCCTACTTACAGCCTGAGCTCCAGTCAGTCTGATGGCATCCATGATGGCGTCCATGTTCAGGTAGCTCTTATTGGTGGGGGCGGGGCCAACACAGATGGCCTCATCAGCCATCTTTACATGAACCTAAACACACAGAGAGGGAGTAAATGCACTGTCACAGCAGATGAGACTTGCACTATGTTTCTAACTCAGCTCAAGCGACACAATAATGAAGGGTGAACGTGAGTTGGTCTGGTTTAAGGTCAGGGCTGAATCCTCCAGAAGAATCAAACATGGGCGTGGCTTAGCTCAAAGGTGAGATTAAAAACAGGTGTGAGCCAGAGCAGACACCAACAAAGATGAAGACCTGGCTGGTCTTTAAAATAATCTGTAAAAATAAAGGATTTTATTTTATTTTATTTTTTTACATTGTCCTGTCCAGCATGGTGGCAGCAAAATGATGGACGACTTTATTCATTTATTTATTTAATCTTATTTATTTTGAATTATGGAATCCATGTAATCTTGCTGGACCTGAACAGAGGGGATAGCAAAAAGGAAAGTAGAGAGAAGAAAGGAGACAACACTACAGATAGAAGCAACGAGCTTCAATCCAAACTAACTCCAGCTGCTACACCGAACAGAAACCAAACAGAGAATTTCTGACAATCATCAGGAGTTCCTAAAAGATAACCAGGACAGGAACAACAACACGTATCACAACAACAACCAAAGTACCAGAAACACACACACCTTGAACCAAAGCATCTCTTAGTGTGTAAACCCACTGGACACCGCAGTGACTGTGTCAGCATGCAGAGGATGAGGCATGAGGAGGGGTCAGAGATGAGTGTGATCCTGCAGATGTGACCACGCCTCTACGGAGACTAGAGGCAGACTAGGGCGGCCTAGAGACCCGGGCCATCAGCGGCAATCCTGGAGCACCAACTCAAGCCACCCCACCACGAAGACTGCCCTAAACCCACCCAGAGGGTGGCAGAGGAAGGTCCCAGCCAGAGCCCCTGCAGTCACGGGGCACAGGCCAAAATCAGCAGCCGCCGACCCCGCCAGGCACCGGGCGGCCAGAGTGAAGGGCCCAAGAACCCAGAAGTGACCCCCCCCCCCCCCCCCCCCCCCCCCCCCCCCAAAACAGAGCCTCATCTGACCCAGCCTTGGAGCAAACAGGACTACAACAAACTGACCTTTTATACCCAGATTTGTTTTACTGTATTTTTTTTTATTTTTCCAGGAGGCATCCTGACCAGATGCCCAAGCCACCTCATCTGGCTCCTCTGGATCTACTCTGAGCCCCTCCCGGATCATCGAGCTTCTCACCCTATCTCTAAGGAAGAGCCCGGCCACCCTGCAGAGAAAACTCATTTCGGCTGCTTGTATTCGTGATCTCGTTCTTTCGGTCACCACCCACAGCTCATGACCATAGGTGAGGGTAGGAACGTAGCTCGATCGGTAAATCCAGAGCTTTGCCTTTTGGCTCAGCTCCTTCTTCACCACGACAGACCGACGCAGAGTCCGTATCACTGCAGACGCGGCACCGATCCGCCTGTCAATCTCCCGCTCCATCCTTCCCTCACTTGTGAACAAGACCCAGAGATAGCCGAACTCCTCCACTTGGGGCAGGACCTCATTCCCGACCCAGAGAAGGCACTCCACCCTTTTCCGGCAGAGGCCCATGGTCTGGATTTGGAGGTGCTGATTCTCATCCCAGCCGCTTCACACTCGACTTCGAATGAGAGCTGAATATCACGGCCAGATTAAGCCAACAGAACCACATCATCCGCAAAGAGCAGAGGCCCAATCCTGAGGCCACCAAACCAGATCCCCTCAACGCCTCAGCTGCACCTAAAAATTCTGTCCACGATCCGATGCCTAGAGATACTGTGTCCCACCTCTACGGCCTCAGCACCAAGATTCACAGCCTTCCCCTCGCAGCTATCAGAAGAGAATCGGAGCAGGATCTTAACTCACCCTTTGTGGATAACACATGGAAGCTAGTCCTTAAACGCATAAACTCCTCCTCTATTTGTGCAAGACATGCACTTTCACAGTTTCAAGTAGTTCACCAGATTCATATTTCTAAGTTAGCTCGTCTTTATTCAGACGGTGACCCCATGTGCAACTGGTGTAGGTCTGCTTCTGGCACTCTCATCCATATGTACTGGTCCTGCCCATCCCTATCTAATTTTTGGACATCATACTTCCACTCTTTCTTTGAAGTCCTTAATTAACAAATCCCACCAAACCCCCTGACTGCTGTCTTCAGCCTGCTTCTAGATGGAAGCCTGCTGAAAGCCCAAGATGAGATCTTGGCCTTCTCTTCTCTGATAGCCCACAGGGCTATTCTGTTACGTTGGAAGGACTCCACCCTTCCTTACACTGCATACACTGAATCAGAGACATGATGAATCTTTTAAGCCTTGAGAAGATCCACTCCACTGTTTGGGGACGGTCAACAGATTTTATAGTCTGGCACCCCTTCCTGACATTTTTTGCGAGACCCAAAACAGTCATGTTGTAGTGGTTTATTACCATCTTTGATTTCGCATTCTTCTGTTATTATCATTATTATTCATCATGTGCTTGTAGTATTCTGCTGGGTGTTTTCTCGTGCATCTATATCTGGCTCTTGTTGCTCCACTGCTTGTTATCCCCATGGGTTATGGGCGGGTGGGCGGGTGGGGAGGTGTGCACTTTGCTGTCTGTTATATATGATTGTTATCCTATCCTTGATTCTGAGTGTTACGCCGATTAAGGGAGAATATTTAAAAATGGTCATTGTTTAATTATCTGCCCATTTCATGTTTATCTGTGAATGGTTCAATAAAAAGACCTTTGAAAGAAATTCTGTCCATTAAAGTTATAAACAGAATCGGAGATAAAAGGCAGCCTTGGCAGAGTCCAACCCTCACTGGAATTTGATCTGATTTGCCCCCTTGTACAACTTGCGCTGAAAACGGTGTAGAGCTGGTCCACTGTTCCACGACTGGGACGAAAACCACACTGCTCTCCAGGACCCCTGAAGAGACCTTACCAGGGAGGCTGAGGAGTGTGATCCCCCTGTAGTTGGAGGACACCCTCCAACTACAATTGATCCCCCTCTTTCTGAAGAGGGGGATCACCACCCCAGCCTGCCCACGCGATGCTGCAGAGGCATGTCAGCCAACAAAGCCCTACATCATCCAGAGCCTTAAGGGACTCTGGGCAGACCTCAACCACCCCCCAGGACCCTGCCACCGAGGAGCTTGATAATCACCTCAGAGACCTCAGCCCCAGAGATAGGAGAGCCAGCGGACGATGTGTTGGTGGGATGGAGAAGGTCTTCGAAGTACTCCCTCCACCGGCTCACAGTGTTGATGGAGCAATGCTTCCCCCTCCCGAGCCGCCAGCTGGTGGACCAGAATGTTCTCGAAGCTGTGCGAAAGTCATTCTCCATGGCCTCTCCAAACTCCTCCCATGTCCAAGTTTTTGCCTTAGCGACCACCGAAGCTGCATTCCACTTAGCCCGCTGATACCCATTAGCTGCCTCTGGAGTCCCACAGGGCAAAAAGGCCCAATAGGACTCCTTCTTCAGCTTGACGGCATCCCTCACTGCTGGTGTCTACCAACGAGTTCGGGGATTACTGCCATGACCACAGCTCCAATCTGCCTCAACAATAGAGGCATGGAACACAGCCCACTCGGACTCAATGTCCCCCGCCTCACCCAGGACATGGTTAAAGCTCTGCCAGAGATGGGAGTTGAAACTCTTTCTGACAGGGGACTCTGCCAGACGTTCCCAGCAGACCCTCACAACACGCTTGGGTCTACCAGGCCTGACATGCATCCTTCCCCACCATCTGAGCCAACTCACCACCAGGTGGTGATCAGTTGACAGCTCCGCCTCTCTCTTCACCCGAGTGTCCAAGACATGCGGCCGCAAGTCAGATGATACGACTACAAAGTTGATCATCAAACTGCAGCCTAGAGTGTCCTGGTGCCAAGTGCACATGTGGACACTCTTATGCCTGAACAAGTTGTTCGTTATGGACAATCCATGACGAGCACAGAAGTCCAACAACAAAACACCACTCGGATTCAGATCGGGGGGGGCCGTTCCTCCCAATCACGCCCCTGCAGGTCTCACTGTCATTGCCCACGTGAGCACTAAAGTCCCCCAGCATGTTCATGCCCACACCTGCTCGGCGCCTCTCACCGGGAGGATCTCCAGAATGGAAGAGAGTCCAGGCCCTCTTGAGGACAGTGGTTTCAGAGCAAAGCCATGCGTCAAGGTGAGTCCAACTATATCTAGCTGGAACTGCTCAACCTCACGCACCAACTCAGGCTCCTTCCCCGCCAGAGAGGTGACATTCCACGTCCCTAGAGCTGGCTTCTGCAGCCACTCTTCCTCTGGTCCCTCCCCTAGACATTCAGTCAGATTATGTTTTTAGAGTTTATATCTGCAGGAAACAACATTTCTGCTTCAACTGGGAAATCCTGTCAGGTCTCTGAAAATCTGCTCCATGCTCCTCCACAAAAACATTCAGAGTATTCTCACAATTTCAAGCTAGAAAATTAAACTCTGAGGTACAAATTAAAACATTTTCTTTGAATTAGGTTAAATTTATGTCCTAAACATCCACATGGGAAGAAGATGGTGAACTGGTTGAGCTCAGGGACTGAGGACAGGAGGTTTTCTGATGATGCATACCAACTCATCCATCACTCTAATCCACACAAACAGGATCCAGTTTCCAGAGAAAAGTCCTGCAGATGGAAGGATGTCAGCTATGTGAATGTGTTTGATGGTAACTCACAGAGCTGGAGTCCACATCACTGTGGACGGCCACAGTCTGGATGCCCATCTTCTTACACGTCTTCATCACCTGCAGAGAAAACAGATTAGTGCCGAAGCTTCACTCAGGACACGAGAAACCCCCGTTTCTCTCTAACTGTATAATAAAGACCACTAGAAACCCTTGTTTCTCTCTAACTGTATAATAAAGACCACTAGAAACCCTTGTTTCTCTCTAACTGTATAATAAAGACCACTAGAAACCCTTGTTTCTCTCTAACTGTATAATAAAGACCACTAGAAACCCTTGTTTCTGTCTACTGTTATACAGTTAAAGAGAAACGAGGGTTTCTAGTGGTTAATTATCGGGGCTGTTCGGCTTCATAAATGGTAGTCACATTCATGCCAAAGACTGAATGATGTTTATATGAGGGCATCTCATCTCATCTGATCGCAGTAGAAGAATTTTCACTTGCTATCGGTTTGTTTTTCTTTTTCTCTTGTGAAAAAGGTGTGCGGCGCATAGCAATTTTTGTGTTTTGTAGGGAACAAAGGGCTAATTGTTATTTTTGTAAGCAACTAGTTCGGCACTATCATCTCCTTTTGTAAAAAGCGGGCGGACTCGTTTTCAGTCATCACATTCAGCCGGGGTCATGATTTTATTTAATAACTTCCCTGGAACAATTATTGAACATAAATGTGAGATGGACACTGGGTTATGGGAGTATCTGAAATAATGCTGTGAATAGCACTTTGCTTTGCATTTATGGTTATAATAGAAAGGAACAGAGCAAAAACTTCTACTCAACCATATCCATACTCCTTGATCAGTGGAGAGTGTACTATGTGGCCACAGGAGAGAATACCGATATCATTATTGTAGGAGACTTTAATTTGATGTCTGATCTCTGGCTTGACAGATGCCTCGTGACAGTCACAAATATGAAGAAATCATATATGATTTTACAGTTAAAAATACACTGGTTGACTATTGGAGGGTGATGAATCCAAAAACTACTCAGTTTACCTGGTTTAGTGCTTCTGGAAATGGTTGTTGTTCGAAGACAGACTACTGGCTGATGTTGCAATGCTTGGTAAACTATGTCTCTAATACTTCTCTGCTAACAGATCACTGTGCTATTTTCTTAAGTTTCTATTTATTATAATAACATGACACTTGTAAAATAATTAGGAAATTAAATAAGCTTTTTGAAAAATTCTGAATTCTGCACAGAAGTTAACGAATTGGCTGTAAATGTGACAAAAATGGACTTATCTGATGTGGGTTTTGCTGTGCCGTGCTTCCATCATTTGCAGCATGTATATACACAAACATAGCAGAACAGTGACGCCCATGCTTGTGTTCACAGCAAGTATATCCCAGCCTAATTGTGGGATATCACTACGTTTAAAAATTTCTCAAGGTATCCATCAAGGGAACCCAGTTTCCCTAAATCCATTCTGGCAGCACACTGGTTTACTGAACCTATTAAAAACTTTTCTATTAAAAACTTTTTCTAGGTTTGAAGGTGTTACAGAGAATTAAAAATTTGCCAATTTGCAAATGATACAGCTAAATAAAGCCTCAGATTACATCATCTTTTATAATGTATAATGTATTTTTATATAATTATATAATGTGAACTACTTCCCATTTGTTCTTGTTCAGATGGAATGATTGATTCAGTTGAAGTTAAATCTGAAGCCAAACATTCAGGATCAACCGTATCTGAAAATGTGATTAAAAGGCAAGATGGAAATTTTGTCAAGCAGGAAAGCAGTGTTGTTTTTGGCAGGTATCTCGGTTTTAGTCTTAGTATTCAGGACGAAAATGCTTATTAGTTTCAGTCACATTAGTTTTAGTCCAGTTTTAGTCAAATAAATAAAACAGTATGAGTCTTTTTTTTTTAACCCGTCCTGTCCAGCATCATAGCAGCAGAACGATAGTCTGGTTGCTGTGTTTTGCCAAACAAATTTGTTTTGCCAAGGGGAGGCTTATGAGTATAAGGCTCCTCTTGATAATTTGATTAATTTATTTATTTATTGACTTTGAATCATTGAATCTATGTAATCTTGCTGGACCTGACCGGAGGGGACAGAAAAAGAAGGAAGATGGCAAAAAGAAGCAAAAGGGAAAGAGGAAAGAGGAGACAAAAACACCACAAACAGAAGGCAACGACCCTTCAATCCAAACCATGACCAGACAACAAACTGTTACACCTGTACATAAATACACCAGAAAATTTCATACAGCTTTTACAGAAAAACAGAGCTGACAGTAATCAAGTTCCTAAATACTAACCCCCTACCCCCCAAAAAAAGAAAAACATATCACAAACGTATCACAACAACTATCAAAGTACCAGATACACACTCACAGAGAAAAAAATGAAAATTTCTCTCAACGTATAAATCCACTGGATAACTCAGTGACTGTCAGCATGCAGAGGATGAGGAATAAGGAGTGATCAGAGATGAGGAGTGGTGAGTGAGATCATGCAAATGCAACACGCCTCCACATCCAGTCCAGATTAAGGCAGCCCGGAGATCCGGGTCCTCAGCAGCAGTCTCGGAGCACAAACCCAAGCTACCCCACCCCGAAGAAGACTCCAGCCCCAGCCAGAGCTCCCTGCGGTCATGGGACACAAGGTCTAGACACCAGTCATCCAGAGCGGCCTGAGCAAAGGGTCCAGGGCCCCAGGAGCCTGCCCCCAAAATCACAACCACATCCACATCACACATAACCATCCCAGCACGTCCCTGGCAGACCAGAGGACAGCAAGCCCCAAATCCCCCCCCAAAATCACATCCCACCCAGATGTGGCAGACCGGGCACTCCCCAGGGTCAGCAGCCTCCCATCGGTGAAGGGAATCCGGGTCCCCAACGCTGCCGTGTTATACTTAACTGCTGTTGTGCAGAAACCTTTTATTTTCTATATTTCACCTTTTATCATGAACTGATGCCCAATTCATCATACAAACATGTCACACAAGAAAATAGCAGATCTATAAGTTGTTTGGTTATTTTAAAATAAAGGGTTTTAGACTTAGAAGGTTTTCCAGCCAACAGCAAATACTTTCTGATCTACTCTGGGTTCTGCATTGTACAGATAAAGTTCTAACTGTGGAATCAATTACTCCAAAAAAGCAAAGAGCAACAACATCCTTACTTTAACTGTGGCTTTATTTCTGAGAATTTTCTGAAGTGTAAAACTCCACCCTGAACATACACATGTCCAAAATATGAGCAAAGGATGAGGAACACATGCTCAACATGACCTGGTCTGGCAGTGGAATTATGATGGATTATAGTTAAAATATGCCCATGTATCGTTCCGTTAACACTGCCATCATGATTCAACTATGAATGAATAAACTGCTTATCTGTGTGCGATGCATATCTGGTGGTGGGCGTGGCCAAGGTGCAGCAGCGTTGCTGACTGACAGATTGCGCTCACAACAGGCAGAAATGTTGTGCATTTACATATAGTTTTTTTTTATTACTTTGGGGTCACTGTCTGCCCGAAACAACATATTAATGTTGTTTTATATGGGTCAAAGCAGTTATTTATGTATGTATAGTATAATATTACCCAATGTGCTTGCATGTTACGTGTTAACCTAGGCTTTTATTTTGAAAGAATTATTCTAACGTCCGGTCCGCCTGTTAACATGTCTTCATCTTTCAATTCTGAAGGAAAAATTAAAAAAGGAATTGCCAAAATCCAAAAACAGACCAGTTTTCAATTAAGTTTTTCTAGTTCTTTCATCTTTGAATTCTCGGAACAGGAAAGGAAAATCGGTTCTGTTTTTCCGTTTTTCCCATTTTGATTGTCAATGAAAAAAACAACGAATTGCCTCCTTCTAAAATAGAATTAATATGGTTTGCAAAGCCATCCCACAACCCTGCTTAATATAATATGTAATGATTTCCAGAATTCACCCCTAAACCTAGTCTAGTGGAAACTGTATTCGGGGACCACAGCTTAATTAAAAATGAGTAAAACAACTAATTTATTACAGTAACTTTCAGATCTGAGATATTTCATAATTACAGTCGCCATATAAGATAAACTACAGATTTTTTAACTTTTACTTGTAGGGCTGGGCGAACGTGCTTAATGATCACATGATCAGCTGTGAGCCTATTCACTCGATCAAACATGGCGGAAATGCGCAGGACAACAGCCAATCAGAGTCAACCTTTTCCTGCTCCACTACCATTTGTAAGTTGTCAGAGAAGTTAAAGCTGGGTGAGCAGAATGACCGACTGGTGACGGGAGAAAAACATGGAGGACATGCATGCAAAAAATAAAAAATAAATCAGCGACTGCTGAACGGTGACCTCTCTACCATCACCACGTTTAGGGTCCTCTGGAGTCGCATGTGCAGGAATTATTTTAAGTAATATGACGAACATGAAGCAGAAGAGGATGAAATAAACAATCTGTGATCCTACAGATCTCAATTTCCGATGA
Source organism: Melanotaenia boesemani (assembly GCF_017639745.1). Lineage (NCBI taxonomy): Eukaryota > Metazoa > Chordata > Actinopteri > Atheriniformes > Melanotaeniidae > Melanotaenia > Melanotaenia boesemani. Next base: position 3,818,147 of record NC_055697.1, read on the forward strand.
CTGAAACACTCTGAGCCACACCTGCATTCAGGTAAACCTCATGTTTACATCTCCACTAAGTTGTGTTCAGTAATAATACAACAGTTCTGTGTGTGTGTGTGTGTGTGTGTGTGTGTGTGTGTGTGTGTGTGTGTGTGTGTGTGCGAGCGTGTGTGTGTTGGAAAGTCTTACCCTGCATGCAATTTCTCCTCTGTTGGCAATAAGTATCTTGTCAAAGGTCTGTGGAGGGAAATACATTAACTCTGATAATCAATGAGAGTCGGGACATCCTGGACTCAGTCAGGACGTCCTGGACTCAAACCATTTAATAGTGACAGTGGTTGATTCATTCTTCCATCCAATCAGGAACCAGGATGTTCGTACCTTCTCATCAGGACTGGAAACCATGGAAACAGTGGAGTACAGAGATCTGCTGGTCACTGCACAACATCTGGACTCACATGATACAGACTGAAAAACAAATACAGACAGATCTTTAACTCCTCATCATCATCTGACTGGGAACAATTATCAATAACTAGTTAACATTCAGTATAGGAATAAAAAAACGATGAGTCTTCCTCACACACCAGAGTAAGTCATGGAGTTCCTCAGGGTTCTGTACTTGGACCAATTATTTTCTTGTTATAAACGCTTCTCTGAGATACTATCATTAGACAGCATGGTATAAACTTTCGTCACTATGCAGATGACACTCAGATTTACTTCTCCATGTAGCCTGGTGAATTCAATCCGTGGGTTAGATTACAAAGACTTCTAAACTCTGACGAGACTGAGGTTGTTGTCTCTGGTTGTTGTCTCTCGCTGCAGCAGTGGCTTCCACTGCTGCAGCGAGGAACCTTGCAGTTATTCTGGACCAGGACTTGTCTTTGACTCGCATATAAAATCGGTTTCTAGAACCTCCTTCTTCCACCTACATAATATTCCCAGAATAAGGAGCATCCTGTCTCAGAGTGATGCAGGAAACTGATCCATAGATTTGTTCCTTCCAGAATTGATTCATTATTGATCTGAAAAGTCTTCATCTGATCCAAGATGCTGCAGTGAGGGCTCTGATGAGGACCAGAGACCATAATTTTCCAGTTTAATTTTCTCATCATCTGCTTCCTGTTAGATCCTGAATAAATTTTTTTTTTTTTTTTTCTTTTTTTAACTTGTCCTGTCCAGCATCATAGCAGCAAAATGATAATCTGTTTGCTGTATCGTGCTGAACAAATTTGCTCTGCCAAGGGGAGGCCTATGGGTAAGGCTCCTCTTGATAATCTGATTCATTTATTAATTTATTTACTTTGAATCACGGAATCTATGTAATCTTGCTGGACCTGACCGGAGGGGACAGAAAAAGATGGACAATAGTGAAAAGAGCAAAAGGGAAAGAAGAAAGGAGACAAAAAGATCACAGACAGAAGGAAACGACCCTTCAATCCACACCATCACCAGACAACAAGCTGTTACACCTGTACATGAACACACCAGAAAATTTCCTACAACTTTTACAAAAACAGAAACGCACACACAGAAAATACAGGGCTGCCAGTCATTAAGAGTTTTTAAATAATAACCGAATCAAAAAGACATAACAGCGACCAGATACTAACTCACAGGAAAAATCTAAAATTCTTCTCCTCACATATGAAGCTCTTAGGCCAGGTTCACACTGCAGGCTGAAGAGACCCAAATCGGATTTTTTTGCTCCTTTGCGACCTGTATCTGATCTTTTCATAACAGTCTGAACGACACAGATCAGATTTTTTCAAATGAGACCATGGCCACTTGGATATGTGGTCCTAAATCTGATACGTATCGGATCTTTTGCCATGCGACTTCAGTCTGAACGGCCAGGTCGCATTAATCCGACCTACACGTCATACACAACATTGTTTAACTCCTTATCTGTAAAGGCGTCACATCACTCTCTCACCACTCCTGACTGCGACTCTGTACCCACACGTTTCTCTGTGCAGACGTTGCTGCCACTGCTCCACAAAAGGCCATGGCCAAAAATCTGGCTCTCCTCTTTTGTAATCTCCTCCTTAAAATGATGCCACTGAAAATGTGCTGGCTACGGCTGGACAATAACTGTAAAATTGCAACATACGCTCCGCTGTTACTGTCCGAAGACGTCACACACACGCTCACTGTCACGTCGTCGTGTCTTCTACGCATGCGGGACACTTTCGGTGCGCATAAGGCTCATACAGGAGATCACATACAAATCGCATTTAATTGGAAATGTGAAAGGACTCTTAAAAAAATCGGATTTCACTAAAAAAATCTGAATTGAGCATTATGCCCTGCAGTTAGGGGCGGGCGATATATCGAATATACTCGATATATCCCGAGTTGTTTGACCCGAGATATAGAAAATAAGTATATCGCGTACATCGAGTATAAATAGTCAAGCAGACTGCCCCGCTAACAACAGCAGAAGGCACTCGCCCCCCATTAAGTCTGTGTCACAACAGACAATGGGACTAACATAATCACAGCTATGAGTCTGAATGGGTGGAGAAGGCTACAGTGTTTTGGCCATCGATTGCACCTTGCTATTGGTGAGTATTTGTATAGGTTTTCCTCCCTCTAATTGAGATATTATTTATATTTTTTTATAACAGTGGTTAATATAACTAAGATACTATTTCATATTTCAGCATAATTAAATTGAAAAACTTGGAAACCGTTTCAGTATTTTTTATGTATTTAAACAGCTTGAATACTTTCAATCATTTTTTTAATGCAATTAAAAATATAAGCATTTCATTATCTTTTCAGGTCCAGGTAAAAACTAGCCATTCTTACGTTGAAAACAGTCATTCATATTGTGGTGTTATTGACAATATAAATTTTGTAAAGCATATAAGTTTCTTTAAACATGTCAAAGGTCAGGAAATCAAGTCAAGAGCCATATTGGAGATGGAGGCGCAGGCGATGCTGTCTGACCAGGGCACAGCACGGTCAGCTGCTTCACAATCTCATGAAACACCAGCAGTGTCTGAACCAGAGCCACCAAAAAAGAAAACTCTTGGAAGTTTCTTTAAAAAGGCAGCAAACCCCTCTTCTACAGCTACAGCCACAGCTTGTCACTCAAAGAGACAATGAAAGCAGAATTGTCCATCTACTTGCAGAGTCCAAGTGCTGACACTGAATCTGATCCCCTGCTGTGGTGGAAGGCCCATGAGGAAATGTTTCCAAACATGAAAAGTTTAGCAAAAAAATATCTAGTTCCCCAACAGAGAGGGTATTTAGTACCAGCAGGATTGTGGTCACATGTCACAGGGCATCACTCAAGCCAGAAGCTGTTGACAGGCTCGTGTTTTTAGCCCAAAACCTCTAGACACAGTGTTATTGCAAACAAGCTATAGACAAAACCATGCCACCCACTTCTGTGATTTAAAGTTTTTTTGTTTTTGCATTCACATATTGGACTTTCATTTATCTATTATTTTGTGTTCTGGTTTATTACAAACTTGAACAAGCAGAAAAAGTGCACCTTGTTTTTTGAAATATGCTAGTCAAGAACTCTTGCTGATGCATTTTACTTTTTGTTTTTTAACTTATAGACTTCTGCCTCTGTGCCAATTTAATTTTAAATATATTTATTTATTTTGTTTAATTGTCTTTTACAACAAATGCAGTCTTGCACAGAAAATCAACATTTACACAAAATTTTAGAGGAGATTTCAAAACCTTGAGATATTTATCGTGCATCGGGATATAAACGAAAATGTATCGGGATATCGGTTACAGGCCATATCGCCCAGCCCTACCTGCAGTATGAACATAGCCTTTGTGACCCAGATCCACTGATTTCCTTTTCTAGATTTTATTTTATTAACACAGTTATAATAATAATGTGTGGATCATATCTTGGACTTGGTTTAATTGAATTACAATTGTACTGCAATGACTTGGACTGAACTGGACTATGTCAGCGTTGTGTGTTTGTTTCAATAACAATATTTTTTCTCCTGGAAGCCAAGACTTGAGAGAATGATGAGATGAGAAAAGGCTTGGTCACTGTTGATCTGTGTGTTCTTTCTACAAAGTTCTGTTAGTAATAAATTCTGCTTTTTTCTTCAGGTCGACCTTTATGCTGCTACATCTATTCATACATTCATTTTACATCATAATCTGACAGCTTCTACAAACTGGTTTATACTGGGATTAAAAGCTCCAGCTGCTACAGACGGGTTCACAGGTGGGCCAAAAAAATAAAATAAAATAAAATAAAAAAATAAAAGAGGGAGGGGGGGTGTTTTTACACCATGAAGACTTTACGTCAGCTGTTTATTTATTTAAGACCAAGATGTTAAAAGTTGTGGAAAGGTATAAAAACAGAGGGTTCTGGTCTTCGAATAAAACTTAACGCAGCATTGGTTCACATCTGTCCTCTAACACGAAGACGAGGCCCCACTCAGATGTGATCCCAGTTTAAGCTATGAAATCAACGCTCTGAACCGGACACATCCCGTCAAACTGTTCTGTACCGTTAAACTTTATCATCACATAGTTTCTCCGTTTTTTGCTTGTGCGTTGGAAATGACACCTTCAGGTCTGTTCGGTGACACTGTCAGAACCGAACCGGTACCAGTATATGACCTGACCGAGCTACTGCGGTTCGGTTCCGGTGAAGTGAACTCTGTTTCTGTCCCTCAGATATAAACTCACCTTCACTGAAAACAGCAGCCTGTCCAGTAACACACAACCTCTGTGCGCCGCCATGTTGGCCAGATTCCTTCTTCTTCTTCTGCTTCTCCTTTAACGGTAGCTTGCTTCCTCAAGGTGTCAGTGCTGCCCCCTGCTGGACTCAGAGAAAACATACACTTCTACAGCACACTGCTATGGAGGCAAGTTACCTTAACTTGGAAGAAAGAAATAAATATTTAAAGATTTAACTGGATAATTTGATACAATCTAAATAAATAAATAAATAATAATAAAGGTATTTTTTATGAATTAATGAGTAAGAGAAATAATAAATAATTTTAGAAATAAAAATATAACTCCAATTGCAAAAAAGGGATGTTGGGTAAAATCTAAAAATAAAAACAAAATGTCATGATTTTCAAATCTCATTGGGTCATCTTTTATCCCCAGTAACAGATCACCAACATGCCAGATGATGAAACTGAGACATTTCACCATGTGATGGAAAGTATGAGCTGACAGTGAATCTGATGCAGCAACACGTCTGGAAAAGTTGGAACAGGAGCAACAAAAGGCTGGAAAAGTAACTGGTACAAACCAGAAACACCCAGTTGACAATTAACCAGGTTAACTGGCAACAGGTCAGTAACATGACTGGGCATAAAAGGAGCATTTCACAGAGGCAGCCCAGATAGCAGACATGTTTGGGCTGAATCCTGCCTGCTTCTTGCACTCATGGCTTGGTTATGGCCCTGACAATTGTTATGTGGGGCAGAACTGGACCAGATGTCAGTTGCCAACCTTGCTTGGATTATGGCAAGTCTCCTGTGGGCCTCATGTGGTGGTCATGTGACCAGTTGTACGTAGGCTGTAACTGGCTGTGGATGAAACTGCTGTGATGGACAGTTTTAAGCTGACCAAACATCCGTTTTGTTCACCAAGTTAACATTTATCTAAAAGATGGATCTGAAGCTTAGTTATAACAGTCCAAGGGCAGGAGATAAATATAATTTAACATTTAACTAACATTTTATGTTAAATCGCTCAACATCAAACTTAAAAAAATAAATATTGTTGCTGAAAGAACTTCCACATCTGGATGATGCCACGGAGACAAACACATTTCCAGCATGACTGCAGATCTTTCCTGTTTAATATCATCCTCATGCTGATTGTTCCGGAAGGAAAAATGCAGTTTGGACTAAAAGTGACCAAAATTCCTGCTGAGATCTTCACCAGAACTGTTCCTGATCCAGTTAGTCTAACTGGTCCAGATCCCAGCAGAACTCTGATAGGATCTTTTCTGGGAAGCAGAATCTGTTTAGAAATCAGTCTGAGATCTGACCAATCAGATCATTTCTCTGAAGACCACCTCACTGTGGAGTTCAGAGCCTGAACCGTTTCCTGGTAACACCACATCAGACGGGAGAAGGTCCCACCTGGTTCTGGAAGGTCTCACCTGTCTGTCTCAATTGATTGGCAACTTGCCCAGGTGTCCCTGCCTCTCGCCTGCTAATTGCTGGTATAGACTCTAGCTTTCCCATGACCCTGAATTGGATGGATGCATGGATATCCTCTAATATCTTAGTCCGGGCTGGACAGTGTAATTTCCCTTTATCCAGTCAAAATAAGAAGCTGTGGATCATAAAGCAACTTCAACATCACACTGAATGTAAACCAGGTATATTTAATTTCTAATCCTTCACTCTGAGAGAAATATGAGCTTCAGAGTGCATCCAGTCATTTTCTCTGCAGAAAAAGCTTCCTTTACCTGCATCTTTTCCACCACTCGTTCCTCATTGTTTATTCTCCCAAATAAAAGCTGAGACATGGGACTGAAATGATGAATACATTTTTATTTCACTCTGAATGAAGATCAGAATATTACGAAGAAAGAAAAGTGAAAACAAATATTTGACAGTCTGTCACTTACGCTTTAAATCTTTAAGACACAACTTTTCAAAGGTCTGAGGTTTGGTGGCAGAGGAAGATGGATTTTTAGTAAACATCTGACTCATCTTTTCTTCTATGAAGTCTCTCAGGACAGAGGCTGTATCAGGGAGGCTGTTCAGAAAATCCAAGTCATATTCACAGCGAATTTTAATAAAAACAAAAACAGGATGAAGCTGGTAACCACATGGCTGACGAAGTTGACATTGAATTCATCTCATGTTTCAGACGTCTGAGCTGAATTAAGATGAGATCAATTAGATTTCTGGAAATCTGCCTCCTCCTTCTCCAACCTGCTCTGAGAAATCATCTTTTTCATCTGACTTCTATGGAGCTCAATGGTAGACCGCTCATGTTGGTGCTGGAAATGAAATTTAGAAATAAAACAAACACAAGGACTAAAATGAGTTTTTAAACTGAAAAAAGCTGCAGAGAAAAACAAACTGTAGATAAGAAAATAAAGACAATTGCTGATACTGGCAGTAGTTGTGTTTAACTTGTTTACATGGAGCAATTTGGATCTGATGGAAAGTCCAGATGGAATAAAATGAATCAGCTGATCTATCAGCCTGGAAGTTTCTATCTGATTAATCTGGGCAGTTTAACATGTCTGCTCTCATCCTGATGGTTTCTGTGGTGGATGTTGTTTCTGCACATGCCTGAACCACATGGAGGCTAGTTAGCATGATGCTAAGCTTAGTTACCATGATGGGGAGGCTAGTTAGCATGATGCTAAGCTTAGTTAGTATTATGGGGGGGCTAGTTAGCATGATGCTGAGCTTAGTTAGTATTATGGGGGGGCTAGTTAGCATGATGCTGAGCTTAGTTAGCATGATGCTGAGCTTAGTTAGCACGATGACAAGGTTAGTTAGCATGATGGGGAGGCTAATTAGCATGATGCTGAGCTTAGTTAGCATGATGACAAGGTTAGTTAGCATGATGGGGAGGCTAATTAGCATGATGCTGAGCTTAGTTAGCATGATGACAAGGTTAGTTAGCATGATGGGGAGGCTAATTAGCATGATGCTGAGCTTAGTTAGCATGATGACAAGGTTAGTTAGCATGATGCTGAGCTTAGGTAGAATGATGATAAGGTTAGTTAGCATGATGGGGAGGCTAGTTAGCATGATGCTGAGCTTAGATAGCATGATGTAAGGTTTAGGTAGCATGATGCTTATGTTAGTTAGCATGATGGGGAGGCTAATTAGCATGATACAGGGGTTAGTTAGCATGATGCTGAGGTTAGTTAGGATGATGAACCACATTCATCATGCTACTGATCCTCACACTGTGGGTGGAGTTTTGCACACGGCTGGCGTGTGAACATGGCCGTGCATCATGTTGTACAGATTTTCCGATGTTCTCACCACTTTGTTCAACCACCCGTCCTCAGGATGTTACTGTAACAGATCATATCGGTATGTAATGTTTTGGCTTTTTCAGTAGGACTTATCTCCCTCCAGGACTACTATCCACCCAGTTTCCACCAGCAGGTTCTGAACGTTTTGATTTGGTAAATCCTGATCTCTGTTGTGTTTCCGCAGCAACCGTACCTGGTAGGTGCCGTATCGGCTAGATAGCGATAGATGTGTTAGCTGTTAACAGCATGACGTCATAACATTGTGATGTCATAACAGCATGATGTCACAGCGCCACAACACTTTCCTGAAATTATAATAAAGACTGAAAGATGATAAAGATGACAACGGTGGGCATCCAGCAGGTGTATTCTTTCTTCTTGTCATGTGGGTTTAAACAACAATAAATCCACCAAAGACAGTCCTTGTGGATCTATACATTGAAAGCTACACATTACTCAGGTTTAAATGGAGAACCAGATTTTTCTCCCTTTTTGTAATGGTTTTGCTGTTTAACTGATAGCGCTGTGGTCTCTTAGAATAAATATTTCTGTCTACTTATAAGCCTAAGAGAATACACACTGACATACATGTTTATTATATCTTGTTTAATTAAGCAGTGAAAATTTTCTTTTAAGGAATCTCTGACTTTGTCATTAGCAGGTCATAAGTGACCACCTACCTGCCCACACAGCGCAGCTGTCAGTGACTGTCTATTTAAACATGAACTGAGCAGACTGACAAACATTTGCCCTGACGAAGGCCTCTTAGGCTGAAATGCGCTGGCATGGACATGTCATTAGACTAGCATTGATACAATAAAGGCTTTTTATTCATCATCTTTCTGAGTGCTTCAGTTATCTCTTTATGAGTTTTACCTAAATCCACCAAATATTTAAACATATAGCTGTTCCTGCTTTGTTCTTGTTGCTGAGTCACACAGGAAATCATGATTCGTTCTAACAATCAGAGGACTGCAATGTGTGAAGCTCCTCCCTTTTTGGTCAGATTGGTAAGAATGATACCCCAAAGCAGTGTTTCACAATCCAGGTCCTTGGGACCCCCTGCCCTGCATGTCTTAGATGTGTTCCTAGTCCAACACACCTGATTCAAATTAATGAACTTCCTCGAGTTCTTTGCAACCTGTTAACGAGCCACTCATTCAATTCAGGTGTTAAAGTAGGGTTACATCTAAAACATGCAGGGCAGGGGGTCCCGAGGACCTGGATTAGGAAACACTGCCCCAAAGGATGTTTCCTAATAACATAGGACAGGGGTCTCCAAGTGCGGTCCTCGAGATCTACCATCCTGCAACTTTTAGATGCAACCCTTCTCCAACACACCTGTATCAAATGACTGGCTCGTTACCAGGCCTCTGCAGAGATGAATGACATGCAGATTCAAGGGTTGGAGAAGGGTTGCATCTAAAAGTTGCAGGATGGTAGATCTCGAGGACTGAACTTGGGCACTCCTGACATAGGACTTGATGTTCTGGCTCCTTCACAGTTTTTTCCTGCAGAAACGTAAACAAACCAGCTTACGGAACCGACCTGTACTGAGCCGTTGGTGGAAACAGGGCTTTAATGTAGGAAAAATGTGGGATTGTAGTTTCCAGAGCTGCTGTTAAATCTTGTGTCCTGTCTGAGTCCGTTGTTTGGTAGTAAACTAGGTATACCCAGTAACCTTGGTAAGGATGCTCATCTCAACATTAAAATAGAATAAAACTGAATAATAATTACCGTAACTGTGAGCTTAAGTGAGGCATTTTCTGCCGATACCACTAGACGGGCTCCGTACGTAACAAGCTTTAAAATCCGTATTTTATTTCTCAGGCAGCTTTTTCAGTCCTGGATTCATCAAAAATGTTTTAAGTTCCAGTTTTTTATGTTTTCAAAGCTAAATTTTATTTTCAAAATGAGTTGTCATGAGTTTTAGACCATGTTCACACGGAGACCAGTTTAGACCTTAAAAGTTTTTAAGGTTATTTAAAACCGGGTCCCAGAGTAAATTAATATGAAAATGGAACCATTTCAGTTCCATATTTATAATCCAAACTCTGCCTACAGGGGTTTCTGAGCATGCTCCATGTTTTAGGTGTATTTCTGTGTTACAGTACCACATACAGGCCTGCCAGATGTACTGCAGCATTTTCACTGCTTTTATTCTTGAAATGACTGTCTTTACAGTAAACTTTAAACCAAATCGTTTTAGTCTCCGAGAAAGATGCAGCCTTAGCTCCACCCCTTTCTGATACCAACAGAGATCTCTGAGCGGCTTCGTTAACACCACTGATCCACCGGATGGACCCAGACCCGGACCTGGAACGAGGAAAGAAACCACTGAAGAAGACATCTGATGAAAGCTTCGACCTTTACGGCTTCTGCTGTGTCTGAAACACTCTAAACAGCGTGAAGGCGTTGGATCATCCAACAGCAGAATCAGCTGCTCTGACTACCTCTGCAAGGCAAACCGGAACCAGAACCGGTCCGGCTCCCCTGTTGATTTAGCCCTTTAAATAGCTTCACATGGACAGAGCCCTTATCTGGGCTCTGATCTACATCTCATGTTCAAACACCCCGTTTACATCATATTCTTTGGTCCACAAAGTTAGTCCGGTTAGCTAAACTAATCTCTGGGAAGTTTTAGTTTGGTAACCAAAGAAACAGGGTTCTTCTGACATGGATTTGGTCCACAGATAGGAAGAGTCCACGCTGAGATTGGGCTGTAAAACAGGAAAATCCTCTCAGACAATGCCTTGAGGCAGAAAACTGCCCGACTGGGCCGGATCTGATTCTGAATATATGAAATAGGTCCATCACATCCAGATTCAGCGGTGCCACCGTTCTACGTGACATACTCATCCTCGTCACTGCGTTCCGATTTGATGTGGTCTGGATGGAGAAGGGGGAAGTGTGGCGCTGTAGTCCTGGTACAGACGTACCACTCCTTAATGTTAGACAGCGGAGATAGGGCCGGGTTCACCGAGCGCTGGCTCCTTCTCGGAGTCCGACCGCTGACGTGTTTCTGGCCCAGCTGACTCTTCAGGCCAGACAGGGACAGATCCAGAGGCATCGCCAGCGGAGACGAACTCCTCAGCAGCACCTTATGGTCCGCCTCGCCGGCTGAGCCCAGAGCCAAGTTGTGGCCGGAGAGAAGAGGGAAATGAGCATTTCTGTTATTAAGGGATGGAGAGAAGTGGTTCATTTTGAGGTCGAGGGGCTCCAGTACAGCTTGGTTTGTCTGCTGTAGATGAGGAGGAATGAAGCTGTACAGGTCCTGGGGGTCGGAGGTAGGCGAGGACTTGATGTGGACTTTCATGTGTTTGCGCAGGGAGCTGGGGTGGGTGTAGGACTTGGTGCAGCCCAGAGCCTTGCAGTCGTAGGGTTTGGAGGCGGTGTGGACCTGCGAGTGCTTCTTTCGGTCACTGCTGTTAGCGAAGCGCCGCTCACAGAACTCACACTGGAAGGGCTTCTCACCTGGAACACACAAACCAGGGTTAGCATGCTCCTACTGCATCGTCTGTAGTCAGAAAAGCTAAACAAACATTTTAAACCAGAAAATCTTTTATCTCCCCATTTTTTCACATAAGCCTCATATAAAAGCAGAAAAAGACAAGTGTTGCAGTGCTGGAAACACAAGGTGCAAGCCGAAAACACAGCGTATTTTAAACAGTTGTATTTCTGCATTACTTTGTGGAGACAAGGAGAAACAAGGGTAAGTCATGAGGTCCGACGTCTGGAGCAAACAAACTCACTTTTCTATTGAAATTTGTGGATCTGGTCCAATCAAAACTGGTCAAATCAGAGAAAGTTATCTGTTTGATGAACATGTTAAATAAAAATTTTTATCACCAGGCCTAATTTTTCCTGTCTGAAATAACAAAGGCTGGTGAAAGAAACTCTGGTTAACTTAGTCCGAGTCTAGTCGGAAACTCCGGTTAACTTAGTCCGAGTCTAGTCAGAAACTCTGGTTAACTTAGTCTGAGTCTAGTCGGAAACTCCGGTTAACTTAGTCCGAGTCTAGTCAGAAACTCTGGTTAACTTAGTCCGAGTCTAGTCAGAAACTCTGGTTAACTTAGTCCGAGTCTAGTCAGAAACTCTGGTTAACTTAGTCTGAGTCTAGTCGGAAACTCCGGTTAACTTAGTCCGAGTCTAGTCAGAAACTCTGGTTAACTTAGTCCGAGTCTAGTCGGAAACTCCGGTTAACTTAGTCCGAGTCTAGTCGGAAACTCTGGTTAACTTAGTCCAAGTCTAGCCAGAAACTCTGGTTAACTTAGTCCGAATCTAGTCAGAAAGTCTGGTTAAGTTAGTCACAGTTGAGTCAAAACTCAGAGTTTTTGGAGCCCCGATACCTGGAGTCACCATGGTAACCGCTGACAAAAAGCTGCTTATTTTACCTGATTGGAGTGAGAAGTTTTTATTGAAACATACAGGCAAAACAAAGCTATTTTGTAAAGAAGAGACAATTGCTGTTGCTGCTGCAGAGAGAGATGCATATATTATTATTTTAACTCTTTGGTTTCTTTATTTAGATTATTGCATAAAATTATTATTTTTACCAATTAATCAGGTTATTATGTGAAGAAGGATGCTTTCAGAGGTCTGCAATCCCAGGGTTTATTTCATCAGCTGCTTTCTGGAGAATGTCATGTATTCATCATATTGCTGCTGCAGCTGGTTCAAGATGCTCAGAAACTTACACTAAACCCTCAAAACAACGTTCTCTGTGCTGTGATCACAATATATTCCACAGCAGCTCTCAAGTCAGTTAAAGTTAATACACTGAATATCAGAGTTAAATTAAATCTATTAGGAAACAACAAATAGAGCTGGTGTGTTTAAACCACATATTTACATGTGGTCACACCCAGTCAGAGCAGCTCACCAGTTCAACCACAATTCTAAAAATCTGGAACTCTGTATAAAATGGAAATAAAGCCAGCATCTCATTAATTCCATATTTTATCTCCAGTAGAAGATAAACAACATGGCAGATGGTGAAACTGAGACATTTCACCGTGTGATGGAAAATATGAGCTGATAGTGAATCTGATGCAGCAACACATCTGGAAAAAGTAGTTCCAGGGTGATGTTCAGCACAGTGGAAAAAGTAGTTCCAGGGTGGTGTTCAGCATGGTGTAGCATCTCCTCTTCTTCTAACATGTTTGGAAACGTCTGGGAAGTGAGGAGACCAGTTGCTGGAGTTTTAGGAGAGGAATGTTGTCCCATTCTGGTCTGATGCAGGATTCTAGCTGCTCTACAGTCCTGGACCTTGGTTGCTGGATTCCTGCTTCCATGATGCTCCAGATGTTGTGTACTGGTGAAAGGTCTGGACTGCAGGCAGGCCAGTTCAGCAGCCGGACTCTTCTCTTGTGAAGCCATGCTGCTGTGATGGATGCAGGATGTGGTTCAGCATCGTCTTGCTGAAATCTGCAAGTCCTTCCCTGAAAGAGACGTTGTCTGGATGGGAGCAGATGTTGCTCTAAAACCTCCATGTACTTTTCAGCATTGATGGAGCTTCACAGATGTGGAAGCTGCCCACGCCATAGGCACTAATGCAGCCCCATCCCATCAGAGATGCAGCTTTTCACCTGTCCACTGATAACAAGCTGGATGCTCCCTCTCCTCTTTAGTCTGCAGGACACGCTGTCCATGCTTTCCAAAAACTAGTCCACATCTTCATCCAGGTTTCCACTTTGCCTCAGACCATTTTAAATGAGCTTTGGTCCAGAGAAGACGGTGCTGGTTCTGGATCCTGTTCACATCTGGCTTCTTCTCTGTATTATGGAGCTTTAACCTGCATTTGTGGATTTCAGGGTGAACTGTGTTCAGAGACAGTGGTTTCTGGAAGTCTTCCTGAGTCCATGCAGTGGTTTCCAGTAGAGAATCATGTCTGCTTTTAATGCAGATGATCACCAGCATCCAGCCTTGTCCCAGGCACACAGAGATTCCTCCTGATTCTCTGAATCTTCTGATGATGTTCTACACTGTAGATGGTGGATCTTCAAAGTCTGAGGAACATTTTTCTCAAATTGTTCCACAGTTTTGGAGCCAGTTTGTATCAGATTGGTGAACCTCTGTCCATCTTTCCATCTGAGAGACTCTGCCTCTCTGAAATGCTCCTTTTATACCAGTCATGTTACTGAGCTGCTGCCAGGTAACCTGATTAGTTGTCAAATGCTCCTCCAGGTGTTTCTGGTTTGTACCAGGTACTTTTCCAGCCTTTTGTTGCTCCTGTTCCAACTTTTTTTTCCAGACGTGTTGCTGCATCAGATTCACTATCAGCTCATATTTTCATCACATGGTGAAATGTCTCCGTTTCATCATCTGATGTGTTGGTGATCTGCTACTGGGAATAAAATATGACCTGATGAGGTTCTGGTTTTATTTTACAGAATTCTGGGTTTTTGGTATTAGGGCTGTATATGATGTAGCTGTTAACATGTTTCCTGCTCCTGGAGGTTGGGATGATGAAGAGGAGTTAAATATTTCCTCTGTGTGGCTCTCTGCCTCCTTCCATGACGCCTGCTTCCTTTAGGAAACAAGGCAGTGGTGAAGAGGAGGTGAACTCAGCCGGTATAAACATGGAGGGTCCCCTGCAGACTGGGGAGACCTTCACGAAGCTGTTTTTTTTTCCATGTCAGGAAGCTGACACGGATTTCACTCAGTCTGTGCGTATGTGTGTGTGTGTGTGCGTGTGCCCACAGAAACAGAACCTACCGGTGTGTGTGCGCGTGTGGATCTTCAGGTTTTCGGAGCGTGCGAACATCTTGCCGCAGTTGGGGAATGCGCATGAAAAGGGTTTCTCCCCGGTGTGCACGCGGATGTGGTTGATGAGTTTGTATTTGGCTTTGAATGCCTTCCCGCCGCGCAGACACTCGTCCCACATGCAGACATGACTGAGGCTCTCGAGCCCCGCGGCGACATGCTCGCTGGTGACGTGGTCCACGAGCTCGGGCATGGAGCTGAAAGTTTGGTCGCAAACGGGGGTCGCGGTTCGCCCGAGCCGTTGTCTCGAACAAGTCCGGTCGATCCATTTGCAAATCAGTTCGGTTTTGACGGCCGGGCCTTTGGAGAAATCCAGCAGGCCGTCCGCCCCCCCGCCGGACCCGGGGTCGGTGGGAGCGGGGACGGTCGCAGCTTTGCTGGGAGGCGCTGGAGCGACGCTGGAAGCCCCGGAGTTGTTGTTCCCCAGAGGAGAGACGAGGCCATTGTGCCTGGCCACCGCGGCCGTCCGCTTCATGGTGAGGCGGCGGGCTGCCCCGCTCCCTCCGCCGAACTCAGTCCCCGCTTTGCGCTCCACGAGCCCGGTGGAGTAACGGCGCTCCTTCCTGTGCAGGCCACGGCGCGCGCGGCGGTGTCTTTACCCCCCGCTGGTCGACGTTAGATCCCGAGAGTCGGAGCCTCCATGCCTCTATTTACTGTGAATGGAGGTGAACGGATTGAGGGAATACAGCAGGCTGCGGCCCAAACCCGCTGACATGCGTCCTCGTCTCCTTTCCTCACTCCCTCTCATCTTCACGCGCAAAGTCACAACCTTCCTGGTTTAATGGAAAAACCACAGCAAATAATGCTAAATATGTCATCAGATACTGATGTAACAGTTCAGATTTTTACCAAGTTATCAATAACAAGATTAAATGGAAGCTCGCTACCAAGTAAATGACTGATATTATCTCAGTAGCTCCTCAGAACGAGACTCTGTGTCATAAAAAGTCATAATTATAAGATCAGTTCCTCAGAATTTCTGCATTTCCTCCAACATATTCATACAAATTAGTATCATGATCATCACTAGCCTGAGTGCAGACTAAACAAGTAAAGAAATGTTACTGGTTTTAGAGGAATTACTAACCTGAAATGAAGTCTTTGGACTCTAGAAATACTGCTAAAGACCGGGATTGGGCCAGTTCAGTCCCAGACAGCTGCAGTCCTGAGGTGATTCAGATGAACGAGTCACTGAGCTGAACCAGATCGGGGTTGAATCCATTTCTTTTGAATCAAATGTGTTGGAGTGGGAAACATCTAAAACCTGTAAGACTGCAGAATCAGGGAACATCTAAAACCCGCAGGACTGCGGTTCTCTTGGACCGAACTTGCCCACTCCCGATTTATAAGAACCAACTTTGGTGGAGACGAGTTTCAGTGTATGTGGAATCACATATGTTTGGTCAGTTTCTTCCTGTGGATGAATGAAGTATCTGATCTAATCTCTTATGATACAGAATACACAGTTTAATACAGCAGGCTGCAGCCCAAATCCACCAACGGGCATACTCGTCTCCTTTCCTCACTCCTTTCCTTCCTCACACACATTCCCACAAAGTCACAATCTTCCCGGGAAAGAATGTAGGATTTATTGAAAACATTAAGGAAAAACTATCAAAAGTACAGATTATATAAGCAGATGTGTTTTAACATTCAGTCCCATCAGTTCAGATTTAACTTTCATTCATTAATCAATAATAAGATCAGAAACTACGTATTCACTGTTATAAACTGAACTCTGTAATACGGAGAAAAATGATAGAAATTAGGATGAACCACACCAACTAGTTTTCCTTTCAATGCCAGACGACTTGTTTAGAGCTTTTCAGCCATACTGATGCATATTTTTCCACTTAAAGGGGAAATCCCACCGTTACACAGCGCATGCATGAATTCATTGTAAGAGCAACATAAAATATATAAAACTCATGCACATAAACACGAGATAGACATGCTTATAAAATTATAATAAAATATATCAATGGTGTAAATAAAAATAAGATGAAAAGTCTTTTTTAAAATGATAATGAAAATAAGTAGATAATAAAAGAATATAAATTAATTAAATTTCATGATGCTGAAGTACAAAGTGTTGAAGATGTGCAGTTATATGTCCCATGATGATGAAGCGTACGAGTCGGGGCTGAGGCCACTTTAACCCTACATGGAGACCCACCTGGGAGCCGGTCTCTCTGCTCATCCATCAGAGTCTGTAGGAGGGATGAAAATGGCCGAGCATCATGTAGCAGGAACTGTGGGAGGAAATGACCTTCTTTCCTTGTATAGATGATGCTTCCGTCTTTCATATGAAGTCTTTCATTTTCTTGAAACTCCTCTTATGTGTATTCAGAGAACTAGACCAGTTTTTATGTTGTCTGCTGGTCAGATACTTTCAGGTTATTTCACCTAGAACCAGAACCATGAACATGACTGTTGGGAATAAAAATGTTTTTATGAGATTTATAAATCATCTCATACACCCCCACCCCTACCCGCTGACCGCCACCGACCGGATCACCAGAACACCCAGCGTAATGGACGGTGCAATATTTATTCAGCTATTCATGCTCTTCGTTTGCAGCTGGCAGCTATCTAGCTAGACTGTATATAATTTCATTTTTCATATTTTGTTGTATAAGCTCTTTATGGGAACATCTAAAACTCATCTGATTTTAGCTCCATGTTGATGGAGCTTGGATCTAATAGTTTGTGTAAATTAAATGCACCTTAAATCTGCTGTTAAACTAGTTGTCATTGTTTCAGTAATAGTGACAATAAAGATCTCTTATATAATCTAATACAGTTCCTACCTAATCACAGTAAGAGAAAATAATTCCATACAAAACACACAGTTATGAAAAGTAAAACTGTGTCTTTAAAAAATCAATTTCCAATAAACCAGAAGCTACTGATGGATCTTGGATCACTTCAAGGCACGTTCATGTTCACAAGAATGTCGATTTATAGGAAACTATGTGCATGAAATCTGCACAGTAACTATGAACTTATCTAGCTTTTAATCATTTTATTGTAATTTAAGATTTATTGTAATTTTTGCTGTTTGTCGTTGCCTATTACTGCTTTTTAATGCTTTCTTTGCACCACCTGTAATGCTTTAAAGGTTTTATGTAAATCACTACGAATTGTCTTGTACATGAAATGTGATGTAGAAATGAACTGCCTCGCCACACTCCTGTACAGCAGGGGTCGGTATTACAGTCTAATGTTGAGCGCTACCCGCCATTAAACCAACGAAGAAGACGAGTCTGCAGAAGAAGAAGAGAATTAGAAAGAAACCAGCTGTTGTCCCCCAGTTTGTCCACATAAAGCCAGAAATGTCGCGGTCTCCAGACACCAGAAGTCTCCTGTCTGCTTCTTCCCAGCTCAACCTGATGGAGACGGAATCGGTGAGAGAATCACTTCCTGTTTACTGTCATGGCGACGGAGGCGCGATCACTGTAAACATTCCCCGCAGTAGATGAATGAGAATAAACACATCATTTACAGACCCTCTGGCTTATCTTCGTATGATCATTAAACTGGAGAAAATATTAATCGGATTAAGGACACGAGAAACGGATAAAACGAGACAAAAAGAATCTGCATATTGTGCACGCTATTCTTCTCGAAAGTAAGAATCGTAAAATATTTCAAGTGAACTAAGTGTGGAAAAAAAAGAAATAAAAGAAGAAGAAAAAACGTAGGATGTGTTACATTCAGTACATCTCAGTGGGGTGACTTCAGCCTCCTCCATCCTCCTACCTGGGATATGAAGTACATTTCACCTGGGTGTTTCTGCAGACTTGAAGGATTTTAAGGAGGTGAAAGAGAGAGACTGAAGTCTGCAGACTATTCTAATCTGGTTAAATAAACTGTGATCTGTTTCAGTAAACTGTAATCTGGTTCAGTAGACTGTGGTCTGGTTCAGTAACCAGTGATCTGGTTCAGTAAACTGTAATCCGGTTCAGCAAGATGTGATCACGTTAATTAAATTGTGATCTGGTTCAGTAAATTATGATGTGATTCAGTAAATTGTGGTCTGTTTCACTAAACGTTGATCTGATTCAGTAAACTGTGATCTGGATCAGTAAACTGTGATCTGGATCAGTAAACTGTGAGCTGGGGCCTTGTTTTATCAAACTGTGCGTATCAAAGTAAACTACTGGTGGCATTTGCGGTGCAAAAAGAAAATGCTGTGCACTTATACTGTCAGATTTGTAACAGCGTGCGCACGCACGTCCTACACTTGTTTCTGTTCATAAATCAGAATCAATTCTAAAGCGGGCGCACGTGAGGGAACGCCCTGCCCCGCCCACATTATGGCTATAAATGGTCATGTGGACGCCTGTAATACATATTCATCACATCATGTCCATGATGGCTTGCGAAGGAAAAAGAGGGAAGAAATGGAATTTTTCGGGGTGTGAGACTGAGACACTGTCGTTTAGCGTCTGCTAAATGAGTAATGACACCTGTAATTTAGTCATTTGTTTTAATGTAGAAAATAAAAATGGACAGATACATCTGAGATTGGCAGCAGTTAATTTTGTGTTAAATAATATTTCTTTCTAGTTGCTGGGTGCTCCAGCTGGGTGGGCGGTGCTCCAAGCTGGGTGGGTGGTGCTCCAGCTGGGTGGGTGGTGCTCCAGCTTGGTGAGCGGTGCAGAGGGACAATCACCGCTATTAACCAGGTGGACAAGGAGTTGCGGGAAATAAAGACCGTCTCGACAGAAATTAGGACAACAGTAAAAAAACATTGTGTAAGAACAAATAAATAAAAGGAAATCCTACTCTTGTGTGTTTCATTAGCGTAGCATCACTTCTTGACCTCCAGCCTCCAGTCTGGTCCCGCTCAGCTGGAATGAAGGACCAAAGCTACTTTTCACACTGACTGCTACATGCTGGCAGCAGACTGGCACCTTATTTATCTGGATGGATTTTATAACATAGAAGTTTTGTTTCACAGTGACTGAACATGTTTTTGTGTTTGAGGTTCCTATTAATATCCTCTCCCTTTTTCCTGGAAATCCTGTTTTTTGTTTTTTGTTTTTTTCCCCCGAGTGTGTGCTCTTAGGAGAATTAATATAGAATGTGCATCCTTATTCATTTCTGCAAACAGCTTTAATACCTAACATGTGATGTGAAAGGAAAGGTAATAGTGGATTGTGCACAAATGTCTCACATTTCACATCATTTCCTTGATTTTATTCTGTGCTGTTGGTGTCGCCGTTTCCTATTTTGCTAGGTTCTGTGTGTACGCCTGGGTCAGAGTTTGCGTGGAGGTAGGAACATTTTCCAGTCAAGTTTGGGTTTTATAAATCCCAAAAGTTGATTATGTCAGGGCTCCAGACTAACTTTTTTACGAGGACCACAGTGGCCCCTAACTTAAATTTTTAGGAGCGCAAGCAGAAAATTTAGGGGCGCACACTGAAATTGCCTTGCAAAGCAAATATTCACATTTCCTCTCATTTTCACTGCATTAGTGAAAAATACTTGAAAAATAAATTCAGAAATTACAATGTTTACAGTTCACATATTTTTTTGCAGTTGACATAACATAAAAAAACATCTTACTGGCTGCACTAATACAAAACAAGTAGACAGAACTTGTCAAATCAAATCAAATTTGATTTGATATTCACTTTATAGTCGAAGCAGAACAACAACTTTGTCCCCATCATCCCCCATAGGACATGGTATGACTGGTCCATGTAGTTCCTGGCAATAAACAGCTTCGGGGACTGATGCTCCTTTCCAACCACTGTTCCCAACTCCTCAGTAAGAAAAGTAGCTATTGGCTGTCCTAAAAGTCACTAGAAGTCGCTATTTAGCATAATCAGCCTGGTACATAAAGTTGTAATGGATGCTACCATAAAGAGAGATGTAGTGGGAAAGGTAAAAATTTATAAAAAGGCAACCTAAACAGCAATAAATGAATAAAATAATAATTCTGTCAATATTTTCTTTATTTTTTAATTCTGTTTTTTTAAGGGTATTTTGTTTTTTAATTTGGAGTCTGGAGCATGTCACAACATTTAACTTTTTAAATATTTTCATCCACACCCTTCATTAATAGACATTACTCTGACGGGAAGCCAGCGCAGGATCCTCCAGCAGCAGCTTTGTACGTTTCATTTTCAATCTGGTCATGAGACAGAGGTGAACGTCGTCTGCTCTGAATAAGCTGGGAGCTGCCATGTGAACGGGGGAGGGCTCTGCACAGCACCCGCTCTGCATTGGGAAGAGAAAACTACATTCATTCATGTCATTCTCCAAAAGTCTCCAATAATATCAGAAAAAGTCGCTAGATTCTTTGTTAGTCACGTTTTTTTAAAAGTTGCTAGAGGGGTCTGAAAACTTGCTAAATAAAGTCGCTAAGTTGGCAACACTGAGGAATAATAAATTCCCCCAAGACCCGCCTCTTTCCACACATGAGCCAATCACAGTGGCCATTCGTCCTCGCTCACACGCACATTGGCTGTTGTCTTCTTCATTGGTGTTCGTCTCCTTTTCTCGTATTGAAGTTAGTTTAAGTCAGCAAACCAGCAGCTAATTTGCGCTTTACTGTGAAATACTGGGATGAAGAGGGGAGCAGAAGTTTGTTAGAGACCAAATAAATTCCGTTATAACTACCACAAGAAAAAGACCAGCAAATGTGTTGGTCGCCATTGCGCGAGTAGATGAAAAATTCACTTGTACTGTCTCACATTTTAGTCACAAAATGTGACCATCTGGTCGCAGTCTGGAGCTCTGTATATTTGGTTCCTATGCAAGCTTGATAAATGAGGCCCCTGGATCAGCAAACTGTGATCTGGTTCAGTAAACTGTAATCTTGCTCAGCAAGATGTGAAAGGTGTATATGTTTTTAGCTTGGATTCCATCATCATGAGGTTTCCTGCTTCATAAAAGGTGGTCATCCTGATGCTCCTCTTTGGAATCCACCTGTGTAGTTTCTTCCTCAATAGAGTTTTGAATATTTTTCCACCATATTACTGATTTTCCTAAACAAACCCTAGAGAGAAAAATTTCTACAAATATTTAAATGCACATATCCTCATCTTTTTCACCCTTAAGTGGATAGGAATTGTTGGAAAATTTCAGCCTCCAAGATGACAATCTTGTTGAGTCTGATGTCCAAATGAACATGCCCATCTGTCACTGCTAAATTCTATGATGCTGAAAAGATTTGCTCAGTTTGCTAAAACAAGTGAAAACGGAGGGTATACAAGTTTCTCAAATCAGGTCATAGACTTATAACTTGAGGGTCCTTTAATTGTGATATAAAGAATCTAAAGAGAATCCATCATAGGATGTTTGTTTCTGTGAAGTGGCATAAACACAGCATCAT
Organism: Melanotaenia boesemani; assembly: GCF_017639745.1. Lineage (NCBI taxonomy): Eukaryota > Metazoa > Chordata > Actinopteri > Atheriniformes > Melanotaeniidae > Melanotaenia > Melanotaenia boesemani. The sequence continues at coordinate 3,840,217 of NC_055697.1, forward strand.
AAAAGTTTGTAGTGATGCTCAGGGCCCACGTGACTAAGTGAACCATCCATTTCTATCCATTTTCTTATTGCCAGTCCATCACAAGGCCAACACTGAGAGACAAACAACAGCTCTCTCTCACACTCACTCATAGAGAGATTTAGAGTAACCATTTAAACTAACATGCATGTCTTTGGACTGTGAGAGGAAACTGGAGTACCAGCAGAGAACCAATGCATACACGAAGAAAAACATTGACAGTAGAAGATAGTCTCACACCAGTCACCAAAGGATGAAGTCTTAGGTTCGTAATAGAAGATAGCTTCACACACAGAATAATAGAAAGGTGGCAATGAAGTTGCATGATTGTAATGTTCATTGTCACAAGTGCCACCATTGACAGGATCCATCCAGCGAGCACGGAGTGCATGTTGGATGTGAACACAATACAGAAACAGAAATAATAAAAACTAAGCTCTAATCTTTGCATTCTTGTTCAACTTTTGTTCTTAGATTGACGATAAGGAGTTTGACATTCCTCAAGTGGATACACCTCCGACGCTGGAGAGCATCCTTAGCCAGGTCAAGTACAAATATGTCATCTTTTTTTCAGTTGATTATTTGTTCCTAGTTATCACATAAAAGAAAAACAATACTTTGATTGGTTGTTTTAACAAAATTGTGTCCTGGTGATGTGCTATACTTTACCCACTTTTACTAGTGCAATATGCATGCAGGTTTAAAGAGAAGGTAAATGTTTCTATCCTACAAATCTCCTACTCCTACTCCTACTCTCCTAATTTTATCCATTATTCATTCACTCCTCACTCATACCTGGTGAGCTGCCCTGGGGCAGATAGATGGAAACGTGGCAGCCAGTCCGCGTCTACGGCCTCTCCGACCACCATCGAACATTCATTTCCACACCCATACACCAGCGATGCCAACACTAGAGGCCCAAGGACACAACAACAAATTACTGGGGGAGTGGGAATCAAACCGCCAACCTTCCAATTATTGGACGACCCACTCTACCACCTGAACTACTGCCACCCCTCTGGGTTGGCCTGGTAACGACTCAGGATGAGCTGGAAAAAGATCCTGAGGAGAAGGAAGTCTGGGCTTTTCTGCCCCCACAGCAGGAGGAGGAGGATGGATGGATGGATGGATGGATGGATGGATGGATGGATAGATGGATGGATGGATGGATGTCAGATCTATGGACCTGTAGTTAATTTGTTGCCGTGTGTTTTGCAGATGGAGGATGAGGAAGAGCCGTTTGTCTTGGAGGACACCTGCACTCTGAACACAGACAACATGGACGCTCATTCCTGTGACACCTCCTCCTTGGCCAGCTCTGACAGTGGAGACCCAGCTTACCTTAAAAGGCAGGAGCCCTCACATGTCTTCTCTTCCATACTGAGACAGTAATGTGACAGCATGCTGGCTCTAATGCTGTGAGAAATGAAACACTGCTGTAAGTCAGCATCCGGTCAGAGAACTGTGACGGTTTCATCTTGATCCAGGATGAAAGCTTCTCTAGGAGGGTTCCAGCTCCTTAGAACTGATCAGATTTATTCGGTCCAGTTCTAAGGAGCTGGAACCCTCCTAGAGAAGCTTTCTCTCATTTCATTCAGTCATCTCCATATGGAGGCGTTTCCCTCTTTAGTCGAGCGTAATTTCTTGTTTTCACTCTCAGATATCATCCTGCTCCTCTCTAAACTCTGCTCTCACACTCAGAAAGTCTTTTCTTGCTCTCAAATACATTGTCTTCCTTTCAAAACTGTGATCAGCCGCTGCCTCAACTAAGAGGGCTCAGCTAAGTGGAGATAATAAAGACCTACATCAGGATGGATGACTACATCTTGGGTTGTGTTTAACAATCTGTCCACGATGTGATGTGGGAGCAGATCCTGTAGGAGTGATGGGTGGAAGTTTAACATGAAACTGGTAGATATTTTGTGAGAAAGAAACTAACTGAAATGTATTTAGTTGACAAAGTGAAGCAAGGCGACATCGTGGTGATGCAGCTCAGTTACTCACCATTATGACTAGCACACCGTGAGGATTCTGACACATCACTGATCAGCAACCTTTTTTAAGCCCAGGATCTCTTATCTCAGCATGGGGACAGAAAGATCGACCCTACGGAAGTGTTGAGTGAAACAGACCGACCAGATCTTACTCACAAGTTCAGGCTTTTTATTTGGGCTAATTGTAATTAACATGCATCAAACACTTGGTTCCAGCTTTCAAACAGATGTGAGCAAGAACATCCTGGAATCCTGGTATAGGAAGGCCATCACTGTTTGATGGCACTCTGAAGGAGGCGGGGACTATTTGCTCGGTCAGCATTTATCTAGAATTCTATTGGCTGGAGGACATTTCACAGACAGCTCATTCAGCAACCCAAGAGAGAGAAAAATATCCAGGAGCAGAAGTTCTGAGAGCAGAGAATGTGTCTGACCAAGGGAACGAGACCGAGCTGGAGCTCAGGAGATTTGAACCTGTAACCCTAAACCTGAGAAGAGGAGCCGAGTTTTGAGAGAGAGCAAGATGATGTTTGAGCATGAAAACCATAAATCACAGAATTATACTTTTGATTGAAGACAGAAACACCTCTATACTCCATAAATAGTTCTCCCGGATCCTTGAATGATTTCCTAAAGTTCTTCTTTGGATGTTTCTGCCATTTGTTCTGTTCTCAGTCCAGATGATCCCTCACTGCCTCAAGAGTTCTGGGAAGAATCTGTCCCTGTTGAGGTCCTGGTTTCTGGGGCGGATCCGTCCCTCCATCGGACCTGTTGAGGTCCGGGTTCTGGGGAGGATCCGTCCCTTCATCAAACCTGTAACAGGGATGGGTAAAGTGGGTCCTGGAGGGCTGCCGTCCTGCAGGTTTTGGATGTTTCCTCTGCAGCACCTGAATCAGATGTTTGGACAAAAGTTGACAACAAGCTGCTGAGGAGACATTTAATCTGAATACAGTGTTTCTGGATCACGGAAACATCTAAAACCTGCAGAACTGCGGCCCTCCAGGGCCAGAGTACCCTGATCTAAAACATTCCTTTGGGGAGGAAACCACCCACCAAACCTAACAAACTTTATGTTTTACATGTAAAAGTGAACAAACATGTTTTTTTCCCTCTTTGTGGACACACTGAAGAAAGAGGAAGACTCTGGAGCTGCATACAGCCGTTCATGGGTCGGTCCTTCGACTGAGCCTGCTGAAGGGCATCTCTGCACAGATTGTTGCTGCCGCGGTGAGCCTGGATCTCACACACACGTTACATGTCAGGGTTGTTTTCAGTCAGAATAAAGTCTTTTTATCTTTTCTCAGGACAAAGTGGATGCTGGACTGCCGACTGCAGTAGTAAGTACTTTATTCACTACTGGTTTCCATCTGCAAACATGATTTATTTATTTATTTATTTCCTTTTCTGGCTGATAAGTGAGGAACTAGACTCCAGTTCATGTGTGGAAGCAGCTACAGGAAGGGGGCAGAGGATGGAGCCTCCCAGCTGCTTCACAGTCAGAAATGAATCACAATAACCATTTAAATTAACTAAAATAATACAGCTCATGTGTTTTACACAGTTCAATGTGGGAATGTGCAGATGTCCCGGAGTTCAGAGGGTTTGTGTCTGTGGAGGCATGAAGCTGCATGTAAAATTCAGTTTTTCTTTGATGTACCTCCTCCTGCTTTCCTCTGATCAGACCTGAACTGTTTTCTGTGTGCAGACCATGTCCGGTGTGATCGCCGTGGGAACGTCTCATGGTCTGGCTCTGGTCTTTGGTGAGTGATGATGAAGCCACTTCCGGTCAAACTTTCCACCAATCAGAGAGCTTAGATTGATGATAATGTCCAATCAGGAGCAGCCATAGATCAAACAGTGAGCAGAAAGTTCTATGTGTGTGTGAAAAGTAGCAGGAATAACTGGAAATGAGGAAAAAGTGGAAACATGGAAATAGTTTCTGTTGTGTGTTTGTTTCAATAACAATATTTTTTCTCCTGAAAGCCAAGACTTGAGAGAACGATGAGATGAGAAAAGGTTTGGTCACTGTTGATCTGTGTGTTATTTCTACAAAGTTCTGTTAGTAATAAATTCTGCTTTCTTCTTCTGGTCGACCTTTATGCTGCTATATCTATTCATACGTTCATTTTACATCATTTAGCCTCATTATCTGACAGCTGCTACAGACTGGTTTATACTGGGATTAAAAGCTGCTACAGACTGGTTTATACTGGGATTAAAAGCTGCTACAGATTGGTTTATACTGGGATTAAAAGCTGCTACAGACTGGTTTATACTGGGATTAAAAGCTGCTACAGACTGGTTTATACTGGGATTAAAAGCTGCTACAGACTGGTTTATACTGGGATTAAAAGCTGCTACAGACTGGTTTATACTGGGATTAAAAGCTGCTACAGACTGGTTTATACTGGGATTAAAAGCTGCTACAGACTGGTTTATACTGGGATTAAAAGCTGCTACAGATTGGTTTATACTGGGATTAAAAGCTGCTACAGACTGGTTTATACTGGGTGTTAAAGCTGCTACAGACTGGTTTATACTGGGATTAAAAGCTGCTACAGGTTGGTTTATACTGGGATTAAAAGCTTCAGCTGCTACAAACTGGTTTAGATTAGAAATGACAAGGCAAAAATAGCTACAAATTCTGTGAACTTTTAAGGGTTAATAAATCTTACAGAGACATAACCACACACGAGATCACGTTAGAGTCAGTAGTGTGAGCTTCAGCTGATCCTGTAAGTGATCTGTAGTTGGCTCCAAATAAGTATTTTCCTGGTTGAAACAAACATAAATTGCATAATTTAGTCTCGGTACAATCTGTCTTGACCCTCTTCCCTCCTTTCCTAAAGTTTCTTTCCATACCTTTTTTCACACTGCTGAGGACTCAATGGCTGGAATGTGAACAAATGGATTTAAAGATTAAATCAGTGAAACATTGTATTTATACATAGTAGAACTGTGACAGTTGAGGATCTAAATGAGGCTTCATCCAACACTTGACTACTCCTTAAGGGTGCATTACCACCAGGCTAGTCCAGAGGACTCCATTCAGTTAGGGGGGGAATTCAGAAAAAATTCTGCACCTTCCTTTGGTTTGGTTTGTTTTTACTTTGAATTTCACTCTGGTCCGAACCAGGAGATTCCTCGTTTCAATCAGACCAGAGTTTACTTCGTTGGTCCCATCCAGAGTCCGGATGAGCGTTCACACTGCTTCCCCCTCCTGAGGCGCTGAATCTCCAGAATCTCCTTGACACTGTCTGGAAGTCATTTGCCATGGCTTCTTTGAACTCCTCCCATGCCCAAATTTTTGCCACAGTGATCGCCAAAGCTGTTTTCTGCTAAGGCTGCCGATACCTGTCAGCTGCCTCCTGAGTCCCACAGGCCAGAACAGTGCAATAGACCTTCTTCAGCTTGATAGTGTCCCTCACTGCTGGTGTCCACGAATGAGTTTGGGGATTACCGCCATGACAGGCATTGGCAACAGGCTTACAGCCAGAGCTCCGACTGGCCGCCTCAACAATGGAGCTGTGGAATACAGTCCACTCAGACTCAATGCCCCCCGCCTCACCCGGAAGATGGTTGTAGCTTTGCCGGAGATGGGAGTTGAAGCTCTTTATGACAGGGCCCTCTTTCCCAGCAGACCCACACAACACGTTTGGGTCTCCCAGGCCTGACTGGCATCCTCCCCCACCATCTGAGGCAACCTACCACCAGGTGGTGATCAGTTGACAGCTCCGCCCCTCTCTTCCCCCGTGTGTCAGAGACATGCTGCCGCAAGTCAGATGATACTACTACAAAGTCAATCATCATCGTCCTGCACCTGACTTTCTTGGCCCCTTCTACAGGTGTTGAGCCAGTGAGAACAGAAATGGTTTGTTATTATGCTAATATTAACGTAGTCTGGAAACACAAAAATATGGAAAAAGTTCCCACTGGTATGATTAATATGTTTTAGTTGATGTTTTAGACATGATGAAGATTTAGATTTCAGCAGCGTTGACTAACGTCTCTTTATACCGCTGACATAACGACGATGTGGGCAGGAAAAGGTACGACCTCACCTGTTCAGTCATTTTGCTTCATTTGGTTTCTGCTGGCTGAGGTTTCACCCTCTTTTCTTTCTGTTATGTCAGTGCATGAAATGTGCTTTTTATTTTAATTTCTTCATTTTTAAAATTGGCTGTTTGACTTCTGTTTTCCACTCTGGTGCCAGTGTGTTGGCGTTGCTTTGTTGTTTCATTCTAACATGCAATTGCTGAATTATAGGAACTATAGGTTTTATTTCTTATTTCCTTCTCCAGATACCAACCAGGCTCTGAGACTATGTCTGGGTACCAAGACAACCGGAGCAGAGTTTGGAGCTATCTCTGCCCTCAGCATCAACCATGACTGCTCACGGCTTCTCTGTGGGTTCGCTAAAGGACAGGTAAATTATCCACAGATAAAATCACTGGCTTTTCAACAAAAAGAAGAAGAAGAAAAAAAAAACAAAACAGTGTAGTTTTTTAGAAGGTTCATCCCTCCAGAGGAGAATTTGGCCACACATATTTTTGTATGGAAAGTGATAATGAAAGTAATGTACAGAGCTCTTTAAAGGCCCATTTCTGCTCCCTTAGGTACGTAAACAGCGACATCCATTTCAAACGTTGTCATGCCTCCTCATGCTTACATGCGTGCTTTGCGTTGCCATGGTAGTTAAGCCAGTTCCTCCTCTAGTGGGCAGTGCTGAGTTCAGAGTTCACTCCTGTGTGCCAACGGCAGTTTCAGACACTGTTGGCAGTGGTAATGTGTTGGCATGAAGTTGTTTCCAACTGACCTAAACACTTGCATTCTTCAAAACTCACGACATTTCAACAGTTGTTGTCGCCTTCATTGTTGTGCTTTTTTTTCTCTCTCTGTTCGTCTTCTTCTGTGGTTAGGTTTTTCCCTGGTTGCATGTCAGCTATTCTGCTCAGCACCGCCCCCCGCGATTTCCAGTGTTATTGATATGTTTACTGCGCCAGTCAATGGATAGCTAAGCGCCGCGAAAATGCACCAATTTATGTGCGTAACTGGTGCAGGAGACGGACAAAACTGTTTGTCGAAGTATCTTCTGAGCATAAATGAGCTTCTATGCTTATAGCATGCATATAACATGTATAATTTTTATTTAATTTAATTGTTTTAATCTTGGGATGAATCACACTGCCTGGCCAAAGAAAAGTGGCCACCTACATTTAACTAAGCTAACAGGTAGAAGCCTCCTATTGGATAATTACTGCATGGGGGATGAACTTCCAGCTGTATCAAGTTATTTATCCCCAGAAAGAGAAAACATGACTCCCTAATTTCTGTCTCTAAACTGAATGCAGGTATAAAATATTAAAAGTAATAAACATCCAGCCTGCTGCTGCTGTGAGGAAACAATATCATGGGGATCCATCCACACTAGGAGCCAGTCCACCCATGTCCACAGAGGCCGTCGCCATAGCAACCACCCAGATCTGGGCAGGCTGGGGTCTACATCACAGCTGTAAGGATGCAGTGCAGGACCCCAGCCACCCAGACAAGGGCAATCACTGCAGCAACAACCCCAAGCGCAGAGGATGCCCATGAGGAAAACACTGGAGTTAGTTCAGTTTTATTGTCAATTCTGCAGCATGTAAAGGACAAACAGAGAACTGAAATTACACTTCTCTCAGACTTTGGTGCATAAAATACAAGAATATAAGCCCCCAAAAAAAAAAACAATACTATCATTAAGTAAATAAAACAGGATAATAAATAGACAAGGCAGATTACAGTCAGTGCAGTATATCTGACAAAAATTGGTGACTTGTGATGTTTTTAAGATGGTAAAATCCTGAGAGGCCCACCAGACCTCTGAGTCTTTTTAATAGAATCTGGTGATCTGCTGCATTGAATGCAACACTAAGATCCAGTAGAACCAGAACTGAAAGTTTCTGCGAGTCTAAGTTAAATCTAAAGTGATTAACAATCTTTAAAAGGGCGGTACTGTGGTTTGTCCTAAAACCAGATTGATTTTTTTTCTAAATTATTGGGTTTATTAAAAGACTCACGCAATTAAAAAAAAAGCTTAAAACCATTAAGTTAGATAAAGGTTGGTAATTATCAAGAATGTTTGGATGTAAATGACTTTTCTTCAGAAGCTGCCTCACCACCGCCATTTTACAGGTGGCGGGGAAAATGTCACATGCAGCGTCTGATGCAGGCATGGAGGACTTGTTAAAATCTGCGTTTATTAAAATATCGATGGTTTTTGGAATTTTGGGTTGTTTTTTTATCTGTGATGAGGTTTGAGAAGTGGGTTAGGGTGTTAGGGTTAGGATTTTGTGTGTTCTGGCCTGTTTAAGTGCATTATTGTAGATTTTGAGTTGTTCACGTAAAATTTCATGATTGACTGTTAGTTTAGTTTTTCTCCATTGCCTCTCTGCTCTCCTGCATTTTCTTTTAAGTTTTCTAATTTCCTCATTTCTCTACGGTGTTCTGGATGTTCTTTTTAAAGCTTTAGTTTTTAATGGAGCTGCTAAGTCAATTACTGATTTTAGTCTATTTAAAAATGATCTACAATAAAATCACATGATGGAGGTAAAATCTGAGCAGGAGTTTGGTTTAACATAATAAAATGTGCAGCCACTTCAAAAGTAATATATTGTTTCCTCCCAGTTCTCACCAGGGCCTCCTGTTGGATAAAAGTGGTGATGTTAAACCACAGTGGTCTGACACAGCCAGGTCAGCAACAGAGGACACACAAGTGGACAGGCCATAGGTTAGGACCAGGTCCAGGGACCATAGATGGTATATAAAAGATGGGCGGAGCCTCCGTGACATCACCTGTAGGTTTCTGAGGAGCTGAATTGAAGCTCATTGCTGGTTCCCACCACTGGCATCTTGGCAGCGTCACGCGTGTTGTCATTCCCCGAAAATCCAAAATGGGCAAAGAGGTGGAGCTGAGAGGGGGACTGTGAACATGGGGGTGGATGATTGACACCCATCAAACTTCGAGCTGCCTGTTGCTAAGAGCTAATCGAGCTAACCCAGAGCTAACAGTAGCTAACAATAGCTAACCAGCTAACAGAGGTAGGCGGGCTAAAGCTAAGGTGCGCTGTTAGCCTGCTAAAAACCACGGTTGTGCTGCATTCTCCCTTCTTGCTGCATATATTGGATACCTGTCAATCAAAAGGACACACCCATAATCATGCTGAATTTCAAGATTAAATAACATCCAAATAGATGTGTTAGAAAAAATCCCCCCCCCCCCCCCCCCCCCCCCCCCCCACCCCCCCGCCCCACAGTTGTTATGAAGGTAAACTTGACCTATTAATACTAAAATGGACTTTTGTACCAGGCTTGAAACATGTTTATTTCTGTTGTGAAGTTGGTCTTTTAACATGGGATTCTTTGGGGATTGACTTTGTTTAGGAACCGGACCTTATCAGATTAGGGGTGAACTGCAGTATTTTGCACTTCCACATAAGCTTCACATTTTACCGGCCGAAGTTGCCGCTTGCCAGGGACACACCAGTGGACAGACCATAGGTTAGGACCAGGTCCAAGGTGTGTCCTCTGTTGTGAGTTGGCTGTGTTACATGCTGTTTAAAATCCATACTGTCAAAAAGGTTAAAAAAAACTCACTGGTGTAGGAATCACTGCTAATATCGATATGTAGGTTAAAATCACCAGTTATTACAATCTTATTGTATTTAATGTGTATGGCTGATAAAAACTCAGAAAACTCTTTAAGAAACAGGAAGGAGGGTTTTGTGGTCTACAAACTGTAATGGATAAAATAGATGGGTTGTTAAAAACAAATGATGCTCAAATGAAGAAGAGTTTTTTTAATGAAGTTATTTGTGCTGATATTGATTGTTGAGCAATTGAAGCTGTTTCCTCCCCTGACAGAAAAATAAAATATAAACTCCCGGAAACATAACAGTGATGCACAGCGGTTAAAAGAACTAGGAGTGGACCACAGCGCCTTCCCTGAACAAATACCAGTTACCATCACAGTGACAGACATCCAGCAAACAACCTTAGGTATGACGAACTAGTCAGCACATGCCTGGACATGATCCACACCTACTGGTTAAGGACGCTAACTTCACTCCATGAGTGCCTGGTGACACAACTGAACCAACTGCGGCGGAATGGGACCCACTCTGAATGGCTGACCAAGGGACAGACAGTCCTGATACTGAAAGATCCCCAGAAGGGAAGAGTCCCATCCAGCTATCGGCTAATAACCTGTCTATCCACAACATGGAAGCACCTGTCGGGCATCATAGCGGCTAAGATAAGTGGGCACATGCATCAATACAGGACAGAGACAGGCTGGGTAAAGATTCCAGAGGAGCCAAACACCAGCTGCTGGTTGATAGAACTGTCACCCGAGACTGCAAAACCAGACAGACCAACCTGTGCACTGCCTGGATTGATTACCAGAAAGCCTCTGACTTAATGCCACATTCATGGATCCTGGAATGCCTGAAGCTGTACAAGATTAACAACACTAAGATCCTTCATTGCAAACTCAATGAGGCTGTGGCAGACCACCCTGGAGGCCAACTTCGAGCCAATTGCACAAGTCTCCATCAAATGTGGTATACCAAGGAGATGCCCTGTCCCCGCTGATGTTCTGCGTAGGCCTGAACCCCCTCAGCCAATTAATTAACAAGACTGGCTATGGTTACCGACTCAGGAACAGGGCCACTATCAATCCCCTCCTCTACATGGATGACATCTAACTGTACGCTAATAGAGAGCAAGACATTGACTCTCTGAACCACACCTCCAGGATCTACAGCAGGGAATCGGAATGTCATTCGGACTGGAAAAATGTGGCTGAATGGTAACAAAGAGAGGGAAGGTAGTCCATACAGAGGGTATTGCACTTCCAGAGGGCAGAATAGCAGATGTTGAGGAGAGCTACAAGTACCTTGGCATACTACAAGCAAATGGCAACTACGAAGAAGCCACAAGGAAAGCTGCCATAGCCACATATCTGCAACGAGTAAGGCAAGTGATGAGAAGTCAGCTCAATGGCAAAAACAAGATCAGAGTAGTGATCAGATACCCTGCTGGGATAATAAGCTGGCCAAAGGAGGAAGTTCAGACCACAGATGTTAAAACATTGAAGCTATTCCCCATGCATGGAGGGTTCCACGCCAAATCCACTGTCCAGAGGCTTTACACTAAGCACAAAGAGGGAGGCCGAGGACTAGAGAGCATCAGGCCCACTATCCAAGATGAAACAAGCTCCATGAATACATCAGGAAGATGTCCCCAAGGGATGAATCACTTCATGGGAAGACAAGCCCCTGCATGGGATGTACCACCGACAGATAGCTGAAGTGGTGGATATGAACAAGTCCTACCAATGGCTAGAGAGGGCTGGACTGAAGGACATCACTGAGGCGCTAATCATGGCAGCACAGGAGCAAACCTTGAGTACCAGGGCAATGGAGGCCCAGATCTACCACACCAGGCAGGACCCCCGATCTACCACACCTGGCAGGACCCCAGTTGCAGGCTGTGCAGAGAGGCCCCTGACGTTTTTTTTACTTCCGGGCACTGTACAAGTGGCAGCCTACTACAGCAGGTCCTGCTCACCGTTGAGCTTTCCTCTAGTTTCTTATTTTTTTTTACTTACTCTGTAACTTAGCCTACACTATGGACACCAAACTCGTTTAGTTTGTGCTGGTCCTTCTGCTGGTTTCTACACTCTTCACAACAGTGTCTGGGGATCTCACGCGTAGCCATGGCTCCATGTTTACACTAGAGATTAGCTGTTAGCTCTTTGTAACATAAAGGCGCTACTACTTGGAGAGAGACCCGACATTCCCCGTGAGCTAAGGAGAAGGAGACAGGGATGTCTTGTGGGAGTTGAGCGCCGCACTAGGAAGAGACGTTATAGACCATTTCTCCCATCATTATCATGGGGAATGTAAGATTTCTCCCTAATAAGATGGACGAGTTAGCAGCGCTGACCAGGCACCAGAGGGATTACTGAGAGTGTAGCATCATGCTGTTTACAGAGACATGGCTAACTTTGCCAACACCGAACACTAACATTGGACGGCTTCCAGATCATATGGGCAGACAGGACAAAGGAGAGTGGTAAGCGGAAGGGTGGAGGTCTGGCAGTATTTGTTAATGATAGCTGGTGTAACTCTGGACACATCACTATTAAAGAACAACTCTGCAGTAAAGACATTGAGCTGTTAGCCGTTAGCCTGAGGCCTGTTTACCTGCCAAAGGAATTCTCGCATGTCATTGCGATAGCAACATATGTTCCCCCCCTCTGCTAACACTGATGCAGCCCATGATGCCATGATGTTTAATGTCTCACCATGAACTATAAAATATTGGATTCATTGCAGCTGCAGCAGAACAATGTCAGCGGAGTTTGGAGGGGCCTTAAAACCATCTCTGGCCTCAAGGAACCCAACTCCCAGCCTGCAGGGCTAAAGGCCTCAATGGGCTAAAGGCCTCAATCTATTCTTCAATAGATTTGATCAGCCATCTGCTCCTCCCCCTGTCTAGGCCTCCCTGCTGCACCCCCATCGACTTCCTGTCCAGCACTCCACCCCTCCTCCTACAACCTCCTGCACCCAGCCCCCTGCCCCAACCTGTCCCTCACAACAAACCAGGTGAGGAAAGAGCTTAGGAGGATCAAGGCAAGAAAGGCTGCAGGCCCAGATGGAATCAGCTTAAGGCTTCTCAAGACCTGTGCAGACCAGCTGTATGGGATAGTATGTCACATGTTCAACCAGAGCCTGAAACTGGGGAGAGTTCCACAACTGTGGAAACCATCCTGCGTGGTACCGATTCTAAAGACCCCGAACCCAAAGGAACATCTACTGGCCTGATAAAGACTCTGGAGAGGCTGGTTCTTGTCCATCTCTGGCCTCTAGTGAGCCCATCAATGGCCTATCAGCCTGGTATTGGGGTGGATGATGTGGTTATCTACCTCCTACAGAGATCCCTTTCTCACCGTGGAAAAGGCTGGGAGCACTGTGAGAATCTTGTTTTTTTATTACTCCAGTGCCTTCAGCACCATACAGCCCACACTTCTGAGAGACAAGTTGGAAGTCACAGGGGTGGACCTCTATCTCCCAACATGGATCCTGGACTACCTCACCAACCGACCAAAGTATGTGAACACGCTCCTCTGGCACCGGTGAACATCCAGGGAATGGACATCGAGAGGGTGACATCTTACAGGTACCTGGGTGTTCACCTGTACAACAAACTGGACTGGACAGACAGCACTAATGCCCTGTACAAGAAAGGACAGAGTAGGCTGGATCTGCCAAGGAGAATCTGGTCTTTTGGAGTGCAGGGGACACTGCTGAGATCTTTCTTTGACACTATGGTAGCATCAGCCATCTAATATGGTGTGGTGTTCTGGGGCTGCAGGATCTTGACTGCTGACAGGAAGAGACCGAACAAACTGGTTAAGAAGGCCAGCTCTGTCCTGGGATGTCCCCTCGATCCGGTGGTGGTGGTGGCGGAGTAGGGAAGGATGGCTAAGCTTTCATCTCTGATGGAGGAAACGTCCCACCCCATGCAGGACTGTTTAACAACATTGAGCAGCTCCTTCAGCGACAGGCTGCTTCACCCGCGGTGTGTGAAGGAGAGATACCGCAGGTCCTTCCTTCCTGCTGCTGTCAGACAATGTCAGACAGACAATCTGCACTGCTCCCAGTAGCCACACAGCCACAACGGAAAACTAATAACGCACACAGACGTGCAATATCAATACTGTTCAACAATGTAAATTCATTTTGTATATATGCTTTTTATATAGACTTTTATATAGTTTTTGTTCTGTACAGTTTATAGTTCTTATCTCTGTAATGCTATTTTTTTGCACTGGTTTTACACCATCACCTTTGCTGCTGTAGCACAAAAATTTCCCCACTGAGGGACAAATAAAGAATTATCTCATCTTATCTCTTAAACAGTTCAGCACCTCACAGCAGGGTGGAAGATACTGGCAGGCAAAGAATACATGGAACGCCATAACCAAGTAGCCGGCATAGTGTGCAGAATATGGACTGGAGACCCCTAGGTCACAATGGGAGACATCTCCCATGGTGGTGGGGAATGAGACGGCTAAGATCCTGTAGGACTTCCAGATACAGACCAACAACATGGTGGTGGCCAACCAACCGGACATTGTAATCATGGATGAGCAGCAAAGGGAAAGCCGTAGTGATGGATGTAGCCATCCCCAACGATGGAAATATCAGGATAAAGGAACACGAGAACCTGGAGAAATACCAAGGACTCAAGAAAGAGCTGGAGAAAACCTGGAAGGTGAAGGCAACAGTAGTACCGGTTGTCATCGGAGCACTGGGGGCTGTGTCCCCCACACTGGAGAAGTGGCTTCAACAGATACCTGGAGAACCATCAGACATCTCCATTCAGAAGAGAGCAGTCCTAGGAATAGCTAAGATACTGTGTAGGACCCTCAAGCTCCCAGGACTCTGGTAGAGGACCCGAGCTGGAGATGAACATACAAAAAACACATGCACATGCAGAAGCTGACATTCACTATGTGACACTTAAAGTATTCCTTACTCCATGAAGTCGGACAGAGCTCTAAGATCCCACTCATCCCAATCTAACTTTTAGGTTGCTCCTGTTTTGGAAAGGAAAAGTAAGGGTCCCACTTCAGGTTAAACCACTCCACTCTATTCAGCAGCCTGTATGAAAGGCATTCTAGTGTATCCAGTTTCACTTGTTGATTATACCAAAGAGTAACCGGGGCTCTCTGCTGGGAAATAATTAGTTTACGCCCCAGCATCAATGCAGTCTGTACCCATGCAGCAGTATTGGGTGGGAGATGCTTGAGGGGTGATGAATCTCCAAGAATAAATAATCTTGGCAAGAAGGGAAAATCTTGTTGTGTAAATCATTTGACAAATTCATGAATCTCAGTCCAAAAGTCTTGGATTGTAGGACAGCTCCAAATCCTATAGGTCACATAGTGCCTATCCCAATCTGACACTTGCAGCACTCAGCAGTCTGTATGAGGTTCGCCCTCTATAATCTTTGTGGTTACCAATAAATTCTGTGTAGTAAATTAAATTGAGTCTTGTTCTCTGTTCCTTTAGCTTTTTTTAGAGTTGTCATCACCTGGTCTTTTCGTGTATCGACTGTCCTCTTAGTGTCTTTAAATACTTTTTGAAAACTTATTACACAAAAAAAGTCAAACGTAGAGCTTGTTCTGACCCTTTGCTCATATCACAACTTTGTCTTGCGAGAGTTCATGCAAGCTTTTGAGTAATTTAAATAATGTTAATGAGGTATGCACTGATTGGCTGCAGGGAGGCCAGAGTCAGAAGGGGGCTGCCCCAGTGCATACATAACGTGTCCGACTAAAAAAAAAACATCAACAGCTTAGTGATGGCGAGCGAACCTGACCAAGCAGCAGCTTACGGAATTCAGCCATTTATGTCAGAACCAGACTCCAAGTCTGAGAGTGAAGATACTGAGATGGTGGAAGCACCTTTACAACAAAACGTTTGCAAAAATTTATGTGGCAGAGCACTTCACCCCATTTATAAAAACGAAAACACTGGGCTCATTTGTACATTGCAGGGGGTTAAACTTTAAGGCTCATCCCTTAGCAGTAGCGTTAGCATTAGCTGTGTCAGCTTAACTCACATCTCAGACACAGTAAAGCATGACTTTATATCAGTAGCGACATTTACCGACTGCGTTGATAGTGAGCAGAGTTGGAATTACCCCTCTTTCCAACTTCAGGGTTGATGCCACCTTCGCCTGAAATTGTCCCAAATTAAAAATTTAGGCACAGATAGAGCGCGGCAGGCAGAGATGCAGGTACATTACCTTAATGAATTTAATCCATTTGTCCCTGGTAGTTTGGTCAGGGAGACTAAAAACATTTTGATATTGGTTTTAGCAACTGACAACTGAGCAGCTAACAGGGGAGTGTGGTTTTGACATCTTCACACAACTTGTTGCTATGGCGACTGCAGCAGACTGAGCAGGTGACTTTAGGCATAGAAGATAAGCTGGCTTATTTAAATAGCCTCTTGGGATGACAAAATCCCAGGAGCAAGTTAAAATCATGCTTTTGTGTGTTTGTTAACACTTCGGTCCAACTCCAATACACATGTTTTAACCAGAAAAAGTGCAATTTCCTGGTGATGTATTCTGTAAGATCATAGTCCGTTCCTGATCCATAAAGATTATACTAAGGTCACTTTCTTAGGCTGATCGTAGGGTCGGGAGCCCCTTATCTCTCCCTTTTAAGAACATTAAATAATATTTAGAGACTGACAAAGGCAATGGCTTGGTGGAGGGCTGAGCTGTTTTATATAATTGTAAATAAATTTAGGCTTTTAGAGTTATTTCTTCTGAAAAGTTAAACATAATCAGCTCATAACACTGTCTTATATGTCCGTTTGTGTCCATGATTAGATCACCATGTGGGATCTGGCCAATGGGAAACTTCTTAGGACCATCACCGATGCCCATCCTCCAGGGACAGCTATACTACACGTTAAGGTGAGTCATCATCCCAGCAGGCGAGAGTCCTGACCTGTGGTCTTTTGTAGTTGGTCTCTGTTCACATTACCTGTCTCTCTGATGGTTACAAAGGTCCTGATGGAGGACGCACTGATTAAAGTGGAAAAATACAACATGCTCTTTTCTGATAAAAGCAAGTGGCCGACAACAATAATCAAAGAGTTAAATCGACTAATGAGCCAGAACACACCCATGTACAAGCTTTCTGGTTTTAAACCAAATGACAACATCTACAGTGTTTCAGAATCTACTATCGTGCAGCTTTTAGATGCAACCCCTCCCCAACACACCTGTTCTAATGAACGGCTTGTTACCAGGCATCTGCATAGCTAAATGACATGTGGATGAGTGGATTGAGCCATTTGATTCAGGTGTATTGGGGAAGGGTTGCATCTAAAAGCTGCACCAAAGTAGATCTCGAGGACTGGACTCGGGCACCCCTGCACTAAAGTGTGGACGCTGCCATGACTGGACCTGCAGCCGATGGACTGACCCAGGAGGACAGAAGACAAAGGAAGACATGTTTTAACATGTAGAGCATTTTATTGTATTTTATTCCCATCTGCTGGTCTGTGTTGAAGTTTGAGGCTGTAGCCAGACAAAATGTTGTAGAGCTTTGTGTGATTTTCTTCTTTGTGTGATTTTCTTCTCTGTCCTTGTGCGTCTGCAGTTCACAGACGACCCGACTCTGGCGGTGTGTAACGACAGCGGAGGATCGGTCTTTGAGCTGGCCTTCAGGTAAAATCCTCCATGAACAACAACATCTCCTTAAAGATGACAAGAGTCTCAGTTTGGAGGTTTTATGTGCCAGACATGAAGAAATAATCACCAGGGGGCTCGTATACGAAGGATTGCTCAGCTTTCATACTCACGTTTCATGTTATACCACTCTATTACGTCTACTCTATACAGTGTATATTGATCTGATATTGTAGTTGTAATTTATGTAGGCATATGTTACAATGTATATAGTACACACCTCTATATAAAAGTGTGTTTTATTACTCCCTACTTATTTTATTTCTTTACTTATTTTACTACTTTTTACTCATCCTAATACTTCCACTAGAGCAGGGTTTTTCAATTTGGTCCTACAAGGGCCACATTCCAGCAGGTTTTCCATGTATCCCTGCCTCAACACACCTGAGTCAAATTAGGTGGCTCTAACAGCCAATCAGGTTCTACACAATGACTCATTAATTTGACTCAGGTGTGTTGGTGCAGGGATACATGGAAAACCTGCTGGATTGCGGCCCTCGTAGGACCGAATTGAGTAGCCCTGGACTAGAGTAATGGGCTTGACACTCGGGAGGCGACCAACGACAGCGACAGGCGAAACTCATCGCAGCCTTCGTGAAACCGAACACTCGGGACGCAACAAATGGCAGCGACGGCAGCAGTGTCGTGCATCAAGCTCTAAGATCGCTTTTCTCCAAGAAATTTGATCGGTTATGATATTGGTGGGGATTTTGACATTTTCAAACCAGTCCCTGACGTGACAGTTACAGTTAGACTAGAGTAAGACTAGAGTTAGGTTAGTTAGGCTAGAGTTAGACCAGTTAGACTAGAGTGAGTTTATTTAGACTAGAGTTAGACTAGAGTGAGGTTAGTTAGACTAAAGTTAGTCTAGAGTAAGGTTAGTTAGACTAGAGTGAGGTTAGTTAGGCTAGAGTTAGACTAGAGTTAGACCAGAGTGAGTTTGTTTAGACAAGAGTTAGACTAGAGTGAGGTTAGTTAGGCTAGAGTTAGACTAGAGTTAGACCAGAGTGAGTTTATTTAGACTAGAGTTAGACTAGAGTGAGGTTAGTTAGGCTAGAGTTAGACTAGAGTTAGACCAGAGTGAGTTTATTTAGACTAGAGTTAGACTAGAGTTAGACTAGAGTGAGGTTAATTAAACTAGAGTAAGGTTAGTTAGACTGTCCACGCCGCTGCCGTCAGACCGTGGCGGCTCACAGTGAGCCGGACCAGCAGCCGGTAATTAAACCTTCAGATGATATTTGCTCATTTTTCTTCTGTTGAAGATGCTGCATCTCTAAACAAGGAACTGCGAGGTGGTGTCCAGGGTTTATGATTTATTAAAACAAATGGGTCTAAATAAAGAAAGAAATGGTCCAACATGAAAAGAAGCAGTGCTGCACATTCTGGAGGAGGGTGGAGAAGCAGCTGAAAGGTGGTGGTGGAATTTCAGCTCCTGTCTCCCCCTCTATTTGACGGTAATTTAAAGTCTTTCCAGGTATTATTTACTATTTATTTGGAAAGCTTCATCAGCTGCTTCTTTCATATTTTATTTAAAAATAATAGTTTAGTAAATTTAATTTAAAAAACTTTAATAAATAAGGTCCTGCAGCTTTATTCATTAAGACATTTAACATGTAGGAGTGAAACTGGTTTTGGGGAGAATTTTCCTCTGCTGCATCACCTCAGAGTTCTTCATCTTTATAGTGAAGATGGTCTTGTTTCTTCCAGGAGGGTGATGGGGATGCGGTCATGTGACTCTCGGTGTCTCTTCAGCGGCTCCAAAGGGGAGGTGTGTTGTATTGAACCTTTACGAGCTCCTCCAGAGTTCAGAGATCATCCCATCACACACTTCTCTTTGCTGGCTATGGCCTCTCTTACCAAGGTACACAAACACTCTGTAGTCACCTGGTTTTTATTTTAAGTATGTATTTCATTCTTAGCTAAAACAAAACAATCAATACAGCATAAGTTTTGAACACATGAATGTAAAGAAGCAGAAAGAAGAAAATCTTATGTAATATGTCCTCCCACATAAATTATTAAATCAATAATAACTCAGATTTATTAAACTAATAAAATTTAACCAAAAGCAGCTGCAGGCCAACGTACTGCAGATTTCTAACAGATACGTACCACAGGTATGCACAGAGAGCTGGAACTAATATAAAGAAGTAGACTTGTGTTACTGGGGAGAGCCAGAGCTGAAGCACATGAAGTTTAACTGCAGAGAACATGCTCTTAGCTTAGCTTAGCTTAGCCTAGCTTAGCCTAGCTAAGCTTGTCTTACTCTCTTCACTGTGCCAACATTAATCAGGATTTTTCTTTTCTTTAACCAGATTCTGGTCATTGGACTGAAGCCCACTCTCAATGTCTGGATGACTTTTTCCTACACCAAGGTTTGTTTTCTCCCACGAACCATCCAGATGATGAGGAGAGGTCTGTGTTAGCTTCATGTTGGTGTATATCACTAAATACGCACATTTAAAACTGCCAGCAACAAAACCATTAGTAAAATACAACCATGATGCTCAAAAAGTTGGGATAATCTAGAAAAAAAAGAAAAGAAAAACAACTGAATGTAGTCATTTACAAATCTCATAAATTCATGTTGTATTCCAGTAAAAGATAAACAAACACTAATGCAGCCTCATACCATCAGAGACAAGCTTTTCACCTGTCCACTGATAACAAGCTGGATGCTCCCTCTAATCTTTAGTCTGCAGGACAGAACCTAGTTCACATCTTCATCCAGGCTTCCACTTTGCCTCAGACCATTTTAAATGAGCTTTAGTCTAGAGAAGACAGCGCTGGTTCTGGATCCTGTTCACATCTAGCTTCTTCTTTACTTGTGATGCCTGCAGCAGCACTGCATTTCCTAGCTGATGAAGGATGAATCGGAGAATATCAGAATTCAGAGAACAGGAGAATATGTTCAATCTCAGATTGATCTCCAGGACTCATCTCGTGCTGCACCCTTAAAAAATCCACCAGCTGAAAAAGAAATGCATGATTAAGTGGCTTGGAAAACTCTCTGTCTCACACACACACACACGTAGGGAGTTGGGAGGCGTGGAGCCATGCGGGGTGGAACGGAGGAGACCATTCACTGGTCTCCTTGGATGCACCCCGTGGCTGCTCGCCTCTCAGTTTTAATTGCACCGAGACACACAAACAAACACCTGGGGGGCATGGCATGCGGTGCATGGCGGGCGGCTCACGGCTCATTGCAGTCACTGCCCCTCAATTTTAATTGCACACAACACACACTACATAAACAGTCAGGAGCGGGGAGGGAGAGGGTATTGGGGACCTCTTACACCCCTGCTCCTCCTGTGTGTGGCTGGGGGCGGGCAGGGGGGGGGGGGTTGCCCCGGGGCCGTTTCCCGGGGTGGCTGCGCTGGTGGGCTGCTGGCTCTATGGGGGTTGGGGCTCGCTGTCCGCTGGTCCGCCTGGGGTGTCCCCCACGGGGCATGGTGGGAGGGTTGTGTGTGGCGTGATTGTGTGGTGGTGAGTGATTGTGGGTGCGGCAAGGGGGAGGGTGTGAGTGTGGGGTTATATGGGGTGCAGGTTGAAGTAGATGGGGAGTGGGGGGAGGGGGCCGATAGCACCCTGGTTCCCGGGGTGTGCGGCTGGAACATCGGGGTGTGTGCTGGCCTACGCCGGGTGGCTGTCTGGGGGGGCCTGGTCCTCCTAGGTATGTTGCGGGCCCTCTGCCTTTGGGGGGTGGGGCGGCCGCCTCTGGGCTCCTGGGGCCCTGGGCCCTTCGCTTGGGCTGCCCTGGGTGGGCCGGTCCCTGGCGGGGCCGGCGGCTGCTGATCTTGGCCCACTGGGGCCTGTGCCCCGGGACCGTGGGGGGCTCTTGCTGGGGCTCTCCTCTGCCGCCCTCCGGGTGGGGCTGGAGTCGTCTTTGTGGTGGGGTGGCATGGGTTGGTGCTCCGGGTCTGCTGCTGAGGGCCCGGCCCAGGCCCTGGTCTGCCTCTGGCCTCCGTGGAGGCGAGGTCGCATTTGCATGATCTCACTCACCACTCTTCATCACTGATCACTCCTTGTTTCTCATGCTCTGCATGCTGACACAGTCATTGAGT
This sequence comes from Melanotaenia boesemani, assembly GCF_017639745.1. Taxonomy (NCBI): domain Eukaryota; kingdom Metazoa; phylum Chordata; class Actinopteri; order Atheriniformes; family Melanotaeniidae; genus Melanotaenia; species Melanotaenia boesemani. The sequence continues at coordinate 3,861,614 of NC_055697.1, forward strand.
TGTCTAGTGGGTTTTTAATATTAAGCGATAATTATAAAAAAAAAAAAAAAAAAAAATTTGCATTTTTCTTTTGAGTTAGTATCTGGTCGCTGTTATGGCTTTTTGATTTGATTTGGTTATTATTTAAAAACTCTTAATGACTGGCAGCCCTCTGTTTTTTTTTTTTTTTTTTTTTTTTTTTTTTTTTTTTTTTTTTTTTTTGTGTGTGTGTGTGTGTTTCTGCTTTTGTAAAAGTTGTAGGAACGTTTCTGATGTGTTCATGTACAGGTGTAACAGTTTGTTGTCTGGTGATGGTGTGGATTGAAGGGTCGTTTTCCTTCTGTCTGTGATCTTTTTGTTTCCTTTCTTCTTTCCCTTTTGTTCTTTTTTGCTATTTTCCATCTTTTTCTGTCCCCTCTGGTCAGGTCCAGCAAGATTACATAGATTCCGTGATTCAAAGTAAATAAATAAATAAATTAATCACATTATCAAGAGGAGCCTTACCCATAGGCCTCCCCTTGGCAGAGCAAATTTGTTCAGCACGATATAGCAACCAGATTATCATTTTGCTTGCTATGATGCTGGACAGGACAAGTTAAAAAAAAAAAAAAAAAAAAAAAAAAAAGTGCCTTGGAAAGGAATCTGGTGAACACGTGAGACATGTCCACTCAGTCTACATAAACAACACCAATCTGGCCCTGCAGAAGACATGGGAGAGATTAAAAAACTGTTATGCCGCTCCTGAAATAATTGAGAGGTCGTTCTTTCATCCACTTGATAGCTTTCCCAGGATCTCAGCCAAAGACAGCACTAAATTATGTGAACTTGGAGAACTTCTCATGGAAATCCAAGGTGCCAAAAAGGATGGATTTTCAACCGGCCTGTTATACTTGGAAACATCTTATGGAACTGCACCAATCATGGACAAACTTCCATACAGACTTCAGAAAAAAATGGGTGTCTTCGTCTTCATGGTACACAGAAGAGAACAATGGTTGCCTACTTTTGAATATTTCTGCGACTTTGTCATGAAGCAAAGAAGAGAAATTACCCAAGCTTTATGTTTCATGGCATTATGACGACCACAAAACCTGACAAATGCTTTGCAAAGATTTTCAATGCCAACAAAACTATCACAGTCCATAAAACTGATGTTTCTATGACCAGTATAGATCCTAACAAGAACTGCACCCTCTTATAAACATTTAGAAAATTTAGAAGCAAATCTTTTGGTGACAGAAAGGCCTTCCTCAAAAAGAAAGGAATATGTTTCAAATGCTGCTCCTCACCATCACACCTTGCCAAAAACTGCAAACTCTCTGTGAAGTGCTCTGAATGTGGAAGTGCCAACCATAATGCAGTCGTGCACCCTGGCCCATCATCTCAAACTGTCAAGGCTCCACCACCACTGCAAGAGCATGGCCAAGAGAGAGAACAGTCTAACGTATAAGCTACACAGAGGTTTGTAGTCCAGGTCAGTGGGGCCGTTCATGCTCCAAGATCTGCCTTGCAAAAATTTTCCACAAAAGTAACAAAGACATCAAAGCGTATGTAATTCTCAACGACCAGAGCAACCGCCCTCTGGTTCGACCAGAATTCTTCGACCAGTTTTGTGTGGACAGTAAGCCATTGCCTTACAATCGCACAATCTGTTTGGGAACAGTAAAAACATACGGCAGCAAGCCGAAGGATTCTGGATCGAGTCACTGGATCGTAAAAGTCTCATTTCTCTTCCCCCTCTCCTTGAGTGCCAAGCTGTCCCAAACAATTGGGCTGAAATCCTAATACAGTTCTGCACCAACCCCATCTCCATTACATTTCTCAGTGTATTCCTGAACTGGACCCAGAGATAGAAATACTGCTGCTACATGGAAGAGACGTACTAGGGTACATAAAGTCAGAGAGCAGGTAAATGGACCACACAGTGCTCCCATTCCCCAGCCCCTGAATTTGGGTTGGACAGTGGTGAAGTCAGCCTAGGTAAGGCACATAAAGCTACAGTCAATACATTTAAGACCAACACATGGAACAGGGTCACCACTCAGTCTTCAAGCCCTACTCCAGCTCCACGTCTATCAAAGAAACAGAACAGGACTTCAGCAGGCCTTGCAAATCACCAGAGAAGATGCTGGGACGCAGTCTTTAATCAAACCAAGCATGACAATCAACTCGCTCTGTCAAAGAAAGAAATTCTCTTTCTAAAGATCAAGGACACAAGTGTCCAACAATTGGTTGCACTGCTCCCATTTAAAGAAACACACCAGTGTCTCCCAAACAACAAAGAATAGGCACTTAGGCGTTTCTCTTCTCTTCAGGAAACTTTGGAAAGGAGACCTGAGATGCAAGAACAGTATTTAACGTTTATGGGGAAAATCTTCACCAATGGCCATGCTGAGGTGGCACCACCATTGAGCAAAGGTGAAGAATGCTGGTACTTGTCATCTTTTGGCATATACCACCCACAAAAGCCAAATCAAATCATGGTGGTGTTTGATTCCAGCACCAAACACTGTGGCATATCCCTAAATGACGTCCTAAAGGACCTGAACCTCATAAGTCCCTTCATGGTGTCCTTCAGCATTTCTGGAAGGAAAGAGTTGCTATCCTTACAGACATTCAACAGATGTTTCACTGCTTTTTGGCCCATGAGAACCACTGCAACTTCCTCTGCTTTTTGTAGCACAAGGACAATAATTTTAGTGTCCCCGTCATTGAGTACTGGATGAAGGACCATGTCTTTGGTATACACCAGGGCTACTCAATTCGGTCCTACGAGGGCCGCAATCCAGCAGGTTTTCCATGTATCCCTGCACCAACACACCTGAGTCAAATTACGTGGCTCTAACAGCCAATCAGGTTCTACACCATGACTCATTAATTTGACTCATGGAAAACCTGCTGGATTGCGGCCCTCGTAGGACCGAATTGAGTAGCCCTGGTATACACCATCCCCTGCAGTGGCCATCTATGGGCTGCGGATGGCCATCAGAGAAAATGCTCAAGAGCATGTTGACAACACAGTCAAGTTCGTTGAAAAACACTTTTACATGATGGTTTAATGTCTTTGCCATCTGAAGCAGAGGCCATTGACCTGCTCCAACGAACACAGAATTCACTTGCAGAATTGAACCTTCAGTTAAACAAGTTTGTGTCAAATTCCAAGACAGTTACCGAAGCCTTCTCACCTGAAGATTGTGCCACTGTAACCAAAGATTTGGATTTAAGTGAAGAGACAGTACTCACACAAAGGAGTTTGGGAGATCAAAACGGATACATTCACCTACTCTGTATCAAACAAAAGCAAACCGTACACTAGATGTGAAGTTCTTTCTACTGTCAACAAGTGCCTTTAACCCCCTGGGCTTGCTGGTGCCTGTCACAATCCGGGGAAGAGCGCTTCTCAGGGAACTTACCTCTGATCTGTCTAACTGGGATACACCACTCCCAGATCCTTGCCTGCATCCCGCCTTTTACAAACATCTTGGTTCACTGGTCCTTCCTTCCTGTATCAAACATCAGTAGCAAAATAAAAAACCACCCAAAGGTTTGAGCTCATTGAACCTGAGAAAGATTCTGAGACCCGGCCACAAGTACAGACTTGTGTTACTTGCATTAAAGGTCCCATATTATACACTTTATTCCCAATCTGAGACCATTCATTAATATCTAAATGAAATATTTCCGCCATGGTATGGACAAATCGACCCTCAGTTTGAGTGCAGCGGCTTCTCTTCACCTCCCTCTTTTTAGCAGCTTCAGACATGTGCCGTTTATGGTGGGCGGAACCCTGGTGGAGCAGCTCAGCTGTTGGCTCCGCCCATCGCATCGCCCGTCATGAGGTGATTGACAGGTTAATATATTTTCAAGCTATCAGACTAATAAGGCCGAAACGATAAAATAACTGCCAGCTCTTACCTCTCCAGCTGTGTCACGGACAGTTGGTATTGAACCTGGCTTCAGCTTCAAACGGTTGGCGAAGCCTGCTTTCCATGCCCCCATGTTGTGGAAACAGTCCTCTTTGAAATGCTGGCCACAGACATGCAAAACCTTTGGAAGTTTTCCGGGTACATTTCCTCCAAAAATAAAATTAATCCACTCAGTCCTCGTGGGTTCAGTGGATGGAAGTAAAAAAACGTTTTCGTGTTCATTTATGCAGCCACAAACAGAACAGTGCTTCTGTCGCTTAGCCATGTCCGCTAACGAGGGTTGCCGAAGAGGGAAAAACACTGGGCGCTAGGTGATTTTTAGAGGGCGGGCTTTGAGAGCCGGTAGACGGGTCCATCGCTCTGTGGAGAGTGGTTATTGTCCCTTATGACGTCATAACGTACACGCTTTCAAACAAGCTCATTTGAGCGCTTACTTCCCTAGAGGTGGAGCAGGGGGGAGAGAGAGCGCCTGAAAGAGTTTCACACTTACGGGTCTCCTACACATGCGGGGGGACCAGTATGACTGTTCCAAAACCATTAAAAAGTGAATTTTGCATAATATGGGACCTTTAAAGAAACAATGCTTGGTGTTAATCGTTTCTGCCCCTTCTTCACTTTCACCTCCTTTGTCAGAGGGCTGGTTTTCCTCATCCATATGGCACGATCCCACAAGTGGTCAAACAAAGCAAATGCAAAGGTTGTCATAAATGTCAGCTACCTCGCACTGCTGATGAAATGGCTCAAGCAAGAGATGTTGTCTTGAAAGCAGTGCAGAAGGCAGCATTCGCAAGGGAGTTATCAGCACTGCAATCCAACAAAACCATGCCTAAAAACAGCTCCTAACTGAAAGTTTGCCAATTCTTGGAGGATGATTTCATATGCATTGGAGGGCAGTTAAAATATTCTGAACTAATTCCTGCAGAAAAGAACCCAATAATCCTGCCCAAGAACAGCCACATATCTCTGCTGCTCACACAATGTCACCATGAGCAGGTGAAACATCTTCAACGCCATCTAATGGAAGGAGCAATTATGGCAGCAGACCAGTGGATCCTCTGTGGTAAAACACTGGTTAACTAGGTTCTCCACGAATGCATAACCAGTTGTAAGCTGCGAAGGAAACCAGAAGAACAACACATGGCTAACCTACCTTCTGAACGCCTCAAGGCTTGTCCTTCTTTCACATGTGTGGGACTCTATGTCTTTGGGCCTTGGTCTGTTACAACTAGATGCATCAGAGGAGGGCAGGCAGAGAGTAAGTAGTGGCCATTATGTTCAGCTGTTTCAGTTCAAGAGCCATGCATGTCGAAGTGATTGGGTCGATGGACTCTTCCATTTGTGTAAATGCTCTTAGGCTCTTCTTTGCCTTCAGAGGTCCTGCAAAGCAACTCCAGTCCGACAGTGGCACCAACTTCACTGGAGCATTTAAGGAGCGTGGTACCTGAGTGAACAAGGATGCAGCTGGAAATGTATTCTGGGCCTAAACCGTTCTGGGATTTGTAAACGATCAGAAGGGTTTTAAAATCTATTCTGTGACTGACAGGAAACCAGTGTAAAGATTTCAAAACTGGTGTGATGTGTTCAGATCTCTTAGTCCTGCTTAAAACTCTAGCAGCAGCGTTTTATATGAGCTGCAGATATTTAAAGCTCATTTTAGGAAGTCCATTGCAGTAATCCAGCATACTGGAGATAAATGCATTGATGAGTTTCTCTTGGTCTTACTGGGAGACTAAACTTTTAATTCTGTTGATGTTTCTGAGCTGGTAAAAAGCTTCTATCAGCACTCCAAGGTTACGAACTTGGTTGGTGATTTTAAGAGCCCGAGTCTCCAGATGTTTTCCAATGCTGACCCTCTTCTCTTTGCTACCAAACAGAATAATCTCAGTTTTGTCTTTATTCAATTGTAGTAAATTCTCCCTCATCCAGGTGTTTATTTGCTCCAGACACTGACACAATAAGTCTATTGGGCTGCAGTCGTTTGGTGACAGACACACATAAAGTTGTGTATCATCTGTATAACTTTGATAATTAATGCTAAAGTTCTGTAATATTTGACCCAAAGGGAGCATATACAAGTTTAACAGAAGAGGTTCAAGGACTGACCCCTGGGGGACTCCACAAGTCATGGCCACTTCTTCAGATTCATAGCTGCCGATCGTAACAAAATAACTCCGGCATTCCAAAGCGGATCTGAACCAGTTAAGAACCGCTTTGAAAAGTCCAGCCGAGTTTTCCAGCCTGTGCAACAGAATTCTGGGATTTACAGTATCAAACGCAGCACTGAGATCCAGCAGAACCAGGACTGATACTTGACCAGAACTGATACTAGACCAGAATCAGTATTCAACCTAACGTCATTTAACGATTTGACCAGAGCTGTTTCAGGGCTGTGATGAGGTTGGAAGCTGGACTGAAATTTGAAAACTGAAAAAAAAGTCATTTAGCTGGTAAAATACAACTTTCTCAATAATTTGGGGTATAAAAGAGAGACGGTCTATAGTTATTCATTATAGAGGCGTCTAGAGTCCTTTTCTTTAGGAGGCTTAATAGCAGCTATCTTTAGTGACTTGGGAAAAATGCCTGATGCCAGCGAGCTGTTAACTATCAGTAGGAGATCACTTTCTACTGAGGTAAAAACTGTTTTTAAAAAGTCGGATGGTATCATGTCCAGAGTGCATGTTGTTGATTTCAAATGCCAAACTGTTTCTTGTAGGATTTTTAAATCAACCATTTCAAATTGCGACATAACATCAGAAATATTTCCGGGTTTTAGACACAGAATAGTTTTCTTGTTTGACTTTGTGGAATTAATATTTTGTTTAATTGTTTTAATTTTTTGGCTAAAAAGGTTGGTAAACTGGTTTTATTTGTCAGTGGAAAGGAGCTCTGGGCTGAACTTGAAGTTTTCCATCACAGCAAATGGACAGAATTGTGGACGTTCTTGTTAATCATTTCAGATAAATGCAGCTCTCTGGCCTTGCACAGCTCATTGTTTTAGTTACGCAGGCTTTGTTTGTACAGCTCATAGTGAATTTGAAGTTTATTTTTCAGCCATTTCCACTCAGTTTTTCTGCATTCTCTTGTTAGGCTGGTAATCACAGTGGTGTTTCTCCATTGTGGTTTCTGTTTGCTCAAGATGCTCTTAATTCTAATCTGTGCAACAGCATCCATTACATTTAAGACTTTCAGATTGAAATGATCCAGGAGTCCATCAGCTGACTTTACTGGTTGTTGGTAACATAGCTATGGCCTCCACAAACTTAGCACTTGTTCTTTCATTAATGTTCCTCTTCCTAACTGAGGAGCAGGTTAGTTGGACACTCTGAGTGATCAGTAAATCAAACAAAATACAAAAATGGTCAGACAAGGCCGAGTCAGCGACAGCAACAGAAGAAGTATCACCACCTTTCGAGATAAATAGGTCCAGAATGTGACCTTGAATGTAGGTCGGTTCTTTTTAATGTCAGCACATATATTAGTGTGAATTCGGGTTAATAATCATGCACAGCGAAATATATTGTTAAAGTACAGACTGAATGTACTTTGTAATAGTTTTGTTTCAGTTTTACCCAACATAATGGAGTTTGAAAGTAAATGGTGAACCTTACGACGACTCCGTCTTCGTTCAGCGCTGTTTAACTTGGTATTTAGTCAGAATTTCGACACACCACACGAGGACACTACAGAGCTTTAACCTGCATTTGTGGATTTCAGGGTGAACTGTGTTCACAGACAGTGGTTTCTGGAAGTCTTCCTGAGTCCATGCAGTGGTTTCCAGTAGAGAATCATGTCTGCTTTTAATGCAGAAGATCAGCATCCAGCCTTGTCCCATGCACACAGAGATTCCTGCTGATTCTGATGATATTCTACACCGTAGATGGTGCATCTTCAAAGTCTGAAGAACACTTTTCTGAAATTGTTCCACTGTTTTAGATCCAGTTTGTCTGAGATTGGCGAACCTCTGTCCATCTTTCCATCTGAGAGACTCTGCCTCTCTGAAATGCTCCCTTTATACCAGTCATGTTACTGACCTGTTGCCAGTTAACCTGATTAGTTGTCAAATGCTCCTCCAGGTTACTTTTCCTGCCTTTTGTTGCTCCTGTTCCAACTTTCTCCAGAGGTGTTGCTGCATCAGATTCACTATCAGCTCATATTTTCTATCACATGGTGAAATGTCTCAGTTTCATCCTCTGAGATGTTGGTTATCTGCTACTGGGGATAAAATATGACCTGTTGAGGTTATATTTTTATTTACATTTTACACAGACCTAACCTTTTGTGGAGTTGAGTTGTGTTTAGTGGACATAAATGAAGTGATATTATACTGTTCAGCCAAAGTCAGTGTTTCCAACATCTGGGCCCTCATTTATAAACCTGAGCATAGCAAAGCAGACTACAGGTGGCGTACGCAGGACAAAAAGGAAATGCAGTGCACAAAAACTTCAGATTTATCACAGCGTGTGTACACACGTCCCGTGCCTGTTTCTGTTTATAGATCAGAATCAACTCTAAAGTTGGTGCACGTGAGGGAGTGCCTTGCCCCGCCCACATGGTGGTGTATGTGTGTGTGTGTGTATATATTTATATATATGTGTGTGTGTATATATAGGTGCACAATACCCATAGATTTAATCTTTGAGCAACTGTTAAGTTGTTTTTAATTTTTATATGTTTTTTTTTGTTTTTTTTTTTTCTCAAATCATCAGCTGGCCTGACTTAAAATAATAGAAGCATTTTCAAGCAGGTTATTTTAACAGAGTACCTAAAATGTTACTTTTAACAGTAACACATTACATTTTGGTGGAATTAACTAACAAAGTAACTGAGTTACTTTTTGAATGAAGTAAGAAGTATGTGTAACTTTACTTTTTTTCAATAACTAGCACGACACTGGTCATAACATGCATAAGATGGATTGCTGCCGTCAGTCACTGTGCAGGTGACAGCATGTCTCAACATGTTGAAAACTGGTCTTCTGTTGTTCCCAAGAGACACTTTTTCTCCAGGACATCCACTTATTGAGCAAAGTTCGCCTCCATGCAGCGTGTAGTAAAATCAGAAAGATTCAGATCAGTGAGGAGGTTTTCAGGTTCAGCTCCAGGACTGCAGGGGTGCTGCATTCATCTCTGACATGATCTGTTTGGTCTTCTGTCCTCAGTCGGACCCGTCCAGTGTCCCTCAGCTGGCCTGGCAGTTTGTTCCTGTTCAGAAGACTGTCAATCCCATCCTGGCCTTCTGCAAAGGAGACATAATCCACTTCCTCCTGGTACCTGCTCACCTCTGTCTTCATTTACTCCTTTGATGTGTCTCAGTGTGTCCACGTCTCTGCAGAGAAACATTAAGGTGTCTTCAGGTAAAGTTTGTAACCTTTCTGCCTATTTTTCTCTCATCTGATTCGTCCAGGTGAAGAAGGAAGAGATGGGTACCATCCATGTCATCAAACAGAGACAGCTCCACCTCAGCTGTGACATCATTAGCCTGAATGTAAGTACCTGACTGGGTTTATTGGGCTGGTTCCGGCACCTCTACTTCACCGCACATCACCAGGCCTCTTTACCTGCCTCCTGTCTGAAATTACCCCACCCATAGATTAAATAAGGTCTGTCTTCACATCTACAAGGGCTGTGTGAAGAATCTGGGTCTCTACAGGAAGCTGACATGTCAGATTCCACATACATGTGATCCTGAGTTCACCTGGAACACGGAACAGACCACCTGTCTATCTCTTATAGACCACCTGTCTGTGTCTCTACAGTGGATCAACAGTCGTACCCTGGTTCTGGTGGACAGCCAGGAGAAGCTGCAGGTGGTGGACCGACCCACTCAGGAGGTTTTGGAGACTCTGGACCTGGAACAAGTCCAGCTGGTCTACAACAGCCGACATTTCAAATCTTTGGCCACTGGGGGGAATGTGTCCCAGGCCCTGGTGAGGGACAAGGGACGAGCTCCTAAATGGAAAATAGTGTTAACACAAAAAGATTAACTGACTCTAAAGATTATTGATTGTCATTATGTAGGAATGTTGACCCGATGATTTGTAGAGCTGCTGGGAGACGACGAGTCGGAGGGAAACAATGTTTTAATTTATTTGTTTATAGAGCATCAGGGGTGTTGACTGGACATATGTCTGTGTGCTGTAGGCTTTAGTAGGAGAAAAGGCCTGCTACCAGTCGGTGTCCAGCTACGCAGGACAGATCGTCTGTCTGGGCACCAAGGTAAAGTTGATAAAGTTTTCTACTTACGGTTCAATTCACTTCAGTTCAATTTAATCAATAAGCTAATATTAAGAAAACATGATACTAATAAACAGTATAATGTGGGATATTGCGGTAGTATATTGTACTATGTAATATATAATATATGAATAACAATAGAGAATAATATTGTATTATATTATTATATTGTGCCATTATTTTCTAATACAGCATAGAATGGTTAATATAATAAAACATGACGTAGTAGAGTAAACTGTATAATAATAATAATAATAATAATAGATTTTCTTGATTATGAGGATTATGATGATAATGATTATTATTATTATTATTATATTAATAATAATAATAATAATAATAATAAATGATGTATAATAATATAAACTAATATGCTACAGTATAATAATCTAGATTTTATTAATTAACAGTTGGGTAATGGTCATACATGATGTATAATAAATTTAAATAAAGCCAATAAAATATAATAAATAAAATAAAATGATAATATAATATAATATAATATAATATAATATAATATAATATAATATAATATAATATAATATAATATGAACTAGAAGGTGTGCTATAGTATAAGTGATAACAGTAATATTCAGTGAGTAGTATAGCTATCTACTAGTTGCTATAACAACAGTACTGTGCATGTTCTAACAGCTGTGCATGTGATGGTGTGAATATGAAATGTTCTGATAAAGAAAAGAAAGCGGGTGAATGTCCAGAGTCTGAGAGAGTGTATGTGGATGCATGCAGAAATGACTTTATGGACCATCTGATAGTTTTTAAACAAGATTAAAATTAAAATCTTGTCAATATGTGAAACTTTGGTGTTTTTTTATTCTCCTGCAGTCAGCTCACGTTCTGGCCCTGAGAAACTGGAAGGAGGTGAGTATGATGGCCCTGATAAAACCATAGGAGGCTTCATCCTGATGATGCAGATTTACATACGTGACATGTCAGAACTTCACCTTCAACAATGAAGGAGGAAACCTAAATAAATCATTAATATTAATAAGATGATCCTCCAATCAGAGGTCTCCTCCAGGCTGCTCACTGAAGAAAAAAACTTTTCCAAAAACGGGCTCTTCTGGAACAATAAGAGATGTTTATTGTTGTCTAGTCATAGTCCCACGTAACAATAAATATTCTCACCCACCTGGACTCGACTGGACAGGTAGATAAGTAGAATAAAGTTTCCTGCATAGGACAGAACATAAACATAAAACATGGACGTAGATTATCCAGATAAAGCTGCATGACTTCCTGGTCTGTGGTGGAGTTTCCAGTCTGGTACGTGTCATTCCAGCGGATCGACTTCCTTGTGAAACAGGAGCATTTTGTGGAGGCGCTCGCTCTGTCCTGGTCCTTCCATGAAGGAACCGCCAAGGCTGTGGTTGGTGTGTATTATCTGCAACACACACACACTTACCAAACCAGATCAGTAGCTTCATCCAACACTGCAGTCGCCATGACAATAAGACCGCTAACTTTCTTTTAAGGTTTGTGTCACAGCAGCAGTAATATTTCCAGAATCTGAAGCCAGAAAGAAGAAATTATTCCTACATACAACCAAAACGTTCTGATGATTGTTTTATGTCCATTAAAGAGATTGATCTGAGTTGGTCCGGATTTCTGGATTTTCTCTCATTTAATGATAAGAAATCTACAGAGCCTGTATCAAAATGTTGGGTCTCTGTGTAAAATATAAGTAAACCAGAATCCCATCAGGCCATATTTTATCCCAAGTAGCAGATAACCAACATGTCAGATGATGAAACTGCAACATTTCACCAAAATATGAGCTGATAGTGAATCTGATGCAGCAACACGTCTGGAAAAAGTTGAAACAGGAGCAACAAAAGGCTGGAAAAGTACCTGGTACAAACCACCTGAAGGAATATTTGACAACTAATCAGGTTAACTGGCAACAGGTCAGTAACATGACTGGGTATAAAAGGAGCATTTCAGAGAGGCAGAGTCTCTCACATGGAAAGATGGACAGAGGTTCACCAATCTTAGACAAACTGGATCTAAAACAGTGGAACAATTTCAGGAAAATGTTCCTCAGACTTTGTAGATCCACCATCTACAGTGTAGAATATCATCAGAAGATCCAGAGACTCAGGAGGAATTTGTCCATCTTTCCATCCGAGAGACTCTGCCTCTCTGAAATGCTCCTTTTATACCCAGCCATGTTACTGTCAATTATAAAATCACCACTGATTTAATCAGACATGTTTGAAAGGGAATTATTGATCATTGATCTGACAGAATAGCAAGATGAAAGTTTGTTATTATTGTTTCAGGTCTCCATGGAGATCCAGTGAAAAGAAAAGCAGTTCTTAGCGATAAGGTAGGAGGAGAACCCTGTTCATGAACTCATCCAACATGTGTCCTGAAAGCTGAAGCTCTCTCTCTGCACAGATGGTCGAGATTCTTCTCCAGTTTGCAGAATATGCTTTAAAAAAGTGTCCAGAGCAAGGCAAGATCCAGGTGATGGAGCAGCACTTCCAGGTGATGTAACTGCCCTCACAGCATCCAGGTGGTCAGCACTGTACCACATCACCATCAAGACAAGCCTGAAGATGATAAAACATGCAGGTTGACCAACATGTGTTTGCTTTTCTCAGGAGGTGGTTCCGGTTCTGGTTGACTACTGCCTGCTGCTGCAGAGGCTGTGAGTATATTTGTGTGTTTACATAAATAGATATTCATATTTAGGACCTGCTTCTTTCAAGGATGACACAATGGAACCAGACACAGGAAGTAAACACAGGAACCAAACACAAACTAAACACAGGAACCAAACACAGAAACTAAACACAGGGAACCAGACACAGAAACTAAACACATAAACCAGACATAGAAAATAAACAGAGTAACCAGACACAGGATCTAAACACAGGAACCAGACACAGGAACTAAACACAGAAACCGGACATAGTAAATAAACACAGTAACCAGACACAGGATCTAAGCACAGGAACCAGACACAGGACCTAGGCACAGGAACCACACACAGGAACTAAATACAGGAACCAGACACAGGAACTAAACAGAGGAACCAGACATAGGAAAATAAACAGAAATCAGACATAGAAACTAAACAAAGGAACCAAATACAGGTACCAGACACAGAAACCAGACACCGAAACTAAACACAGGAACCAAACACAGTAACCAGACACAGGATCTAAACACAGGAACCAGACATAGGAACTAAACAAAGGAAGCATATACGGGAACCAGACACAGTAACTAAAGGAACCAAATACAGGAACCAGACACAGAAACCAGACATAGGAACTAAACACAGGGAACGAGGCACAGGATCTAAACACAGGAACTAAACACTTTGACCAGACACAGGACCTAAACACAGGAACCAGACAAAGGGGCTAGACACAGGAACCAGACACAGATACCAGACACACAAACCAGACACAGGAACCAGACATAGGAACTAAACACAAGAACCAGACACAGGAACTAAACACAATAACCACAAACAGGAACTTAATACAAGAACTAAACACAGGAACCAGACATAGAAAATAAATACAGTAACCACACACAGGAACTATACACAGGGAACTAGTCACAGGAACTAAACACAGGAACCAGACACAGGGACTATACACAGGAACCAGACACAGGAACTAAACACAGGAACTATACACAAGAACTAAACACAGAACCCAAACTCCGTCACTCATTGATCTCTCAATATCTTTCCACTCTGAATAATCAGTTGGTGAACACCAAGATATTACGGCTTCAACTGGGCCACATTGAAATAGTCTTGCAGGCACAGAAGCCTAATCCCCCGACTCTTTCTTTAATTGCGGTGTTCTAAATCTAATCCGGGGTTTTTTTTAGCTTGCCACAGGAATCTAGGTATTAGTTTATCCCATTCTAAAACTTCTCTTGTGGGTATTCCACTGGGAGGGCCTGAAAGAAATAGAGTAATCTCAGCAAAATTTTAATTTTAATGCATTGTAGTCTAGAACTTAAGTCTGGATAGGAGTGAGGCTCCATTGTAATAAATCGAGCTTTATTTTCAAGTTCAAGGGTCCATAATTAAGATAAAATGATTTAGAAAAAGCTTGGGTCAGCTTGACTGAAATATTTAATTGAGTTTGAGCAGGTGCTTTTCTCTAATATGACTGTCTGTATCATAATTTTAGGCCATAACTTGTGTTTTCTGGATGTTTATTACCAGATAGTGTCCCATATTCACCCAACATTTCCATCAGAACTGGGATTGTCTGGGCGGGTTGTGTCAGGTACATCAAAATGTCGTCCGCACAGAGAGCCAGTTTATGTTCAACCGTTGCCAGTTCTGTTCCCTTGGTACTGGAAGTTTGTCTGATCCAGTGGCTGAGTGGCTCGATAAATAGAGCCAAGAGGAGGAGTGAGACTGGGCAGCCCTGCCTGGTTTCTTGTTGTGGGTCTGATAGGCTACCGTTAATGTTAATCCTTGTCGAGGGTCTTTCATACAGGGTTTTTAATATTGCTAATCAGTTTTATGTTTTTGTATTATTGCTGGTTCAGGAGCTTAAATCTGGCCAACAAGAACTGTTTGAGTAGTTTAGTGAAAGATGCTGGTAAAGTTTCTGGGTCCCAGCGGGTAGGCCTTTTGGCCATCTTTAACAGTAATGGTGTGAGGAAGGCTCATTCTTTATTGAACTGCCTGAACCAGCCTCTCCAGAGGGAGTTTGTTTTAATACCTTCGGGCCGTCATTTCAGGGCTGCTGTAGGGGTCATTTGTCCCTGCTGCTGTTCACCTCCTACATGGTAGTGGCCAATAAGGCCACTACAAGGATGCTAAGAGAGTATAAATGCGCTTTTACGAAGACGTTACGCGAGTATAAAGCCGCCTTTACAAAGATAAGGTGAGATCCTTGGAAATAAGATATTTGTAGTCTATTTTGTTAGTTTTGAAAGACTCCTCCTTCTCTTTATAGGATTGAGCAGCCTATGTTAAATGAACCGATTCTCATACCCTGCATTTGTGTAAAACATAGCTTACCTCTTGGCGGGCTGAGGGTAGGAGCTAATTTTTTGTAAACTGTATCTTCACTTTTAATCAAATGAAACTAAGAAATTTTGGCACTCTTACCTCTTGCATATTTTTGAGTTTCCAGTTCAGGCAAACCGAGCAGTCAGCTATGCTCGGGGTCCAACCTGCATGATGTAGTTATTGTCTAATGACACGCCTTGACACTTGCCAGAGGTGGGAGGTTAACATTATTTATTTATTTTACCGAGTTTTAAGCCAGAGCTATTGGAGTTAATGTCTTGCTCAGTGCGTTAGCATACTAAAGATCACACTACACACTCGCACACACTGCTAAAATTTGCACATTTGCATATCAATCATTTTAAGAGGTAAAATTAATCTTTCTACAAAGTTTGTTATTATACTGATCAAAGGACTTGAAGCCGTTCTTACCGTCATCCCTTCTTTTGGAAACTTGAGTCTTCTGTAACATAAAAATGGTAAATGGTCTGTATTTATATAGTGCTTTTCCGCAAAGCACTTTACATCACACACTGATGGCCGATGATGCCATGTTAGGCGCAAACCACAACCCATCAGGAGCAATTTGGGGTTCGATGTCTTGCTCAAGGACACCTTGACATGAGCTCGACAGGCCGAGGATCGAACCGGCAACCCTCAGGCTACAAGACAACTGCTCTACCCACTGAGCCATGCCACCCCAACGCCCCTAATGATGTCACTGTGAATGTTGCACTGGTCATCGAAGTATCTGGTTGCACATAAATATTACAGGTTCTCCAAGTTTGAGGTCCAGGTTGGTTTTTTTCATCCATCAATCTGATGACAACATAATGAACATGACTTCACAAAAGTTAGCTACACACCTACTAAACTACTGTTTAAAAACTGTTTGCTAGCAAACAGTACAGAAATGCAGCTGTATGCAGGTTTCAGGATGGGAGAAATGGTTTCTGTGAGCTTGGTACCAGAGAGGATGCTAGCAGAAGAGGCAGAGATTTAATCTAAAAACTGAGGTTTGTCATCGTCATACGGTGTATAAGTTGTGTCATGTATAGTGCATAGTCACAATATACAGACGTGGACAAAATTGTTGGTACCCTTCGGTTAATGAAAGAGAAACTCACAATGGTCACAGAAATAACTTGAATCTGACAAAAGTAATAATAAATAAAAATTCTATTGCTTTTCAAACATGCTTCAACAGAATTATTTTAAAAAATAAACTCATGAAACAGGCCTGGACAAAAATGTTGGTACCCTTAACTTTTGTTGCACAACCTTTTGAGGCAATCCAACGATTCCTGTAACTGTCAATGAGGCTTCTGCACCTCTCAGCAGGTATTTTGGTCCACTCCTCATAAGCAAACTGCTCCAGTTGTTTCAGGTTTGAAGGGAGCCTTTTCCAGATGCCATGTTTAAGCTCCTTCCAAGATGCTCAATAGGATTTAGGTCAGGGCTCATAGAAGCCACTTTAGAATAGTCCAGTGTTTTCCTCTTAGCCATTCTTGGGTGTTTTTAGCTGTGTTTTGGGTCTTTGTCCTGTTGTAAGACCCCTGACCTGCGACTGAGACCAAGCTTTCTGACACTGGCCACCACATTTCTCTCTAGAATCCCTTGATAGTCTTGAGATTTCATTGTACCTGCACAGATTCAAGACACCCTGTACCAGATGCAGCAAAGCAGCCCAGAACATAACAGAGCCTCCTCCATGTTCCACAGTAGGGACGGTGTTCTTTTCTTCATATGCTTCATTTTTCCATCTGTAAACATAGAGCTGATGTGTCTTGGTAAAAATTTCCATTTTTGTCTCATCTGTCCATAGGACATTCTCCCAGAAGCTTTGTGGCTTGTCAACATGTAGGTTGGCTTTTTTATGGTTTGTTTTCAACAATGGTTCCTCCTTGGTCGTCTCCCATTAAGTCCACTTTGGCTCAAACAACAACGGATGGTGCGATCTGACACTGATGTTCCTTCAGCTTGAAGTTTACTTTTAATCTCTTTAGAAGTTTTTCTGGGCTCTTTTGTTAGCAGTCGTCTCTTTGATTTGTCATCAATTTTCCTCCTGCGGCCACGTCCAGGGAGGTTGGCTACAGTCCCATGGATCTTAAATTTCTGAATAATATGTGCAGCTGTAGTCACAGGAACATCAAGCTGCTTGGAGATGGTCTTACAGCCTTTACCTTTAACATGCTGGTCTATAATTTTCTTTCTAATCTCCTGAGACAACTCTTTGCTTTGCTTCCTCTGGTCCATGTTGAGTGTGGTGCACACCATGTCACCGAACAGCACAGTGACAACCTGTAGCCTATATATAGACCCACTGACTGATTACAAGGTTGTTGACACCTGTGATGCTAATTAGTGGACACACCTTGGATTAACACGTCCCTTTGGTCACATCATTTTCAGTCTTTTCTAGGGGTACCATCATTTATGTCCAGGCCTGTTTCATGAGTTATTTTTTTTAATAATTCTGTTGAAACATGGTTGAAAAGCAATGTCTGCCTTTCATTGGTTAAATTTCATAGAATTTTTATTTATTATTACTTTTTCAAATTCAAGTTATTTCTGTCACCATTGTGAGTTTTTTTTTTCCATTAACTGAAGGGAACCAAAAATTTTGTTCACATGTGTATATCGCGCCACATAAAACTCAGCTGGAAACAGCTGAAGAAAGAAAAGAAGGGCATGTTTTTAGATCATTTAAATTCCTCCGGTGGCCTCTCTCCAGCTTCCATTTCCATGACCTAACACTAATAAAATCCACTAAATAAACCAACCAGTAACGTTAAATATACATACTCACCGCGAGTTCATTGCTTAGCTCTGAATGACCGACGCTAGCCAGCCGACTAACTACCACACATTTAACTTCCAACGATCTGGGTTATTTCACAAGTAAATGATGGGATGTTAATTCCAGAAGAACATCATGTGACTTGTATTTTGGGGTGCCATTAGTTCAAGTGACTTAGTAAGCTGCGGTGTTTGCCTGTAAATCTAACAAACTTACATTATGATTATGGAAAAATGTGCAAGAATTACGAGTGTCAACAAACAAAATCTGATTCCGAAAAAAACGAGCTCCAGGTCCTCCCTCACCAACCGGGGATCATTTATATGAAGATAAAAATCAGGCATGTAACAGTGCTGATCACAGAACAACACACATAACGATTCTGTGCCGCAGCCGATCTAGAATCTAGTCCTCCGAACCGAAATCTTGTGTGATCAAATGTCATATAACAAAAATGAAGAAGAAGAACCGCCGGAAACCATAACACCCAGCATGGCAGAGGACCTACAAGACGAGGGAATGATGGTGGTCTTGGGACTATTGTTAACAGAAAAATCCAGAACTGAAAACAACTGACTGGAGAACATGGACTTCCTTGCTCCCCAGTCAGCTCGCTCTCTGATTGGCTACATTCCGTTCCACGTCACAGTCCACACGGTCACGACTCAGCAGTCGTCGGCTTTCCCCACACGTGAAGATTTCTGGTCGTAAATATTGAACGTGTTCAGTACGTCTGATTCTCGGTCATGACCTGTTTTGGAGCAGATTGTCAGGACAAATTTGCTCTTAACACATCTCAGACCACAGGATCATTTGATAGGAAAATCTTATAAGACTTAAGATGTGACACAGGTTGATGTTTGCCATCCTTGGTTGGGAAGGGGCAAAATCGGGACAAAAACAGCCCAATAATTTTTATGCATGTACCTAGCTTTAGACAGTCCAACAAAATCTATCCAGATTCAGTAAGGGCAGGCGGAGAGTCCCTTCTGTAGATTTGCAGTTTCTCTTCGTAGCTGGAGGTGTGTTTTCCAGCGCGCCCTGAGCAGCTTTGCCAGGTGAGCCGTTGCATCATCAGTGTCTCTGGTTTCTTAGCAATCACGACGGAGTCTTATTCCTTGTCGCCTCCTCCAGTGACTCGTATATCGTTCTCTCCTGGCATTTTACCTTCAGCCTTATCCCTTTCTTTCACAATCTTCTGAATGTCGTTAAATTCAGTTTTTCTAGAATACAAGGTGCATAGTCGTTATCCAAGTTGATGCGTCTCCTTGCCAAACAAACCCTTTTTTTGACCATGCTGCAGGAAGTCTAACTTCTTTCACCTTGAAGTGGATATGGGCAGTGCACCTTCTGGCAGCTGTGGGCCGTCTAGTTCGCTTCCCCAAACACTGCCCAGTTTTCAATTTTAAAGGAATAAAATTCTTGGTTTGTTGGGGCATCAAATTACTTTGGAAAGAGGAGCGGTTTTGCTATGCTGCCATCTTGTTGGTGTCACCCAGAAGCCCTCTTAAGTCACGAAGTCATTTTTCAGCACTAATTATTATAATTTATATAATAATATTATAATTTAAGTCAGGCCAGCAGATTACTTGAAAACAAAAAAAGAAATAAAAAGTAAAATAACAGCTGCTCAGAAATTAAACCTGTGCTGCATGTTGAGCCTCCATCTTCCTCCTGCTCTGTATTTGCAGCATTGTCTCTGTCAAGTGAAGCTGTGTATGTGTATGTGTGTGTGTGTGTGGTCACAGTGAGCTGCTATTCAACCTGCTGTATACCCGGCTGACGGAGAATATGGTCGCTAAAGGCGTCTTCTTGGAGTCACTGGAGTCATATGTCATCGCCAGCCGCCTGGGACACCTCCCCACTCCTGTTATGAGGGACCTCCTCGCCCATTATCACGACAACGGCATGATGGACAGCCTGGAAAGATGCATTGTCCATCTAGATGTTACCAGCTTGGACATACAACAGGTGTGTTTACCTGTACCATGGAGCAGTTAGTTGCCAGACATTTGTGTAGAACAAAGATAATAAAGAGACTACGACTACTTGGGTGGGATTTATGCTGTAGCAGATTTACATACATGTTTGTTTAAAGGTGGTCCAGGTGTGTTGGCAGAACCAGCTCTACGATGCAGTGATCTACGTCTTCAACCGTGGCATGAATGACTACATCACTCCAATGGAGGCAAGTTCTGCATGAAAATGATGATGTTGCATCTTCATGATGTTAACGCTGCATCAGCAGGACCGGCGGGTTGAAGCCTGTCACCTCTCAACTCTCTTTTAGCTCCATCATCATCTTCATCACCTCACTCTCAGGTTTTATTTGTTTATTTAACTGAAGAGCATTAGTATGTTAAGCGGGAAGAAGACAGAATAAACAAGATAAACACATGCAGACAACACAGGAATGAAAACTGATCACCGGTTTGATGCGTGTTCATGTCGAGGTGTCCTTGGGCAAGACACCAAACCCCTAGTTGCTCCTGATGGGTCGTGGTCGAGCGCCTTGCATGGCAGCTTCCGCCATCAGTGTGTGAATGTGTGTGTGAATGGGTGAATGTGCTGTATACTGTAAAGCGCTTTGGGTATCCTGGTACAGAAAAGCGCTATATAAATACGGACCATTTACCATTTACCATGCTCCTTCCCAAGGCCGGCTTTACGCAGGGGCAAGAGGGGGCAGTGCCCCCTCAAACAAACATTCTGCCCCCTCAATCAAATGCGCCGAAATGGGCAAATCTCTCCAAACGCTCTCTCCCCTCTGTACTGAACTCTGTGTGTCGGAGCTTCACAGGATCCATTGTACTGTCTTCAACAAGTCCTTCCCACCACCACAGAAAACAACCAATCAGTGTTTAGTATGCAAATGAGTTGACATACAGCCTGATCTTGCGGTGTCATATTTCTCCCCCTCGTAGAGAGAGCGGCTGCTGAGCTCCAGCGGTAAAACTTATAGAGTAAAGCTCTGTTAAATGTGTTGTAGCGATACTGAATAAATACTTATAATAACAGACGTATTTATTGCATCTATTCTGTCAACTGGGGTTTGTTTCTGTTCTATTTAAACGTGTCTACCGCCTGTTAGTAGGAGCAGTGATCAATCACGCACGGGCCATAGATGTGACTGCCTCCTCGGTACTAGACTGAGGGAAAACGAGCTGCGCATATGAGACCCCTCAAGCTCCGCCCAGCCTTTAGTTCAGCATGCTAGTTTGAAGAAAAAAATAACAGAAAGTTTCACTCTACATTCCCGCTGCTTTCAGCAGTTCAGCTCAGAGCTTCATGTATGCCTTGTTGGTTCTTAAAATTTTGATGAAGGATCATTTAGTTTTTACTCATTTTCATTTATTATTATCATTATTTCCCCCTGAAGATTCACTGCCTTATTTTGGTAGGGGGTTTAATTTTTTGCTCTGTTATTGTTGTGCTTGATAGTTATGATTCTTTAATCATTATGGTCTATATACAGACAGAAACAAACACACAGATAGTTGAGTTTATTGTTATTAGTTTCAAATTTATTCAAAATGCTTAGACATCTAATGGCTGTCCAATAGGGCAATTGTTATTTTGTTGGTTGTTAAAGCTTTGATAATGGATCATTCTTTTCTTTTTTCTTACTTCATTTTGTTATTGATATTTTCTGTTCCCCCCCTGAGGGATTGCCACCTTATTGTGGTCAGGGGGTTTGCGTGCCTCAGTGACTCTAAGAGCTATACCAGCAGGAGCTTTGGTTTCAGGTGGGACACCCAAGCTGGACAGGTCTTAGAGTAGAGGCCTGACAAAGTGCAATCCATTTCTTTGAAGTTGGACTCCACTAACAGCACAGTTCCGTTAAAGAAACACTTAAAAAACAACAACAAGAAAATGCTGAAGTATGTACTCATAATGCCCCCTTCAAATTTATGCCTGCCCCCTCATGTATGCATTCCTAGAACCGGCCCTGCTCCTTCCACAGTGTTTTAGAGGAGCCGTGTGGAACAGGAAGTAGTTTAGGATGTGGAATCCCAGTATGAATATAACAGGAGAGAGAGAAGGGATTATCTTGGAAAGCAATGTGGACCTTTTCATATTTCAAACTTCCCACGTAGAAAAAGAAAAAAACCAAAGATACTGCTCATACACACACACACACACACACACACACATATGGGAAAAGTATGCCCTAAGTAGAGATCTCTAAAGTGGGCCTGGGTTTTCACTCATTTCTTCAAAAGGCCATTCATTACTATAGAAGCTTTTGAGCAGTTTTTTGTGATTACCTTAACACCTCGTGGTGTATCGCTCCCAAAAGTCCTGACATATTTCATCGATTCAGCAGCTTGTTGATGTATCTTCTCAACCCAGTGCAACGAGCTTTGTGCGGAAACGTGACGGACATGAAAGCGTGGAACAAGCATGAACGGTGGCAATATGTCCTAATGCGTTTGGGATTAGCATCTAAAGTAGCCAAAGTAGTACAGCCTGACTATGTCATAGTGGACCACACTTTGGTGGACACAATCATTATCTCATGGACTCAGCAACATTTACATGGTGAAATCAACAGAAACCAACTCTACCCGGAATTTTTCTCACATTAAAAACAGGTCTAGTAGCTAAATGTATAAATGGAATATTGATAATTATGAAGAAGAAGTGAAG
Source organism: Melanotaenia boesemani (assembly GCF_017639745.1). Lineage (NCBI taxonomy): Eukaryota > Metazoa > Chordata > Actinopteri > Atheriniformes > Melanotaeniidae > Melanotaenia > Melanotaenia boesemani. Next base: position 3,884,222 of record NC_055697.1, read on the forward strand.
TGAAATCAAGTCAGTTGAGATTTTTTTTTCCCAAGAAAAAAATCTTGCAGCAACTCTGAGAATGTCATCGTCTAAATGTGTATTTCGAAATGATTTGATGGGGCTGCTGGATTGTCTCATGATCTGTAATCTATAACACACCATCTTCTGTCTGCTCTATGTTTTAGAAACTCTTTGCAGTGATCGGTCCTACAGTTAAAGCGGGGAAGAGCCTAACAGGTGATGCTAGAAAAAATATCTACTTTTTATGTATATATATATATATATATATATATATATATATATCTGTGTGTATATCTATATGTGTGTGTGTGTGTGTTTTTGGTTTTGTTTTTTTATTAATTTATTTATAAAAAAATATTTTTTCCCTGTTGGTCAGATGAGGATGTGGTGATGGGGAACAAACTGCTGGTGTACATCAGGTAAGTTACATAGATGGAGATTTATCCCTCAGTTCATTCACTGGCCACTTGATCAGGTCCACCATCTTTTCTCTCTACCCTGTCCAGCATGGTGGCAGCAGAATGATGGTCTGGCTGCCATGTTGTACTGAACACATTAACTCTGCCAAGAGGAGCTTTCTGGTTATGGGGCTCCCCTTTAATCTTAAATGTTCCTTATTATTATTTTAAAATATGTTATTACTTATAACCCCAAGACTGGATGGAAAAACATGTCCACCTTCAAGTACCAGGTCAAAAGTTGCATGGTTTGGATATTCTGGTGACATTCCCAGGTTTGTACTTGTGGAAATGCAAAACAAATATGTTGATTAGGGATGTGCACGGCTAATTGACTGGTCAAAATGATCCATAGAGTCATCAGCTTTTTAAAAAATTCAGCTGTTTAATGTTTTTGTCATTGTGCAGAGACATGGTTATGTTTACAGTTCTGTTAGTAAGGACGACCTAGAGAGAGAGAGAGAGAGAGAGAGAGAGAGAGATACAGCTGAGGTCTGAGTTAGAGAGGTAACTCGGAACAGCTGCTGCTGGGTAAAGGGAAGAGAGCTAACCCTGAACCTAGCTGAAGCTAACTGCTGCTCGCTGGATATTTTCTCTTCTTCAGAACATTCTCTGGAAACCCTGGAGATGGTTGTGGGTCAAAATCCCAGTAAATACTCAGACCAACAACCATGCCACGTTCAAAGTCTCTTAAATCCCCTTTCTTACTCATCCTGATGCTCAGGTTGAACTTCAGCAAGTCGTCTCAGACTACATGCTGCCATGTGATTGGCTAGTTGGGTGTGTGCGTTAACAGGAAGTTGAATAGGTGGAGCTGATGGGGTGGAGGGTTAATGTCCAACCTGTTGATCATAACACAACGTGGAATTAATGTTTTCTAACGTAAGACTTTTGGCAGCTGTTGTCTTGCAGGAAGAGCATATCCACTCGGAGACATCCCCGAAGACCTCGTTCTTCAAGTCAAGAACCAGGTACATAGATGCTGTTTTCACTATATTTGGGTCCATCCTGGGTTCCCAGCTGCCTGCTTTGTGTGTCTGGACTATTTTATGCTGTCATAGAGGTGTGTGCAGTTACATGCTGAGCAAATTCTGATGGGTGGAAAGCTGACATGAGCTGGGAGGAGCTGAGGAAAAGGGCCCATGTCCATCTCTGTAGGTCATATATCCCGTCAGAGGCCATCAGCTTCCCCCATCATCCTGAGATGTGTGTGTGTTCTTCCTGATGCTGACAATGTGTGTTGATCAACATCAGGTGGTTTCATCTGTTCTATGTTTTCAGGTGTTTGAGTTCCTGATCCGACTCCATTCAGGAGACTCGTCATCATCGGAGGAGGAGGTCTTTCCTTTCATTCACACTCTTCTCCACTTTGACACCCGGGAGTTTCTCAATGTGCTAGCCATGGTGAGTCTTCTTCACATCAGGTTTTATTCTCTTTTACTGTCAGTTCTAGATCTGGACCCCAGGAATCCATGGGCATCCATAATAAACTAAACTAAACTCAGTTTTGTCTTCATTCCAGACATTTGATGACTTTAAGAATGACAAACAGGCTCTGGAGTACCAGCAGAGGATCGTGGACATCTTACTCCAGGTAAAACCCAAACAGGCCCGCCTCCCAATCCTAGACTGGGAGCTGGTCCGGGTCAGGAAGGATTGAGCCCAAGCCGCCTCCCGATTCCACACCGGGAGTTTCGGGCTCTAATTTTAGTATACAAGCAGAACATTTCACCTTCAGATCTTGAAACTGAACCAATCAGAAAACAGATGAGTGTCACCTGATGGAGGCATGTGTAAAATGACCTGCATGGGTCTGTCGCCGGGCTTCCATCTGACCCGGTTCTGGTCCATGTGGGAAGCAGAAAATTTTGAGTTTATTTAAACTAAACATCAACTGCATGTGGAACCGTCTGATCATTCTTTTCTTCTTCTAATCAGGTGATGGTGGACAACCCAGACTTCACCCCGTCTCAGGTGGGCGGGCTCTTCACCTTCCTGGCCCGACAGCTAGCCAAACCCAACAACACTCTGTTTGTCAACCGGAAGCTCTTCGATCAGGTGACCTGAGACTTTTACCAACAGCCAGCAAGTAAAGGAAGAGCTCAGTTATCAGTTCTTCCACAACAAAGTCACCTCAGAGAACTTTTACAGACACAGTCCACTTCTAATCCCATTACATCTAAACCATCACATGATCCACATCAGTCCAGTTTTTGATGATTTCTGAGTTCATTTAAATCATAACAATGTCCCAGCTAAGGAAAGCCTCCATCAGGACCAGGACCCGGAAGAAAAACCTCCATCAGGACCAGGACCAGAAAGGAAAACCTCCATCAGGACCAGGACCAGGACCAGAAAGGAAAACCTCCATCAGGACCAGGAAGGAAAACCTCCATCAGGACAAGGACCAGGAAGAAAATCCTCCATCAGGACCAGGACCAGAAAGGAAAACTTCCATCAGGACCAGGAAGGAAAGCCTCCATCAGGACCAGGAAGGAAAGCCTCCGTCAGGACCAGGAAGGAAATCCTCCATCAGGACCAGGAAGGAAAGCCTCCGTCACGACCAGGACAAGGAAGGAAAACCAGCATCAGGACCAAGACCAGGAAGGAAACCTCCGTCAGAACCAGGAGGGAAAAACCAGAATCAGAACCAAGACCAGGAGGGAAAACCTCCCTCACAACCAAGACTAGGAAGGAAAATCTCCATTAGAACCAGAACCAGGAAGGAAAACCTCCGTCAGGACCAGGACCAGGAAGGAAAGCCTCCATCAGAACCAAGACCAGGAAGGAAAACCTCCATCAGGATCAAGACCAGGAAGGAAAACCTCCATCAGGACCAGGAAGGAAAACTAGCATCAGGACCAAGACCAGAAAGGAAAAACTCCATCAGAACCAGAACCAGGAAGGAAAACCACCATCAGAACCAGAACCAGGAAGGAAAACCACCATCAGGACCAAGACCAGGAAGGAAAAACAGCATCAGAACCAGGAAGGAACATCTCCATCAGAACCAGAACCAGGAAAGAAAAGCTCCATCAGGACCAGGACCAGGAAGGACGGCTATCTTCCTGGACCGGTTAGGGGTGGAAGGGACAGGAAAGAGGTGAACCAGCGGCAGAACTCTAATCCAGGGATTCCTGCTGAGAAAGAAGAGAAACACAAATGAATGACAACATCAGATGTTTCTACATGGAGCGTAAAGAGAGCAAAGAGGAGCCCAATGCATCATGGGACATCCCCCAGCGGAGAGGAGCCCAGTGCATCATGGGACATCCCCCAGCGGAGAGGAGCCCAGTGCATCATGGGACATCCCCCAGCGGAGAGGAGCCCAGTGCATCATGGGACATCCCCCAGCGGAGAGGAGCCCAGTGCATCATGGGACATCCCCCAGCAGCCTTGGCCTATAGCAGCAGGACTAAAGGATCGATCAGTGTCTCCAACCCAGACCTGTTATAAAATTTATCAAGAAGGATGGAAGATGACAGACTGGAAGGAACAATCCATGGACTAGTTTTCCTGCATCACTCTGAGACAGGATGCTCCTCATTCTGGGAATATTACGTAGGTGGAAGAAGGACGTCCTAGAAACCTGGTTTATATGTGAGTCAAAGAACAGATCCTGGTCCAGAATAACTCCGAGGTTCCACACAGTAGACCTGGAAGCCAAGGTAAAACCATCCAGAGTGATTGCATAGCTAGACAGAGTCTTCCTGAGGTTCTCAGGTTCAGCAACAACTACCTCAGTCTGAGTGTAGAAGGAGAAGCTTCACCCAGGTCTTTGTCTTTCAGGCGTTTCTGTAATCTGTAATCTGATTGGCTGCAGGATGACCGGTCTGCTTCCCACAGTCTAATAAACGTTTGTTTCCTCCAAATTCATCTTTTCTGTCCATCTTAGGTTCTGGAGTTCCTGTGTTGCTCGGACGATGATTCTCGACACACTGAGAGGCAGCAGGTTGGTGTGCTTATTATGGCCTGTTTCACGTGTACTTGGATGTTTGCAGCTCATACAGGATTTGTTTTGTCTGTAGGAGTTATTTACCTTGTTTTCCTTAGAGGGGTGTGTGGGTCTTTTCATTCATTAAAGTGTGTTTACAGCCGGGAGCTGAGGAGCAGGACTGAGCATCTGTCCAGATGTTTGCTGTTTCTGGTCTGCAGGTTCTGTTGGAGCTGCTGCAGGTCGGCGGCGTTGTCCAGTTTGAAGAGGAGAGGCTGCTTTGTATGGCGGAGAAGGCCAAGTTGTGAGTAGCTACAGTTTCTAAACCTTCTACAGAGTACAGTTACGCTTCGCAGGTGTTTCCGTTTAACAGTTTTAGTCCATAAATGTAAATGTGTCGCGGATAAATGTCAAACGTGTTCCCGTTAAACTTCTGTGACATAGGTCTATGTCGACACAGCTGGAAAACCTCCTCATGAGAGCGGAAAACCTGTTAGCCATGTTTGAGAGGTTCTTTGAAATGTGTGTGTTTCTATTAGCGGTTTTATCAGGACATTTAGGGTTTACGTAATTCTAGGGGAATTGTCTGACTAAAAACCTGAGGCAAGTTTTACCAGAACTTCTATAGGTCCTGGTCTTTACTGTCCTGCTAAAACCAGACAGCTGACAGATGGTCCGGTCTGCTTTCTGTCTGAGGTCTGGACTCTGACTTTGAGTCGTTAAGTCTGTACATGTCTTCTTTGAGCTGTTTCCTGGTCTCCAGAGGTCCAGAATCAACAGAACTCCGACTTTAAAACCAGACCACATTAAAGACTTGACTCAGTGGGTTGATGAGGATGATGATGAAGAGGAGCAGTTTAAGTCTGTTTACAGAAACTTTCTGCAGCTTTTGACTTGATATTTCCATCATCATCTCGGATCATCTGGATCGTCCCAGATCATCTCGCATCATCCAGAACACTTTGCTCAGCCTGAATAAACATGGATATAATTAGAAATGCTTATAAATAATAATAATAATATTAATAAAAATAATAATAATTATTAGTATTATTGTTATTATTATTATTATTATTATTAGTAGTAGTAGTAGTAGTAGTATTGATAATAATAATTTCTTTCTTTCTTTACTCATTGTGATATATATTTCAGGCCCTTCATTATATTAGTTTTACCTTCATGTTAAATATTTTATGTTTCCTTCTCTTTTTTAATTTAGTTTTCTTTTCTAAAATAACACATCAGTTTTTTTGTTTGTTAGTTTACATGGACTTTTTCTTTTCTCGTTATGTTAGTATAAGAAAAGGAAATCAGTTTACTGTTAAATATTTTATCCGTCATGAAGCTCATCACTAAGTTGTGTTTATGTGTGTGTGTGTGTGTGTGTGTTGTTTCTCGCAGCTACCAAATCTGTGAATTCCTTTTTGAGAAGAAACATCTATATGACCGGATCATTGACTGCTACATGGGAGACCCGCTCAGAAAGGTTTCTTTACCCCACTGTTTACTTCATATTTATTCACTTAATGTGTGTGTGTGTATATGTGCGCGTGTGCAACTGATTTTTACTGGCAGCTGATGCTGAACACAGTAAGTCACACACTACAATGTCTCAGACTTAATCAGATTATTATTTCACTTCTTCTATCACACATTTCTGAGTGTCGAGTGAGTAGTGATGCACAGCAACATATATTAACAAACCAAGGAGCTTATCATTGACTTTAGGAGGAAGAAAAACAGACATTCCACCACTGTTCCTCATCGGGGACGGTAGACAGGGTGGAGGACGTCCGGCTGCATGTACGGTACAACGACCGCTTTAGCGTGGGTACAACAGCTGCATGTGCATGCGGTATAATGGCCGCATGTGCGTGCGGTACAATGAGAGGACGTCACTAAAAAGGGCCATAAACTCAGCCCAGCAGATCATGGGCTGCCCTCTCCTCAGACTGGAGGACTGCAGCGTTCCCACTGCCTCCGGAAGACTGGCTAAATTATCCAGGACTCCTTCCACCACAGTCTCACCACATGTTTGATCTGCTACTGTCAGGCAGGCAGTACAGACCAATCACTGCAGGGCAAACCAGTCCAGGAACAGTTTTTACCCAACATCAGTAAGAGCCCTGAACACATGGTTAACGAGCACTGAATAATTCCACCTCATGTGTCTCAGTAAGCTACCTCATGTGTCCTTTATGTAAGGGTTAATGTCAACCGTCCACGTTGTCCATTAATTTATGATAATGGACACCTCGTCGGGCATTATCCCTTACTTATACACTGTATAGTTTTACTTTACTTTTTTCTTTATTTTATCTTATTTACATTGTATTTTGTCTTATTTATTATGTTGCAATTATTCTATGTTATTATTCTGTTTTGCACCGACTGCAGGGCTTTGTGAAATCATTGCACTTTTCCTACAATGACTATAAAGTTCTTTTTTATTCAGTCACACAGGCATGCACACACACGTACAAACACACACACACACCCCTCTATATGACATTGTGAGGACATGTCAAACACAGAGTTCCTGATTTCCAGTAAATATTTTGTCATGGCTGCATTGTAGGACCTCCATCATCTGATCCTTATTTACCTTCTGTCAGTCACCTGCTGGAGGATTATGTGTGTGTTTCAGTGTGAGATCTTCAACTACATCCACAACCTCCTGTCCATGCCAGGATACAGCGATGAGGAGAAACTCCGGGTCAGGAAGAAAGTTCTGCAGAACGTGCAGGTCAGAACATGCACGCCACATCCTAACCGCATCCTAACTGCATCTTGACTGCATCTTGACCGCCCCCTGACTGCATTCTGACTGCATCCAGACCGCGTCCTGAGCAAGTCATGACAGCATCTAGACCACGTCTAGACCACATCCTAACTGCATCCTGACCACGTCCAGACTGCAAGTCATGACGTCATCCTAACTGTGTCCTGACTGAGTCCTGACTGAGTCTTGAGCGCCATCTCAGCTTCTCTCTTCATTTAGTTCCTTTATTATTATTATTACTGTTTTTATTGAAGAAATTTTAAATATTAGTTTTGTTTTCAGAACAAATCAGGATTACATGATGAGAGTCCCAACATTTTATTTTTAGAACATGTTAATAACAGTTGAGCTCACATCCTGTCGGTGTATAAAGTTCATGTTAAAGGCAGAAAAGAAAAGAACAAAGTAAAATTCAATATTTAGGTTTTACATACTCGGGTTCACATCTGGTGTAGACACGAACCATAATGCTGATCTATTGCTCTGGTTCAAGTGGACCCACCTTCAGCGTTTTCCTGCCTGGTACAGTAGATAGGGGGAACGTTCACTCCAGACTTATTTTCTATAACCTGACATGTGTTGACAGGAGCTGGTGACCCTCGACCCCAACAAATCAGCTGACCTGGTCATGTGTCATTTCACAGATGAGGTGCAGCTAATCATCTCTGAGCTTCAGGTAAGTTAATCAGAAAGGAGGGTGTGTTGTTTGATTCCCCAGATAGATGGAGGGGGGGTGTTGGTGGAGGTGGCCTCCATCAGCCCTGATCACAGCGTGTGGAGCGGGTCACGAAGCATGTTTTCTTTCTACAGGACGACCAGCTGCTCTTCAGGTTCCTCAGCTGCCTTCTGGAGCCACGGTTTGTTGTTTCCTCCTCCAGGATTTTCCTCCTGCCCTCCCCCTTCATCTGGTACTCACCTCTCCTTTCCTGTTGGATCTGGGTTTCAGGGATGGACCGGTTTCAGGCTCCGTGCTGCCTATGGAACGGGACCTTCACGAGCTTCTGCTGGACTTACTGTGTCGTTTTGACCCCCAGCAGCTGCTGGCCTTCCTCCACACCTCCCAGCACTACAGACTGGAGGAGGCCATACAGGTGCTGGTTGTCACACCGGGAGATGAATACGATGTTAACTAAATTTACATGTTTCCAACTGTTTCAGGAGTTTTAGGAATTTTTTTGTTTCCCGTCATTGTGAAATCAGAGGATCTTGGTAATGTTCTGAGTGAACGTTTCCCTCCCTCATGAAGGTCTTAATTGTTTGATTTCTTGTTTTCATGCTCAAATATCGTCTTCCTTTTAAAACTCGGCTCCTTTTCTCAGGTTTAGGGTTGCAGGTTCAAATCTCCTGTGCTTCAGCTTGGTCCCATTCCCTCAGTCAGACACATTCTCTGCTCTGGGATATTTTTCCTCTCTCTTGGGTTTGATGAATGAGCTGTCAAATGTCCTCAAGCCAACAGAATTGTAGATAAATGCTGACCAACCAAATAGTCCCCGCCTCCTTCAAAGTGCCCTTGTTTTACTTCACACAGTAACTCCAAACGTTAACTGTTTTTTGTGGGTTTTTTTGGGCCACCAAAGTTTGCTTATAATCATGTTATGCTTCTTGTCTTCACTATTAAAGGAGACTCTTAATTGTCTGTAATAGCATAACTCATTGGCTTCCTGGTAAATCCATGTGATCAGCTGCTGCCTCAGCTAAGAGGGCTCAGCTAAGTGGAGATAATAAAGACTTACGTCAGGATGGATGACTACGTCTTGGATTTTGTTTAACAACCTCTCCACGATGTGATGTGGGAGCAGATCCTGTAGGAGTGATGGGTGGAAGTTTAACATGAAACTGGTAGATATTTTGTGAGAAAGAAAGCAACTGAAATGTATTTAGTTGACAAAGTGAAGCAAGGCGACATCGTGGTGATGCAGCTCAGTTACTCACCATTATGACTAGCACACCGTGAGGATTCTGATTGATCAAACTTATAGGAATGATGATCAGTTCCATATGCGCTGAAGGTTAATTCTACCAGAAAAATTTCCTTAGCTTCCTACTTGGTGTGCAGTAGGTTTGTAAGGGTACAGTCAGTTTGTAAACGAGTACTTTTACTATGAGTTGGCAAGTCACTGTGTTTTTCTGTCATTTAAATAAACAAACACATATACAAAGAAAAGCTTAATAAAAACAAGATGCTTGATAGAGGTTGCTGGGTTGGGTTATCCATGCATGTTTACTGATGATCCCAGTTAAGGACCAATTTACTGAGTGCACTGTGTGAAGTAAAACAAGCGCACCCTGAAGAAGACGGGGACTATTTGCTCGGTCAGTATTCATCTAGAATTCTATTGGCTGGAGGACGTTTGACAGACAGCTCATTCAGCAACCAAGAGAGAGGAAAAATATCCAGGAATAGAGATCTGGACTCTAAATAAAAACTAGTGAAATGCAGCAGCAAACAGACGGGTCTTTAACTTGGATTTAAAAAAAACTGGATCCAGATGACCTGAGGGTTCTAGTAGGTTCATACTGAGTCAAGAGGTCTCTGATGTATTTTGGTCCTAAACCATTCAGAGCTTTATAGACCAGCAGCAGAACTTTAAAGTCTATCCTCTGACAGACCCGCAGCCAGTGTAAAGACCTCAGAGCTGGACTGATGTGGTCCACTTTCTTGGTCTTAGTGAGGACTGGAGCAGCAGAGTTCTGAATCAGCTGCAGGTGTCTAATTGATTTTTAGAAGCATGTACACATAAAACGCAAAAGTATTGTAGCAAACCACCCTTTCATCCCCACTAAGCCAGGGATTAGCCTCCATGAAACCGACCATGTCTGAAGCCAGGTACCAAAGTGGATCGGTTTGAGTCCTCTACCGTCTGTGGTAATGTGCGTACAGCAAAGCCGCACAACTTGAGGATATGACGTCAATGTGATGAACGCGCGCAGATTCCCAATCCACCCTTCCTCAAGTTTTTTATGCTTTATAGTCAAGCATTTTATGAAGAAGCTCAACTTCTTTATTAGTCCAAATAAATGTTTCTCCTTTGCTTCGCAGTGAATCCTCAGCTATATTTTCTTCTCTGCTTCCGATGTGAAGTACCTGCAACAAGCAGTGAGCCCTTATCTTCGCATGCATTGTTTTGCTCTAGCTTTGGAGTGTTACTCTTTAGCACCACACACAGCCTGTAGTATGTACTACATCAGTGTCGTGGGGATGTTGAAGCCTTTCTGCTAGTTTTTGCCACCGTTTTCACAACTGAACCGGCTTTGGTGCCATGTGGACATAGCCTAAGACTAACATTTTTCCATCGTCTGTATTCAAACATGTCTTAATGACTTTGGTCAGAGCATCTCAGTGCTGTGGTGCTGTCTAAAACCTGACTGGAAGACAGTTGTTTTGTGTTAAAAAGTCGTTTAGCTAATGGAAAACTACTTTTAGACGATCTTACTTAGATCTGAAATTGGCCTGTAGTGGCTCATTTATGTCTAGATTGTCCCTTTTTAGCAGAGGTTTGATTACAGCTGATTTTAGAAGCTCTGGGAAGACGCCCAAAATTAAAGACCAGTTCAAAATCTGTAACAGATCTGGCTCCAAAATCTTTGAGACCTTTTTGAAGAAACCTGTGGGCAGGATGTCCAAACAGCAAGAGTTCAGATGACATAAGATGTTGCCCAGATCTTTGCTGTTAATGGGATTTAACTGTGTCATCTTGTTTAAACTGGTTTTAATGGACACAGTATGTCTCCTGAACCTGCTGCTGATGAATCAACTGCTGGTCTGATATTCTAGATTTTGTCTGTGAAGAATTTGGCAAACTCATCGCAGGCCTTGGTGGAATAAAGTTCAGGTGCTACTGACACAAGAGGGTTAGGGTCCTTCCTCAGCTCGCAGTCCTGGGATAGATGGTCGTCCCATAAAGATCCCGAGTCCTCCGATAGCGGAGCAAATCTGTTATCTAGTTCCACATTCAGTTGCTTTGGAGGTTCGTTATCAGCCTCCAGAAGGCTTGGTTTACTTTTCGGCTTTGCACCAAGACAGTTCCAGGGAGGGTTGTTACCTGATGATTTACTGTAATTCACAGAGGCTGCCTCTTTCTTGGAAGTGTTACCTGTGCCTTTTAGCCATCTGTTAGCTTGCTCATCTCCGCTGTTTTGAATCAGAGGCATGGTTGTTTCATTTCCACTCCATCCATTTATTTCAGGCAGCAAACTTTCACCTTCAGCGCTGTTATTTTCTTAAATAGGTCTTGGTAGTCGTCTGTGGAGATGGAAGGCATCTTGCTGCTCATTAGCCTAGCGTAAGCACCTTTCCAAGCTACTTAGCTTTAGCTGAGTGCTACAATCAAAAATGCTTTAGTCTCAGTGATTTATAGGTAATAAAAAAACTACTGTGGTGGGTTTTTAAGTAAAAAGGGGAAAAGAATCAGCATAAAATTATATGAAATGAGGGAAAGCAAGTAGCAAGCAAGTGTATAAGGAAGCAGGAAGAAAGGTTGTGGTGATGATGATGATGGTAGTGTTGGTGATAATGGTGATGGTACTAATGATGATGATGGTTTCCTCTGCAGATAACAGAGACGTACAACTGTAATGAGGCTATAGCCTTCCTCCTGGAGAAGAAGGGGGACGTTAACGGAGCGTTTGGACGGTTGCTGCAGGTACAGACATACAGAGATTTCTTCTCTTTCATAAAGCCGTTACTGTTATATCAGTGTAAACCAGTGGGCATTATCATTTCTTTCTAGGATTAATATAATACTTTTCATTTTCTTTTTTCCGGTGTGAAATTTCAACATTTGTTGCTAAACGGTTTTTTATGGTCTGTGTACAGACACTGAAGGAGAAACTGTGTTTCCTCACGGCTGAGAGTGGCGATGAAGATGGAGGACAAGCTGACAGACAAGAGGAAGAGGAGACAGGCAACCAATCAGCACTGAGGAGGGTGAAGGATTCACTGAATGACATCATCTCCCTCTGTCATCGAAGCTGTCCGAACCTCGACCAGGAACAAAGAGAGGTGAGCGTTTATAATCTGGCTTCCTGTGAACTCAGGGACGGATTTGTTTCCTTCACAGTGGTTTTTATGTATTAAGTTCTGGTTTTAGGGTGTTAGAATCAGCTCATGGTTGGGAGAGTAATGGTGCCCCAGAGTTTGGTGGGGAGATGAAATGTACTGATGCTCAACTTGAGGTTGGTGGGTACCTCAGACACCAGGACCTCTGGAAGTCTCCATGAGGTGATCGGATCCTGTGTCCAGATGTTTGATGATTAACTGTTTTGTTCTTTTGGTTTTTTTTTTTTTTTACTTACTGGTGGTTTTGGTGGATCTAGTGCAGAAATACAGCATTTATCAGCATGTTCAGAGATTTTAAATTAAAATGGTACTTTTTCTAAAACTGATGGAGGGCTGCTGGGAACAGCCTGAAAGGCCAGGTTGGTTGGAAGCACGGTTGAAGATGGCTGTTATTTATATTAGCTGCCAATCAGAGGCTAATGCAGACCAGCTAGCTAGCTGCTAATCTGAGGCTTACTAGCTGCTAATTAGGGGCTAATGTGGGACATGATGAAGGCAGACCAGTCAGCTAGCTAGCTGCTAATCTGAGGCTTATGTAAGATGAACAAATATCTTCTTTTCCTCAGGTCCTGTGGTTTCCACTTTTGGACACCATGATGGCGTCTCAGAAAGAAGTGAAGGGGCTCGATGGTGAAAAGACCTCCGAAGGTAAACATGAATGAAACCACAGAAACAATCATAAACTGATGACTAGTCATTAATGCTGAGTCATCGTCTGGGTGTGACCTACCTAGGTTTAAACTGTGGAGCAGTCCCGGCGCCAGGAATATAGTAACAGGTCGAGCAATTGATCACTGTGGCTGGGCCCTATTTATCAAGTAAACTTTTAATAATAAGATTCCAGTTTAATGCATTTAGCCTATGTCTAAGCAGATTAGGTACAGAATACAATTTGAAAGAAGTATTCCCTTTACTATAGAAAAAAAAAAAACTTTTCCCGATCTAGCTGATATTAGCTGCAACATGACAGATTTTACAGTAAATAGAACATTTAGATTAAGTAATAACAAAGTAAATCTAGTAATTTTAACCAATAATACTCTTTATAATTAAATGGCAGCCTCTCTGAGGTTGAGATCAGTTAAACAAAACCCAGTCAGCGATATTATGAAATACGTTCAGAGCCATATGGATCAAATTTTATACAAATCAACAGAGGCTTTCAGCACAAAGTAAGTTGTTTTCATCATGATCTCATTTAACAAACTTCTACATCCAGTCAAAGAGGACCTGTGGAGGAACACTCAGTTACTAACCTGCACAGGTTTACATAAGCTGGTCTCAGAGAACGGCAACTAGAGCTCAGCCAGACTGGTCCTGGCTCATTTAGTACAGCTTCAACTCAGTAAAACATCAGGAAACATCTGTAACAGACAGAAACCGGACAGACTGAACATGGAACTGGGACTTACTACACTTAGTAGGGATGAGTCGGACTGAGTTAATCCAGCTGCAGACGATGCTCCAGAGGAAGAGGAGGAGACGGGACCCATGCACCTGTGGTTGCTATGGTTACTATTCTTCTAGGTCTCATTGCTGGAATCATCCAAGCTGCTGGAAGTGGCGGATTCTTGCTGTGACATCTGACACCTGTTCACTTCAGCATGTTGGGCAGCTTTCTGATGTCCATGTAGCAGCCTACTATTAGCCTACCAGTGACTTCATGCCAAATATTGCAATAACTTAAAGAACGTGATTATATACACACATGGATTAAACACACACACACTCAATCTGATTTTACTAATGAAGTGTTAGTACCACTAAAAGCATAACTGTTAAATAATCATAAATGAGAATATTTAAAAGTATATAAATTAAAATTAAAAGGCTGGCAGCGGTTGAAAAGTGAAGAGAAAAGAATGAAGATCATGACAGCTGTGCTTATTTAGTCTGAATTAAGATAATTATGGTGTGTTCTGTGTACTTCAGGGCTAAAGGAGATGACCCTGAAGGTTCTCAACTGTATGAGCAGCTTTATCTCTCTGCCCACCATCATTCAGCACATCCTCCAGGTGAGTGCTGGTAACTTGCCTGATTTTAAAAGATTTCCTTTAATATTAAAAGATGTGAAAGCACTCCACTGAGGACTCCTCTCGCTAATGTAAACAGAAACAGAATGCAACTCATCTTTTATTCCCAGTACAACATCAACAACAGATGATGAAACTGAGACCTTTTGATGGAAAATGTGAGCTGATATTGAATCTGGCCTGTTTCTCTGTACTGGAGATATAAAGAGAAAGCGGGTCACATGACTGATGTTCCTGCTGGGTTACTTTGGGTCACTGAGCTGGTCTGCGGTGGAGCTGCAGGACACAGAACCAGTACTGAACCAGTACTGAGCTGGTCCCAAGCTGACGTGTTGGAAGATCAGCGTGGAGGATGATGCAATAAGGCTGCTGGTTTGAGACAGTAACATGTTATCTGTGATCCTGTCAGGACCCCGTCTATGGAAAAGGAAAGCTGGCAGAGATTCAAGGCCTCATTCTGGGAATGCTGGACACCTTCAACTATGAACAGGTAAAACAAATAGAATAGCCTCCATTTATCTTTTATAAATAGTTATAAATTAATTAAGCAACCCTTCCCCAACACACCTGAATCTAATGAACGGTTCGTTACCAGGCGTCTGCAGAGCTGAATGACATGTGGAGGGGAGGGGATTGAGCCATTTGATTCAGGCATATTGGGGAAGGGTTGCATCTAAAAGTTCCAGGATAGTAGACCTCAAGACAGGACTTGGGCACTCCTGCATCAGAGTAAAGACTGTCCCATTGTTCTGTTTTGGCCTCATTTTTGCTCTTTAATCTTCCCAGCATTTTCTCACATGCTGCATTTTCAGTCATTCTCTCTCTCTCCAAATCTTGAGGGTTGGAGCCTGTGGTTCTTTCCATAGCATCAAAATAAGGCGAGCACAAGTTACAAGTCCAGTATTTACCACTCTAAAAGCTGCCTTACCCAACTGTGGCGCCTCACATCTGTCCCCCAGTAAGGACAGTCTTGGTGATTTAGGTCATTTACACTTCAACCATCCCTCCATATCTATTAAAGCACTATTCCATATTGAAGAAACTAGCAGACATGCAGCAGAGTACCTTTTGCTTTTTGGCATTTCCAACAGAGGTCATCTTTACTAATGCCCATTTTATGAAGTCTGGATGGAATGAAATAATACCTGTTGGGAATTTTGTATTGGATAAATTTACCTCTAGCCTTCCTAATATAATGCCCATTATCAGAGATAACTGAATCCAATATTCCTTCTTCAAAAGTGCAGCCCAAATCTCTTTCCCATATTATTTTAAGATTGTTGCACGGTCTGTGTGTGAACATGCAGCCACGTGTCTGCTGACCGGTGTGGATCACCGTCTCTATATTGGCTTCCTGGTATTTACCAGAGTTGTTGTAAATGTCTTATTTAAATAAATTTGACCTTGAAATATTTCTTAAATATGATCTCTCCCAGACTTTACTGGAAACCACCACCAGTCTGCTGAACCATGACCTCCACTGGTCTCTGGCCCACCTACGCTCTGCCGTCACCAAGGGGCTCCACCCTCGACAGGACGTCTGCAACATCTGCCTCCAACACTACAAGAGGAGGCAGGATTCATCTGAGGAAATCATTGTGTTCAGGTAATGTTTAGCTTCTGAGCGTCGTGTCGTGTTCTGGTAACATGAAGCTTCTGAGCGTCCTGTCCAGGTAGCGTTTGCCTTCTAATCATCGCATTTAATTAGCGTTTAGCATCTGAGCATTGTGTTCAGGTAACATGTAGCTTCTGGGCATTGTGGTCAGGTAGCGTTAAGCTTCTGAACGTCGTGGTCAAACAGCTGCTTTTGGTTTGGTTTTCTGTCTGTTGTTTTGTGAACATTTGAGACTGTTGCTCAGTGGAGCCAAAATGTTTGAGTCATCCTGTTTACATTCAACTTGACCACATAAGGCAAGGGAGTGGGTGTGACTTCTGAACAATCTGGGTGGAGTTCAATGGTCACATGCTACACTCAACCAGAAGTTCCAGTTTGCGATATGACTAAATGGGATTCCTCTTCTTTTTTTGAGGACCTTGACCACATCAGATTAGGCCTCACCAAATGAGTAGAATTTTACAAATTGAATAAAGGTTTCAAAATTCAGAAACTGTAATGAATCTACATGCTGTGTAGAATAACTCAGAGTATTGTAGTTTTTAATTAGAACCTGGTCCAATGTCATGAATGTCTCCAAAAAACACTGTTGTCGCACTTTACTCATCACGTGAATAATAAACTGAATTCGGGGTCATGTATGTTGTTTATGTTCAATTCAGTGAAGTTGTTTAACAAAACAAAAACAAGAACGTCTTCCTCAAAGTTTTAAAGTTTCTTATAAAGTTTTAACCCTTATTCACCTGAATACGCGAGAAAAGCCATCATTTTCAGACCACAGCGGGTTTTCCTCTTCATTCAGTCCATCTCAGATGATCTCTGGTCCAGAGGGACCTGATATCCCTCTCTCTCTTCATGGTAGAGACCACCTGTGTTACCTGACCATGGAGGTCTGAAGTCTTCTGAGCCCACCTGCACAAGTCCTTTACAGCATGATGTGGCTTTTAATGCAGCCGTCTGAATGATGGAAGGTCACAGACTTTTGGTGTTTGTTTTCAGCCACGCTGCAGAAATTTCTGCAGATTGTCTGAACTTCTGATGATTTTCTGGACTGGAGATGATGGAATTCTGCAGCTGAACGTGGAGAATCGTTGTGGAACGGTTGGACACAGCTGTTCGCTCAGCTCAGCTGAGACTTCCATCCCACCATGACACCCACCTGTTTTCACTTCACCTGTGGAATGAAAACAGGTGTTTTCCAGCCTTTTGTTGATCCTCTTCCAGGTTTTTCACAACATTCTGCTGAAACAAATAAAAAATGAGTGAATATGAAAAAACCCCAAAACACTGAAGTTGTGACCTGAAACATCATCAGATATATTTCTGGTTTACACAATGTTCCATCTTCATTAGAGCTGAGCTTGTAAAATCTGAAAACTCTATCGTTTATTTTTTTTAAATTTATCCTTTAAACGAAGGATTTCTGTCTGCGCACCAGTCATTATTCTACCATAGAGGAAGAGTTCTGGTCAGATGATGCCAAGGATGAGGAAATCATCTGAGTAGAGGAGGGTCATGGTTTCAACCCAGATTCTTTACATTTACATTAAAATCTAAATACAGACGTCATAAACTTGTTTTATTTACAGAAGAGCCAAGAAAACATTGCGTGGACAGTAGACCTGATGAAATATTGGTTGGAATGAAGCTCGGATGTCTGAGGAGCAAAGTTTCTCCTCTTCATCCAAAGTCACATTTTGATTGTTTGTGACATGTTTTCCAGCTGTGGCCACCTCTACCACCTGCCCTGCCTGCAGCAGAAGGACTGTGGGTGGAGCTTAGCTTCAGAGCCGCCACAGCGGTGGAGGTGCTACAAGTGTTCCTCCAGCCATGGAAGGAAGAGCCGCCCTTCAACCAGAGCAGAGAGAAGCTGCAGCACATCTCTGGCTAAGGTTGGTGTTGGTTTCACTTACAGATAATACTCTTTTCCAGATCAGGTCTTCTAACGGGTCTCTGGCAGCTTCAGGGTATGAACTTATAACTTTATTAGGGTTTCTTTCTAGTATCGGGTCGTCCTCTTCATCAGGACCGCCTTCTAGTACCGGGTCATCCTCTTCATCAGGACTGCCTTCTAGTACCGAGTCGGACCTTTTTAATCCTGGTGTGATAGATGAAGCAGGTGGTGGAAACCTTCCTCAGAGGTTTTCTCCATATTGACATGACAGCATCACACAGTTGCTGCAGGTTTGTCGGCTGCATTCGTGATGAGAATCTCCCGTTCCACCACATCCCAAAGCTGCTCTACTGGACTGAGATCTGGTGGCTGTGGAGGTCGTTGGAGTCCAGTGAACTCATCGTTATGTTCTAGAAAGCAGGTGGAGATGATCTGAGCTTTGTGACATGGTGCATTATCCTGCTGGAAGTAGCATCAGAAGATGCTACACTGTGGTCATAAAGGGATGGACATGGTCAGCAACAATACTCAGGTAGGCTGTGCTGGTTAAACCAGGCCACGTTGGTACTAAGGGGCCCAAAGTGGGCCAAGAACCCCCACCCCCACCACCATTACAGCAGCAGCAGCTTGAACTGTTGATCCAAGGCAGGATGGATCCATGTTTTCTTGATGTTTCCAGCAGATTCTGAGCCTGACCTGTTCTTAGCTGACAGTAGGCACCCGGTGTGGGCTTCTGCTGCTGTAGCCCATATGCTTCAAGGCTGGACGTGTTGTGTGTTCAGAGATGCTGTTCTGCAGACCTTGGAACCAGAGCTCCTGTGTTTGTATTGTCAGATGTAGAAATGTTTTTTATTGTACTTCTGTGTCTCTTCCAGGTGTCCATCCTGTCAGAAGTGTCCCACAGTCAAAGTGCTGAGAAGACAGGCTTTTTAATCCCCGTCCAACCAGGGACGGAGAGCTTCCTCCTCAAACTGTCTCCTCCTCCTTTGTTTGAAGAATGATGGTTGAAGATAACGTTTCCCTTTGAAGATTTTCCTTCCAGCATCCTGAAGCATTTTAAATCAGTGTCTGTCTGTTTTTTTATCTCTGTGGGACTTTTTATCAGTTTTACTTCAGCCAGCTGAAACATGTTGACCCAGACATGTAACTGCAGGAAATCACCAATAAACCACGCTCCGCTTCACTAAAACCTCCTGAACAGACAAAACCCTACAGACCAACCTTCTAACACAGAGGAAACCGGCAACACTCTTCCTTCCACAGAAGCTGCTCCTGATCCAGGAAATTTAACATCTGTCCTACATTTATCCCAACATATGCACAGCTACACAGTGTTGTGGTGGTTTGTGCTGCGGCCACATCGCAAAAAAGTCACTGATTCAAGTCTCGGCTGTGGAGCAGTTCAAACATTGGCCTTTCTTTGTGGAGTTTGCATGTTCTCGCCGTGTATGCATGGGTTCTCTCTGGGTTCCTCCCACCATCCAAAGACATGATGTTAGGTTAACTGGTCTCTCTGAATTCTCTCTGGGACATGAGTGGTGACCTGTGATGGACAGGTCACCAGTCCCTGTCCATCTGTCCCGAGGTTTTCAGGTCCAGAGACAACAACCTCAGTCTTGTCTGAATTTAGAAGGAAAAAATTCAAAGTTATCCAGGTCTTTATGTCTTTAAGACGTCTTTTTAATCTGACACTGATTGGTTTAATCAGACTTCATGGAGAAGTAAATCTGAGTATCATCTGCATAGTGATGTAAGTTTATACCATGATAGTACCATAGGTAACTATGTATAACGTGAAAAGAATTGGCCCAAGTACAGAACCCTGAGGAACTCCATGACTTACTCTGGTGTGTGAGGACGACTTATCAATTGCATTAACACACTGAAATCTATCAATTAAAAATCACTTAAACCAGCCTGATCTGATTTCTTTAATCCCAATAACACGTCCAAGCCTCTGTAACAGAATGTTGTGATCAATGACCTCTGATCTGGTGACCTGACCCATGACCTGATTGGGTGACCCGAAACGTGACCTGATAGGGTGACCCAAAATGTGACCTGATTCGGTTACCCTAGAGGTGACCTGATCGGGTGATCTGAGACGTGACTTGATAGGGTGAGCCGTGTCATGATCTGATAGGGTGACCTGAGACGTGACCTGATTGGGTGAGCCATGCCGTGATCTGGTAGGGTGACCTGAGACGTGACTTGATAGGGTGAGCCGAGCCGTGTAATGATCTGATAGGGTGACCTGAGACGTGACCTGATTGGGTGAGCCATGCCGTGATCTGGTAGGGTGACCTGAGACGTGACTTGATAGGGTGACCCAAGACGTGACCTGATTGGGTGAGCCGTGTCATGATCTGATAGGGTGACCCGTGTCGTGACCTGATACGGGGGACCCAAGCCAATGAAGGATCAGAGAGATGTTGAATTTTACAGCTAAATTCAACTGTTTTAATTTCTGCGGGATTGGGAAAAATTAAAGACAAAATAAATGTTTTCCCTGGTGAGCTTCTGGTCCAGGACCAGTAAGGACATAGTCTCCTGAAGAGTCTGGGAACAGGATGTTGTGGGTTGGACTTCTTAAAGAGGCGTCTTGGTGGTATTGGAAGAGTCTGGAGGCTGCTGAACACCTCAGATCCTGTTGGGATGTCCGTTCCCATGACAATGCTGAAGCCAGCTTCTAGTTTGTCCTAAAGGCTGATTTCACTGCTTTCTGGGACCTTAACCACTTGTGTTAGACCAGACTCAGTTCTTCTACAGAGGATGTGGATTCAGTAAATCTGTTTGTGATTGTGAAACACTTATTCTACCAGTCAAACTGCAGGAAAGAACCACTTTATGGGCTCTTTGACATCCAGACCACACTAGACAAGGTTATGGTGAAAAAATAGAAGACTTCAGATTCAACACTGGACTAAATTATTCTACAGAACACTTCATTGTCGTGCCTGGCCTGGCTCTACTGGGTCTTGTTCTGGGCCCAGTTGTGGTGCGATGCCTGCAGCCTCCATCTGGTTCTATTGATGGAAAACCTTTCGGTTCTCCATCATCAGAGATGAGCAGAGATGAAGAGACTGAAACGGGTCTGAGATTAGAGGCTGGATGAACTCTAATACTAACAAACATGTTGAAGCAGGATCTGTCTGATAAAGATGACATTTTCAGAAGAAACGGCAGGTGGGGGTTTTAGAAAATACTCAAATGTGTAAATAAAAGTTATTGTGGTGTGAACGTCTGTCTTCTGAAATGTCTAAATTCTCGAGATCATTACGGACTTGTTTGATTCTGTACAAAGTCATAATTGAGGGTTTTAATATCAACCGGGATGGTGGAGGTGGGGCACGGAGGTGAGCGCTTGGTGGCCAGGCCTTTGCCCATGGGGCTCGGTCGGGCTCAGCCCGAAAGGGTGACATGGGCCTCCCCTCCCGTGGGCTCATCACCTACTGGAGGGGCCATAGGGGTCGAGTGCAGTGTGAGCTGGCGGCTGCCAGAGGCTGAGACCCTGGCGGTCTGATCCTCGGCTGCAGAAGCTAGCTCCAAAGATATGGAATGTCACCTCTCTGGCGGGGAAGGAGCCTGAGCTGGTGCGCAAGGTTGAGCGTTCCGGCTAGATAAAATTGGACTCACTTCAACGCACGGTTTGGGCTCTGGAACTACTGTCCTTGAGAGGGGCTGGACCCTCTTCCATTCTGGAGTTGCTCCTGGTGAGAGGCGCCGAGCAGGTGTGGGTATGCTCCCAGACTTGGCGCCTGGGCGTTGGGATTTACCCCAGTGGACAAAAGGGTAGCCTCCCTCCGCCTTCAGGTGGGGGGACGGGTCTTGACTGTTGTTTGTGCTTATGCACCAAACAGTCGTTCAGAGTACCCACCCTTTTTGGAGTCCTTGGAGGGGATGCTGGAGAGCACTCCTTCCGGGGACTCCCTCGTTCTAATGGGGGACTTCAATGCCCACGTGGGCAATGACAGCGAGACCTGGAGAGGTGTGATTGGAAGGAATGGCCCCCCTGATCTGAATCCGAGTGGTGTTTTGTTGTTGGACTTCTATGCTCATCATGGATTGTGCATAACGAAGAGAATAAGAGTGTCCACATGTGCACTTGGCACCAGGACACTGTAGGCTGCAGTTCGATGATCGAATTTGTAGTCGTATTGTTGGACTTGCAGCCGCATGGCTTGGACACTCGGGTGAAGAGAGGGGCCGAGCTGTCAACTGATCACACCTGGTGGTGAATTGGCTCAGATGGTGGGGGAGGATGCCGGTCAGGCCTGGCAGACCCAAGAGTGTTGTGAGGGTCTGCTGGGAACGTCTGACGGAGTCCCCTGTCAGAGAGTTTCAACTCCCGTCTCCAGCAGAGCTTCAACCATGTCTCGGGTGAGGCGGGGGACATTGAGTCCGAGTGGGCTGTGTTTCGCGCCACTATTGTTGAGGCGGCCAGCCGCAGCTGCGGCCGCAAGGTCGTCTGTGCCTGTTGTGGTGGTAAAACCCGAACTTGTTGGCGAACACCTGCAGAAAGGAATGCCGTCAAGCTGAAGAAGGAGTCCTATCGAGCCTATTTGGCCTGTGGGACTCCAGAGGCAGCTGATGGGTATCGGCAGGCTAAGCGGAACGCAGCTTCAGCGGTTGCTAAGGCAAAAACTCGGGCATGGGAGGTGTTTGGAGAGGCCATGGAGAATGACTTCCAGATGGTTTTGAGGAGATTCTGGTCCACCATCCGTAGTTCAGGAGTGGAAAGCAGAGCTCCATCAACACTGTGTACAGTGGGGATGGGGGCTGCTGACCTCGACTCGGGACGTTGGGAGGTGGTAGAGGGAATACTTTGAAGACCTTCTCAATCCCACCAACACGTCTTCCGATGAGGAAGCAGAATCTAGGGACCCTGTGTTGGCTTTCCCATCCCTGGAGCTGAGGTCGCTGAGGAGGTTACAAAGCTCCTCAGTGGCAGGGCACCAGGGGTGGATGAAGTCTGTCTAGAGTTCCTTAAGGCTCTTGATGCTGTAGGGCTGTCTTGGCTGACACACCTCTGAAGCATCGCGTGGACATCGGGGACAGTTCCCCTGGATTGGACTGTGGTGGCGGTCCCCCTCTTCAAAAAGGGGGACCGGAGGGTGTGCTCCAACTACAGAAGGATCACACTCCTCAGCCTCCCTGGTAAGGTCTATTCAGGGGTGCAGGAGGGAAGGGTCCGTCGGGTAGTCGAACCTCGGATTGAGGAGAGGAAGTGTGGTTTTCATCCCAGTCGTGGAACAGTGGACCAGCTCTACACTCTCTTCAGGGTCTTGGCGGGGGCATTGGACTTGGAGAAGGCGTTCGACCATGTCCCCCGGGGACTCCTGTGGTGGGTACTCTGGGAGTATGGAGTGCCGGACCCCCTTGTACGAGCTGTCTGGTCCCTGTACCACCGGTGTCAGAGCTTGGTCTGCATCGACGGCAGTTAATCAGAGTCGTTTCCGGTGAGGGTTGCCCTTTGTCACCGATTATGGTCATAGCTTTTATGGACAGAATTTCTAGGCACAGCCGAGGTGTTGAAGGGATCCGGTTTGGTGGCCTCAGTATTGGGTCTCTGCTCTTTGCGGATGATGTGGTTCTGTTGGCTTAATCGGGTCGTGACCTTCAGCTCTCACTGGAGCGATTCGCAGCCGAGTGTGAGC
The DNA here is from genome assembly GCF_017639745.1 of Melanotaenia boesemani. Classification (NCBI taxonomy): domain Eukaryota; kingdom Metazoa; phylum Chordata; class Actinopteri; order Atheriniformes; family Melanotaeniidae; genus Melanotaenia; species Melanotaenia boesemani. Next base: position 3,907,657 of record NC_055697.1, read on the forward strand.
GGCTGGGATGAGAATCAGCACCTCCAAATCCAAGACCATGGTCCTCAGCCGGAAAAGGATGGAGTGCATTCTATGGGTCGGCAATGAGGTCCTACCCCAAGTGGAGGAGTTCACGTATCTCGAGGTCTTGTTCATGAGTGAGGGAAGGATGGAGCAGGAGGTCAACAGGCGGATCGGTGCAGCGTCTGCAGTGATGCGGAGCTGTGGGTAGTGACTGAAAGAACAAGATCGCGAATACAAGCAGCGGACAAGCAGGAATGTGAAGACAGAAGTAAGCCATTCATTTAAAGGCCCACTCTGGTGAAAATCATGTTTTTCATGTTGTTTATGTCCATGTGGCATTTAACTGACGCTAGAGGACATATCTTGTGAAAATTTTGATCAAAATGGCTTTTCTGAGTATTTCTGCATTTAAATTATTGTGAAACAAGGGCGGGCAGAAAAACGCAAGCCCAGACAGACCCTCATTTACACGTCATAACCTCACATTGCGGGGCCAACGGGGGGAGGGCATTGAGCAGTGCTGACTCCGCCCACAACTCAGAGGCAAATCGCTAATGAGCTACTGGTCCTCTGCAGAAACAAGAGTCCTGGAAAAGAGCACAGGGTTATTAATTTTTGCCAAAAACTTCATAATCACAATTTAAAGATCACTGAGGACATTTTAAATAGTTCAAATAAGCATCGGAGTGGGTCTTTAATCATTCACAGTTCATAGAAAACTGACAATAAGTCAGAATCACTGAGTTTTACCTGTTTCGCTTCCCACAAAACAGTGTTCTTGATTAATTTTAAGCTAAAGAATATCAGCAACATAATTTGGGGATGTCTGGGAGGAAAGCGTGATGGATTCATTCTCTTCACAAGCCGCCACCGGAAGAAAAATAGAATATTCTACCCTGCATGAAAGCTAGAAAGCAGCTACTTAAACTGGTTGTTCTGGGAACAAAGCTCTGAGGGTTGAACTGAGCATGTTCGTGAGTCTAGAAAAGTTATTGATTCAAATTTCAACATTTCCAAAAACCAGATTGTTTTCCCGATTTGTACGGTAGTACATTAAAACCAGTGAAAGAAAACAATCAGGGCTTCAGAAAGCATTTTCTTTTTCATGTTACCATGGTAACGGTCCGCGAAACTACCGGCACGCTGGCAGGTTTAGACCAAGTGGCAACCATGGCGGTAAAATGTGAAGCCTATGCGGAAGTGCAAAAAATTGCAGTCCCCCCCCCTCATTCACTAGGGGCTGGCTACAAAACAGAGTCAATCCCCATAGACTCCCATGTTAAAAAGACCAACTTCACAGCAGAAATAAACATGTTTAAAGCCTGGTACAAAATTCCATTTTAGGATTAATAGGTCAAGTTTACCTTCATGACAACTGTGAGGGGGGTGAATTTTTTTCTAACTCATCCATTTGGATGTTATTTAATCTTGAAATTCTGCATAATTAGGGGTGTGTCCTTTTGATTGACAGGTACCCCATATCCGTGGAAAGAAGGGAGAGTGTTGCACAACCGCGGTTTTTAGCCGGCTAACAGCACCTTAGCTTTAGTCCGCCAACCTCCATGAGCCGGTTAGCTACTGTTAGCTCCGGGCTAGCTCGGTTAGCTCTTAGCTACAGGCAGCTCGGAGTTTGATGGGTGTCATCCACCCCCACCTTCACAGTCCCCCTCTCAGCTCCATCATCAGCTCTTTGCTCATTTTTGGATTTTTCAGGAATGACAACACGCATGATGCTGCCAAGATGGCAACGGTGGGAACCGCCCAATGAGCTTCAGTTTAGGTCCTTAGAAAACTACGGGTGACCTCACGGAGGCTCCACCCATTTTTTATTTACAGTCTATGGTTTAGACCTGGACACGAGACAAACTTTACTGATCCCAGAGAGAAATGAGTGCTGTAGAATTTAAGAAGAAAATTGGAATAAAAATGATGAATGAGAAGAATCTGGTTCTTGGTCCTGGAGGGAGGGATGGTCTCCGGTACCTTTCTGTCCTGATGTGGACCTGATGAAACCTCTGACTGAGCTAAACCGCTCAGACATGGCAAGTCCTTTTCTTGGAAGACCGGTCCACATGGAAGCGCGGATCCTCGGCAGGAATCTGGATTAGACCGGTCTAAATGTTCATGGTTTCCTGGTGCTTGTTGGAGGACTTCTTTCAGCCCTCATGCATCTCTGAGCTCTGAGCCTGTTTCAGAGTCTGCAGATACAGCATTTCTCTGTTGTCATAGCAATGACAAGCAGGCCAGGCAGTTGCATGTTTAAGATTGGAATCACACACACACCTCCTCAGATAGTCATGTATTTATAGAGGTTCAGTTTTTATTAGTTTTATTGGTTTATAATAGATGTCATTGTACCTGTACACAGACACACACACAGAGACTCTATATATCCTACCTAGAGCTTAACCATTACCTGGTCAAGCCTAGAGCTAGATACACCTCATCAAATTTTGTCTTTTTTGTTGGTCCATCAGTACTGTTAGAAACGTGTCCATGTTTTGTTAGCAGTGCAAAAAGTCTAAGTTTTATTAAGCCAGTTTGGGAACCACTGCATTAAACCAACCAGTTAAGCAGCAGCTGCACTGCCACCATCTTTCCTCCAGAAATTCTTTAGTTTGTTTTCTTCACACCAAACTTCAGTTACAGTTTTATGGTTTATATATAATTACAGTTTAAATAAGGTCTGAATATTCTGTTGAAATAAATACTTATTTTCCCCTTGTATAGGTTTACTTTCAGGTTCACACCAGTACGCGCTGGTTTGGACTCCATTCCAGTTCTCTATTACTACCAGCATCCATGACTCCATAGTCTCAGACTAACTCAAAAAAACTTTAAACAAGGTCAGGAAAGGTACTTAAATGTGCCAGTTTACAGATTAAGGCCCATTCCTGGTCCCGCCTCAGCCCCGCCTCTGAAACTGGCCCATCGAGTCTCAGAAAGCTGAATCTGGGACGACATGGATCGTGGTGAAAGTTACACGACAGACCAGATGCAAACTTTCATCTTTCCTTAACAGGTTTTATTCCATGAAGCTTTGCAGGGTGCAGGAAATCTGATCTGGCTCAGATGTACCAGCTCACCTGGAACAGGTAGAAACAAGACCAACGCCGCCTCCTCATAGCAACATGTGCGTCTTAATATGATGGAATTAGACTACTGTGATTTCACCTGAACTGGTTCTACAGAAATACATTTTACATAACTGAAAATCATAAAAAGAGGGAAAAACTTCCCATTATTACATTTAATGTCCATCTTATTTAGCAGAAAAGTCCCATGACGATCGAGTAAAGAAAGTCTAAACTTCCTCCTCCATCTCCTGTTCAAAAATTTGGGATATGGGAAGTTCTGCAGCCGTTAGCTGATCTGTAGCATCTCAGAGAAGAGCCAGCAGGATCCACGCAGAAATAATCCCACCTGGAGCTCCAGGTAAGACCAGAACTGCAGCCGCCGCCAGGACTCTGCATCAGACATCCAGTTCTGGATCCTGATGTCCTGGTTGTCCTGCAGGGAGGGAGAGGGTGGTCTCAGACCTCCGTCCGGAGGTTAGGGAATCTCTTCAGCAGGGTTATGGCTTGTTTTGGTGGCATGCGTCTTCCAGCACTGCTCTGCTCAGATGTGTTCTTCAGCGCCGCCTGCGAAGGTTGAAGTTTGTTGTTAGTAGCGTTAAGAGTCCAGCTCTTCGCTCAGCTGATCATCACTGTTCTACCTAGCCCGGGCCGAGCCGTGGCCCAGCAGGAAGAATGGGACTGTTAACCTTGCTGGTCCCTTTCACATTTTATCTGTCACCTCCAACACCTGCTGCTGAGGTTGATGCCTGTGTTTTAAACAAAAGTTATGGGCCAAGTCAGAACAAGGGCCACATGTTGAATCACATTTTACTGCAGGTGGGAGTTTATCTTCCTTAGATCTGATGGATTTTACTGTATCTGACCAGAGTGTGCACCATGAGCACCAATTCTCCACAGTGTGGGAGGACCTGGCCAGCCTGTGTGTCCTCCTTCAGGCCTTCACTCCACAGAAACTAAACCCCTTCACAGGACCAGCAACCATATTCACAGTTAGAAAACTCACTGATAACTCCAACTGTAGGATAAATGAGACATGATTCCATCATTTTTTCTCTACCTAACCTGAAAATAATTAACTAGGATGAATTTATTCCTATTTAAAGATGTGCTGCTAAGATGCAGAAACCTTTCAGACTGGGACTGATTCCATGTTTTATCTACTGTCCACCTCTCCATCAGCTCCAACACGAACAGCATGAGATCCTTTTCATCTTAGGAGAGGAGACAGCGCACATACCCGAGCTTTCTCCACACAGACGTAGAAGGAGTCGATCTCTGTAGAGCACAGACCATCCACGAAGTTGTTCTTCTTCCAGCAGGCCATCAGGATGGATATCTCAGTGATGCAGGAGGCCTCTGTGGAGAAAAGCTTCACGTTCAGCCCTGAACTCAGATCCGATGGCTGGATGCTTCCACATCACAGCCAACACAGACTAATTCATTTCATCAGTGACTCTTCAGTCTGGATCTGTTACAGAAAAACCAGCTCGTTCTGTTCACAACTCCAGAAAAACCAGGTCTCTGTGTAAGATGTAAAAACCAGAATCCCATCAGTCATACTTTCCATCACATGGTAAAATGTCTCAGTTTCATCATCTGACATGTTGGGAAGAAAAGATGAAGAATGAGGTTAATAATCATTGAATTCTGGTTTGATTTCATCTACAGAGTCCCTGGTTTTACATGTCAGACTCAGCATGTTGCAGGACAACATGAAAACATGGCAGCGGGGCTCAGAAAGAAAAAGCTGCAGACTTCTGGAACAGACTAACGATGACATGTTGGGTCGGTTTTTGTCATCTAGGTTATCTGAGGTCGTTATTAACTAGCTCAACCGCGGACCTCTGGATTTTACCAAAACATTAAATCATTTTTAAGAAGTAAAAAAAACCGCTGCCATTCACGCCCTTCTTACCTCCTTTATTTAGCTTGCGGTTGGCTACAGCATCTCTCAGAGCCAAAGTCTTGTTGGGTTTGAGGACCGGTTTTCCGTTGGACTTGCTGAGCAGCCTGCTGACCTTCTCCTGGAACACCACCCCTCCCTGAGCCGCCATGTCCGGTCCACAACACGCCGACTGCGGCCGAGCTCCGCGGTGAGAATCGCTGCTGCGGTCCGCTCCAAATATAAACCTCTGTGGACAAAAACACGACAAAGTTGGCCCGTACGTTCTCTCTGGGAGCAAGCGTGAAGGATGACCTGCCGTATGAAGATCCAGTGTCGTAAATTCTTCACCATCGTCTTGGCAACCAGCTGATAAGTGCGTGATCGCCCCCTACTGGACTGGAGTGTAATACAGCGGGTAGACGGACCCCACTACTTTATTGCTCTCAAATCTTGTTCGGAGGTCAAATTTGACCCTTTATCAAGTTTGGATGGTAAAAACTCAACAAACAAAGAAACAATCGAAGATTTAAAGTGGAACAAACTTCATGATACCTTCATATATGGTTAAACCCAACACACAAAGTCAGCAAAGTGGACTTTTTGTTTTATTTGGTAACAAAGCTTACTGGCAATAAATCTTCTGCTGATGGAAAGTCTCTTTATTTCCCTTTTAAATGGAGCCACATATGGCAGGAAACTGCATTTGTGGGATGAGCAGCAGGGTTGAGGATGTGAACTGTGCCCATTGTGTGTTAACATTTTTTTTTTTTTTTTTTAAGGTTTTCATACACAGACATTTTCACCTTTTTACTCCATTTTATCGTCACAAGAACATGAACAGAAGGTTAAATAAAGAAATAAAGTGAAAATTACAGGAAGCAAAACAAATCAGAGAAACATACAAACAAAGCAAAATAAAAAAAAACAAAACCAAACGGTGGGGTGTTGCTGCTAGTGGCTGTCTATATAGGCCAGGAATATTTAGGCATTCAAACAGTTTCTTTGGTGTCAAACGATGTCCCCATTTTCCACCTTCAACTAAAAGTTCTTCTTACCTTAATATGAGAATATAAAATGTTTGAAAGATTTAATATGATCGTAATGCTTTTCACAGTATGTGATGACGAAAACAGGATTATTTATGTATTTTAGGCCTTTTGACCATTGAGACTCTCAATAATCCCGAACCATTTCAGAGTTTCTGTCTAAAACATTGCAACTCCCACAGTCCAGTTCTGTTTTGCCATTTTTCAAGTCTTTCCTGAAACTCCTCATGCCACCCAACGCCCACCTGATGCAAGCATGTCCAGAAACATCATCCACCCTGGAAACCATCAGAAGGTGAGTAGACAAGGTTGTTTTTATCCTGTTGATCTCATCCTGAAAAGGTTAAACCTTGGGTGTGAAACTCTGATCCTGGGGGGCTGTTATCCTGCAGGTTTTCCCAATGACCCATTCATTTCAGTCAGGTGTGTTGGAGCGGGGAAACAATGAAAACCTGCAGGATAGCGGCCCTGAGGACCGGAATTTGACACCCCTGGTTTAAACCATCACTCTGGATCAGATAGAAAACTTGTTCCAATCAAGGCCGAGGATCAGCTGAGGTGTTCATATGATTCCGTTTTATTCTGACTGGGATCAGAAGGGCGACGCAGCCACTTTGGATTTTTAGGCCCAATCCCATTTCACCCCTTGGCCCTACCCCTTACCCCTACCCCTTGCCCCTTACCCCTTAAAACGGAGCTAGAAGGGGTAGGGCTGAAAAGTCCACCCCTACGAATTGGGACACCCCTTCAACAGTCACATACGTCATCAGTAGTCACTAAAGAACATTTTACACAGATACTGGAAGAAACTAAATAAAAAAAAACCAATAAATATTAGCCGGCATTGCTCTTAAAGTGTATTCTTAAAGTGTATTCCAGCGTGAGAAATCAGAGGTTTAGCGTGAGAGCGTAAGAAGCCATTCAAATGCACGAGTCTAACGGCCGATGCGTGAGAGTAGCCCTGTAAACAAACGCAGCGTACCGGCTCGCACAGTGGTTCACCACAGTCTCGTGCTGCTACATGCTGCTGTCAAACATGACATGAGAGAGATCACTCCACAACAGCGTTCAGTCGAGATACTGCATAGTGAAACCTGTTGTCATACACAGTCTATGGTGCAGTAAGATGGGGGGGGGCTAATGAAAACTATCGCGGCGGCAAACTTGTTGCGCTCATTTTTTCGTTACCGTGCAATTAATTGACTTATTGCTTATCGACAGGCATATGTGGGACGTAAAGTACGAATTTTGCATGCCATTAAAATTAATCGTGTGTGCTGGTATACGCTCTTTTCTCTGTGGCTTTTTTTTTTTTTTTTTTTTGCAAGTGTGTGTTGTCCTGCACCTCAAGAAAGCGTGATGTGCGTAGAAACACTTGCTTTCTCATATAGAACAGGAAATTTTTCATACCCCTCCGTTTCAAGTGTGCCTCTGAAAAATCTTCGTTTGAAGGGGTATATAGCCCTACCCCTTACCCCTACCCCTCGGTCCTAAAAGGAATTGGGACACCCCTACCCCTTCACGTGAACGCGCAAAACGAAGGGGAAGGGCTAAGGGGTAGGGCCAAGGGGTGAAATGGGATTCACCCTTAATCTCAATAAGCGTGACCAGATAAGGATTTTTATTTGATTACAATCAGGATTTTAGTCCAAACACCTGTATCCGTGTATACAGTCTATGGGTCAGAATTCAGCCAATCAGAAAGTATTTCCTTTATTCTTGCATTCTTATGTTTTTATTCTATCCTGAAACATTGCTAGTTAAATATTCAGTAAAATTCTGCCCTGGTTGTTGGTTATCATGTCCTGTTATGTAGATGCTTTGAGATGCAGCTAGACGTGAATTCACGGAGAGATTTCAGGAAGCGGAGAGTAAATGAGCAGACGAAGAAAACGCAGGCGCAGTGGGAGGTGGGAGGCAGATCTGCAGGAACAAACAGAGACAGACTGCTGGATAATGGGATTAAGCAAAGCTGAACAGGAAGCACAGGAAAACAGAGACAAAATCAGCCTGATCAGATCTGACGGAGGGAGGGACGTCCTGTGTTCACCACACCCACAAACAAACGTGCACACACACACGCACACAAAAGCACACACACTGTGGCAGCAGGTGGAGGCAGCGAAGAAGCCAGCAGAGAGACTGCCGACCAGCAGCCATGACAGACATGGGTGAGTAAGCTCATTTCTAACACCCTCATGCTGTGTGTCTGAATGGGAGGGATGGATGGATGGATGGATGGATGGATGGATGGATGGATGGACGGATGGATGGACGGATGGATGGATGGATCCCAGTTATAGAACAGATCACACACATTTCCTACTGTAACAAGCTAATGTAAAGCATCACCAGCCTAGTTTTAAGCGACTGCTGGTGCCTGCTGTCCTAACAGCTTATCTGAGGCATGGATCCATAGAGCTGATCACAACATTTAAGCTAGTTCGCAGCGTCATTTAGTTGACCTTTAGAATTTAAATTTGATGCTTAATTTTCTGCTTTGTCTGGCTCAGAAGTGAATCAGCAGCTCTCTAATGCAGACAGCATGAATTGGATTAGACTGTACAGCTTTCCTGTCCTCACCCCCACACACACCGTGAGAACATATGATTGTGAGTGAAAACACGCAGCATAGCTGAACCCTGGGGATTCCCTGAAAGGCCACAGTTAGACTGATAGAAAATTCCTCAGCTGCTGTTTCACACATGCATTTAGTCACAAACATCCATCCAAGGACATGGGGTTAGAACCTGAAGTAGCAGGTTGTGAATCGGGAGAAAAGCCCCCTCTTGTCAGGCTATTTCAGTCCGACTCTGAAAGGATTATCTGTGGTAATTACCACCTGCAGGTCTCTTCTTACTCTGTGTGTCTGTAGTGTGGTATGCATACAGCTTTAAACCAGGTGTGTATACATCAATTCAATCATCAATGACCCAACAGCATTTAAAATCCAGTAATCATCTATCAGACAATTATTCTGAAAGAAAATGTGGGATTAAAATGTCTAATTTGAATCTAATGAGGAAAATGTGAATATTCAAAGGTGTGTAACTCCGATAAAGAAAAACTGTACTACCTTGGTTATTATAACCAAGTTCTACAAATAAGCACAAAAGTCAGTAAATGAGTGTCTGGTGAATTTTTTTTTTTATTGGTAACAAAGCTTATTTTAAATAAATGTTATAATGTTAGAAGTCTGTTTATTTCTCTTTTAAATGGAGCCATGTTTGTAGGGATGAACAGCAGAGTTCAGTGTGTGAGTTGTACCCATGAAAAACAGCTGATTCTGTTGTGGACTTTTGAACTTCTGGTACCCAGGTGATGACTATCATTAGCAGCATGGATCCTGCTACTGTGGTCAGTTGAAATGTAGGGTCAAAGTGTGAAGAGGATGCAGAAAATGTTCTACTGATTAGAGGGTGGGAATCTCCGGTGTAGTTCTGAATTAGTCTGAAGAACTTGAAATACAGAGACTACTTTGTATTAAATGCTAACTACAGATCTATCCAAACAAAGATGACATGTGGAGTTCCCCAAGGCTCCATGTTGGACCTCCTGTTGTTCGGCATCTAAACATGGAGCTCCCAAGGCTCTATGTCTCCATGTCAAGTGTCCTATTGTTCAGCATCTACATGTGGAGCTCCCAAGGCTCTATGTCTCCATGTCAAGTGTCCTATTGTTCAGCATCTACATGTGGAGTTTCCTAAGGCTCCATATTGGGCTTCTTGTTGTTCAGCATCTACATGCTCCAACTAGCTCAGATCATGGAAACAAACCAAATATCTGGTCATAACTACGCTGATAACACTCAGCTCTGTATTACTGTCTCCCGAGCAGACTCTGGTCACAAACTAAGCTTTAGTTCATGTCTTGGTCAAATCAATACTTGGATGTTCTGGAATTGCCTTGTGTTGGAAACTAAAATGAGCATCCAAAGATTAGTGTCCAGCTTCAGTCACATTTGTGGTTAACACTGGAGAATAAGACCAAATGAAATTTTTGCCATGATGGAGAGAGTCTGTGTTATTTTATTTAATATTTTCTCCTGTTTCTAAGGTTTTATTTGCCTCCTGCTGTAATGCTTTTAATGTTTTATGTAAAGCACTTTGAGTTATCTTGTACATGAAATGTCGTGCACCAATAAATCTGACTTGCCTTGCTGGTCAGCAGGTGTACACGATCAGCAGATGTATAGGATCAATAGCTGTAAACAATCACCAAATGTACACGATCAGCAGACATACAAAACCAGCAGGTGTAGAGGGTCAGTAGATGTACAGGGTCAATAGGTGTAAACGATCAGCAGATTTACAGATGTTCAGAGCTACACTCCCTCTCGACAGTTGCGTTCTGCCAGTGAAAAACGACTAGTGCTCCCACCACAACGTGGCGCAAAATCAGTAGCTAGACTCTTTTCCTCTGTTGTTCCCTGTTGGTGGAACGATCTGCCTAACTCTGTCCAATCCATAGAATCCTTATCCACTTTTAAAAGCAAGCTAAGTTGTTTAAGGAGCATTTCCGCACTTAGCTTAACTTTTCTATTCAACAGAATGAGTTAGAAAGATTTGTCTGAATTAGTACCAAAAAAGCTGTGTGCACGTATACCCAAGATGATATTGTGTGATGAAATCGTGTAAACAATCAGCAGGTATACATGATCAGCAGACGTACACAATCAGCAGGTATACAGGGTCAGTAGGTGTAAACGATCAGCAGGTGTACAAGATCAGCAGATGTACAGGATCAATAGGTGTAAAAAATCAGCAGATGTACAGGTTCAATAGGTGTAAAAAATCAGCAGATGTACAGGTTCAATAGGTGTAAACGATCAGCAGATTTACATGATCAGTAGGTGTAAACGATCAACAGGTATACATGATAATTAGGTGTACACAATCAGCACTTGTACAGGGTCAGTAGGTGTAAACGCTCAGCAGGTGTACAAGATCAGCAGATGTACAGGATCAGCACATTTACACAATCAGTAGTTGTACAGGTTCAGTAGGTATACATGATCAGCAAACATACATGATCAGCAGGCATACAGGATCAGTAGGTGTACACGATCAGCAAATGTACAGGTTCAGTAGCTGTAAACTATCAGCAGGAATACACGATCAGCATGTGGACAGGATCAGTAGGTGTAAACAATCAGCAGATGTGCAAAATCAGTAGACATATACATTCAGTAGGTGTACTGTATCAGCAGATGTACAGGATCAGCAGATTTGCACGATCAGTTGATGTACAGGTTCAGCAGATGTACTGGATCAGTAACTGTAAACGATCAGCAGACTTACACAGTCAGCAGGTGTACAGGATCAGCAGATGTACAGAATCAGTAGATTTACACCATCAGCTGGTATACACAATCAGCAAATGTACATGATCAGCAGGCATATAGGATCAGTAGGTGAAGATGATCAGCAGATGTACACAATCAGCAGATGTACACGATCAGCACACTTACACGACCAGCACTCGTCCACAATCATAAGGTGTACACGATCAGTAGGTGTACACGATCAACTGTTATACACTTTCAGCCAATGTACAGGATCAGCAGATGTAAAGGTGTAAAAAATCAGCAGATGTACACAATCAGTAGATATACGCGATCAGTAGATGTACACGATCAGCAGATGTACAGGATCAGCAGGTGTAAACGAGCAGCAGACATACACTGTCCGTAGGTGTACAAGATCAGTAGATGTACTGGATCAGTAACTGTAAACGATCAGCAGGTATATATGATCAGCAGACATACACGATCAGCAGGTGTACAGGATCAGTACATGTACCCAATCAGTAGATTTACACGATCAGCTGGTATACACAATCAGCAAGCGTACATGATCAGCAGGTGTACATGATCAGTAGGTGTAAATGATCGGCAGATGTACAGGAACAGTAGGTGTAAACAATCAGCAGATGCACACGATCAGCAGGTTTTCATGATGAACAGTTATGTGTTGGGTTTTCATTGTCAAACTACTCACTTTCCAGTCTAGTACAAATAGAGACAGGCCGAACCTCCTGATAATAAATTTGATTATTTGTATATGCAGAATGAATATATTTTGATCAATAATCTGGGCGTCAGTGTATTTAACCTGATATTAACTAATGAGTTCTTTCTTCAAATAATATCTTAATCATGTTTTACATTTCCACGCTGATATCACCAGTATAGAAAACAACTGTGTAAACAATGACATCAGTTGCTGTATGTTTTTCCTTATTATGGTAGAAAGATGGTCCGTTTCAGCATCACTACAGATCTGCCCAAAGATGAGCCTTGACTGTCTACATTTGGCTTCCTGCTTTGCTGCCGTGCGGACGCTTCCTGCTTTGCTCTCCTTTCTGCTTGCATTTTTCTTCTTTTTTTCTTCTTTTTTCTTATCTTTACCGGCAAGAAATTTAGGAACAAGGACTCCTGGTCACTAATGAATCACTGGAACAAATATATTTTTTGATAAATTTAGTTGATTGCCATCGGAGAACTAGTGGAATGATGTCTCCTAACCCTGCAGTATCAGTGAGCTGCACTGAGTGTGAGCAACTTTCTTTGAGGATAACACAGCTGGAGAAGAGGATTGAAACACTGCAAGACATTCGTGTGAATGAAGAATTTATTGACTCTGTTGTAGCTTCTGTACAAGCTACTGAGTTGTCAAACGGATTGAGTCAAATCTTCATACGCGAAGGCATGTTGAATGTGGAGCCTGCCGCTACAGACCTGGCTGATACACTTCCTTGGATGTGTTCAAATGACACTGGGATAGCTGGGGAAAATCCCAAACCGGACCATCAGACTGATCTCTCCTACTGGAACAGTGTTGGTGCCAGACCAAAGTCATCAACCCCGGCCAGAACCTGGTCTGATGTTGTTCGTCGCAGAGGTAAATCCAGCAGGAAATTTAAAGCTCCAGGACTCACTCCACCACCTGAAGTCTCACTGCATAATAAATATGATGTGTTGACTCATATTAAAATGAATGATGATGAATGTAATGCAAGGATCTATAAAAACTCAAGAAATAGCCCTAAAACTCAGCCAAGGGCTAACCAGAGCAGGAGGAGAGGCCAAAATTCCACAAACAGGAGGACTAGATAAGCTATCGGCGCCTCCACACAAAAACAAATAGACACAATTCTGATTGGAGACTCTATAACAGCATGTGAGGATGGCAAAGACGGAAAATTTAACACTTTTTGATACATCAGTCAGGGAGCTGACAGAGATCTTTAGACCATTCTGTCTTCATATCCAGATGGTATGAAGATTATTGTCCACACGGAGTCTTTTGATATTCTGAGGAGGAAAACTGGCTCCGAGATCCTGAAGAAAGACTTTTCTCTGCTGTTGGAGAGACTGTGTCAGTTTGGAGCACCATGTTTACATTTCAGGACCCATTCCTACAGCAGGTAAAGGAATTTATCTTTTCAGTAGACTTCTTGTCCTGAACACATGGTTATCAAACGCATGTATCACCCATGGGATGAAGTTCATTGATAACTTCAATATCTTTTGGAACTGTAAGGAGCAATTCAGACCTGATGGTGTGCATCCAAATCTAACTGGATGCAGATTACTTGGTGCACACTTGCGTCATGCTGTTGGGACGGCAAACCCAAACATGAGTGTACAGATAAGAGCGAAGGACACAGCAGAGAGGAGATCAACTCCCAGCTCTCCCCCCTCACCAGACCCTCTTCTCCACATCACCCAAGGTCTTCAAAGTGTGTCTCTATCCCGGTCTGAACCCCAACGACCACCATCTACCAAGAAATACAGGGCTCCCCCCCTCCCCCTCCTCATCCTCCTCTTAGATCATCTGTCCTGACCGAGCAGGGCATGGGAGGAGGTTCCCAGAGCAGCAGAATTCACAACAAAAATAACATGCCATGATGCGTTCAGGGTCCTTGCTGTAGTTTTGCTACTACTGACAGCTGTTCTGAGATCAAGCCTGGACCCAGTAGGATTCCTGTGTTAGTAAAATAAGGAATCGAACACGGTCAGTTTGTGGGGTAAATTGATCTAATTTCTTAACTGTACCTTGTATAACTCAGAATACAACAGAGACCAGTGTAAACTTCATAAAGCTGCTGTACGTAATGTTAGATCTCTGTCCAACAAGTCACTGTTAGTTAATGACTTCATCACAGTTTAGATTTTCTTTTTCTGACAGAAACATGGTTAACAGAAGACACAAGTGCTACAGTTCTTAATGAAACAGCACCCCCTCATTTTAGTTTTATGAATAAATGTGGAAACGGGAGGAAAGGGGGAGGAGAAGTTGCCTTATTTAAAGATTCATTCCAGTGTAAAGAAATTTCATTTGCTGATTTTACTTCTTTTGAATATCTTAGTTTTATTTTAAGGGGCATTCCTAAAATCCTATTTCTAATCATCTACAGACGTCCAGGACACTGTGTAAATTTTATTGATGAATTTTCTGAATTATTGTCGGTTATCTCTACTGATTTCAACCATTTCATCTTAACTGGGGATTTTAACATTCACATAGATAACATGACGGATGGTAATGTCAATGACTTTTCTTCCATAGTGGACATGTTTGGTTTGTGGCAACATGTAAAAGAACCGACCCACATTCGAGGTCACATTATGGACCTGGTTATTTAAGGGTGTTGATATTTCTTCTGTTGATGTCACTGACTCGGCCTTGTCTGACCATTTTTGTATTTTGTTTGATTTACTGATCACTCAGAGTGTCCAACCAACCTGCTCCTCGGTTAGGAAGAGGAACATTAATGAAAGAACAAGTGCTAAGTTTGTGGAGGCCATAGCTATATTACCAACAACCAGAGCAGAGTCACTGGATCATTTCAATCTGAAAGTCTTGAATGTAATGGATGCTGTTGCTCCAATAAGAATCAAGAACACTTTGAGCAAACAGAAAACACCATGGAGAAACACCACTGTGGTCACCAGCCTAAAAAGAAAAAGCAGAAAAACTGAGTGGAAATGGCAGAAAAATAAACTTCAAATTCACTATGAGCTGTACAAACAAAGCCTGCGTAACTATAACAATTAGCCAACTTTTTTAGCCAAAAAATGAAAACAATCAGACAAAATAATAATTCCACACAGTCAAACAAGAAAAGTAGTCTGTGTCTAAAACCCGGAAATAATTCTGATGTCATGTCGCAATTTAAAATGGTTGATTTAAAAATCCTACAAGAAACAGTTTGGCATTTGAAATCAACAACATGCACTCTGAACATGATACCATCCGACTTTTTAAAAACAGTTTTTACCTCAGTAGAAAGTGATCTTCTACTTATAGTTAACAGCTCGCTGGCATCAGGCATTTTTCCCAAGTCACTAAAGATAGCTGCTATTAAGCCTCCTAAAGAAAAGGACTCTAGACGCCTCTATAATTAACTACTATAGACCGTCTCTAACCTCTTTTATTTCCAAGATTATTGAGAAAGTTGTATTTCACCAGCCTAATGATTTTTTAAATGAAAGTGGAAATCTTGATAAATTTCAGTCCGGCTTCCGACCTCATCACAGCCCTGAAACAGCTCTGTGTTAAATGACGTTAGGTTGAATACTGATTCTGGTCAAGTATCAGTCCTGGTTCTGTTGGATCTCAGTGCTGCGTTTGACACTGTAGATCACAGAATCCTGTTGCACAGACTGGAAAACTGGGTTGGACTTTCTGGAGTGGTCCTTAACTGGTTCAGGTCCTATTTAGAAGGCCGGAGTTATTTTGTTACGATCGGCAGCTATGAATCCGAGCGAGTGGCCATGACTTGTGGAGTCCCCCAGGGGTCAGTCCTTGGACCTCTTCTGTTCAACTTGTATATGCTCCCTTTGGGTCAAATATTACAGAACTTTAGCATTAATTATAAAAGTTATGCTGATGATACACAACTTTATGTGTCTCTGTCACCAGATGACTGCAGTCCAATAGACTTATTGTGTCAGTGTCTGGAGCAAATAAACACCTGGATGAAGGAGAATTTTCT
Organism: Melanotaenia boesemani; assembly: GCF_017639745.1. NCBI lineage: Eukaryota > Metazoa > Chordata > Actinopteri > Atheriniformes > Melanotaeniidae > Melanotaenia > Melanotaenia boesemani. The sequence goes on from NC_055697.1 coordinate 3,923,670, forward strand.
ACAATTAAATGAAGACAAAACGGAGATTATTCTGTTTGGTAGCAAAGAGAAGAGGGTCAGCATTGGCAAACATCTGGAGACTTGGGCTCTTAAAACCACCAACCAAGTTCGTAACCTGGGAGTGTTGATAGACTCAGACCTGACTTTCAGCAGCCACATCAAAGCTTCACTAAGAAGATTTTACCAGCTCAGAAACATCAACAGAATTAAAAGTTTAGTCTCCCAGAAAGACCAAGAGAAACTCATCCATGCATTCATCTCCAGTAGGCTGGATTACTGTAATGGTCTTTTAACAGGACTTCCTAAAAAGAGCATTAAACATCTGCAGCTCATCCAGAACGCTGCTGCTAGAGTTTTAACCAGGACTAAGAGATCTGAACACATCACACCAGTTTTGAAATCTTTACACTGGTTTCCAGTCAGTCACAGAATAGATTTTAAAACCCTTCTGATCGTTTACAAATCCCAGAATGGTTTAGGCCCAGAATACATCTGTGATATGTTCAGAGAATATAAACCTAGCAGAGCTCTTAGGTCCAAAGACTCTGGTCCACTAGTCCAGACCAGAGTCCAGACTAAACATGGAGAAGCAGCATTTAGCTGTTATGCTGCAAACAAGTGGAACAAACTGCCAGTGGAGATTAAACTTTCACCAAATGCAGACATTTTTAAATCCAGGTTAAAAACATTTCTTTTGTCATGCGCCTATGCATGAAATCTGCACGGAAACTTTTTAACTTATCTTGCTTTTAATCATTTTAATGTAATTTATTATTTTATTGTGATTATGTGTTGATGCCTTTTACTATTTCTAAATATCTGTAATGCCTTTGTTTTATGTAAAGCACTTTGAATTGTCCTGTACATGTGCATGCCTTGCCTTCATGGTTTGACTTCACATTTATTGATAATCCTGGAGGTGTTTGATAATGGAATCATGAACAATTTGAACCTGGCATGTTAATGGGGCATGTTGGTGTTGATGTTGCAGATTCTCTCAGTGAGGCTCTAAAGGCCATCAGTGTGAGCACAGAGCTAATAGAGGATGAACTGAAGCCTCATCTGGACACAGTGCTGGCTGCACTGCTGGAAAAGAGTGAGTAACACACACACTAAACCTTAACCTTAAACTAACCTTGGGGTTTGGATCTTTATATATCAGTTCTGAATCATGTGATTAAATCAATTTGAGTTCTCATTTTAAAACAATTCTTTTTTTTTTAAACAAAAAAGTAACAATTTCAAACTCCAATTAAGTCCATCGTGTACAGAAAAACAGCAGGGTCAAGTCTGTGCTCTCACCGTCCTCTTAATCAGGTCTGCCTTCTAGTACCAGGTCTTCCTCTTCATTGGGGCCGCCTTCTAATACCAGGTCTTTCTCTTCATTGGGTCCGCCTTCTAGTACCGGGTCATCCTCTTCATCTGGACCACCTTCTAATATCGATCCAGACAACTGCTGCTCGCTGGATATTTTCTCTTCTTTAGAGCATTCTCTGGAAACCCTAGAGATGGTTGTGGGTGAAAATCCCAGTAAACACTCAGACCAATAACCATGCCACGTTCAAACTCTCTTAAATCCTCTTTCTTCCTCATACTGATGCTCAGTTTGAATTTCAGCAGTCGTCTTCACCACATCTATTGACTACATACTGCCATGTGACTGGCTGGTTGGATATTAGTGTTAACAAGACAGGCGGACCTAATGTGGTGGAGGGTGGATTTTACATCAAATCAAATCAAAATTCTATGACATATCTTTTCTGAAGTTAACATATGCTTGTGTCCAGCACTGGTTGTTTTTAACAGCTGATAACTGTAGAATTATAATGACTCTCCTGCTTATTTACATTTAACGAAGAAATTCTGTAAATGTATCAGAATAGAAGATAAATGTTAGTTCTGATAATAGTTGTTCTAACAGGTCTAATGTTGTTATAACTTCATGGATCACTTCATACGTGTAAACTAGAACCGATCAACTGAAACTTAGAATCTGTGATCTGATGTGATGATGCTGTTTTTTTTTATCTCAACATCAGTATGAACAGGTGTGTGTGTGTGTGTGTGTGTGTGTGTGTGCAGAAAAAGGTGCTGCTGTAGAGATTGCCAGAAGCGGGATCCTGCCCATCCTGGTTCAGACCTTGCAGCATGACAGCGGTCTGAGCTGCCAGGTGGCTCTGGTGGTGGCCGAGATGGCACGAGACGGTCAGTTCTCATTTCCTCACTAGTCAGAAACAAAACAAGATTATTGTCTTTTCATAAATCAGTCAATTCCATCTCTCTTTTTTAGAACATTTATTTTTACCTTTGAAATTCTATGAAATTTGTGGTGTTACTGTTATTCCCCATGAAGCAAAGTTTTTCTATGGAGAGATGTGTAAACTGGCAGTTATCATCCAGTTAGAACACATCTACATTAGTCCAGTTTATCATAACTGTGTTCATATAAACCAATTCATATAAATAAGGACCTAGCTAAGAAAAACCTCCATCAGAACCAGGACCAGGAAGGACGGCCATCTTCCTGGACCGGTTGTGGGTGGAGAGGACAGGAAAGAGGGTGAACCAGCAGCAGAACTCTGATCCTGCGATTCCACCTAAGAAAGAAGAGAAACACGAATGAATGACAACATCAGATGTTTCTACATGGAGCGTAAAGAGAGCAGAGAGGAGTCCAGTGCATCATGGGAAGTCCCCCAGCAAAGAGGAGCCCAGTGCATCATGGGACGTCCCCCAGCAGAGAGGAGCCCAGTGCATCATGGGACGTCCCCAGCAGAGAGGAGCCCAGTGCATCATGGGACATCCCCCAGCAGAGAAGAGCCCAGTGCATCATGGGACATCCCCAGCAGAGAGGAGCCCAGTGCATCATGGGACGTCCCCCAGCAAAGAGGAGCCCAGTGCATCATGGGACGTCCCCCAGCAGCCTCGGCCTCTAGCAGCAGGACTAAAGGATGGATCAGGGTCACAGAGACGGACCTGCTATAAGATTTATCAAGAAGGAAAGTTTGAAGATGATCTGAAGGTAGAGAGAAGGTCTGGTACCTGAAACCAGACTGGGAGCTGGTTCCTCAGAGAGGATCTGATAACTGGAGGTTCTGGTTCTTGAAGTCAAACTAGAAGGGATTTAATTTAAGGGACGGGCTGTTTATGAGTCACTGTTTGTATAATGAGTTAAAACAGTCGGCCGCTCTGAGGTAAGAGTAGTGGCTGCATGAGACCTGAAACATCCATGAAGTCAGTGGAGGACAAAACAGAAATAAAATTTCATCATTCAAACCCAACCAGACAAACCAGGTTTCTGATGGTAACACATTACTGTCAGAAGTTAACAAATCCTAAACATTGTTCTTTCCATCTACATAAAAATGCTCCTTTATGATTCTTTCTGGTCTTAAAGTTTGAATGTACTGACTATTCCTCATTTACTGTTTATAATATTAAGTTTTGACAGGCAAAATATTTTCAGCCTCATCAACAAAGAAAGTCAATAAATCACACAGGGCTTTAAAGATTATCCTCACAATGTTTGAGATGTTAACAGTAGTTTGAAGCGTCTTCCTGATCATGTTCAGCATTTTCCCTGCGGAACTGCTAACGGACACATTATTCAGTTCACTGTGGCTGTACTGGTCCTTCTTCTCCAACAAACTCAAAATAATGTGAAAACTTACACAATTCAAACACGGTCTTCTGCCATGTCGCTGTGCTCTGTACATGCTCGGTGACAGGAGCCAGTCAGGGATTATATCTTTCATTTTGTTTGTTATGTAGGAAGAAGGTGCTCAGAATGATGTGATAAAATCTCCACGGTAACAGATTTTGTTTTTGTGTAATTATAGCTTTCACCGAAGGCATTGAGGCACACAGTGGTGATCTTAGCTTGTAAGATATCCTGGGCAAACACCCTTTGCAGCCAGATGAAGCTTATTTTTCAGTTTTAACTCAATTCTTCACTTTTTCCTTACTTGCCTGCATTGAAATTCAGATCCTGTCTGTTGCTCCTTGAACCTGTTCTGTACCACTACACTGTCTTCTGAGCATCTGCCCCCCTTTCTGGCCTTTCCATGCCTAATGGTATGATCCAAGTCTGTGATTTGCCCCATAGTATGTCCATCAAACTAAAGTCCTGCCTTAGCCACTGTAGCACACATATGCTCATACTTAGTCCACTCAATGATCCACTTCTTCCATTTCTGACGCAAATTTCTTTACATGATTTGTAAAGTATTGCACAATTTTGAGAAAATTTAAGCAAGAACTGTATCAAAACTTGCAGATTGATAAGAGAAAGAATGTGATGACTTTTGGTAGCGATACACTGCAGTGTTTACAAAAACTCCAAAGAAGTGTGAAATTCCTTCTAAAGAAATGAAGAAAAGCCACTTCAGAGCCTGACATGCTTTCATGTAGAAACTTAATTCAGAGTTTAAACAGGCAATGAAAGAAAAACCTTTCTGTGTCTGATGGCATTCTGATATATTTACAGTTTGATTTCACGTTTCAAATTTCACATCTTGCCACTCCAGGTGATAATGTCATGAACTCTAATTTTGTCCTTCAATATTATTCAGAAAACTTATCAAACTTCTTTCATGCCCACAGTTTCTCCTGTACATATACAAATCCTACATGAAAACGTAGAAGAATTTTCCATCTTTCACCCAATCTGACCATCACTGTAATGAGTTCACCCAACACTGGCTCCACTGACTTCTATTCATTTTAAGCCTAGGTGTCTCTGCCCAAGTCATGTTGTAGTATCAATGCCATTATCAGTTCTGGCTATTGATCTGGTTCTTTATCAATTTCCTTATCAAATCCTGACTCAGTTTTTTAAATAAACAAGTAAACAACACAGATTTACAGTACTAAAAAACTTGTCTATTTAACATCTAATCAGAGTAAACTCTCAGTTTAGAATATTTGCCAGTTCCTCACATTGTAAAGAAAATGACGCAGATCAATAATATTATCAAACTGATCTGGTCTGAAAAGCGTAAATAATGCATCAATTAATATAAAAATTCTCTAGATGTTTACACGAAGTCAACCGAGAATGCAAAAAGCAAAAAAAAAAAAAAAAAAAACACACCACCACCTTACCGTTGTGGAGGAGTTGACGTGTCCCGATGATCCTAGGAGCTATGTTGTCTGGGGCTTTATGCCCCTGGTAGGGTCACCCATTGCAAACAGGTCTCTGGGGAAGGGACCAGGCAAGAAACAGACCCCTATGATGAACAAAACCACTGTAGCCAGGTTTCCGTCGCCCTAACCCCCTCTATAACCAGTCCTGAAGGTGGGGCACCGAGGCGAGACTTGGTGGCCGGGCGTCCGGTCGGGCTCAGCTCGAAAGAGTGACATGCCCCCCCCCCTTCCTGTGGGCTCACCACCTGTGGGAGATGCCATAGGGGTTAGGTGCAGTATTAGCTGGGCGGCGGCCATAGTTGAGGACCCTGGCGGTCTGTAGAAGCTAGTTCTAGGGACGTGGAATGTCCCCTCTCTGGCGGGGAAGGAGTCTGATCTGGTGTGCGAGGTAGAGCAGATATAGTTGACCCCGCAGGTCTATGATAATTTATTTTCTCAAATACAGAATGAAAGAGATGGTGCTAAGTGTGGCGTGGAAAAGAAAGACACACTTCAAAGGCAAAGAAGTTTTTGAGCAGGATTAGCCATCCGAGACATTGAGCGTCCCCAGTATTTAACAAGAAGGGGCCTCGTTTCCAGACATGTGACCCAGCAAAGCTGAGGCTGTTTTACCATACTCAGTGATCTAGTTTGAAAGAAGCTACGAAGGATCTGGAGAGACGATGGCGTCAGGTCAAACTGGAACCAGTAGGGGTGCGTCTTCGAGTGCAAAACTTCTCTTGGGAGATGGCAGGATTAGCAGTGCGACGGGATCGAGGCGAACCTCTGATGCACATCCAAGCTAGGGTATGCGGATTCCCTCATGACAAAGACCCCATATGAAGGCGGGGTTATAGTATGCAGATTTGAGGATTAGAGATACAGCAGAGATTTTGTTTGGGCCATTCGTGTGGTGGTTAGCACTGCGGCCTCACAGCAAGGAGGTCACTGGTTTGAGTCCTGGCTGGGGAGAATTTCTGTGTGGAGTTTGCCCGTGTATGTGTGGACTCTCCGGCTTCCTCCCACCATCCAAAGACATGATCTTAGGTTAACTGGTCTCTCTAGATCCTCCCTAAGAGTGACTGTGATTGGCTGTTTGTTTCTCTGTGTTGGACCTGCGGTGGACTGGCGACCTGTCCAGGTGTACCTGTCCAGGTGTACCTGCCTCTCACCTGTTAAATGCTGGGATAGGCTCCAGCTTCCCTGCATGTAGAAAATGGATGGATTGATAGCTTGTTGAACTTTTTCAAACCTGCAAGTATTTGGGTTGTAGAATAAACTTGATTAAAATTAGAATAAATGAGAAAAGATGCTTCACATAATGTTGGTTTTGTTTTCATACATGAAGCGGACTTAAAGGAATTGATGGACTCAAAATGGTTCTTGGTTTGGTACCTGGACCCTGGAGGAACTTGGTGTGGGCAGTTCCACGTCAGACAACAGACTTCTTTGTGACGGTGCAGCAGCCTGGATAACTGGTTTTAGACGAAGGGATGCCCAGTAACTGGAGACCAGAACATGCTTCCTGTCTGTTTATCCAGGTACTGGTTTCTTCACACCAGGAGCTTTGGAGCTGGAGGTCAACAAGAAGATGTTTCTTTTTCTTTTTTAACATTTTTTATTCCTAATTAATACATAACAAGAAGATACAGGAAAACTAAATGAGATAATCTGAGACATGTTAGCTTGGATGATTTGGAAATGGACACTTTTTATAGAAATTTTACATCTTTCAGAAATCAGTCAAAACTTTTTTGTGTCATTGTGTCATTTTTGTGTCACTAAATATTTAAAATCGAATTTTTCCCAACTCCCAGTAATGTGGTGCAGTAAATCCTCTGTAAACTGCCAGCGTTAATGCGGGGTGTTGTCCATGTGTTGCAGCTGCAGTGAGAGAACCATGCATCGAGGCGGGCCTGGTCAAAGTTCTGGTTCCCCATCTGAACAGCAGGAACCAGGAGATGCTTCTAAACACCGGCAGGGCCATTGGACGCATCTGCTTCGACAACAGTGAGTTGGCCTGATGGCCTGAATGCGAGTCATCAGCTTCATCTGCAGTTCCTACTTCACTTTCTCAGCTTTTACTCAGATTTTACATAATTGTTTTTCTACAAGAAACTCAGCAGAAAGTTGATGTTGTAGTTTCTGCAGCGCTTCTGTCATCACTAAACAACCAGCAAAGCTCCTCCTTCGCGTCTTTAACCCATTTCTGGTTTCATGTTTATTCACTGATTAAACTTGAGGCTGAGACAGTTAGAACACCTGCTTTCATTTAGTCTTTTTATCTTCACTTCATCAGTTCATTCAGAGCCAAACACATACATATCCACACCCAGCTGACTGCGTGTCTTCCCTCCCCCAGCTCACCAACAGGACCAGTTAGTCCAGAGTGGTGTGATCCCCAGGCTGGTGTCCATCATGAGGGAGTACCCGGATAACGACCCGCTGGTCAACGTCTGCCTGCTGGGGCTCTGTAACCTGGCTGACATGGGTGATTATCCTGTGGTGTTTTCTGTATCTGTTGGTGTTTAAACTTATTTAAGCTCTATGTGACTCTTTGGATCTGATTTACAGGTTAGATCAGTCAGAAAATTCTGTGAACTGGACCAGGTTTAACCCTTCAGGATCCCCCATTAAAAACTTACATTTAGGACCTTTGGGACCCAAACGGGACCCTGCAGAAAAGGTGCTATAAAATCATCTAATTCTATCTTTTTTTCCACTTTCGCAGCTTAAATCTTTTTTAAACTTCAGCTCTAATCAACTATAAAGTTTTCATTATTTATTTATTTGTTTACATTTTTATGCTTTTTTTTGTCATAATAGTGCCACCTGTTTTATCCGAGTTTGTATATGTAAAACATTATGACAATATTTAATTTTAATGCATTATTTTGAAGATAAAAAAGTCACATTAGGGACTGAAATGGGTCCCTGCAAAAGAAGTGCTATAAGAATCATTTAACTTACTTTTTTTAATTTTAATATGAAATCTTTCAACAAACTTCAGTCATAATCAGAAATATAAGCTTTTTATTTATTTATTTATTTATTGATTGATTTTCTGGCAATTTTTCTATACTGACAACCCCTACTTTAACAACCACATAATATAAAATACCTTCCAAACGTGAATTTCAGAGGGGGGCGGCTTCCTACCAGAACCCAGAATTCATCTGTAAGTTCGAACACTTTTTTTGTTGTTTTTTTTTAGTAGAGCAGACTAATTTGAGTAAGAGTGTGATGAGAAGTTTCAGTTTTTAAGTTTTAGAAAATCTCAGCTTCAACCCAGCAGCAACAAGCTGCTTCAAGTCTTTATTCATTTGATTTATTTTTATTTAGTTATTTTAATTCATCTACTATGATTTATGTAAACATTTAAATTTATATATATATATATATATATATATATATATATGATTTATTTGTGTTTATTTATTGTTATTATTTATTAGATGTTCATCATTGTTTATTTTATTTCAGTCTCTTTCTCTTCAATCTGTTTTTATTTATTTTTTACTGTATTATTTCCGATTTGATACAGTTGGGAATAGATTCAAGCTTAAAGGGTCAAGCCAACATTAAGTAGTGACTATTTAAAATGAAAACGTGGCTTACAATCACCCAGCTGGGTTCTGGGGTCCCTGAAGGAAAAAGAAAAAGCTAAACAAAATCATAATTTAGAAATTTAGTGAGGTTTCTCTGCTAACGGCTTTCAGAGCTTGTTGATGAGGACGTTTTGTATTTTGTTGGACTAGTTTTTCCAGGTCCTGCTGAGACATCAGATCTTTTACCCTTGATATATTTTTAAGGTGATAGTTTGGGAATCCCTTCTGTATGTACAGTAAAAACGTACTGTAACTTAAAGACCTGGGGTAAAACCTAAAACAAATAAAAACTTTCTCCTCCTCATGTTGTGATGAGACAGTGAAACTGATCCATCGTCCTCACGCATGAGAAGGTTTTTGAGGGGCTGCATGATGAGCTCTCCAGTACCCTCTCTCTCCTAGTCTTTATTATAGATATTTCACATATTTCCTATTTATTCACAGGCGATGTCACTGTTGCTCTGTCAAGTAAAATTGTGCACATGCATTGTGGGTAGGGGCGTGCACAGACTCGGGGCTATGGGCGAGCCCCAGTGGGCAAGGTCCGCCCATTCACAATTCAGGCCCTCCCATCCAGCCTTTTCACTTTGATTTATGTATTTTTCAGTATCAACATTCAAGATCTTTATTGTCATTATGCAGCATAACGAAATTTTGAGGAGTCTCTCAGCTTAGTATATAAAAATAAAATAATAACAGGCACATAAATAAGTAAAAATAAAGAAAATAAAGAAAATGAGAGAATTCCCAGCAGATAGTATTTACAGGCTGGATAAAGTTCATCCTGGCGCAAGGATGGAGGTCTGAGTGTGTGTGTGTGTGTGTGTGTGTGTGTGAGAGAGAGAGAGAGAGAGTACTGTAGGCGATTGTAGTGATGAACTACAGGGGGGCTACTGCTTCCACAGCTCTGGGGAAGAAGATGTCTTTGAGTCTGTCTGTGGTGGTTTTAATGTTCCTGTCCAGCTTTCCTGATGGAAGGGGTACAAACAGGGCGTTGCCAGGGTTGGTGGGATCAGCTGCAGTGCGTCTGGCCCTCTTCTGGACTCGGGCGGTGTAGATGGAGTCCAGATCTGGAAGACGGCGGCCCACAATCCCCTGAACTGTCCCCTGGTGGAACCATCAGTGGCGGAACTATCAGTTGTGGAACTATCAGGGCTGAAACTATCAGTGGTGGAACTATCAGCGGTGGAACTATTAGTGGTGGAGCTATCAGTTGTGGAACTATCAGGGGTGGAACTATCAGCGGTGGAACTATTAGTGGTGGAACTATGAGTGGTGGAACTATCAGCAGCTTCATGAACTGCATGACTTCCACCTTCCAGTCTTTCTGTAGACATCTGTGGGAGTGTCGCCACTCTGGGGGTGTCTTGGTTCAGACGGCCGCAGTAGCCAAGGAAACAGAACTGTTTACACTACTTCATGAAAAATGAGACTGTTGCGTTCACGTTTCCCGCTATACATCAATGGGTTATTGCTTTATTGTGAACAGCTGTGAGAGAGGGAGCAGGACAAGCCCAGATAAGCAACTGAGTTTACCTCAGAGTGCATCATGTGGGATGGTTTAACTCACTTGCTATGGTCTGCCTCTTTCCTGACTGCTACCATGAAAGCACCCAGTCAGATATTATATTTTAGCTCCGGGTCCATATGGGACAGGTTCTGGGTCCGGATCCGGACTGCAGTCCGCTTGTTACTGACCTCTGTTTTACATGCAGTGCTATAATGTCTCAGTTTCGTCATCTGATATGTTTTTATCTTCTACTGGTAATAAAAGATGGATGGATGAAATTCTGCTTTTATTTACATTTTACACAGTATCCCACATTTTCTGATATTGGGGTAATAACTCATCACTCAGTAATGATAATTAAATCAGGAATATATTATCACAGAAAGTTCTAACAGCTTGTTTTTGCAGACTCGGCGCGGGAGGCTCTGGCACTTCTGCATGTGGCCGATGCTCTGACCTTTCAGCTGAAACGAGCGCCTGATGCTGAACGCCGACACGTCATCTTGGAAATCCTGAGTTCACTGGGAGAGAGCGGTAAGTCATGGAAAACACCAGAGGAAGGAGGTCTGCTGTAGATGACTTATGTCATCTGTATAATGACTTATTTTTATGCATACATATACATATATTTTATACAATTTTTATACATATTTTTTATGCATTTGTTTTAAACTTTTGATTGTCCTTCATACATCTGCTGCTAATGATGATGGCAGAACTCCGTTCTGAAGCTTCCTTGTGTTGCGTCTCCAGATACCCTGAAGCTGCAGTTTGCTGAGTCTGGAGTACCAGAGGCTTTATCAGACATGATCCGGGGTCTGCAGGGACATTCAGACCCCCATGATCTCTGCAGCATCAAGATTGCCTCCAACCTCATTGTGTCTCTGCTTTTAGGAGGTGAGTAGTTCCTAATTTCTGTTAGTCTGACATTTCATCTTCAGGTAATCGGGTTAACATGAAACTGTTATGGTGTTAGTGACAGGATGAGGAGAGACCTTCATGATTCAGTCTGACCTGCTGGACTGAATCTGCGTTTGATAATAATGTTTCTGTGTGGAACTGTTACGTCCTCATTTGTCTAGGGTTACAAAGGACGGAACACAGGGAGTCGGACACAGGATTTAAAAGTATAACACAGTTTATTTGCAACAAACAAAACTAAATCCAGGTTCTCAAACAAATAAACATAACCCGGTGCCGACTACAAGAGATAAACCAAACTAAACCAACAAAAGGTGTCCCAAAATGGGTTAAAGGATAAATATCAAAAGAAAACCGGAAACACAAAAGGTGTTCCAAAGACAATTATCCAAAACACAGAAACTAAAAATGTCCCAAAAACGGGTATCACGCTCAAAGGCGGAATCACAAACAAAACCAAAACCAAAATTATTCCTCTTAACCAAACTGTCACTTCAACTCAAACAAGGAAGGTAAATCAACACAAATGCCTATAGTTAAACTCCCAATTGGTATCTACACAAAAGTCCAAGCAGAAGTCCTCAATCATCACACAAGTCAGAAATCACTCCCAGGCTGGCAAACTGTGTCCCACTGTCCACAGTCGCCTTGATCAGTGTGACTGGTGCCTTCTTGTATGAGCTCCTCCCCCTGGATTGGCGAAGCAGTCCGGAAGCAGGAGACGTCTGGACCAATCCGGACACAGGGAGGGTGGATCCCAGTCGGTATCTGGGACCAATCACAATCCGGTCCCGCTGTAGGCAATCGGGCAATCAGTTTCCCTGACGGGGAAACTGACAGCCGTAACAGGAACAAAATGAAAAACTTGTAACAGAAAAATGTCATCTATTATAATGATGTTTTTATTGGTATCTAATCTCTTTACTACAATAACTGGAATGTTTTTATTCTCTCAGAATGAAGCATTTACTCAGCATGGTTTCACATACAGGGCAGCTGCCACCATTTATACTACGGTATTTCTGAATAGACAAACAACTCCTTGTCTAATAGCAATAATCTAATAATCTGTTTAGAATCAGTAACACCTTTGAAGCACTGTAGACGAAGACAGTACACATGTAAGCTCAATCCCACTGATGGTTACACACTAACCCTGAGTATGTGCATCTTCGCGGCGACTCCGCCATGTTAAGGGCCGTCCCAAACCGCGTAGAGTGGAGGGCCAGTGGACCGTCTAGCCCTCAGATAGCGAGTCTGCAACGCTCCACAATCACAAGGCGGTCTGCAGCTGGTGAGACAGCGAAATGGAGGAAACAGCCTTCAGATAGGAGCTCCGCATGTTTCCTGTATGTTTGTCAGACTGACAGAAAATCACAAAGCTTTAGGAAGATAAAACTAGACAATCTCACTATGCTGACATTTGATTGGATGGAAGCATAGTTAGCAGCGTTCATTCATTTGACTGGAAAGGTCACATGTGATGAGCTTGAAATGACGAGTGGAGTATAATGTGTAGCTCCTGTCATTGTAATGGCTGCTGAATTCCTGATGTTTCAGGGACAGTGAAACAAACCCAGCAGCTGCTGCGGCTTCGCAATTTATACGACGACCGTTGCACTAAAAAAACTAATTTGGGGCGTCATTGTGTTGCCATGGTGACTAGTTCTTTCCTTTTCCAGTGCTGGGAGGAGGGTGCCCCATCCCTGCCCTCCCCCTCCAAATGAAGTTTCCTCCACAGCTGCGAGTGTAACTTTGGGAGTGAGGGGCGGTGTGTGGGGGATTGGGATTGAGCAGTAGTTACCTGTGGCTGCACGTGAGGATACTGGATCCACTCACACATGAAAACATCCTTATGTCTGGAAGAAGTTTGGCCACTGACAGCCACCGTACATTCACAGCTGTGCTATACATATTTTTACCTCTAGATGGCAGTAATTCTGACACACTGGAGCTTTAACCTTTAAACCTCCATCAGATCTCTCCGAGGTCCAACTCCTCCACCAGGAGCGGTAGTGTGTAGCTCTGTGGGTAAACTGTGATGGATAGCTACCCTTTAGATAATCTACGGAGGTTTTCCAGGCATTTCTATCCAGTCCAGGAGGTTTACAATCCAGCCACTAAATGTAGTTTTATTCAGAGACTCTATCTGGTAAATCCACAATGATCCATGATAACATCATTATTTATCACATTTCACCATAAAAACATCACCATCACTACTATGTTGCTAAGAGACCTCTATTTAGACCTGGACATGATGATGAAGCCACTTCCTGTCAGACTTTCCACCAATCAGAGAGCTTAGATTGACGGTAACGTCCAATCAGGAGCAGCCAAAGATCAACCAGTGAGCAGAAAGTTCTATGTGTGTGTGAAAAGAAGAAAAATAATGCTCCTCTATGGCTGGAATAAAGCCAAGAAGACGTTTCTGATGCACGGTGGCGCCACAAAGCAGCTGAGCTGGAGTTGGTTTAGTGAGGATAGCAGGTAAATAGTAGCAGGAATAACTGGAAATGAGGAAAAAGTGGAAACATGGAAATAGTTTCTGTTGTGTGTTTATTTCAATGCCAGTATTTTTTTCTCCTGAAAGCCAAGACTTGAGAGAACGATGAGATGAGAAAAGGTTTGGTCACTGTTGATCTGTGTGTTATTTCTACAAAGTTCTGTTAGTAATAAATTCTGCTTTCTTCTTCTGGTCGGCCTTTATGCTGCTATATCTATTCATACTTTCATTTTACATCCTTTTGGCCTGAAAATCTGAAGCTGAGGCTGGAAACACCATGACCTTCATTTATCAGACGAACATGCAGGAACAATCTTACGACTGGATCCACGTGTGATTTATGAAACCTTCATATCTGACCGATCCAGTGTAGGAAAGATTTGGATTTGATAAATGCAGCCGCTGAAATCATCATCATTGAGTCCTGAACATGCGGCTGCTGATGCTGCGATGCTGATCCACACGGACTCAAACTTGCTACATGATCTCAGACCCGTCATGAGATTTGATTGTATCCTATGTTTGCACTATGTATGTTTGTGACTCACAGAGTGAACACACTACAAGCCCTTCTAAGGAATCTAATGTTTAAATTTATGTGTCGTTTGAATGCATCAGAAAATATGATGATTCTATTGTTAACAAATATTAAATATAGTGCCATCCACTATTTCTCTGTGGAGAAACTGGTATAATTAATTTAAAAGATTGAGGACCCTTTTATTGGTATTTTTATGCCCATGTTGTACATTGTTATTTGTCTGTCTGTTTGTTGTTTCTTTCTACTATGGACCACGAGTCTGCAATAAAGAAATACTACTACTACTGCTATGCTCACGTCCAGACTGAGACACAGAGTCTTGCATTGAAATGAACCTGTGCACAGATTTCCATCGTACTTCGTTTGATAAGTGAGGGCTCATCATGCTGACTGTGATTAAAGGTTCAGATTCTACATGGGAAAAAAAAAAAACAAAAAAAAACAGGCTGGAGTTTTAAGGGTTAAGGTGTGTTTTCTGTGTTTTTTTCAGATGAGTCCATGCAGAAGTGTTTCGGTGAGGGATCCGGGCAGGTCTACCAGGATATCCTGTCCTGGCTGCAGAGCTCCAACACCCAGCTGCAGCTGTCAGGAGCCCTGGCCATCGCTAACTTTGCCAGGAATGGTGAGATTTCCCCTCCCCCACCCACACGAACTGGTGGTGAAAATGATGATGTGTTGTGAAGATGTTATGTTTCTGTGAAATATGAGATTAAATCTAATAACTGGGCGTGAATGTGTTTCTGCCAGACAGTAACTGTGTGAAGATGCTGGACCTTGGTGTGGTTCCACACATCCTGACCTTGTTGGAGCAGCATGTCGACGAAGGAGACGTGTCCGTTCAACATGCTGGACTGAGCGCACTCAGAAACCTGGCCATTCCAGGTATGGTTCTGAGATAAAAGAAGCAACAACGGTCTCAACAAAGAAGTCAGAGGCTCTGATAAGCTCAGACATGACATCAACACACACATCTTCACTGAAACACCTCAAAGGTGTGTGTTCTGTGATCTTTCTGTCTTTAAGCGAGCAACAAGGTCCGGATGTTGGCGGATGGAGTGACAGAGAGGATAAAGACTCTGCTACGCACCGACATGCCACCGGTTCAGTTCAAGCTGCTCGGAACGCTGCGCATGATGGTGGATGGACAAGGTGAGAAAACCCTGATCTGAAAGATCTGAAATCTTTTTCTCTATCTGCCACAGACTTAGTTCCCTTCAGATAACATGAATAGAGTCAAAGGTTTGGTCACAGCTACCAGTTAATGTCGGTGAGTCTCCAAACCTTTGACTCTCACAGTGTTTGTTCATTAAACTTTGTTTAGTGGTCAAAAATATTCCCAGTAAGGATTCCTCAATGTCACATGTTTGATGGATGGATGGATGGATGGATGGATTGATTGACTGATTGATTGATAGATTGATGGATTGATGGATTGATGGATTGAGTGAGTGAGTGAGTGAGTGAGTGAGTGAGTGAGTGAGTGAGTGAGTGAGTGAGTGAGTGAGTGAGTGAGTGACTGGCTGGCTGGCTGGCTGGCTGGCTGACTGACTGACTGACTGACTGATAAATGTGGGTATGTGATGGGGAGGAAGGTGGACTCTGTGGGAGCTCTGTGGGAGAGGAGGAGGATGCTCTGATGCAGGGCATCCTGAGCAACTCCAAACATCCACTGCATGACCAGCGTAGTAACCATAGCAACAGGCTCCTCTCGCTGCAGAACAGACCGCTTTAAAAAGTCGTTCATCCCTTCAGCTATCAAGCTGTTTAACAGACATGTCTGAACTGAACTACATGTTATCTGTGCACTTCACTTTTCTATTCTTCTTTATGTGTGTGCTTGGTTTTGTGATTGTGTTGGCTGCCGGACACCAGAATTTCTCTTTAGGGGGATTAATAAAGTTTTTTATCCATCTATCATCTTATCTATCTGTGTGGAACACAAGATGAGATGTTTCAGGTTTAATGAACTGTCCCTGCTGGCATCGACTCACTGTTAATGTGATAGAGGGAATCATGTTCAGCACAACATGACTATTACACATTCTACCATTATGACATCATCATTAAGTGGTAGTCAGACTGCTGGGAGTCCAGGTGGACCCAGGTGGTGTCATGTAGTGCTAGAGGCAGGGCCCTTTGTTTAATAACGAGACCATGATTTCATCACACAGCATCATCTCGGGCGTAAGTGCACGCAGCTTATTGAGTGCTGAGTTGAGCCAAAGAGCTGGACAAATCTTTCTAACTCATTCTGAGTAGAAGAGTTAAGCTAAGTGCAGAAATGCTCCTTAAACAACTGAGTCTTTAGTTTGCTTTTAAAAGTGGATAAGGACTCTGCGAACCGGGGAACAACAGAGGAAAAGAGCCTAGCTACTTTTGTGGCGCCACCTTGTGGTGGGAGCACTAGGCGTTTTTCACTGGCAGAGTGTAACTGTGGAGAGGGAGTGTAGCTCTGGATTAAGGAGTGAAGGTAGACCGGAGCCGTTTGGGTTATTGTTTTGTAAACCAGAAGCAGAGCTTTGAATTTGATATGCTGCAACTGGAAGCCAGTGAAGAGC
Source organism: Melanotaenia boesemani (assembly GCF_017639745.1). Lineage (NCBI taxonomy): Eukaryota > Metazoa > Chordata > Actinopteri > Atheriniformes > Melanotaeniidae > Melanotaenia > Melanotaenia boesemani. The sequence goes on from NC_055697.1 coordinate 3,940,438, forward strand.
GATTAGCAGCGGAGTGACATGAGCTCTTTTGGGCTGGTTGAAGACCAGATGTGCTGCTGCGTTCTGGATCATCTGCAGAGGTTTAACTGAGCATGCAGGCAGGCTGGCCAGTAAGGAGTTGCAGTAGTCAATGCGTGAAATGACCTGAGCCTGGACCAGGAGCTGTGCCGTGTGTTCAGTCAGGTAGGGTCTGATCCTCCTGATGTAGAGAGCAAATCGGCAAGACCGTGCAACGGAGTCAGCATGGTCCTTAAAGTGTAACTCCACCCACTGCCGGATTTGAAAAATGCTAGAAACTGCAAGTTTTGGGGTGGGAGGTGTGGGGTGATCAGGGGGCGGCAAGTGGGCAGGTTTAGATGCACAGGCAGTAATGATTGACAGACAGCAGCTCAGCTCACTGGCAAGATGGAAAGCCAGATGGTCGTTATTTGAATTTGACCTATTCCGGTTTCGATTCCGGTTCCTAATGATTCTCGATTCTGATTATTTAAAGAGTCAGGGTAAAAAAAGTTTACATGTTTTAACCTCATCATTCCCGCCTAGTCGCTGGCAACCCAGTCGACATTTTGTTCGATAAACTAAAACTTCTCCAATAACACTTTTGTCAATATAGGCATGCCATACATGGCTAGAAAGCTTAGATTCTCTGTTATCGAGCAACATACTTTATATTACAGTACTCCTAAACACCAAAACACAGTTAGTAAAAGAAACACTATGGCTAGCATCACAGCTAACGGGACTTCCTACCTGTTTCATGGTAAGGACATCACATTATCACCTATTCTATGATCAACTGAATTACCTTTCCACAGAAGAGTTCAGTGTTAAAAAATATCAAATAGTTTGCCCCAAAATATTCCAAGTTATGTATTTTTCCAGTATAGTCCTTATAAATGTCTGTCTGCAAACTCCTTCTTCATATATAAAATCAAATCTGTGGTCCGACAGCCGTTTGACCTTTCTGTGAACTCAGTTTTTGTTGGGTTTGTTTGTATTCCTCACCTTTCTGGCCAAAGAAGCAAAGTGTCCCCATGGTTTTATGTGGCATTTTCAACCCAGGACACCTGGAGATACACAACAAGCACTCCCTGCTTGACTAGCCAAAACACATGCTCCTTTTTTCTTGTGGCCTGAAAAAGTCTGTGATGATAGGCTGTCATTCATGCCAATGAAATGAATGCCAAACAAACGAATGAATGCCAAACGTTAACCGAAAGCCAATTTAATTCATGCCAGTCACAAATGTAGCCAATCACTGGGCAGTAACGCACACTTCCTGCGGATTCTTCTTTGTTGGTGTTCGGTAGCTTCGTCTTCCCGTCAACAGAGCAGGGATTGAAATTAGGAATCGAAATTTAAAAATTTGAACGATTCCAGGAGAATCTGATGCCCTACCCTAGCTATGCCACAGAGCGTCTTTGAGGTGGAAGACTTTTCCCGTCCTGAATCTCCTCAGCTAACCATGAACCAGGTGGTCCTGAACGTATCAGTCTAAGCCGTTAGCGCTGTTAGCTGCCTGTCAACAGCTCCAGCAGCTCTGGAAAGCTGTGGAGATTCACGGCAGGTTGTGGCAGCTGCAGGAAGAGCTGCTGGAAGTTGCTGCTGCTATGATTTGAGCTGCTGTCTGATGCCAGATGAGAATCAGCAGGTAAAGAATAAAGTCCGGTGCTACTTTTACACCCCTCAAAAGCACAAATCTGTTCCATTGCAGGAACATTTAAACATAAACTCTGTGAACGAACAGAAGTCTGAAACTAGCAAATCTACCCCAGATAAGTTCACATCCCTTCATATGCGTTGGTGGGCGTGGTTTTCTATGCCTGCAGGATGAGGACCCGCCTACCTGCATCTGGAGGGAGGGGCTGTAAATTTTTAAATTTTAAAAGAAACATAACCTGGTTTTACCCTATAGGGGGCACTATGAGCCATTTTTTTACCCACAAAATCCAGTTTTTAAATAAATAAATAAAATGTTAATTTTATCAACAGTAAAAGTGATTTTCATTAAAACTGTGTTGTTTACAGACAAAAAAAAACAAAACAAACAAAAAAGAAAAAAATACATTTTTGGGTGCACTACAGCTTTATAGGTCAGCTGGTTGTCTACCATGACACCAAGATTCCTGGTAAAAGACATACACACACGGACAAAATTGTTGGTACCCTTCGGTTAATGAAAGAAAAACTCAAAATGGTCACAGAAATAACTTGATGCATGGTTGAAAAGCACTGCCTGACTTTCACTGGTTAAATTTCATAGAATTTTTATTTATTATGACTTTTGTCAAATTCAAGTTATTTCTGTGACCATTTTGAGTTTTTCTTTCATTAATCGAAGGGTACCAACAATTTTGTCCCCGTGTGTAGGCACAAGTGTGATAGAGACAAGCTGCATGCTTATCTGATATTTATCTATCAGATTATGTGATTTAAACCAGCCTGATGCAGTTCCTTCAATCCCAACAACATGTCCAAGCCTCTGTAACAGAATGTTGTGATCAGTGGTGTCGAGCGCAGCGCTGAGATCTAACAAGATGAGTCCAGAAGTGTTTTCTGTCTGTCTCAGAGGACGCAGCCTTGATGCTGGGGCGGGATGCCATGCTGCTGGCTCGGATCATGGAGTGGTGTGAAGCCAAAGACCATGCAGGAGTCCGAGGAGAAGCTAGTCGCCTTTTGGCTGCCCTCATCAGACACAGCCGCAGTCCTGTGAGTTCATCATTCTCATTTCAAAGTTAGTTTCAGCTAAAACTTAAACATCAATTCAGTTTCCTTCATCAGAGATGGCCTGAGTCCATGTGATAGGCCGGTTTTCTTTCTCTGGCAGGAAGTTGTTTGTGCAGTAACCGAAGCAGATGGGGTTCGACACCTCATCTCTATGGCAACAAGTGAACATGTTATTATGCAGAATGAAGCCCTGGTTGCCCTGGCGATAGCATCTGCCATCAACATTGGTAAAGTTATAATAAATAAAAATGATTAAAGCTGGAGATGCAGTGAGAGTGCACGTGTTTCCTGACAAGTTTGTGAACATTTCAGAGTCCATGAAGGATCCATTCAGGGAGGCGGAGCTCTTACCAACGCTGAAGAAGATGTTGGAGGATCCAGCTGGAGCGGTCGAAGTCAAGTTCAGCGCTTTAGGTCTCATCTGCACCCTGGCTAACTCCAGTACGGGTTTGGTTTTACAACAAAAAGAATTAACCTAAATTTACGTAGCAAAGCAAACAAACTGAACAGTGAGAACAAATATGATGAGAATGTTCAACCACAACACACGTTCCACATGAAGATGTAGCAGGAGTTTTATAGTCTTTAGCTTCAAGCTAATCAAAAGATACATGTGCTTAGCCGATGAGATGGTGGAGTGTTTTTCTTTATTTTCCCCTTTTTTCTGGGCCCTTAGAATGCTTTAATATTCTCCTAAAACAGGTTTTTATGGATAAAAGACATGTTGTCTTTTCTACTAGACTACTTTAACTGGACCCTTGCTGATGTAACAGGAGTGTTTCAGTTGCAGCATCTTCTACTACTGGAGTCCAGTATAGCTTCAGATATAAACAACATTGCAGACTGGTCTGAAATAAGTGTTTACTACATGCTACACTTATGATAGTAGCCTGGAAAGGTATACATCATTCACATCTGTAGAATCTTAGTTTTGTAATGGTGAATAACGTGTAGGTACTGAGGTAGACCGAGCAAAATACAGTATATCTTTATTTGTGTGTCCACCGGACGTGTGGTACCAACGGGTTCATTTTTATTGATCATACATATTTTGCTCATTAAACTTCTCCCATTTATGTCATGAACTTCAACATGTAACTCCTGGCAAAGTTCTGAGAAAAATTAAGAAAAAACAAAGAAACAGAGAAAAATAAATAACCAAAATGAACTTTCAACTGTGAGAATTGTGCCTTGACTTCTGGCAGCAACTCATCACAGTGTTTACAAAAATGGATGAAAAATTTGCCCCATTGAGACGAAAACGGGGCCGATGCCTCAGGCGTAAAAACGTCACTCAAAGTTTTAACAAGTCACCAAACATAACTTTTAGTGTCTAACATTTGGGTAGGTTTCACAAATTTTACAGAATCATTGTTTAAAATTTAAGATTTGGCACAGAGGGTCATGCCTCTAAATTCAGGCCTCAAAATTATTCAGAAAAAATCCCAAAATTCTTTACAACCGTAGTTTCTCCCACACATCAGGCTTAGACAAAGTTCAGAACTTAATTGAGAATTTCACCAAAATTCCGATTTAATCCTTGAATTTGAATCGACACTGCGAACAGGAAACAGAATTGCAATTCGAATTGAAGGAAGTAGAATTGGAATTCTATTAAATTTAAAGAAATTTGTGATAGAAAACTGAGGTACAGTGGTCCCTCGCTACAACGTGGTTCACCTTTCGCGGCCTCGCTATTTCACAGATTTTTTTTAGTGCAATTTTGCATGCTTTTTTTTTTTTTTTTTTTTTTTAATGCGGTTTAATTCTATAATACTGGAATTAATTTTGTAAGAAGGTTTGAACTTTGAGGGTGTTTAAACAAGAGATAAAAGTGTGAAAATGTTAATGCCTGTCAGAGAAAAGTGTATAAAGTGTGTAGTGAAGGGTTTTACAGCCTTAAAACATCTATAATAATTGTAAAAAATAAAGCTGACTACTTCGCGGATTTCGCCTGTTGAGGGTTATTTTAAGAATATAACTCCCACGATTAACGTGGGACCACTGTATATTAAACAAATACGCTTTACAGTATATATCATGTATGATTTCTATTATAGTTTATTACAACAATTATAGTATTTTACAATGTGACTTTTATACAGATATGATTCTATGGACTTTAATTACGCAATACTTTATTAAATAATTGTTTGTTTTTGTTTTTGTTTTTACCACAAATCAAAAAAACAGATTATTGAAATTCTGATAACTTTGAAATTGCGGAAAATGATAGGACTGCACTTAATTTCCAAGAATACACTTTATTCAGGTTTGGAATTAAGATTCAGAAAACTTTATTTATCTCGTATGTGCATTTGCAGTTTACCACAAAGTATGCAGCAGCCATGAGGTCGTTGGAAACAAATAAACACTTAACCTGTCCTGCCCAGCATCATAGCAGCAGAATTATGGTCCGTTGCTATATTGTGTGGTACAGATGGTACAGATATCAGGGGGAAGAGAGCCTATGGTAGTCTATGGTACGTATATCACAGACTTTTGTTACGACCCCATCTCACAATCCAAGGGATAGGGATCAGTAACAAAACGAGCCGGACCAAACGTATAGATATATACAATACTTTTATTACAAAACCCGGTTCAAGGGAAAAATACAACAAATGATATCCAATAGTCGGTATATCTAGTCCGGTAAAAGTAAAAAGAAACACAATTAACAAAAGGTGTCCTCAATTAAGGTTAACAATTACCAATTAAACAAAATGATAAACAATTCTCTTTACTTATACGAATATACTATACAAACAAAAGTTTTCTTACTACTAATGTTAATCCAAAATCTTAAACTTACTCTCATCCAAAAAGGAGCTTTTTGTATAAACCAAACCAAAATGTAATACCCAATATTAGCCTTCAATACAAACCAAAATGCTATTTAAACTACCTTCAGACCAGTGACTTCTACACACAATCCCAGTTGGCGAGCTGTGGACCTACTGGTACACAGACTCTTTACCTGATGGGAGGGAAGGACAGTTGAGTTTATGGGAAAACTGTTAGATTTGCAGAGAGAGTGTGGGACGAGCCTACCAAGAGGACTTCTGTTTTAGAACTGTTAAGTTTGAGGCAGTTGGATGAAAACCAAGAATGAATTTCTTGTAGACAGGTGGTGAGCGAGGTTGGTGGAAGTGAAGTGGATGGTTTGGTAGAGAGGTAGAGCTGGGTGTCGTCCGTGTAGCAATGAAAATTAATATTGTGTCTGCGAAAAATGTTAACCGAGTGGAAGAATGTAGATAATGAAAAGAGGGGTGTCAAGGTGCATGAGCCAATACTGTTGGCAATATAAGCCTCTTTTCCACCAACGGGTGCAGGTCCGGACAGGTCGGTTAGGGTCTGAATATGGTCTGTAAACTGTAATCTTGTTGCGTTTCCACAGCCAAGCGTAACCTTACCTAAGAGGTGGCGTATCAGCTGGATAGCGATAGATGCCTCAGCTACGTAACAGCATGATGCCATCGCAGCGCAGCGCCTTGCTTAGAGTAGAACCAGAACACGACTCAGAAACAAAGGAGGAGAATGATCATCATCCTACAGTTTATGTTCTGTCTTCTTGGCGCTGCTATGTAATGCCATTTTAAACAGAAATTTAATCTACAAAAAGAAAATATGTTGCCATAAACAAAGAGCCAGTCTTTCTTTGGTTTTATGCTAGGTCACACGTGAAGTGACTTTTTTTCTTTCAACCAGTCAACGGATTGTAGTGTGTCAAGCTCCACAATTTCGCTTCAGGGTGATTAGATTTTCAACCCCAACTGAAGGGTCCTAACAAAGCAGGACAGGTGAGGCCGGATATTAGGGTACCTATCCCAGTTGTTATGTGTGGAACAACTGGAAACAAAATAATGCGTCGCAACCTGCCACGATCCACACCCATAGGTGGAAATGGGGTTATAGTGTCCCTTCCTCTATACAAGTCTTCAAAACATTTTGGACATTTTGTTTAGACTACATACTTGTGAAATAAGCTAACTGAGCACCAGCTATATGCAAAATAACACATGTAAAAGGACATCAGTGCTTGTTAATTTTGGTGAGCCAATTCCCACAACAAATGGAATCCACACGGCAGTCTGCAGTTACTTCAGTGCTCCAGTCTGTGGTTCCATAAAGGCTACTTTATGTCAATTTAAATTTAAATTTCAAATGCCACCTCCAAGTAAGTGTACAGATCTGGAATCTGTCTTTCATTTTGTTGACCATGACATGTATTTGCAATGGGAACTGTGAATCAGTCAGTAATAAGTTACACTTTACTCACCACTTGAAATATGTGAAATATTACCATATGCCATACTCTGAAATATATTCATTATTCATTTCATATACCGTGTTATCTGATTCAGGGTTGCGCGGAAGGCTGAAGCCTATCTCAGCAATTTGCAGGTGAGAGGCCTGTACCAGTCACCGGTCCATCACAGGGCCAACAGAGAGAGAGACAACCAACCACTCATACTCATTCTCCAAGGGAGAATTTAAAGTGGCCACTTAATCTAACATACATGTCTTTGGACGGTGGGAGGAAGTCGGAGTGAACCCACACATACACGGGGAGAGCATGCAAGTGTGGTGGTTAGCACAGCAGCCTCACAGCAAGAAGGTTGCTGGTTCGAATCTCGGCTGGAGGGAGGTTCGAACCATAAACTTTCTGTGTGGAGTTTGCATGTTTGCTGACCCGCGACCCTTAATGGATCAAGTGGTACAGAGAATGAATGAATTAATTAAATAATAGTTCTTAAATAAATAATAACCAAATCAAAAAGACATATCACAAGCGTATCACAGCAATAACCAAAGTACCTGATACACACTCACAGAAAAAAAAAAAAAAAGGATCTCTTAGAGTATAAACCCAATGGACAACTCAGTGACTGTGTCAGCATGCAGCCACTAAGTGGCCCCCTCCGCTCCACCCCGCATGGCGTGCACGCCTCCCAAGTCCCTAAGTATGTGTGTGTGTGTGTGTGTGTGAGAGAGAGAGAGAGAGAGAGAGAGGGAAAGAAGAGGGGTCTGGGGATGTAAGTCCAGAGGGAAATGAACTTCCCTCTGGATGGTAAGCCTTTGGAGGCATTCCCTCTCCCCAGCCACATTTGCCAGCTTATCCGGGGGGATCCCGAGGTATTCCCAGGTTACTTGAGAGATGTAGTTCCCCCAGCATGTCCTGGGTCTTCCCTGGGGTCTCATCCCAGTGGGACGTGCCAGGAGGCATCCTGACCAGATGCTCAAAACTCATTTCCGCCACTTGTATTCGCGATCTCTTTCTTTTGGTCACTACCCACTGCTGGTGACCATAGGTGAGGGTAGGAGCGTGGATCGAATGGTAATCTGGAGCTTTAACTTCTGGCTCAGCTCCTTCTTCACTGCAACAGACCGATGCACCGGTCGATCTCCCACTCCATCCTTCCTTCAATGCTAAACAAGACACCAAGATACGTGAACTCCTCCATTTGGGGGAGAACCTCATTCCCAATCTGGAGAAAACACTCCACCCTTTTCTGTCTAAGGACCATGCTCTCGGATTTGGAGGTGCTGATTCTCAACCCGATCGCTTCACATTCAGCAGCGAATCACTCCAACAAAAGCTGAAGATCGCTGCCCGTTGAAGCCAACAGAACCACATTATCCGCAAAGAGCAGAGACCCAATCCTGATGCCACCAAACCAGATCCCCTCAACACTTCTCCTCCACCTAGAAATTCTGTCCATAAAAGTTATGAACAGCCTTGGCAGAGTCCAACCTTCACTGGAAACAAATCTGATTTACTGCTGGCAATGCGGACCAAGCTCTGGCACTGGTCGTACAGGGACCGGACAGCTCATACAAGCAGTCTGGCACTCCATACTCCTGGAGCACCCCCCACAGGAGTCCCTGGGGGACATGGACGAATGCCTTCTCAAAGTCCACAAAGCACATGTTGACTGGTTGAACGAACACCCCTGGGGCCATGCCACTGAGGAGCTTTTTAACTACCTCAGCGACCTCAAATCTATAGGAGAGGACTCCTTCTTCAGCTTGATGGCATCCCTTACTGCTTGTGTCCACCAATGAGTTTGGGGTTATCCAACTGCGGCCTAGACTGTCCTGGTGCCAAGTGCACACGTGGACACTCTTATGCCTGAACATGGTGTTCATTATGGACAATCCATGATGAGCTTAGAAGTCCAATAACAAAACACGACTCGGATGAGCATGAGCATTGAAGTTTCCCAGCAGAACGAGGGAGTCCCCAGAAGAGTTATCCCCAACACCCTCCCCAAGGACTCCAAAAAGGGTGGGTACTCTGAAGTGTTGTTCGGTGCATAAGCACAAACAACAGTCAGGACCTGTCCCCCCAACTGAAGGTGGAGGGAGGCTACCCTCTCATCCACCGGGGTAAACCCCAAAGTACAGGCACCATGTTGGTGGAATGAGTATGCCCACACCTGCTCGGTGCCTCTCACCGGGAGCAACTCCAAAATGGAAGAGGGTCTAACATGATATGTTGGGTGTAAACGTGATGCAGCAAGTTAAGCAGCCGAAGATCCCTCCAGCCACTATGACAGAGTTCAGATTGCGTTGTCAAACTTTTTTCCGTGTTGCATGCAAGGAAACCAAGAAACATTTTCACTTTGATGATCCTCTCATGATCCATATTACACACCTTTCTCCTGCTATTGCAACCTGTGACAACCTGTGTGCTTCCCCTCACGGAGCAACTGCCAACATTGATTGACATGCAGCAGGACAAAGACCATCTCCAAGCTACTGATTACCAGTGGAGGTGTTTGCTTCTTGTCAAATTAGGTGACGACACAAAGACAGTGAATGTGGATGAATTCTGGCCCCATCTCTCTACTTTGGAGGATTTTGGGGGGAAACAGGTGTTTGATGAATTTGGATGTGTCACATTTCAGCCATCAAGTAAACACTTTGTCAAACCTGTACCGTAAAAGACTTGTGGACCAATGGAGGATGTTGCAGCCACAGACACCAGCTCAGATGAGGAGATTAAGCTTTTACACTAAGGTACACCAGGATATCAGTTTAGTTATTAAGTCCGTCAAAACTGTTTTTACAAGCCATCATATTCATAAAAATTACAAAATAACCTAAAAATATAACAGTCATGTTGCTGTATCATCTTAAAGTTAAACAATAACCTCTCTTATGCTTCGCATCATTCAGAAAGTGCCAAAGACGTTCTTCTGCAGAGCCCTGAACAACAGATAGAATAGATAGAAATGCCAAAACCTGAATCTCAGCCATAAATGTTGCACTATACTTTGTAATAAGGTTACAAATCAGCTGAGATGTATTATTTTTGTGCTTTATATACAGCCAATGAAATTAACTGTATCGATCTATATTTGCATTTACAGTTTATGTTCAGGTCAAATAAAACAGTTTGAATGTACAGTGAGAGTTTTATCACTATATGTGTTGATAGAAATCACAATCCTCTAATAATCTCAGAGAGCACTTGATGTTTACTTTCAATGTGTAAAAAAACTATTTCTCAAAATATTAATTAAGCAGGACATTATACATGGTTAAACAGACATCATGTATAAAATAGTTCAGTATGACTGATGTAGGCTTCTCAGTGCAGATTTGTGTTTTATTCTGCACTTCACACAGCTAAAGGTGCTGTTCTGTAAGAGGTGCTTCTTTTTTATCATTGTGTTAAGATTTCTTAAAGCTAAAACTACATTATATGGTACAATGTGCAATCTTAATGTGTTATTGAAGGTGATAGTCATGACCCACGTCTGGATGCAAATTAGGAGTGTACAATAATTTTACTGAAAATAATGATAATTTTAAGCTCCTAGTACGAAAATTTAACATTCCAAATCTGGCAACATTGCTGTCATTCTTTCTGATAGATTCCATCATGGCTGCCTCCATAATACACTAATATGTCAAGCCTAGGGAGCAATGGATAAAAGAAATATAGCCAAAAGCTAAATTTGTACTTAAGCATCAGGACAACAGCTGTGGCCCTTCTGATGCAGCATGATGATACAAATAACTATGGTTAGTCATTCTGGTGTGTGTTTGTAATGCACACTGTTTTACTCAAATATAATTAGTCTGTGGAACTGATTTTCTCATGATGCTAACAGAATAACCTATGTCCTGGTTATTTTTATTTGGTGTCAGCTCTTAAATAAGCATCTGACCAACAGTGGATATGGGAGTCACAGCTGCAAACCTACACGAACACACTGTACAAGCAGAAATGCCCAAACGATAACTTCTGCAGGAAGCATAAACTCAGCTTTATTCTTGTTCATTTGCAAATAGTAACAAAAGTTAACAGCTTTGTTACCAATTCTTCCCATTTAGATAAAATTACTCCTCCCTGAACCACAACCTTACCGCGGTGGAGGAGTTTCCGCTTCCTGATGATCCTAGGAGCTGTGTTGTCGGGGGCTTTATGCCCCTGGTAGGGTCACCCATGGCAAACAGGTGTCTAGCAGAGGGAATAGACAAAGCGCAGCTCAGTAGACCCCTATGATGACTAAGGTTCCTTTTCACGGACGTGGATCACTGGGGTCCCTCTCTTGAGCTAGGCGTGAAGGTGGGGCATGGAGGCGAGCACCTGGTGACCAGGCCTTTATCCATGGGGCCCGGTCAGGCTCACCCAGTGACTATGGCTATAGTGCAGGAATGGCTCTTTGTAGGTGGCTGTAGTGCCATGCAACTGTGACAAAAATTGAATTTTTTTTTTATTTTCTTGTGTCGCGTTGCAAGCCCCTGTGTGCACGTCTACGTGAATGTGTGCAACATTTCACATGTACGAGTGTTGCCTGTCACTCGGCTGGAGGAAGGCAGCGATTTTTGCGTCATTGCGCAAGTTCCATGAGAAGAAGATGGAGGAAGAGCAACATTGCCTCCCGTGTGTCGAGCCCATAAGCCAAAAACTCGGGCATGGGAGGGGTTTGCAGAGGCCGCGGAGAATGAATTCCAGACGGCTTCGAAGAGATTCTAATCCACCAACCGGTGGCTCAGGAACAAAAGCAGAAGCAGTGCTCCATCAACCCTGTGTACAGTGTGGATGGGGGGCTGCTGAACTCGACTAGGAACGATGTGGGCTGGTGGAGGGAATACTTGGAAGACCTTCTCAGTCCCACCGACGGGACAGTGTTGGGACCCATCTAGCATCAGCTAAATTCAGTGAAGGGAGCTAACCCAGCTCGCACTCCTGGATTGCATAGATAGGACTGACTGGGAATTAATCATTTTTTTCAAAGAAATGCCGGTGAGACATCTGGAGAAGCTCCTGAAATAACTAGTTGTTTTAAAATGATGGAGCCCAGATCCTGACCATATTTATGGCTAATTTGCCGCTTGGTCAAACAGCTGGTTGGCTTGTCATCGACCAAATCTAAATTAAAACGCTGGTTAACACGGGTATAGAAAATCCCTATCTGCTGAGGAAGTTGAGGACATAAAAGTCAGTTGACTTTTTCACAGAAGAAGTGTCTGCTGTGAGGTTACAGCAGAAAAACATTTTGATGCTGGGTGACGAGGTAAAAGCTCTCTGATTGCTAAATGCATAAAAAGATAAATGGAGAGCCGGACCTGGAGCAATATACCGGGAACAACGATGTTGTCATCACTGGGCTACAGATTAAACCTCGGTCCTATGCAAAGGCGGTGGCTGCAGACAGCGAAGGGGAAAATGTGCTACATTATACTGTGGTCTATATTTGTGCAGGTAGGATGCCACAACAGTGTAAATTACCCCATCCAAGTATTAAGGTAGGATGTCTCAACAATATAAATTAATAAAAATTTCTATTATTAGGCTTTTAAAAATACTGAAAAACTCTAATATAGGCCCAAAATTTCTATTAAAATACATAGAATACATAAAATAAAGTTATTAGTTTATTTCTTGAGGTACAGGTGTTAAGAGAACTTGAGGGTAGCATGGATTGACGGGTGTCCTCACTGCACATTGAAATGACGTTTTCGTATTGTGTGCATGTTTCAATGGGTAGGATAAAATGTTTGAACACCAGCAGCGACCTGAAAGCCACCTCCACCAAGCAACAGGTGGATGTTTTTTTCAAATCAAAAGCGGTAATCTTGGATTGTTATGCAATCGAAGCATGTCACCCTCTATCCAGGAAAAACAATGGAGACAAACCAGTTGAAGTTCATAAACACAAAGCACAAGCTTGCACTCCTGAAGCAAAAGAAGAAGCTGAAAGGAACGGTTTACATTAACAAGGATTTGTTAATGTAAACCGTTGAGACAATAACTATTTCAGCTGTATTAATAACAACAGCTGTTATAGTGCTGGAGAGCAGCATAGCCACACGAACAAGAAAAGAACATTTTCAATGGTCCACTTGAATGTCAGAAGTCTGTTTGCAAATTTTAAACAAATCATTTTGGACAACCACTCAGTGTGATTACAATGTCTGAACACAGATTAATCCAGAGAAAGGGTTTTTGAATTGTGATGTCTGACCTGGTGGTCCTCAGGGAACTGTGCTGGCTCCTTGCCACCTTCTACACTAGTGATTCTCAGTCCAACACTGAGTCCTGCCACCTTCAGAAAGTCTTTGATGACTCAGTTTTTGTTGGGTGTCTAGGAGAGGGAGGGAGGACAGAAAGCTGGTGGACCGGTTTGCAGACTGGACTGGCTGGAACCACCTGTATCTGATTACCACTAAGATCAGAGAGATGTTAATAGACCTCCGGAGGGAGAGGACTCCTCTATCTCCACTGAAGATCATGGGGCAAGAGGTGGAGGTTGCTGAGACCTAGAAGTACCTGGGAGGGACCATGGACCACAGACTGCACTGGCGATCCAGCACAGATGCTGTGTACCAGAGGGGGATGAGCAGCTTCTGGAGACATTCAAATCCTTCAGTGTTGGAGATGTTTTACCAGCCTGTCGTCTCCAGTGAGCTTCTCTTTGCTCAGACACCAGGCTCTACCTGCTGCTCCTATCCATCACATTTTATTCTACTTTTCCTTTCTAGGTCTACTATCCATCCATCCATCCATCCATCCATCCACCCACCCACCCAGACTGGAAACTCAAGAGAAAACCACTGTGGGTCCCTGAGCAAGGCCCTCAATCCCCAACCGCTCCCCGAGCTGGAATCTGGCAGCCCACCGCTCTTAGCCCCCAACATGGGTTAAATGCAGAAAAAAGATTTGCCAGCTGGGATTAATAAAGTAGAATAAATTAAAAGAAACCGATGATTGATGGTTTATCCAAACCACCTGCATACGTCTGTAATTTATTTTTCAGGACTGACACGTCAGATGAAAACTGCAAAAGTTATACCTCTGTACAAATCTGGGAACAAACACCAAATTCCAGGCCTGTCTCTCTGCTGACACGATCTTGTAAAGTTCTCCTACAGCTTTTTTAGTAAACCGTTTAAAAGAACATTTCATACAATAAATCTGACTAGGCCAGAGCGATAAGGCATCAGGGGTAGCTTTACCGTGGACGAGCAGCTGTCTGAGTGAAAGGAGGCAGTTTGTGAAGCTTGGTGTTTACTGTTCTGATAGTATGGGCGTTATTTGTGGGACCCAAATTGTTTCTTCTGTTTATTAATGACATATGTAGGGTATTAATCGAAGGTATTATTTGCGGTTTATACAAATCTTCTTTGCTCTGGTCTCAACAGAAATGATAGTTCCCTGTTAACAAACTATCACTGAACACAAGTAAGACAAAAATAATGCATTTTGGTACTGGAGAGGTGACATACAGACTAAAATTTCATTAGATGGCATAGAAAAAGTAAATTAATTCAGGATTCTTGGGGTAACAGCAGACAATCAAATTAGTTGGAAACATCAGTTACATACAAACAAAAATTCTTAAAGAGCATTACAAAACAAAACGGAGCCAGACACGTTTGTTCTTCCATATCTTACATATTGTGCAGAAGTTTGGGGCAATAACTATAAAATGAGGTTGTATTCATTAAATATACTACAAAAGAGAGCATTACAATACATAAGGCTGATATAGAGATCATACCAATGTATTATTCCTACAGTCAAGATTGCTGAAATTAATAGACTCTGAGCCTTTTCAAGCTGTTCAAGTAATAATAAAAACAAAAATTAATTCTCTACTGGATAACATTAAGAAGTTGTTCAATGTAGAAGGGTGCTGTAATTTAAGGGGTAAACTTAACTTCAAATCTTTGTATGTCTGCATAACAACAAGAAGCTTTTCTGTTTTAGTTTATGGAATAAAACTGTGGAATAGTTTAGATGTGGATTTTAAAGATACATAATCTTGAAACAGTTTAAAAAATATACAAAGAAATGGTTTATCAAAAATATGCAAATGCAGAATGTGATTGAGGATCAGTATTGATTCGTATTGTATTTTGTTTGTACATGTTGTTTACATGTTTACTCTTGGCTGTGGAGTGAGGAGCTGACTGGGCTTCTGGAAGGTGGAGTTTCATAATGTGGAAGCGATGTGGGAATAAATATGTTTAGCCTTTTTCCATTCCTTTTCCAGCATGGGAAGAAATTACAAGGTTGATCGTTTGTGTTTAAAGTGAAGGGAGCTAACCCTGAAGCTAGCTGAAGCTAGCTGCTGTTGGGTAGAAGAAGCTAGCTGAAGCTAGCTGCTCCTGGGTAAAGTGAAGGGAGCTAACCCTGAAGCTAGCTGCTGTTGGGTAGAAGAAGCTAGATGAAGCTAGCTGCTCCTGGGTAAAGTGAAGGGAGCTAACCCTGAAGCTAGCTGATGTTAGTTGCTGCTGGGTAATTCATTTTGGCCTCATAGCACTGTTGAGTGCAAAATAAAAGACAAGCTATTCATCTAATTCAAATGATTATATCTGAATTTCTCGCCTCAGAACTTCTGCAGACAGTGTGAGTGGTTGCAAACATTAGCTGTTAAAGGTAATTATTCCCGAAATTGCTCTTAGATCGAAACCATGCCAATGAAAGAAATGCATGATTGATTTTAACATTAATTTTCTCAAACGTAAGAGCAAGTAATGGGTTGTGTGAGTTTTCTCAACTCTAATCAAATCAAATCAAATCAAACTTTATTTATATATAAATTTCATACATAGACATAGCAACTCAAGGTGCTTTACAGAGAGTAAAATCCCCCAGAACCCCAACCCAATAGCAGCAAGCCCACCCCCCACCCCTTCCCATCAAACACACACACATCACAGAGGGTAAAAGCAAGTTAAAAGGACCAAGGAAACGCTGTCATAAATTCTGGGGTCTAGTGGTGTGGGGAAACACTGAGATAAAACACTGTAAAACCAAATCTAAAACAATCTAAAAACCAACCCTGGATATAAAAGTAATAGTAATATTGCTAAGACCCATAAAATAAGAGAACCCGTTAAATAAGAGAATCAGAATGATAAAACAAATACATAAATGATAAATAAATAGAAGCTGAATACAGCCTGTGTGTTAAGAATAAAGAAATGAATAAATACAATAGTAATAATAAAAGAAATTATTAAAATGCTAAACTAAAAAGGTGGGTCTTGAGTCTGTTTTTAAAAATATCCACACTAGGTGCTCCCCTCACGTCCTCAGGCAGGCTGTTCCACATACGAGGGCCGTAGAAATAAAAGGAGGACTCGCCGTGGGTTTTTGTTTTTACTCTGGGAACAGTTAAAAGGCCAGTACCAGAGGACCTGAGGGGTCTCGTGGGCTCATAAGATAAAAGCAAATCAGATAAATAAGGTGGGCTAAGACCATTTAGACTTAAAAACCAATAAAAGAATCTTAAAATCAATTCTTAAAATCAATTCTGAAGCTGACGGGGAGCCAGTGCAGAGACTTTAAAATTGGTGTAATGTGGATCCTCTTTCTGGTCTTTGCCAACAGACGTGCAGCTGCGTTCTGTACAAGCTGCAGCTGGTTCAGGTACTTCTTTGGAAGACCAGAAAGAAGAGCATTGCAGTAATCTAATCTTGATGTGATAAAAGCATGAATCAGTGTCTCTGCACTGGCTCGAGAGAGAAACGGCCTGATGCGGGAGATGTTCTTCAGATGATAAAAAGCAGTCTTAGTTATGTTTTTAATATGCGTCTCAAAACTGAGATCTGCATCTAAAATCACTCCCAGGTTTTTTACTTGATTAAAATGGTTGAGTGCTAATGTTTTCAGTTTGGCCTCCAGTTTCTCTCTCTCAGCTTCAGGTCCAATCAATAAAACTTCTGTTTTGTCCTGGTTGAGCTGCAAGAAGTTTTCTGCCATCCACCCTCTGATATCTAAAATACAATCTAACAAGGCATCAATGGGCCCGTGCTCATCAGGAGTCACGGCAACACATAACTGTGTGTCATCAGCATAGCTGTGGAAATTTATGCCGTGTCTCCTGATGACATCACCAAGAGGAAGCATGTAAGGATTAAAAAGGGTGGGGCCTAAAACTGAGCCTTGGGGCACACCACAGGTTAGTCTATAAGATTAATCTTTAACAGAATATGTCTGGGGTAGAAAAACAAGATTTACTTTTCATCTGATAAATCAGTTCTTGAAAAGGCACGTTTACTGACTTGTAATTTGATGATTATTAGTCTTGCACAGCCCAGAATCCTTCCTACATACAGTTCTCTCTTGCAGTTTGCAGTTTCTGACAGGTTTGCAAAAAGTGAAAGTTGACTCAAAGTGAACTTGACAGACTGTGAACAGCCCGTATAGTATTTGTCTTGACACATTCACATCAAAGGATTTTGCCCATTAAGGTTGAAAAACACAGGAGAGGAGTGACAGTTAGGTACTGATTTTTCTATGGCAAAATAGAAAAAAGATAAGAAATAACTCATTTTATATTCTCCAGCCAACTGTACAAGTTACAATTCCAGGCAAAATCTTATATCCAATCTAACCAGAAACTTTAACATGTACCTTGTTTAATATAAGCTTATCTATAATAACACTTTGTCATAGATGCTGTTCTGCAGACCTTGGTGGGAACCAGTGCTGATTGGTCTTCCGGTTGCGTTTCTATCATGTCCAACCAGTCTGCCCTTTCTCCTCTGATCTCTGACATCAACCAGACATTTTGGTTCAGACTACCAAATTTTGAATGTTTTCTCTTTTCCAGACCACTCTCTAAAAACCCAGGAGATGGTTGTGTGTGAAAATCCCAGTAAATACTTAGACCAACAACCATGCAACGTTTAAAGTCTCTTAAATGCCCTTTCTTTATCATTCTGATGCTCAGTTTGACCATGTCTACATGATTAAATGTCCCGAGTAGCTAAAATGGCCAGCCAGCGTAGGCATTGCCAGTTTACACATGATGCTTTTGTTGAGAAGAAGGAAATCCAGGAGTCTCGATTTGGTTTTATTCATAAGTTACATTATAAGTGAATTCATGTAGTGAATTAAAAGGGTGGGCAAATTCTACTTTGGTCTTCATCTGATTGGTAGTTTGTAGTAACTCACTGTCTTCAAGACCAGAATGATCAGATACAAACTGACAGATTTGTCAGCACACTGTAAAGAACTTCACCATGAAACCAATTTCATATTATTTTACAATGCATCTGCTGTCACGCACTGTGCATTACCGTGTATTGGATTACATGAACTAAAATAGGTTAACTGAGGATTTTAACTAAATGTATGATATGATATGTTTGCATTTAATTATTAAACCTTCAATAAAATATATTAAATAAAAGCATGATAAAATCTCTCATTCAGTGTCACCATCACAGTTTTAGAGGCCTGCATGTTGTTTTTCTGCTTCTCAAACCATCATCCAGTCTGTGCTGAAGCAACATCTAGAAGTATGTTTCCAGTCCTGCAGATTTGCATTAAGATAAGATATTTTACAATTTAATGAGCAGCTTATACCTAAATATTCCATGTACCCCATCCCACCTCCCCTTACCTTTTTATAAAATTGTGTAGCTGTAGATCACTGAGAAGATAAAACCTTCTGCATTCTTTGTGGTTACCACAGTGGCTCCAGGACACTTTGGAGAAGAGAGTTGAAGCAGGGGCTTTACAGATGTTTTCAAGATTCACTTTTTTCTTCTACCTGTCATTGACAAATCCTTCACATAGGACCTTTAATATTGGGAAAGCTGTAAATCTAGCAACCCTCTGCGCTGCTGGTGCCAGCAACTTAATGTGTATGAGGAGCTGATTATGATAAATGATCATTTTTACTCTTATTATTTAACTGTCCACATTAAGCGTTAATCTAAATGCCAGTGATGTATATTTAAATATGATTTACAGTTACTATAAAATACTGTCAGAGGTTCAGCATAAATTTCCAACTGCAAGTGCACACTCAGTTTCTACACACTTTGCTGTAAGTATTTGCAGAAGTAAATGAACGGGGCCATACCGTGGCTTTTACTGACACTTAGAAATCATGCCTCAACAGCTTATGCTGTTGTTTTGGTTCACAACTTTGCAAATAAAAAGTTGTTTGTAATTTAATCAGTTAATGTTTAATTGAGCTCCCTTTAGTTACAATTCTCTCTTATTGTCATTTGTGTTGTAACATAAGAGAGTTCATGTTAACTCAGACATAGCAGGCCAGACATGGACTACTGGTTATATTTTTACTCAGTTTATTCCAAAAGCCAGAATTTACTTCTTTTTTTTTATATATATATATATCTAAAAGCACTTTCTTTGGTTTAAGGGGAACAAACAAGTTGCACTTGATTTGTCTGGAGAATACTCCATCCAGCAAACTTTCATCTCGTTACCTTTATTATGCCTACTTCATGCCCTCTCTGGACAACATCCTATTTCAGTCACGCCTTCAGCCTTCCATCATTCCTGTATTTAACGTGGTATGGGTGTCTTCGCCAGACTTTGGGGGCAGCATTGATTAACTTGCAACAAGTTATTAGCTTTCTCTTTTGTTAACCCAACTCAACAGACTGCAGCAGAGTCAAGAGCAGGTAGCAGAGTGCAGATCAATGTCTCATACAGAGGTGGTAACTTAAAGAAATCCATCTGAGAACATGTCAATAAAACATTAGAAATCAGCAACTTGTTGAACGTTATAACACTGAATATCTTTTTGAGAAAGATTGTATTTCTCAAGTTTAAGTAAAGATTTCAACGGATCATTGGACATTGTGCTGGGAAATATCAAATTTCTCAACTTTTTCAAGGACTTCAACGAATCTTTAGACACTGTGTTGGGAAAAATCTAATTTCTCAACATTTCAAAGGACTTTGGACATTTTTTTGGAAACATCAAGTAGTCTGACTCCAAGAAAACACAAATGGAGGAAAACAAGGCCCTGACAGGAAAACTCTGGAGTAACATTATTGACGAGGAATTGGGTTTGCCTGAAGATGTAGATCCAGCGTCTTTTATCTTCACCTTCAATAGTGAAGAAACTAAAATGGAGCCCATAATCCAGCGAAAGACTCCAGATCACGACACTGAACATGTCGCCCTTAATAAGGAGTGCTACAAAACCTGGACTACCCCATCCACATCTTCAAAGGAAGTGCAGGTTGGTGCCCAGGAGTTGACAACTCAGAAATCACAGAGCGTCATGGTTGTAATCGCTCCCAGACACCTTTGACTTCCAGTCGACATGAAGAAACGCAAGAGTTTTCACGTTTCCAGGGCCCTGCTCAGAAAGCAGCTCAGAGATCTGGCTATGTCCAGGAGCAGTCTTATCAACAGACTCCTGGTAACTCTGCGTATATTCATTCACAAGACATCAGAAATAACGGGACACGATCCCAGACATCTGCTGACTTTGCAGCCAACATCCCACAGAGAGAACGCAGCTTCCCAAATCCTGCAAATAATGGTCAGAGATCACCATCACAATACCAAACACAACTGGACTATCTGAGAAATCAAGAAGAGGATCTCAGAGCTAGGCTCCAGAAAAAGAATCAGTTTCTTACTTTGGAAAAAGACAAAAGGATGAAAGCAGAACAAGAATCTCAGTCCAGCCGAAACCAACTTAACTACCTGAAAAATGAGGTTGAGGATCTGAGAACACAGACTGCAGAAGGAGAATCAGCTTCTCACTTTGGAGAAAGAGAAGAGAATTAAAGCTGAAAGAGAATCTGAAAGTACCTGGAAAAGGTTTGTAGATGCAGACTGGGAACGGAAGAAAGAATGCTATCTCAGAAAGCTTTATGAACAGGAGCTGAAGAAATACCAGAACAATGAGGAACTGGGTCAATCACCTGAGGAAGCAAACCCAGAAGCTCAGAGTGATCTCATACAGGTAGAAGCCAAGATGGGGAACCCTGACGAGCTGGAAAGTTTAAAGACACAGTTGGAAAAAGAGATCCGAGCCAACCAAGACCTGAAATCCAAACTGAAGTCTCAGGAGGAGACGATACAAAATCTGGAGTGGAAGGTGGCAGATTTTACTGTCCAGTTCAGGATCAACGACCCTCAGATCCCTGATCAGGTATCTGAACCAGGCTGTCCCTCAGTGGAAGCAGAGTTCAAACCAGAACTGCTCGCAGAACCATCATTGGACTCATAATCTCAAGTCCCAGAACCACAAGCAGATTCAGAACCACAGGCGGTTTCTGAACAAGTGGACCTCCTGTTACAGGAAGTCTCACAGCCTGCACCACAGCCAGACCCAGAATCCAGGTCAAATCAACAAGGTCAGTCATCAGCTCAGATCTCAGGAACAGGAGTGGACTTCCAGCCACAGGAAGTCTCTAGACCAGAGGAGGACTCAACATCAGATGTGCACTTCAGAAGGCCAAAATCCTCTTCTCGGTGGAGATGTCTTAAATCGGAAACACCAGAACATCTCCACCAATACAAAGGCCAAAACCAGTTCAATAAAACTGATAAACGTCCTCCAACACTGGTCTCAGGAGAGTCTTCCACACCAAGAAGAATCTCAGGACCAGAGGAGACCAGACCAGAGACCCTGCCAGAATGGAGGCGCTGTAAAAAACAGATCAGTCCGGCACACCAACGCCAACACAAAAACCTAAAGAAAAAATATTAAATCTGGAGTGAAGTCATCTTCTGTTTCAGCAGAGGATTCCAGATTATATTCACAGTTCATTTTTAATTAATCCTTATTAGTTTATTCAAAGCATTTTATTCATTAGTTTCAGTTATTAGTTTTATCCTTTTTATTTAACGAATTTTATGCATTATTTTACTTATTAGTTTTTTCTTTTTAAATTAATTTTATGCATTATTTTACTTATTAGTTTTTTCCTTTTTTATTTAATGCATTTTATTCATTAGTTTTAGTTTTTATTTTTTTTTATTTAATTTAATTTTCTCCAAATGGAGAAAACAAAAACAAAACAAAACAAAAAAATCAATAAAATCTAAAGAAAAAATAAACTAGAAATGTATTATGTTTTATTGTTTCTCTATATAATTTTGTATTTTAAAATATATTATTTGGACTTCTTCATGAATAACAGTATCAGCACAATTAATGACATAAATGTCCTTATTTTCCATTTTGGTCCCTGTAGCTTTCTCAGGAAACCACAGACTTTTATCAGGTTTTACTCCTTTTCTTCATCGACACGATAAATATCACATAATGAAAATATTGTTGAATATGTTAGGGAGTGTTAAATTCTAATTTAGTTACTTTTAATGTCCAAAGACTTTTAAAAAGGACATTTAATATTAAATAAAAACTACTAATAGAAAAACATTAATTATTGGGCACCACAGAAAAATCACAGAAACTAAAAACTAGATGTTCATTCTCGAGGGTGAATGTTTGCCAACTGCCATGGTGACAAAAAGTTGCCATGGTAAAAGTATTTATATAGCGCTTTAATGTACCTGGAATGATACCCAAAGGGCTTTACATTATACATCACATTCACTTGTTCACACACACATTCACACACTGATGGTGGAAGCTGCCATGCAAGGCGCTAACCACGACTCATCAGGAGTAATCTGGGGTTCGGTGTCTTGCTCAGAGACACCTCAACATGAGTTTGACAGGCAGAGGGTCAAACCCTCAGGCAACAAGACGACCACTCTTCACAAGAAGCAGCGGAGTGGAATATTTAATGTGCCTCGTTGCTCTGACACAGAACCAGCAGCTTGGTCAGCCGCAGTTGTTGTATTAGACCTGAATAGTGGAGAGAAGCGAGATGATTGCTTAACTACGTGACACAAACGTTTCAGAGGGCAGGTGAAGTAGAGATGGGATTTATGGCTCTTTGAGGGAGTCGGATCTTGAGGAGCCGTTCCTTTCAAAGAGCCATTCAAAACCCTGGCTCGTTCTCACAGTATCTTACAAAATTTCACAATATATAAGAAGACAAACAATCAAAATATGTGCCTATATGAAATCTACTATACAAGATTTAAAAAATTATAGGAAAAACACAGATAAAAAAGGATAAACCTGAGCAGTCAGTGCAAATTCTAGTAAATGTTTTGGATAGAACTCACAGTATTTGTTTCCAAACAATACTCTCTGTCCATAGATGCTTCACATGAATGGAGTGTGTTGGACATCAGACTTCTATGATGTCACAAATGTTATTTATTTTATTTTAATTTTACTCAACTGTACTACTTCTTATTTACTTATTTATTCATTTATTTATTCATTCAGTCATTTTTAGATGGAAGGGGGGGTGGGCTTGGCGTGTGTGTGTATACATGCGTGCATGTGACTCTGTGAAAGATTTCATTGAGTCTTTTTATTCTTATGTTTTTAATCATGTAAAGAACTTTGTGTTGCCTATGGCATGAAAAGTACTTTACAGATAAAGTTTGATTTGATTTGATTTGATGAAGACAGTGTCAAAAATTTGTATATAAAAAGAACGGCTCACAAATGAACGGCTCACAGCTGTGAATCGGTTCCCATCGTTCATTTAAAAGAGTTGTTCAAAAGAATCGATTCGTTCATGAACGTCACGTCTCTAGGGTGAAGCTCTTACAGCTTGTGTGTGTCCACAGGATGATGCCACAATTTGTTTCAGTCACAGATAGTTTCCTAAATCGTTTTTATTGCAAGAAATATTATTCACCATTCACTCTGATCATTAAATGTGTATCAAGCTAGTAAGTCTATCCTAAATCGTTTTTATAATGTTATCCACCATTCACTCTGTATCAAGTATGTAAGTAAGGTAACCAAGACAGAAAGACAGGCGAGGACATATTTAAAATTAAATGCAACACTGCCGTTGATCGTGACGTTTGAAGGACGGAGATTTAACTGTGACAGATGTGTATACGGAGAATATCATACACTAGGATTTCTCAAAGTTGTGTATATGGAGGGTATCCAATGCTAGGATCTATCACAGAGGTGTATCCGCGGCATATCCTATACTAGGATTTGCCATAAAGGGTATACGGAGGGTATCCTATAATAGGATCTGTTACAGGCCGATCTTCCCGTATATCCCCGGAAACAGTTAGGATATGCCACAGATACGGAGACTTGTATCTGCTTGGATCTCTCCGGATCTTAGGTCTTTTTGTCCAGTGTAAAGAGAAGGAAGCTAACCCTGAAGCTAGCTGCAGATTCACCCAGGAGGAATCAGGTCTCCTCCACCTCCACATTGGTGTGAGGCAGAAAGTTTAGCAGATGCTTCCGTTGGAGTTTCCATCCATAGTGGAGGCAACAGACCAGAGCAGCACGGTTACTAAACCCTCAGAAGTGTTGCTTCAGGAGCAAAAAGACGAGGAAAATCACTGGTTTTGTGGTAGATGAACACTCCTGTGTTTAGTTCACCTGGTACAGCAGCCGCTATATAAATGCAGCCAAACCAGGTTCAATACCAACGTCTCCCAGACCCACTTTCTCATCTACCTGCTGGGTAATAAAGGAAACTAGAGCCCATACAATGTTAAATATATAACAATGAACAAACACTTGGATCTAAAACAAACACATTATACAAATAATATTTCACATGGAGATAAACATGGAATTTCCATTTGGAGATAAAATATTTTTTCATTTCATTATTGACAACATCATTATGACTTCAGAACTAATCGACTAATCAGCTTTGAAAGGCCTGAACAGTTAAAGTTTTTTAAAAAATCAGCCAAAATGCCCCTCCCTTGGCAGGACACAGCATGCTTGGTTTGGGGTCTTTACATACATCTGTAAAACTTTCTGATGGGATCTCAAAATTAACCAAATGCTAATTAATAAAATGTAATTATTTGTAATAACAGGTAGAAGTCCTATTAATGGACATGTTCACATAACTATACAAGGTTATAGTCAGCTAATTTTGAACTTTGGTCCCTGGGCATGTAGTCTTTTTCCATTGTCACCATGTTTACAATCTACACATTCAGCAACTCTACCCGGAGAGTCGGAGGGCTCTGGTGAGCCCCTATTGGAGCCCTCTGGTACCAAGTGCAGTAAACAAGCAAATAGATTAAAAGTTAGACTCCTAACAGAGCTGTTTGCTTAGGGGAACGCAAGGTCATAAAGCAAGAATATTCTTGGGCTTAGTCTCCATTGGACATGTGTTCCTTCTGGGTAAAACAATGTGTTCATCCTCTGAAAAGACAGATGTAAACTTCCATAAGCATCAAATCCAGCTCTGCAGATGTTTAGAGGACAGTTTTTCTGAATGATTTGTATTTGTGTTTCTGTCTTTGTGCTGCAGGTGTGATGAAGGAGGACCTGGACTCTGTGAACATGAAAGAAAGTCTCAGTAAACTGACTGATGACAGCAGCAGTAAACTGGCCTCCCAGGCCGGCTCCATACTGGCCGCTCTCTGTGACACCAGTTAAACCAGCAGAGGAACCTGTCTGCTGTGTGAATTTATCCGGCTTCTGACACAACAACGTTTATTCCAATGATCTTAAAGCACATGTTCCTCTGCACGTCCGGGTGGCCTCCTGAACTTTGCAGCAGGTTTTCAGGAAGCTGTTTCGTCATCATATTACAGGATTACCTGCATATATGCTTCCTTTTGGTTGGACAGGAGGAATTCAATGTTTTATTCTTGAGATGCATCATGGTGTAAGTACTGCCGAGTCATGTTTCATGACGCGATGAACTGTAGCCCAGACTGATGCCATAGAGCTTTAAAAGATGTGATTACTCTGGCATATGTGAGCAGTGCTGTTGGTTTGTCCATTACAATTCAGAACTTCATGAAGTTTAGTGGAGAAGTAGAGCATACTTTGAAGAACACAAAACAGTTTTGGTGCAGATCCAGTAACTTCCTTTGCTCTCTGATTGTCCTTGTAGTTCACTTCTGTGATCAGTGTACAAGTCCAATAAAAACCAAGAATGACCTCAGACTGATGTAGCAGTGTGTTGCTCAGCTCAGTCCATGGATAGAGCGCGGGTGGAGGTCATCACCACACACTCTTCCCAGCTCTTTCACACTGCACAACCTCCAGCTGTAAGGTCTGAGAGTCCTAAACCAGATTCTTCATCTTACCTGTGAAACTCAACAGGTACATCTAACAAAGGCAGTAAAAGGAGGTTGATGGTTTCCACCGTCCAACCAGCAGAACAGATGTGGTGGTGGGATCTTTGTCTACCAGACATCAATGTTTCAGCCCTCCACTCGTCCCTCCAGCCTTCACAAATCACTTTCACTTATATAATAACGTCACATAGACTCAAGTCAGTAAACCAGTGTTTGGTGGATCATCTCTTTACTGTAATAAAGCTTCTGCTGGTGGAAAGCCTGTTTAGTCTAATAAATGAGGAGAAATAAAACAGGATATAAAGAATTGAACGGCTTAAATATTAAAACTAGTTCACTAATAACACAAAGTTAATTACTGGAGCAGCTCGGTTCATTAGACAAGATGGCTGAAGTCTGGAGAAACAAGGCCCTATCACCCTGCCTCCACCCGGCTGTCACCCCGCCTCCACCCGGCTGTCACCTTCCTTTTCATCCCTGTTTTAAAAGCTTAGAACATGTGAGATATTTACTCTCCTACGGTTTCAGCTCCCCTCAGACTTAAATGATGTCGAGTTTGAAATGACTGAAAAGTGTATCTCCTGGAGGACCTCTATCATCGCCTCAAATGGATCTAATATTCCCTCCTTCAGTTTTTATGGATGTGAACTTTTCCAGCACAAACATTTTATGTAAAACGACCAAGCAGTGATAAATAAAACATGAATGTGATATTTCTTCCTGTCCTGGTGGAGGTTCTTTAAATGTGGCTGTATCAGATGTACACAATTAAATGGTAAATGGTCTGTATTTATAAAGCGCTTTACATGATAGATCACATTCACCTATTCACACACACATTCACACACTGATGGCGTAAACTGCAATGCAAGGTGCTAACCATGACCCATCAGGAGCAATCTGTGGTTTGGTGTCTTGCTCAGAGACACCTCGACATGAGCTTGACAGGCCGAGGATCGAACCAGCATCCCTCTACATGACAACCACTCTACCTACTGAGCCGCTGCCAGTTAAACAACTGAATGTCTTTTTCCAACATTTCTGTGAAGCCACATTAAAGATTTCGTCTACACAGAGAGACGACCTGTTCTGCACATCAGTGTTTCACATAATCTCTGTTTTGTGGCACATTTAACCAACTAAAACAGATCTGGGTGGAGGTGTGTATTGTTAGTTATTACTGCACAATGTACACGGGATTTATGTCCAGCAGTCAAACGCAAAATAACAATATGGTGATTATATGATGAGACCACTGCAGCAACAATGAATAAAGTGAACAGCTAGGGTCTGATCATAGAGCACATATAAAGATGATTTAGGGAAACGTTAACATACAGGACTGATGTTGCAGCTAAAAGATTACATTAAAAAGTCCCTTTGCTAAAAACTATGTTTAAGTGTGGAAGTGCAGCTTTTATGGACTCTAAACGCCTCCCAGAGGGCAGCCAACTAAAAGATTTGTCCCTGTACACAGATTCATCACTTCAGCAGATCAGGCTGAGTTTAAAATGATCAGCTTTATTTCTGTCAGCACACATCTAATCACATCTATCACCAGCTCAGCTCTTAGCCACAGCGCCTCCTGGCTCTGCTGATCAACTTGGGCTGGAAACATTTTACATCTTCAGGTTCTTATTTTTGAGGTCAGAATGTCCTTGTTGGGATTTCTCTGGGTAATAAAAGATGATTAAAACAACTTCATTCAGCTTTGATACAAACTTCCTGCTGACTTCTGTGTTTGAACTAAATCATCATCTCACATCTAATTTAAAAACCTCTCTCCAACCCCGATCTCACAGCACTAGTTTTAAAAAAGCAAACACAAGAGGGACAAGCGAAAACGCCTCCTTTGCATTTTTCTCTATTAGGTTCAGAAATTGCGAGTTATTCTGAATGCAGCATTACGGCACTCGACTACGTCATCACGTTTGAAAGCAGGAAGTAAACTCATGAAGGAGCAAAGTCTCCTGAGTGGATAGTTTGAAGGTAAGAGTTAGAGGATTTCTGTCTCGTCAGTCCGGGTTAAACTCTCATTTAGGACTTGAACTTTTTTTCCAACCAGTGCGCGGCCGTTTTCAGAAGTCTCGCGATCTTTCTGTAAAATGGTGGCTTTTTGTTGGAGAGGGCGAGCCTCTCTTAAGGCATAGTGAAACCGAGACCTCATGAAACATAAAGTTAACTCGTCTTTGACACAACTGCATCGTCTCACTGTGTAGAAACGTTAGACACGTCAAAGAGCGCTATCTGCTGGCTGTGGGTGTCTGATTCATCAGAGGGAAGCTTTGACAAGGCTTCCTCTGCACGTCTAGTATTCCTGTCTCATCTCTGACCAAGTGTTCAATGAAGGAAACGTTTTCTACCAGGAGTGAATATCGTCTTCTGTCGTTCATAAATGCTAAAAGGGGCTGTTAGGTAACACTGATTTAGGTAACTAGGTTATGGTTTAATTTATGACACTATATGAAAACAGTGATTGTGTTAGTGATTTTATACAGTTGTATTAAAATGTATTATGAGAAAAATGCTTTAGCAACTTTGTGAAATGTCATAGATTTTTATTTAAAAAAAATATTTTCTCAGTAATGTTCAGTTTCAGTCTGCTCCTCTTCTGGCACAATACCCCTCCAGCTTTGGAGAGGCTGTACCTGAAAGAAGAATTAAATTGTAATTAACCAGGTTTAAAATCATTAAATTCTCTGCTGATGGTGATCAGGAAGCAGCTCGGTGTGGAAGGTCTGCAGGTCGTGGTTCTCCTCTGCAGCTGCAGACTGAGGCGTTTCCTTCCGGATGCAGTTCATATGTTTAACTATAAATCTGCTTTTTGCAAGGCTGTTTAAAGAAAGGGAAATATAGCCTACCTGATGTTGAAGGCACCGCCCACTCCGTTCTCACGCCCATATACCCTGCGCTTGTTCAGCAGTTACCATGGCAACGGCGTCTTGCGCAGACGTTTGAGTCCCAAAATCTATTTTAGCATTTCAAACACTGTATGCTTATCAGTATATATATTAACCTAACTAAATATATATGTGTAAGTATTACTTTTTGTGTTTTGTCAATATTTATTTGTATTGCTTGTTTTATTTTAAGTTCTTGTTAAGAATTAAATAAATATTTAATAATAATAATAAAAAAAAATAATAATATCAATGTATGTGAGCTAAATGTGATCCAGTACAAGCTAATGCTGATGTGATGCTTTTCATAAATCTGTTTTTAATGTAAAGTCGCACAGCTGCTGGTGGAAGTAACCCAGGATCTACTCAGGTACCCTTTAAATCACTAAGAAACAAGCCCCGCCCCTTCGAAGTTCCGTGTGCTGCTCGACAAGTATTGATGATGTAACAAGGCTTTGGTTGGTGTGGTCACGTGACTTTTGGCATGCTGATTTTTTTCTTCTTTTGTTTTGTAAATGTAGTTATACAAACATGTAGGTATACAGGATATGTTAAGCTAATAATGACGTTCACAGCACAAGGCAAAGCTAAGACACACACACACACACACTTTCCAGGAACAGTTCTCCAGGATCCTTGAAGGACTTTCCAAAATTCTACTCTGAATGTTTCTGCCTTTTGTTACATTCTCAGTCCAGATGATCCACTGCTTCATTATGCTTCATCTGGTTCTGGAGAGGATCCCTCCCTCCATCAGACCAATTGAGGTTCTGGTTCTGGAGAGGATCCCTCCCTCCATCAGACCAGTCGAGGTTCTGGTTCTGGGGAGGATCCCTCCCTCCATCAGACCAGTTGAGGTTAGATAGATAGAAGATAGAAGTACTTTATTCATTCCAAGTTGGGAAATTTAGGTGTTGCAGCGGTACAGTCATTTAGCAGTTGTGCTTCTAAAGGTAGCAAAATAAAAAACAGTATAAAAAATTTCAATATCTACAAAGACTTATACAAGGACGTATTTAGCTATATACAGTAAGAAGTGAGAATAGCCAGCAAATAATATAATCCAGTGCAATGATTAGTAGTGTGGTGTGCGAAATTGAGCTTGTCTGTGCAAAATTAACCAGTTACACACAAATTACCCAGTTACATACTTGACAGTTGTTTTCAATGACACAGATGAGGAGTTTAACTGTGCAAGGTTGATCCAGTCATTGCAAAAATTCACCAGTTACAACAGTCACTCATATTGTTATCTCTGACACAATGATGATGAGTTAAACAGTCTTATAGCGTGTGGCAGGAAAGATTTCCTAAAGCGGTCCTTGAGACAGCGAAGCTGTCTGAGCCTTTTGGAAAAGGAGCTCCGCTGTCTGTCCAGCACAGGGTGGAGAGGGTGGTCCGGGTTATCTAAGATAGATAACAGTTTGTTCAGTGTCCTCCTCTCCACCACTGCTTCTAAAGTGTCCTGTCTGCAGCCAATGACAGAGCCAGCCTTCCTGATCAGTTTGTTCAGTCTGTTGGTGTCACTGGCTGCAATGCTGCCCCCCCAGCAGACCACAGATGAAAACAGGGCACCGGCCACCACAGACTGGTTAAAGATTTCCAGCATCTTGCTGCACACGTTGAACGACTGCAGCTTCCTCAGGACGTAGAGTCTGCTGCAGGCCTTCTTGTACACAGCTGTGCTGTTGGTCTTCCAACTCAGTCTGCTATCGATAGTCACTCCCAGGTATTTATATTCCTCAACCGTGTCCACATCACTACCCAGGATGCATAGGGGCTGTGGAGCTGATCCCTTCTTCCGGAAGTCTAACACCATCTCTTTGGTCTTGTCCACATTAAGCAGCAGGTGATTCTTACCCGCCCACTCCACAAATCCGTCCACCATCCCCCTGTACTCCTCCTCCCGTCCACCACTTATACACCCAACAACTGCAGAGTCGTCAGAATATTTCTGAAGGTGACATGACTCTGAGTTGTACTGAAAGTCTGTGGTGTATAAGGTGAACAGGAATGGAGAGAGCACAGTGCCCTGCGGGGCTCCTACATCACTCATCACCACATCAGACAGGACACCGCCCAGCTGGACAAACTGCGGCCTGTCTGTCAGGTAATCAGCGATCCGGGAGACAGAGGACCCGCCCACACCCATCAGCCGCAGCTTCCCACTCAGTAAAGAAGGCTGGATGGTGTTTAAGGCACTGGAGAAATCAAAGAATGTGACTCTCACAATGCCTCCACTACCATCCAGGTGTGAGTGAGCTCGCTGCAGCAGATAGATGACAGCATCATCCACCCCCACACGTGGCCGGTAGGCAAACTGCAGAGGGTCGAGAGAAGGTTTCACCAGCGGCCTCAGGTGGGCCAAAACCAGAGATTCTGGTTCTTGGGAGGATCCCTCCCTCCATCAGACCAGTCAGGTTTCTGGTTCTGGGGAGGATCCATCCCTCCATCTGACCAGTCGAGGTTCTGGTTCTGGGTAGAATCCGTCCCGCCATCAGACCAGTCGATGTTCTGGTTCTGGGTAGACCTGTCTCCACTGGCCTTCTGTCCAGTTCTTGTGTCATGTGACATACCTCAGCCTTTTCTCCTTTTTTCCTTCCTAATGAAGGCTTCTTGACAGCCACGTTTCCATGGAGACCACGATGAGGCTTTGACCAGCAGTAGGTGGAAAAGTCCTGTTTTCTGTCCGGTCTTTGCTGGTTTTACAGATGAAACTAAAGAAATGGGAAGAAATGATGTGTCTTGGTGACAGAGCCTAAATATCCGGTTTAAGACGGTTCTTTGCAAAGCCCTCATCAGGGGCCCAGTTTTGGTCTTCCTGTGCTTCAAAGACTGTTATTGTGTGTGTAGCCATAAAACTGCAACTGAGCGCGCTCACACATGACAAACCCCACGCTGGAGAGTTTCAGGTCAGAAGTTTTAGGAAGTTCTGGGTGATGTCCTGTGTTCTGTCTGGTGGTTTAAGGTCCAACATGACTCAGGTGAGCCATCATCAGTGGGGAGAGGTGTCTGGTGTTGGTAGCGTGGACATGTGGGTCCTCCAGTCTCCCCAGGTGAAGGTGGAAGTGTTGACCCTGGGCGGCATCATCAGGTCTGTGTGCAGCAGAGGGAAGGACAGTCAGATGGAGGATGTTGTCCTGGGTTATGATGACCTGGAAGGTAAGACCAGAACCAGTCCTGCTGGTCTGCAGATGAAGCTGCTTTTTGTGGGCCGATAGATGGAAAAGTCTGAGTTTCAGGTGGGTTGGAGTCAGCTGTGCTGTGTTACCAGGGTATGTGTCAGACCAGCGGTACCTGGGAGCGGTGGTGGGTCGCGTGGCCAACCGGATCGCTCAGGGACAGTTCGTGGTGGAAGGAAAACAGTACCAGCTGGACATCAACAACAGACCTAATTCCATCCATGGAGGTCTGCACGGGTTCAACAAGGTGAGAAGAACAGCGTCATCTCTGACAAACACAGAGTCAGGATGTTGTTAAAACATGAATGTTTTTCATGTTCAAACTGATGAACTTGTTTTTTTCATTTATTTCCTGCAACACGTAAAAAACCTGCAGCAGGATCAGAAAAAGACAACTGGTGTCACAGTTTCTCCAGATTTTGTGCTTACGGCAAGGTCAGAGTAGCCGTGGAGGTACGAACGTTCTCCCACCAAGTTTGGTTTTTATAAATCCCAGAAGTTGACTAGAGGTGGCGTACGCTTGTTTTTGTACCTACGCCAGCTTTAGAAACGAGACCCCAGAAGTTACCTGGACAGATCCATTTCTGTTTCTAACCCAAAACCAAGAAGGAAAACCTCCATCAGAACCAGGACCAGGAAGGATGGCCATCTTCCTGGAGTGGCTGGGGGTGGAGAGGACAGAAAAAAGGTGAACCAGCAGCAGAACTCTGATCCAGAGATTCCTGCTGAGAAAGAAGAAGAGAAACACGAATGAATGACGACAACAACAGTTGTTTCTACATGGAGAGTAAAGAGAGCAGAGAGGAGCCCAGTGCATCATGGGACGTCCCCCAGCAGGCCTCGGCCCCTAGCAGCAGGACTAAAGGATGTATCAGGGTCATAAAGCCAGACATGGTATAAGATTTATCTGGAAGGAAGGTTTGAAGATGATCTGAAGGTAAAGAGAAGGTCTGGTACCTGAAGCCAGACTGGGAGTCCGTTCCTCAGAGAGGATCTGATAACTGGAGGTTCTGGTTCCCATTCTACTTCCAGAACCTCCAGGAACCACCAGTAAACCAGCAGTCTGAGTGAAGCTCTGATGAGAACATTTGGAGCTCTGAGATCTTTATGATCCAGTGGATCTGGGTCACTAAGAGTTTACATGTGAGGAGGATTTTAGCTTCTACCTCCTCACGTTCGGACCTAAAGGATTTTCTCTATGTGATTTGTCTGCTCCACCTTCCGGCTGCTGACGGAGTTCTAGTCATGTCTCGCTCTGTAAGATGATCTCATCTCTGCTCCCGGTTCAGATTTCAGGCTGAAGCTTGGAAGCATCAGACTTCTCTCACTCAGATATGTGTTGGTTCTTCTGTCCAGATGAAGCATTAAAGGAGTGTATTTATCAGGTGAAGTCACATCTAAATCAGCCAGTAAACCAGAATGTGAAGCCTGAACATCTGCAGCGATGTTCCAGTGCGCTGACCTCTGGCTGTCTGTGCAGGCTATCTGGGGGGCTTCGGAGGTGGAAGGTGGAGTGAAGCTGACTCTCACCAGTCCAGATGGAGACCAGGGTTATCCTGGTGAGGTCCAGGTGTCCGTGTCCTACACCCTACAGGTAAACATGCTGACACCACAGCTCATTTAGCTTCAGCGTGTTCACTGTTAGACTCTGACGGCTTCAACAAGCTGGGTTGGAAAATATTCCAGATCTACTGGATGCTGGAGGATTACAGCATGTTCTCCTGGTTGGAGGATATTTCCTTTTCATGCTGTCTTCTGTTGGGTGAGACTGAATTCATTCTGTTTCACTTGTTCAGGGGGAAACTCTGACTGCTGAATACCAGGCCAGGTCCAGCAAGACCACCCCCATCAACCTCACCAACCACTCCTACTTCAACCTGGCTGGACAGGTAAGGCTCCAGCTCCACAGGGTCAGGTCTTTATCAGCTTGGAGAAGCCCCACATCTATGAGGAGACGAGGGAGAGTCCACGCTGAAAGACCAGCTGGAGGAAACGGAACTGACCACCACCCGTCTGAGAAACACCGCCCGTCCTTCGTGAAGTTAGACGCTGAGAGGATCCGATGCCGCAGAAAAGTTCAGCTGGTGTTGGCATGATGATGAGCCCGAGATGTTCTGGTCTGATCTTGTTCTGTCGCCTGCTGTGTCAGACTGAAACTGAACCCTGATGAAGAGGCTTCAGCTTGGTCTCATCAGGGCAGAAAAACCCCTCTGACTGTCCTCTGCAGCTGCTTACCGGAGCTTCATGTTTGTCTGGCTGCAGGCTGCAGGAGATGTCTACGACCACCAGGTCTCCATCAGTGCAGAGTCCTTCCTGCCGGTAGATGACACGTCCATCCCCACAGGTAAAACACCTGCTTCACTCCCTGTCAGCTGACTGGCACGAAGCCATTTGGTCGTATTGACGTGGTCAGAAATAAACCTCTGGAGTCTGACAGTTAAAGCGAATGTTGACATGAAGAATTTAGTTAATAACAGTGTGTCTGCCAGGGTCCCAGCCTGGGGGGTTGGCAGCATTGATCCAACATCTATTCGTAGCCTTGTACAAACTCTTTAGCTGTAACAGGTAACCTGTCCATTACAACAGTGGCTCCCAACCTGTGCTCTGGGGTCCCCCAAAGAGCACAGGGGGTCCTGAGGTTGTTCAGAGCCGGTATGATTGAGAGGAAGTGTCCACACAGAGGGGTATCCACTCAAGGTTTACTGTGACCTTTAATAACCTGAACAACTCCCTACCAGAGAGTCTGACATCATGGATCTTCGTCTGAAACTGGCTCCAGATCTGTCAGATGGAGGACATCTGTGGTTCTTGTGGCCTCTTCAGGTCATCCAC
Source organism: Melanotaenia boesemani (assembly GCF_017639745.1). Taxonomy (NCBI): domain Eukaryota; kingdom Metazoa; phylum Chordata; class Actinopteri; order Atheriniformes; family Melanotaeniidae; genus Melanotaenia; species Melanotaenia boesemani. The sequence goes on from NC_055697.1 coordinate 3,975,451, forward strand.
AGATCTTCTGTTAGATGTAGGTTCTGGGTTCTGGCTGGACGAGGTCCAGAAACTCTCTTTTCTTCTGTGAAGTCGTTGTTTTGTTGATCAGGACGTCTGTTTGGATTTGTCATGTTGAAGGCTGAAGTTCCTTTTCAGCTTCAGCTTTCTAGCAACACCTGAAGGTTTTGGACCAGAAATAAATCTGGTATCTGGACCTGTTCAGACCAGCTGGGCTAAAGCTCCAGGTCCAGCTGAGAGAAAGCAACCACACAGCATGATACTGCCACCACCATGCTTCACTGAAGTCTTTTTTTTTCTTGGAACTGTGTCCAGAAAGTCCAACCCTGGTCTCATCAGACCAGAACACATGATTTGATGGATTTCTCTGCAGATTGTAGCCGAGCTTGGAGGTTTGTTTTCTTACTCTAGACTTTGGAGGATGTAGGCGACTGAAATTCTTCTACTTCTGATTATTTTTATCAACATGTATCTTGGTGTTGTCACAGTGATTAATGCTGAGGTTGCATTAGACAGAAAACAGTACCAGGCAGCCTCTGTAGACCCCAGACTGACTCCAGGTGAAGGTTAGTTCCATGACTTCATGTACAGTACACACCCTCAGCACCAGTTCAGGATCACACCTCCTCCTCTATGTTCTGGAAGAATAGCCTCTTCTAGTCAGTTTGACTCTTTCTACTTAAAGCAGTCGGCAGCTGATCCTGGTTTACAGAGCTGGAGGATGTTTTAGAGCTGAACTGGGAACCTGGAGAAAAGACCAGTCCCAGTTCTGGTCTTCATGACATGAACCTGGAATCTGGTCTGCCTTCGCAGGCCAAAGCACAGCAATGACCTTCATGCTGATGGGTTGTCTCAAATACCCCTCCACAGGAGAGATTCGAGCAGTGGAGGGAACACCTTTTGATCTCAGACAGCAGGTTCTGATTGGCTGTCGTCTTCAGGAACTTCCTGGTCCAGGATTTGACCACAACTTCTGTCTGTCATCACCCAGAGACGCCTGGAAAGAACGACATGCAGCCCGGTCCGCAGCACACACACACACACACACACACACACACACACACCTCCCTCCTCTGAGATCATCATCAGTGAATTTCTGTATATATGGGGGGACGCTCTTCATTCCAGAGTCTCTCACCTGGCCAGTGGGCGTGTCCTGGAGGTTTCCACCAGCCAACCAGGAGTCCAGTTCTACACGGCCAATTTCCTAGATGGCTCCCTAACAGGAAAGGGGGGAGCCAGGTACAGGAAGCACGGCGCCTTCTGTCTGGAGACTCAGAATTGGCCTGATGCCGTCAACCAGGTGTGTTAATAGACAGAAATCGACTCCAGTCTTTCTTTTATAATCTAGAGAAAGTTGAAGGTCCTTTAATGTGAGAATGTGTCCACTCATGGTTCACCTCAGTGGTTCCCAACCTGGGGTCCGAGACCCCCAGGGGGATCCCTCAAAGAGCACAGGAGGTCCCCGAGGCCTTGACCGTTCAGAGCCATTGTGATTAATGTCCACACATTGTCCCTATTTTAAGGATAAAAAGTAAGGCTCCATGTTGATAACTGGCTGTATGGAAAGATAGGACTCAGCCAGGACTCTCACTTTAGAAAGCATGAAACCAGCATGGTTTCAGCCCAGGGTGGGCAGGGGGTCCATGGGTTTAAGTATATGCAAGAAGGGGTCCTCAAGAAAAATGGGTTAGGTCCACCTCATCAGGTCCACCCTCTAGTACCAGGCTGGACTGCCGTTTTTCTCAACCCAGTCTGTCCATTCTCCTCTGACCTCTGAAACCAACCTGACATCCTGGTCCAGACAACTGCTGCTCTGGATATTTTCTCTTCTTCAGAACATTCTCTAGAAACCCTGGAAATGGTTGTGTGTGCAAATCCCAGTAAATACTCAGACTAACAACCATGCCATGTTCAAATCCCCTTTCTTCCTCATTCCGATGCTCAGGTTTAACTTCAGCAAGTCGTCATCGCCACGTCTACATGCTGCCTTGTGATTGGCTGGTTGGATATCTGTGTTAACAGGAAGTTGAACAGGTGGAGCTGATGAAGAGGCGGGCAGATGTTTATTTATCAAGATGAATAATTTATATAAACTTATTATGTGTGTGTGTTCAGGCTTCCTTTCCTGACTGTCTCCTGCGTCCTGGTGAGGACTACCATCATGTGACTCGCTACACCTTCAGCACCATCTGATCCGACATCAGCTGGTCAGTGAAGAGATGAATTAGTAGTGAAGTTTAGGGTCTGATGACGTTAACTCTGACCTGTTCCTGAACCTAACTGCAGCGGCTTGAGGCAGAATCCTTCACGTCCTCAGGAAGCTCAGCAGACCCCACATGGACCGTCTGAACTGGATGGACCTAGAGGACGGTCAGAGACAGAGACTTCGCTGCTTTATTTTGTTATAAATCCAGCTAACTGAATAAAAGATATGACGATCTCTGGACCAGTTTGTTCTGTGTTGTTTATTGGTTTGTTTTATTTGAATTTATTTCATTTGGCCAGTTCTCATTCATCTTCAATATCTTCTATATAAATCTGAACCTGCATGTCAGTGGGTTTGATCAATCACCCACTCCTCCCCCCGCCCACCCCTCTCCTTTACAGCAGCCCAGGTGAGAAAGGAGCTGAGGAGGATCAAGGTGAAAAAGCTGCTGGACCAGACGGCATCAGTTCCAGGCTCCTGAAGTCCTGTGCAGATGAACTGTGTGGAGTTATGTAGCGGGTCTTCTACCTGGGCCTCAAGCTGAAGGTGGTACCACAGCTCTGGAAGACCTCCTGTGTGGTACCAGTGCCGAAGACATCTCACACCAGAGAACTCAGCAGCTACAGGCTGGTGGCTCTCAAGTCCCATCTGATGCCCCTGGAGACCCTGGAGAGACTGATCCTGAAACACCTCCGCTCCACGGTGGGACCCTCCATGGATCCACTGCAGTTCTCTTACCAGCCTGGCATCGGAGTGGAAGACTCGATTGTCCTCCTGCTGCACTGTCCTCTGACTCACCCGGAGCAGCCCTCCAGCACGTTCAACACCATCCAGCCGGTGCTTCAGAAAGCCAAACTGGAGAGTGCTGGGGTGGACCTTCATCTGGCAGAGTGGATTCTGGACTATCCCACAAACCGGCCCCAGTTTGACAGACCCGGGACTGTGTTTGACCTTCTGACCTGCAGCGTAGGCGTCCTCCACTGGACGGTGTTGGTCCCTGGTCCCGTTTCTCTTCACCCTCTACACTGCAGACTTCTGACAACACGGACAGCTGCGTTCTGCAGAAGTTCTCAGATGACTCTGAGATTGTTGGACTAATCACTGAGGACCACAATGTGGACTACAGAGGACTGATGCAGGACTTTGTGGACTGGTGTCGGCAAAACCACCTCCTGATCAATGCAGGGAAACCAAGGAGATGGTGGTGGATTTTCTCAGATGCCGGTCTTCTGTCCTCTCATCAGTGAACATCCAGGGAACAGACATTGAGAGAGAGGACTCTTATAAGAACCTGGGTGTGCACCTAGACCAGGGCTACTCAATTCGGTCCTACGAGGGCCGCAATCCAGCAGGTTTTCCATGTATCCCTGCACCAACACACCTGAGTCAAATTAATGAGTCATTGTGTAGAACTTGATTGGCTGTTAGAGCCACCTAATTTGACTCAGGTGTGTTGGTGCAGGGATACATGGAAAACCTGCTGGATTGCGGCCCTCGTAGGACCGAATTGAGTAGCCCTGACCTAGACCATAAACTGGACTCACAACACAGACCACTGTACAGGAAGGGTCAAAGCAGGTCTATCTTCTGAGGAGATGAATGGGGCGCCCGTGAGGACCTTCTTTGACTCTGTGGTGGATCAGCCATCCTGTACAGTGTGGTCTGCTGGAGCAGCAGCATCACAGAGAGGGAAAGGAAGAAGCTGGACTAAGTCATCAGGAAGTGCAGCTCTGTCCTGGGCTGGTCTCTGGACTCAGTGCAGGAGGTAGGTGACCTCCATGCTGGACCATGACTCCCCCCCTGCAGGACCCCTGTCTGGTCTGGAGAGCAGCTTCAGGGACAGACTGATCCATCCTCACTGTGGGAAGGAGAGATACCGCAGGTCTTTCCTCCTGCTGCTGCCACACTTTACAATGAACACAGGAAACTGTCTTTATATATTTACATACATGTTTATATCCTGTACATACGCACCCTGCAGACCAGATACTGGACATGTTATTACTTATGTGTGTGTGTTCTTGTTTGATATCACCTGTGTGCTTCTACTTCCTGCACCTGTACTGTTCCCCACTAAGGGACTAATAAAGGTTTTTATTCTTATTAAAGGGGTAGTGCACCCAAAATTTGTTTTTTGAGCTGCAAATGTCATACTTTTACTTAATTGTGATGAAAACCACCTAAACTGTTGTTAAAATTTGTGTTTTTAAAATTTCTTTAAAAAACATGATTTTGTGGGTAAAAAAGACTCCCCCTGCCCCTGCAGGCTAAAACCAGGTGGCTGCAGGTAGGCAGGTCCTCGCCTTGCAGGCATAGAAAGCCACGCCCACCAACGTATATGAAGGGATGTGAGCTTATCTGGTGTAGATCTGCTAGTTTCAGACTTCTGTTCCTTCACAGAGTTTCTGATTAAATATTCCTTCAGTGGGACGGATTTGTGCTTCTGAGGAGTGTAAAAGTAACACTGGACTTCATTCTTTACCTGCTGATCCTCACCTGGTGACAGACAGTAGGTCAAATCGTAGCAGCAGCAACTTCCAGCAGCTCTTCCTGCAGCTGCCACAAACTGCCGCGAGTCTCCACAGCCTTCCAGAGCTGCTGACAGGCAGCTAACAGCTCTAACGGCTCAGACTAATACGTTCAGGACCACCTGGTCCGTGTGTAGTTGAGGAGATTCAGGAGGGAAAAGTCTTCCACCTCAAATAAGCTCTGTGGCGTAGCTGCTTTGTGAATCTCGCTTTGCATCTTGCTAGTGAGCCGAGCTGTTACCTGTCAATCATTCTGCCTGTATCCCGACCCGCCCACTCTCCGCTCCCTGATCACCCCACACCTCCCACCCCAACCCCTGCAGTTTCAGGTGTTTAGGCAGATGTGGAGTTACACTTTAATAGTTTTCATTCTCAGAACTTTGTAAAATTATTTACAGCCACAGTTCAAGAAAAATTCTGGTTTCTGTGTAAAATGTAAATAAAGCAGAATCCCATCAACACTTTTTATCCCCAGTAGAAGAGCCCTTCTGGCTGCGGATCATGGTCCATCTTTTTCAATTTTCTGCATTATTTGGTTTATTTTGTATTTATTTGCTGTTAGGATTTTGTACGTAGCTAATTTTGTGTTTATAAGCCTGACTTGAGTTTTTAAATTTGGTTTTGTAGGAGACTGATTTTGTTCCATGAATTATTATCCTGTCACATCATTTTTTGTTTTTTTTTCATCATGTCAAATTTCAAAAGGTTGTAGTTGTTAAACTACAAGTGGATTTGGTTTAGGCAAGACCCTTGCAAGGCAAGTTTATTTGTACAGCACAATTCAACAACAGAGAAGTTTAAAGTGCTTCACAGAAACATTAAAGCACCAGAAAATAAGAAGCATAATTTATCATTAGAAACAAAAAGAAAAAGAAAGAACACTGAGTAAAGACAGTATTAAACATGATCAAGTGTAAAGATTTCAGCTTAAAGAACCAGATGCAGATCTGGACTCTAAATAATAACTAGTTCCATGCAGCAGAGAACAGGTGGGTCTTTAACCTGGATCTAAATAAACTGAGTGTTTCAGCTGATCTGAGGCTTTCTGGGAGTTTGTTCCAGACATGTGGAGCATAGAAGCTGAATGCAGCCCTGTGGCTGTGGTGTGGACCCCGGTCTGCCCTGGCCTGGGTGGTTCCTGTGGTGGCGTCCTCTGTGGTCCTGGGTGGGCTGGCTTCCGGTGGGACTGGATCCCCAAGATCCCATTTCCTCACAGCAGTGTCAGCCAGTTCTTGTAATTCTACTGATGTTTTTATACTTCATTCAGTTCATAGACAGTAGCCAGGGATGGAGGTCATATTGGTACAGAATGGGGTCTGGGTGGGTGGAGGGAGGGTACATGCACTTTGTTTGCATGTGTGTGAGTTTGTGTGTGGTTGTGTGTGAACTACTATGAGGTGTTTTTTTTTTATTTTTTTTTTTTCATATACTTTGGTGTGCAAAGGTGTTTACATTTTGTTTTTAATATGCAGAATTTGTTTTTATTATGTACAGCACTTTGTGTTGCTTTGTGCATGAAAAGAGCTCTATAAATAAAATTTGATTTGATTTGACTTGAGTATCATGCAGTAAAGGTCTCTACACCCATCACTGCATACATTCTGGTCATTTACCACCTCCGTGTGGCAGTATAGATGAGTTTGTCTCTGAAATGGACATGATTCTCTCTGACATTCCTGATGATGGCACACCACTAATTGTAATGGAAGACATGAACATTCACATTGGCAAACCACAGCAACTGACTTTTTGGCTCTCATCTATTCTTTCAATCTCAAACTGGTTCAGACTCCTCCAACACACAAAGCTGGTAATACTCTTGACTTGGCACTGACCAGAAACTGCTCCACAGCCAACCTGTCCGTCACCCCGCTGCACCTCTCAGACCACTTCCTGGTTAAATTCTCTGTCTTCCTTCCTCATGTCACTTAAGCGGCTCCAAAAATGGCGTCTCATTGCTTCCATTCATGTCTAAATTACTAGAGCATGCCGTCTTCAGTCAGGTCTCACAGTTCCTCCAAGACAACAACCTGTTTGATCCATATCAGTCTGGCTATAGGCAAGGTCACTCTACTGAAACTGCTCCCCTGTCAGTTACTGATTCCCTACGGCTTCCAGATCCTCAATCTTTATACTGCTGGGCCTGTCTGCTACCTTTGACATGGTCAACCACCAGATCCTCCTCTTCATACTCATGGAGCTTGGTATCTCAGTATCTGTCCTCTCGCGGCTTATGTCCTACCTCACAGGAAGACCCTTCAAAGTATCTTGGTGAGGGGGCGTGTCCAGATCACATGGGCTGACAACAGGGGTGCCTCAGGGCTCGGTGCTTGGCCCTCTTCTCTTTTCACTATACACCTCCTCACTCGGTGCATCATTAGCTCTCATGGTTTCTCCTAACACTGCTATGCAGATGACACTCAGCTTTTCCTTTCTTTCCCACCTGACGACACAACAGTCTCAATGCGAATATCAGCATGTTGCTGATATCTCTGCATGGATGAAGGATCGCCACCTTCAGCTAAATTTGTCCAAGACTGAGCTTATTGTCTTTCCAGCCAATCCTTCCTTACTGCCACAGATAAGAGTGAAGCTTGACTCTATCACGCTTGTGCCCACATCTTCTACCAGGAATCTTGGTGTCATGGTAGACAACCAGCTGACCTTTAAGGATCATGTTGCCTCGGTTGCTCGATCTTGCCGGTTTGCTCTCTACAACATCAGGAGGATCAGACCCTACCTGACTGAACATACGGCCCAGCTCCTGGTCCAGGCTCTGGTCATTTCACGCATTGGCTACTGCAACTCCTTACTGGCTGGCCTGCCTGCATGCTCAGTTAAACCTCTGCAGATGATCCAGAACGCAGCAGCACGTCTGGTCTTCAACCAGCCCAAAAGAGCTCATGTCACTCCGCTGCTAAACGCTCTTCACTGGCTTCCAGTTGCAGCACGCACCAAAATCTGCACTCAATAAGCTGCGTGCACTTACACCCAAGATGATGTTGTGTGATGAAATCATGATCTCGTAATTAAATAAAGGGCTACTGTGGGGGGGGGGGGGGGGGGGGGGGGGGGGCCTGCCTCTAGCACTACACGACACCACCTGGGTCCACCTGGACTCCTAGCAGTCTGACTATCACTTAATGATGACGTCCCTCCTGGTTGGTTTCTGCTGGTGTTGTTATTTACTCTCAGATGGATGGTGCTTTGGAGAAAAGTGTTTACTAAATGACTGTAGGATAGAATAGAATAGAATAGAATACAATACAATACAATAGAATAGAATACAATTAAACATGATTCTGTTTTATTTATATTTTATACAGAGACCTGGGTTTTCTGTTGGACAGAAATCTGAGAGCCATCATGTCCAGATGAAAGCAGAACTGTCTCCATGGTGTAAGAAGTGGGAGGAAAAACTGCATTGTGGCTGTGAACATGTCCACAGACCACCTGGTCTCAGTGGGAGTGGAAACGGTTCATCCCAGAAAAAATGTTGATTAGAATGGTTTAGAGATTTAAAGCAATTTTTCTTTCTTTAAAGTGTTTCTCCTTTAAATCTGTTTTTGAACGTTATTATTAATTTCTTTTTCTTTAAAATCAGAATATTTTGTTGTCCACAGACAGATGGAGTCAAACCTCCATCAGATCATTTCTCTGATGAGGAATCGGAACTCTGTGATCCACCACTCCTCTGCAGAGATTTCACATCCGACTAGTCACGCGCCACATTCCCAGCGTGCACGGCGGGTGTGTCCAATTCACTCACACCTCCACACACACACTGGGAAAGGCGGCGTACCGGCCAGGATCCGTTACACTTGACCGGAACACCGGCGCTTCTATGAGCGGACGCGACATGGACGCATGCGGCTGACGGAATCGGACTCGGTTCTTCCTCTCCAACAGGTCCACCGCAGCTACAGACATGTCGACGGGAGAAGCAGCCGGTCGGCGCGGGGAGGGGGAGTACGGAAGAGCGGCGAAGCGGCTGAAAATGGAGGAGAAGGGCCGGGGGGAGGATGAGCTGGAGGAGGGGGAGGACTCGGACAGCGGCTCTGTGCCCGCTAATGACGCGGTAGAGGCGGACAGCTTAGCCCGTTGGACCGCCGGACCCTGCGGAGCGGAGCGGAGGGTAAGCCCACTCACATATACCTAACGGTGCGCGTGCATGTGCCTATCCACTTGCGCGTGCCGCACGCAGGTTTGCTGCTGTTCTGTCAGACCGAGCAGAGAGTATCCCAAGGCCGCAGAGAGGTGATACGGGCCCGGGGCTGCAGCTTGTTCCCGGCCCTCTTCTTCATCAGACTGGCTCAGACATTATTTATACTTTAGCTGTAAACAACAACAAACACAACTACACTGCTCCAAATACAAGTCGTATATACTGATTTAAACGGAGTCATTAAAACATAAAATCTGACTCATTTTACACACAAACACTCACATTTAAATCTAATTTCCTCTTCTACACAAATATTATTTGAAATGAACTATTTTAACTGTTATTGGCTACAAAAAGGAACAAAATTAAACAATTGACCCCCTTTCTGGTCAAAACAGAATATATTACAATACAGTCAGGTCAGGACACAACTTTTGTTATTTTTCTGTTTACCAAAATTTATCAGGGCTTAAAGTTCGAACTCACAGCTTTAATTTGAGGGTGGAATTAGCTGCTTTTTTAATGGAGCAAAACAAATTGCAACGTTAGCTCCAAAGCTATTTCATGGGCTGTTCCCTCATTAATCAGTCAAGCAGGTAAAAGGTCTGGAGCTAGTTCCAGGTGTGGCATCTGCATTTGTGGAAACTGTTGGGAACATGTCCATTCCTTCAGAAATAAGGTAAAAACTGGAAAATGTCTCTTAATGGAAAACCTGGACATTCTGGATTCCTCTCTGCTCTCTGATGGTGTTACTGACAGCACTGACAGGTGTCATGACCCCGAGCATAGCACTTACTACTGTGTCATCTTCACTTCCACATCCATAAACTTCCTCTTTCAGCTCTGGGTGTTCTTCAGCTGCTCATGTTCCGTATTCTTGACATTGCTGTCACTTAAAGTTGCTTCATCACCCACCATGTTGTTCTACTGCAGTTCCTCATGAGAAGGCTGAAACATGATTGGCCACTGCCGACCAGACACCCGTCGGGTGAATGATGTCACAACGTCATTCTGGAAAACAGCAAAGCAAATGGCCGTCCTCCCCGATTCTGGTTCTGATGGAGGTTTTCCTTTCTGGTTCTGGTTCTGATGGAGGTTTTCCTTTCAGGTTCTGGTTCTGATGGAGGTTTTCCTTCCTGGTTCTGGTTCTGATGGAGGTTTTCCTTTCAGGTTCTGGTTCTGATGGAGGTTTTCCTTCCTGGTTCTGATGGAGGTTTTCCTTCCTGTTTCTGATGAAGGTTTTCCTTTCTGGTTGTGTTTCTGATGGAGGTTTTTCTTCTTGTTTCTGGTTCTGATGAAGGTTTTCCTTCCTGTTTCTGATGAAGGTTTTCCTTTCTGGTTCTGGTTCTGATGGAGGTTTTCCTTCCTGGTTCTGATGGAGGTTTTCCTTCCTGTTTCTGATGAAGGTTTTCCTTTCTGGTTGTGGTTCTGATGGAGGTTTTTCTTCTTGTTTCTGGTTCTGATGAAGGTTTTCCTTCCTGTTTCTGATGAAGGTTTTCCTTTCTGGTTCTGGTTCTGATGGAGGTTTTCCTTCCTGTTTCTGATGAAGGTTTTCCTTTCTGGTTCTGGTTCTGATGGAGGTTTTTCTTCTTGTTTCTGGTTCTGATGAAGGTTTTCCTTCCTGGTTCTGGTTCTGATGGAGGTTTTCCTTCCTGTTTCTGATGAAGGTTTTCCTTTCTGGTTCTGGTTCTGATGGAGGTTTTCCTTCCTGGTTGTGGTTCTGATGGAGGTTTTTCTTCTTGTTTCTGGTTCTGATGAAGGTTTTCCTTCCTGTTTCTGATGAAAGTTTTCCTTTCTGGTTCTGGTTCTGATGGAGGTTTTCCTTCCTGGTTGTGGTTCTGATGGAGGTTTTTCTTCTTGTTTCTGGTTCTGATGGAGGTTTTCCTTCATGGTTTTGATGGAGGTTTTCCTTTCTGGTTCTGGTTCTGATGGAGGTTTTCCTTCCTGTTTCTGATGGAGGTTTTTCTTCTTGTTTCTGGTTCTGATGGAGGTTTTCCTTTCTGGTTCTGGTTCTGATGGAGGTTTTCCTTCCTGTTTCTGATGGAGGTTTTTCTTCTTGTTTCTGGTTCTGATGGAGGTTTTCCTTCCTGGTTCTGGTTCTGATGGAGGTTTTCCTTTCTGGTTCTGATGGAGGTTTTTCTTCTTGTTTCTGGTTCTGGTGGATGATTGACACCCATCAAACTCTGAGCTGCCTATAGCTAAGAGCTAACCGAGCTAACGGTAGCTAACCAGCTAACGGAGGTAGGCGGGCTAAAGCTAAGGTACGCTGTTAGCCGGCTAAAAACCACAGTTGTGCTACACTCTCCCTTCTTGCCGCAGATATTGGATACCTGTCAATCAAATGGACACGCCACATATTATGTTGAATTTCAAGATTAAATAACATCCAAATGGACAAGTTAGAAAAAAATTCACCCCCCTCACAGTTGTCATGAAGGTAACTTGACCTATTAATCCTAAAATGGATTTTTGTACCAAGCTTTAAACATGTTTATTTCTGCTGTGAAGTTGGTCTTTTTAACATGAAGCCAGCCCCAAGTAGATGAGGGGTGGACTGCAATTTTTTGCACTTGTAAGATCTGACGCTGAACAGGTAGACACAGTTGCAGGTTGTAGTTTCTAGAAGGTTTAATTAAGTCGGTCAGTAGAGAGAATGCATGAGCATAGACAAGACTAGACAAGGAGTGGAAGTGGACTGAAGGTATATATAGGGATGTTGACAGATGTTGGTTGTTAGGCTGATCAGGGAGCGCAGGTGGTAGCTGGTGGAGGAGGTGCAGGCCTGACAGCACTTCCACAAAAGCTTCACATTTCACCACCAGAGGGTGCCGCTTTGTTGTAACAGAACAGGTGCAGGAAGCAGAAGCACACAGGTGATATAAACATAAACACATACACAGTCAGTTACGTGTCCAGTACCTGAGGGGTATTGCACGAAACCAAGATAAGCGATTAAGCCGGGATATGTTGGTTATCCTGGCTGAATTTAGCCCTAAGTCGGTTGCATGAAAGCAGCTCAAACTAAACCCGGCCAAGTTACTGTGGTGATTTATCCGCTGCAGCTAGCCTGCTCCAGACCAGGCTAACTGCTCAGGCTAAGATTAATCCTAGCGAGTCATCTGCATGTCCAACGTCAATTCTGTGAGGAATTAATGTGTTTTACAGCATGTCCATGGTCTTCCTAAGTATGGCGCGTCATTTTAATCATCCAGTATTTAAATATTACATATACAGTCACTGTACATTTAATCCAAATCTGTTCGTAATCGCAACAGCCTTTTTATATGGATTCTAGTTGCAGTATTATTATTCTATTCTACTTTACAGTCATTTAGCAGACGCTTTTATCCAAAGCGACTTACATTTGAGAGTAAGAACAACACAAGCATGAATTCAAACAAGATGGGACATCATAATTAAGTGTTAGTCAGACCGCTTTTGAGTCCAGTTAGACCCAGGTGCTGTCGTGTAGTGCAAGTGCAGTGCATATAATTTTTTTTTTTTTTTTTTTGTCATTTTATTTAAATACAGGATCACGATTTCATCACACAATATCAACTTGGTCATAAGTGCATGATTTCATCAGGCCAAGTGTTATATTGCTATGCTAATGAAGACTGCTCGTCAAATTGCTGTCAGAGGTTTTATAAATATGTGTTTTATTGCAGTAATTGAGATTACAAAACACAGCTGATGAGGTTTCAAAGGTGTATTTAATTTAATCTGTGACAAAGACAATGTAGAATATTCAGGTCCAACTCCCCTTCACCTGTTCCCTCTTCATAATGGCTTGCCCTTTTTTGGAGGATGTGCTGGACGAGGAAGCCCGCATCCTCAGAAGAGCATTCAGAGGGAACGAGTCTTCAGGGACAGCTCACATCCCCTGGCCTTTGGAGATGACTATGTCATTGAAAGATACAGATTTTCGGGTGATGGACTAAGATATTTATGTAGGCTGCTGAGTCCAAAAATACAGCACCAGACAGCGTGAAGCCATGCCCTCACTGTACCACAGATGATCTGTGTCACATTGAGATGGCTTGCGAGTGGGAGCTTCCTTTATTCTGTTGGGGATGCAGAGAACCTCAATAAAGGAACCATTTGCCGGACAATCAGATGTGTTTGTCTGGCGCTGAAATCATTCAGCAATATATTCATCACCTTCCCTGGCCACAGAAGACCCCTCTACATCAAGGAGGAGTTTTACAAGATTGCAGGTAACCTCAATTTTAATGTGCACCCATTAGTTTCTAAGTATATCCGTCACAGTTGGATACTCACTATTTTTTGTTACAGCTTTCCCTAACATCATTGGGGCAGTGGATTGCACACACATAAGAATCAGACGCCCCTCAGGTGAACATGAGGGAGATTACATTAACAGGAAATCCTTCCACAGCATCAATGTTCAGGTAAGAGTGATTTGTGGTTATGACCTACATGAATCTGTTCTGTGCATTTAATGACCTTAATAGGCTACAACTAAATATTTCAGATCTGTGATGCTGACTGCCTTGTGAGCAATTTAGAGGCAAAGTGGCCTGGCTCAGTGCATGACTCTAGAGTCCTTCGGCTAGTCCAATTTATGAGAGACTTTCACAAGGTAGCCCACACATATGTACTGTAAGCACCTTGGACATTGTGTGTGTAACTCTGTTTTCTAAATTATATTTTGTATTATCAGGTGAATTCTCGGGTGTGCTGCTGGGAGATAAAGGATACGCCTGTGAGTCATTCCTCTTGACTCCCCTTGCAGATCCCCAAACCCCACCACAGCAGGCCTACAACCATGCACACACCAAGACAAGGGCTCGAATCGAGATGACCTTCGGCCTTCTGAAATCTCGGTTTCAGTGCCTGCACCACCTGAGGATTTCCCTGGACAGGGCCTGTGATGTTATTGCTGCATGCGTAGTACTGCATAACATTGCAGGCCTAAGAAAGGAGAACCCCCCCCCCGAGTGGCTGTTGATGTTGACTGGAAAATGCTCCCATCTTCCCGGACAACATTAATGGCAGACTTGTCAGGGAGCAATATATTGCAAGTTTCTTCACTTAATTTTTGGATTTAGCCCCTTTATTTAATAAAAGAGCTTTTCCTGTGTGAGCATTTTGTTTAGCACTGGTGGTTCTTTGAAATTCTTTTACATTCATGAAAAGAGGACGGACACCAATGTTCTAGTTTTTTTTATTTTATTTTTTTATTAAGCAGTCATTTGTCTTGGTTGCTTGGATCCTACGACAGCAAAAGTAACAAGGATTAAAACACTGTATTGCAGATATGGTTACTGTGTGCATTGAAACACTCACTTCTCTTTCTAGTTTCTGGATTTCCAGGTCCAGTTTTCTGAGTGTCCGGCGTTTAATCTCTAGATCCAGCTCTATTTCTTGGAGCTTGCTCTTTTTGAGTTAGCTTTTAACATCTGCCAGCTCTCGCTCTCTCTCCAGGTGCCCTGAATAAAGCGTTCTGACAGTTTGTGAGGTCTGTAAAGGAAATGTCAATTAGCACAGCAGGATTTGTTCATAATGTAGATTTACTTTTGCCAATACTCACAATGTTACCAGGCTGCTTAGGAGACTGTGCAGCATCAGGGTCCTGCTACACATTTTCTATTAGCACCACATCACTGACTTCATATCCTTCATGGAATAAATAAGCAGGCCAATCCCATAAAACTGACATGCCTCAAGCCTTCTGGACTCCACCGACACAGTCTCCTCATCTGCAGACGTGCATTCTGCAGCTGCAGATGTGCCTTCCCCCTGCCGTATACATGCAGCGAGAGGACTCGGATTAAGATTTCACAGAACATACCAAGCCTGTGATTTCGAGACACTGTACTAACCGGATCATCTTCTGGTGGCTCCAAAAGTGTAATTGTGTTCCCAGACACTGCAAGGTTATCCAAAGTCAGACACTATTATATTTGATTGTGTTCCATGTGCAGTAGAATTGCAGTACGTGATGAACCTTGTATGAAGCGGACAGTTTCTGTGGCTGGGACAGAGTCAGTTATTGTCCCTCCCTGGATCCCCTCCATCACTGGCCTCCCTTTATTTAAATGGAGGCCAGTTCCTCTGCTGGAGTCACATCCTGGCTTGGTGGGCCGCCCCCTGTGCCAGTTTATAGGCCTTTTTTTAACTGCTACAATCATACAGACATTGAACATGTCAGCAAACACCTCATCTATTCACCTCATTTGTTCACGGTTATCTACTTTGGAGTCACTTACCAGCCTGCAAAATGTTCTTATATTTAATTTTTACTTGCTGCCAGGTCATTTTATGGCCAGACAGGTTTGTCTTTTATGAAGGACAGAAAGATAAAATAGATAAAAACGTTACATGAGGAAAATAGATTAAATGACAGATTGTGGATAATTGTTTGCACCTAATCATACTCTACATTTCCTGAGTAACATGCACCTGCTTGTCACTCTTAAAGTATACAACAGTTAGTGGATTTGAAAAGTAATCCTTTAATTGTAGCCTAATTATGACAGTTCCAGTGGACCACTGTTTATTAATTGTACAGTTTTTGACTACTTACGCATTGAGCCGGTCGGCTATTGTCTGCCAGGCTCTCTCGCGTTCTTTACTTATGGCATTGGTGTTGCCTTTTTTCCTTATAATATCCTTAACTTCGTCAGAGAACTCCGTCAGGAGCTGTTGTTCAGCGGCCGTGACGTAGGACGCGCGACTTTTATCCATTTCCCCATCTGTGATTCTGTGAGCGATCGCGAGGTCTGCTTCAGTATGCCGTGCACACGCACTTATCCCAACTATCTTCACCTGGCTTAACCTAGCCGCACCTTCTCATCCTGGCTCAGCAAACGTGCAACCAATTAAGCCAGGATAGGCCACGCAAGCTAGGTCAAGCTGGGCTTGCTTAATCATCCTGGATTTCTTTATTCTGGTTTCGTGCAATACCCCTCTGGTCTGCAGGGTGCGTATGTACAGGATATAAACATGTATGTAAACATGTAAAGACAGTTTCATGTGTTCATTGTAAAGTGTAGCAGCAGCAGGAGGAAAGACCTGCTCTCCTTCCCACAGCGAGGATGGATAAGTCTGTCCCTGAAGCTGCTCTCCAGACCAGACAGGGGTCCTGCAGGGGGGGAGTCATGGTCCAGCATGGAGGTCACCTACCTCCTGCACTGAGTCCAGAAACCAGCCCAGGACAGAGCTGGACTTCCTTATGACTTAGTCCAGCTTCTTCCTCTCCCTCTCTGTGATGCTGCTGCTCCAGCAGACCACACCACAGGATGGCTGATCCACCACAGAGTCAGAGAAGGTCCTCAGGAGGCCCCCTTCACTCCAAAAGACCGCAGTCTCCTCAGAAGAGAGACCTGCTTTGACCCTTCCTGTACAGTGGTCCGTGTTGTGAGTCCAGTTTATGGTCTAGGTGCACATCCAGGTTCTTATAAGAGTCCTCTCTCTCAATGTCTGTTCCCTGGATGTTCACCGATGAGAGGACAGAAGACCGGCATCTGAGAAAATCCACCACCATCTCCTTGGTTTTCCCTGCATTGATCAGGAAGTGGTTTAGCCGACACCAGTCCACAAAGTCCTGCATCAGTCCTCTGTAGTCCACATTGTGGTCCTCAGTGATTAGTCCAACAATCTCAGAGTCCTCTGAGAACTTCTGCAGAACGCAGCTGTCTGTGTTGTCTGAAGTCTGCAGTGTAGAGGGTGAAGAGAAACGGGACCAGGGACCAACACCGTCCCCTGGAGGACGCCTACGTTGCAGGTCAGCAGGTCAGACACAGTCCCGGGTCTCTCAAACTGGGGCCGGTTTGTGAGATAGTCCAGAATCCACTCTGCCAGATGAAGGTCCACCCCAACCCTCTACAGTTTGGCTTTCAGGAGCACCGGCTGGATGGAGTTGAAGGCGCTGGAGAAATAAAAACCATGATTCTCACAGAGCTGCAGGGCTGCTCCGAGTGAGCCACAGCACGGTGCAGCAGGAAGGCAGGCCTGTAACACTGACCCCTGTGGTGATGAAGTGTTTTAAAACCTTACCAGAAACCACATTCAGTCACTCATCTCCCCCAAGCTGGATTCGCATCAGTTTGCCCACAGAGCCAGCAAGTCCACTGAGGATGCTGTGGCCACCGCTCTTCGTGCTGTCCTGCTCCACCTGCAGCAGAAACAGAGGTTGTCCTGGGAGTCATCATCAGGGAAGACCTGGGGACATCTGGACAGTTTAAATGATGGTGAACACCGATCCTGTGTTCAGATACATGTTCCCGAGCATCACGCTATGTGCATGTGTGTATTTACCGTGGTTATTGGGTAGAGCGGGTTCTGGATGGACAGCAGGAGCACCTTGTTGCCGCTGTCAGGGTTGTCAGCGTTTGTTGGTCTGGTGATTCTCTTCGATGTGGAGTAGTTAAAGTAAGCCTGCTGGCCTGGTCAACACATAGTCAGAATATGAAGAAAAACAACATCTGGACATCTGAGGTTCATTAAAGCCACTTCCTGCAAAGGAAGCCACGCCCACTAATCTGCAACTGATGCACAACCACTTAATTCCTAAAAAGTTGGGATGGTGTGTAAGATGTAGCTAAAGTATATTAAATATTTTATTCCCAGTTGCAGATCACCAACACATCAGATGATGAAACTGAGACGTTTCACCATGTGATGGAAAATATGAGCTGATAGTGAATCTGATGCAGTAACACTTCTGGAAAAAGTTGGAACAGGAGCAACAAAAGGCTGGAAAAGTAAAAGGTACAAACCAGAAACACCTGGAGGAGCATTTGACAACTAATCAGGTTAACTGGCAACAGGTCAGTAACATGACTGGTATAAAAGGAGCATTTCAGAGAGGCAGAGTCTCTCAGATGGAAAGATGGACAGAGGTTCACCAATCTGAGACAAACTGGACCTAAAACTGTGGAACAATTTCAGAAAAATGCTCCTCAGACTTTGAAGATCCACCATCTACAGTGTAGAATATCATCAGGAGATTCAGAGAATCAGGAGGAATCT
The DNA here is from genome assembly GCF_017639745.1 of Melanotaenia boesemani. Classification (NCBI taxonomy): domain Eukaryota; kingdom Metazoa; phylum Chordata; class Actinopteri; order Atheriniformes; family Melanotaeniidae; genus Melanotaenia; species Melanotaenia boesemani. Next base: position 3,993,350 of record NC_055697.1, read on the forward strand.
CTGTGTGCATGGGACAAGGCTGGATGCTGGTAATCTTCTGCATTAAAAGCAGACATGATTCTCTACTGGAAACCACTGCATGGACTCAGGAAGACTTCCAGAAACCACTGTCTGTGAACACAGTTCACCCTGAAATCCACAAATGCAGGTTAAAGCTCCATCATGCAAAGAAGTGTAAACTGACATATCTCAAAGTGACATACCATCCTCCTCCCGACATCTCTTTGCCAGCTGCATCACAGATCTCAAGACAGCCTTGAAAATATTTTCCAAGTGAGACGATGGGGAAGCTGAAACGAGTCTTCAGTTTGTTCTGTCATTCGTCCAGGTTGGCTGCTGACTACACCACATCCCCTCCATCAGAGAGATTGAGAGGAGAATGTTTTCACGTCCTCTTCATCAGGTCCACCTTCTAGTACCGGGTCGTCCTCTTCATCGGGTCCACCTTCTAGTACCGGGTCAGACCTTTTTAATCTTGGTGTCATAGATTCAACAAGGTGTTTGAAACCTTCCTCAGAGGTTTTCTCCATATTAACATGACAGCATCACACAGTTGCTGCAGGTTTGTCGGCTGCATCCATGATGAGAATCTCCCGTTCCACCACATCCCAAAGCTGCTCTACTGGACTGAGATCTGGTGGCTGTGGAGGCCGTTGGAGTCCAGTGAACTTATCGTCATGTTCTAGAAAGCAGGTGGAGATGATCTGAGCTTTGTGACATGGTGCGTTATCCTGCTGGAAGTAGCATCAGAAGATGCTCCACTGTGGTCATAAAGGGATGGACATGGTCAGCAACAATACTCAGGTAGGCTGTGCTGGTTAAACCAGGGTCTGTTCTTAGCTGGCAGGAGGCAACCGGTGTGTCTTCTGCTGCATCCTGGTCCAGACAACTGCTGTTCGCTGCAGATTTTCTTTCTACAGACCATTCTCTGGAAAACCTGGAGATGGTTGTGGGTCAAAATCCCAGGAAACACTCAGACCAACAACCATGCCACGTTCAAAGTCTCTTAAAATCCCCTTTCTTCCTCATTCTGATGCTCGGGTTGAACTTCAGCAAGTCTACATGTCTACATGCTGCCCTGTAATTTGGCTGGTTGGATATTAGTGTTAACAGGAAGTTGAACAGGTGGCTTTGATGTGAATGTGAGTTTATGCCATAGTAGACTGTTGCAGCAGATATTGTAAATGCCAACAGGTTATCCACACCAGTTGTCAAAGTTCAGGCTACATCCCAGAGACTTTGAGATCATTGAGATAAGTCTGCGGCATAAAAAACTGAGAAATCACTTGCTTCTGTATAACTTTAGTTATTTTAGAATAAAGTATACAAGTTTTAAAGTCTTGTAATATCCTCCAATATTATAATAACACTATTTTCTATGGTTGAAAATTTAAATTTACAAATATTTTAATGATGAAATCATACACAGTTTATTCAAATCAAATCAAAATTTCTTTAAAGCACTTTTCATACATAAGTAGGGCTGCACGATTCTGAAAAAAATGTGAATCATGATTTTTCGGCTTAGAATTGAGATTACGATTCTCTGGCACGATTCTTTTTTTTTTTTTTTTAGAAAAGGTTTATTGCACTGAACTTTAACAAAATAAACAAAATCAAAAACATTTCATTCAAGAAGAGTATTAAACAGTGAGATCTCCTTAGAATGTAGAGCAAATGTTTGTTGGAACATTGCTTTGGCAGATGCATATTAGCAGTCCTATCGTTGGAAGAAAAATAAATTTTATAAAGGTTGGGAAAAAAAAAGATATGTAATTTTTCCTTATGTACATCAAACAGTGAGATTTCCTTAGAACGTTGAGCTTGTGGCCCTGAAGATAGCACTTCAGAATTTCTTAAAGATTCTTGGCCAAAAACACAAGTCTTTCAACATGTTGAGGCTGCAGAGACAAACGGTGACATGTCCCAATGTTCCCCGCTGTACTGAACAGCTGTTCAGAAGGTGAGCTTGTAGCGGGAATACACTGGTATTTTCTCGCTAGCACAGACAGTCGAGGATATTGACCCCTATTTTGTCCCCACCAGATTAACGGGTCATCTTCACTATCAACGCTGCTTGTTAGAAGATGTAATGCGAGCTCTGAAGACACTGCTTGTTTTCAGTTGGCAGAATCGAGCTCTGGCTTTTGCTGCTTGAAAGAAACTTCCAGAGTGTTACGGCTGCCTGTCATTTCATTAATTGCCCTCTCATCTTGCATGGAAATGCCTGTGTGTCGTCACCCATATGAGATTGGTCATGCTCTACACACCTTACTTCCTACCTACTGAGGACTGGCTCCATACACCACACCTCTGCCTTCATTAAGCTGATTGGATAATTGCCAGGCCAATCATCATCCCTACAGCCACCTGATGAGGAAATAAAAGCGATCTGCAGCTGTGTATTCTTTGGCAACTGTTTGCACAGACAGTCTGCCCTTGGTCTGATAGCGCTGGTTATGAGCGTGTGCTTTGTTTGGTGGTTTTGTGAAATAGAGAAACTTAGTTTAGTGAAGATCTCCCACAGTCTTCAAACTGTTTGGGCTTTTGTGTTCTCCTTTTGTGGTTTTTGACTGATAGTCTTGTTTTTCTTTTGTGTGATAAGTCTTAAAGCCCTTTTGGCTTCTCCCTGAGTTACATTTTGTTTAGTGGTTAAAATTAGAACGTGTTGGGCTAGTTTAGGTTTGTAGTGATTTGTAATAGTTTTTTTGGTTAAATTTTAGGTATTGGAGCTGCTTCACCTTTTGTTACTATATAGATTACTTGGCCAGTTTTTGTTCACCTTTTTTGGGGTTATTATCAGCTTTGTTTTTACTGGCTTGTTTTGTGTTAACTTTAGAAAATAGTTGTTATATTGATTTCTTGATTTAAGCAGCTTCACTAACCCCAGCACTTGATTCACTACCTTTGTCATTGTATTTATCCTCATTTCCACTTGTATCAATAAATTCTGTTATCTCCTGGTTTTACATTTGTCCACAATTCTCATTCTTTTGTTACGTCCATCATACCCCCGTACTGGGTCGTAACGAGTCTTTCCAGCCCTTCTTCATGAGGGATGCAGGGGAGGCAGTCGAGATGGAGCTCTGATGTAAAAAGAATTACCATTAATATTAACCAGAGTAATATCACAACAGTTAAAGTAGACAAATATAGTTGTATATGATGACTTACGATAGCTGGAGATATCATCTCATTTGTCAGTCTCACTTTAACGGTGGCTTTATTCTCCTCAGTGATTCATTTTGAATCTCGGATCAAGATGGTTGCCGATTGGGAGGGCATCAAGTACCTTTTGTCGAGAGTGTTAATCATCTTCAAAAATCCCTGATGTTATGCAGTGTTTATTGGGGCCATATCTTTGGCCAGATGAAACGTGATAGCTGCTGTGATCTTATGTAGCGTTGCATTGTACAAGGTTCTGGTTATTGACGTCTGCCTTTCTTTCTTGCCTTGAATGGCTTCATCGTGCTGTACTTTGTGGTGACATTTAAGGTGATTAAAACATACTTTACAATGCAACTCACACTGTTTGTCATTGTCTTGCTTGAATCCAAAAACTTCCACACTGCCGAATGCGACCCCTTTTTGGGTATGAGTTTGGCTCGGGTGGGTGGGTGACTCTCGCCGCTACCACGTGGGTTTTCATCCATTCAAACCTTCAGACTTTTCCCCCTGTGTGAATTCTCGTTCACTATTTCCAAACACAACTGCAGGAGGCTGCCACTTAATAATGTGTTTTGAAGATGCTTTCCCATTGGTTGAGGCAGGAGGCAGTGCTGCGTTTAGGGACGCTTGAAAAAAATCCAGGAAAATTTGGAGTATTTGTGATGCAGCTCATGAAATAAAATGCTTTAGAATCGCTGTGTATAGAATTGTGATCAGGTGTATGTTTGAATCGAGATCGTGAATTTTTAACGATTTATTGTGGAGCCCTATACATAAGAAGCACAAAGTGCTTCACATAATAAAATGTACACAAAAACAATGTTTGCAAATAAAAAGAATATTAAAATCCACACCTACCCCCCTCTGTGTTCCCGCCCTCTGGTCCTCGTCAGAACTCTGCTGCTGAGTTATGAAGTAGCCATAGGTTTAAAAAAGACCAGATAGCAGGGCATTACAGTAATATATTCTACTAGAAATACACAGCACCTTGATGCTGGTAAGAGAGAAAAATGAATGACTGGTGATGTTTTTAAGATGGTAAAATCCTGTTTTTGTGACATTTCTAATGTGTGGAATAAAATCCAGCTCGGAGTCAAAAGGAACATCCAGATTTCTCACACACTGTGAATATTTAAAGTTTTTTAATTTTGATAAAAATGATCCTTGTCTTATCAGGGCCGATAAATAAAACCTCATTCTTGTCCTGGTTGAGCTGTAAGAAGTTCTCTGCCATCCATGACTTTATATGTAAAATCCAGTTTAAAAGGACGTTAACTGGCTCCAGGTCATCAGGAGACACGGCCATGTAAAGCTGCGTATCATCAGCATAGCTGTGGAAATCAATGCCATGTCTCCTGATGACATCCCCAAGAGACAATATGGACAGATTAAAAAGTGGGCCTAGAATCGATACTTGGGGAACCCCACATTTTATTTTGTGGATTCCTGAGGAGCAGGTATCCATACTTACATAAAACTGTCGATCTGTGAGATACGAGTAAAACCATTTAAGAACATTAACCTCTTGACATTCCTGCTATCTTACAGGAAACCCAAAGTGTCCCGCCTCTGACCCACTGGAATCTTGAAAGGTTGCAGGTCTGCTTGATGTGAACATGAACTGTGTTAAACTGTGTTACAGGATGATGCTGAGGACTCACATCTGATATCCCCCAGTCCTGTGGTCCATGTCAGGGGTCTGTGTGAGGCTGTGGTGGAGGCTGACCTAATAGATGCCCTGGAGAAGTTTGGATCCATATGGTGAGACCGCTGCCACTGTGGGAAGGAGAAAGAGCCACTTCCATTAACACTTAGTATAAAATCATTTAGTTTTTGTGTGTTTTACCTTTATTTATATTATTAAGTTATATTTTTGGGATACTTTCAGTGTGCATTAATGTCTTTATTGCAAGGAAAATCTAAAAAAACTCATTAACATAAATACTTGAAAAAAAGCTTATCAACTTATAATAAAATATAATAATTAGTAAAATATATTTTATATATTTTATTTCAGTAAAACGTGCTGAAAATATCTCTTTTTAAATCGATAAATAATTAGACCACAAATTATTATAAGATTATTAAAATTTCTTAAATTGAATATAATAATATAAATTATAGTAATACATAATATTACTAGTATAACATAAAATAAGATAAGATTGCACTGTTAGGCACAATAAAATTGTGGGAGCTCACTCGGAGCCATAAAAAACACAAAAAAATATAGATACAGTGGTATCTCGCCATATCGCAGTTCATCTCCTGTGGTCTCGCTGTTTCGCGGATTTTTTTTGTATGAGCACTGCATATTTAAATATATGTAAATCCTATTTAAACGATTCTATATCCACATTTTACTGTCGGAATCGCCCACTGTGCCTGGTTTGTTGTCCAGAGTCAGTCTACTTCGTGTCCCGTGTTCTTTAACTGTGTTTCATATCGATTCCTGATCGAACTTCAGCGAGTTGCACAAGAGTGGGACGCTCATTACAGTTACATGTCATTGAAAGTGGCATGTCAGTGTATAAGAACATTATCGCCCAGAAAAAACGGAGCGCCCACAACTTCCCATAACTATGTTCTGAAAAAGACAGCAACACCCGGGCCTTGTGTGAAAAGTGACGTTACAGACGAGGGTGGGGACGCAGCGCCAGCAGAGAAGCTGTAATATATTTTACGGGGTGAGTAATTATTAGGAAATTCACATTGTTAAATTGTGTGAGAATGTTGAAAATGTTCATTACAGTTTGGGAAAGGTCTATAAACACTCTAAGGAGGGATAATTAGGCCTTAACATTTATTGCGGGGTGTTTTCAGAACGTAACTCCCGCAATAAACAAGGGACCACTGTATTCCTGTAAAATAGAGGTAAAAGACCGATAACATAAATACAAAATAAATAGAATAAAAAACTGGGATGTGTGAGTTAAGATTTAAGGTAGTGAAAGCAGGAGGAGACAGGCTGGAGGTAATGTTCCTCAGGGCTTGATGAAGTGGCTGGCTGGGTGGAAGTGGGTGGGTGTGGGTGGGGGTTATGGCAGACTGGGATGAGTCCAGGGCTGTTGGCAGTTCCTGTTGCCCAGGAGAAACAGCTGTTCGTCAGCCTGCTGCTGCAGGACTTGATTGACCTGTAGCGCCTTCCAGTGGGCCACAGATCTAACGGGCTGGGTGGGTGGAGGTGGGTGGGGTCTCCTGTGGTGGTTTTCCAGGCAGCAGGATGTGGACACTGCTCCAGGGTGGGCAGAGGGCAGCTGGGTTCTTGTCCTCAGCTGTAGCGGCTGCGTCCCACACCCAGACAGAACGTTGGTATGCTCTCCACCAAAGCTCGATAGAAGCCAGCAGCAGTTTCTGGTCCAGATTCTTCTTCTTGAGGACCTGCAGGAACCGCTGCTGAGCCTTCTTTACCAGGGCCCTGATGTTAAAGTTCCAGGACTGGTCAGCGGAGATGTAGGCGCCCAGAAACCTGAATGTGGTGACAGTTTCCACCCGTTCTCCGTTAATGAGGAGGGGGTCCATGATGGGCTCTTTTGTCTTTTGGACCTTCAGGCTCAGGTTGTGACAGCTTCAGCCCTGTAATTGGGCAGCTGTAGCTCAGGAGGAAGAGCAGTCGGCAAGACACTTAACCCCACGTTGCCTCCTTATGTGCCTATCGGGGCATGAGGGTGTGTGAATGTGATATATAGTGTAAAGCGCTGGTCAAGCTGACTGGAAAGCGCTATAAGCGCTACATTTACCATGTACACTGTCTGGTCTCCCTCCTGGATGAGTCCAGCCACGGTGTCGTCTCCATGTTGGATAATAGAGTTGGATGTGTGTCGAGGAGCAGTCGTAGGTGTACAGACAAACAGAAGAGGGCTCAGAACGCTTTGGGGGGAGTGGAACAGTCGGCAGAACAGCTGGGGGAACAGAGCGAATGTGTGTGTGTTATTGTGTGTTTGCAGCTACGTGATGATGATGCCGTTCAAGCGCCAGGCCTTGGTGGAGTTCTCTGCAGCGGAGAGCGCCGACCGCTGTGTGTCCTGTGGAGCTGTTTACATCGCAGGTCGGTTCCTCTCACAGCTTTATGTCAAAGTTTGGGAACCCCTTCAGATTTTCTGTGTTCCTGTAGGAATCTGACAACATCAGTTTGTGAGTTATGTGGGCGTAGTTTCCCTCTGAAGTAGGAATAACCTCCACTCTGCCCTCCAGTTTGGAGGGATTCCAGAATTTGCCCACATGAACTGTTTCTGTCGGGATGAATCAGGACTTTTCTTTTGTTGATATCAAACATTCACTCTAAATGTTTAAATGATAGAACACGGATAGATTAATTTAAAGACATGTTTCTGTCATTCTTTATCTTTAATTTTACAACCACAGTCCCAAAAACCTGGAACTCTGTATAAAATGTAAATAAAACCAGAATCCAATGATCATGAATATCCTCCTCCATATTTTATCTCCAGTAGAAGATAAACAACATGGCAGATGATGAAACTGAGACATTTAAACATGTGATAGAAAATATGAGCTGATAGTGAATCTGATGCAGCAACACGTCTGTAAAAAGTAGTTCCAGGGTGATGTTCGGCACGGTGTAAAAAGTAGTTCCAGGGTGATGTTCGGCACGGTGTAAAAAGTAGTTCCAGGGTGATTTTCGGCACAGTGTAAAAAGTAGTTCCAGGGTGACATTCAGCACGGTGTAAAAAGTAGTTCCAGGGTGATTTTCGGCACAGTGTAAAAAATAGTTCCAGGGTGATGTTCGGCACGGTGTAAAAAGTAGTTCCAGGGTGATGTTCGGCACGGTGTAAAAAGTAGTTCCAGGGTGACATTCAGCACGGTGTAAAAAGTAGTTCCAGGGTGATTTTCGGCACAGTGTAAAAAATAGTTCCAGGGTGATGTTCGGCACGGTGTAAAAAGTAGTTCCAGGGTGATGTTCGGCATGGTGTAAAAAGTAGTTCCAGGGTGATGTTCGGCACGGTGTAAAAAGTAGTTCCAGGGTGATGTTCAGCATGGTGTAGCATCTCCTCTTCTTCTAACAACTGTTTGGAAACATCTGGGAAGTGAGGAGACCAGTTGCTGGAGTTTTAGGAGAGGAATGTTGTCCCATTGCTGGATTCCTGCTTCCATGATGCTCCAGATGTTGTGTACTGGTGACAGGTCTGGACTGCAGGCAGGCCAGTTCAGGAGCCGGACTCTTCTCCCGTGAAGCCATGCTGCTGTGATGGATGCAGGATGTGGTTCAGCATCGTCTTGCTGAAATCTGTAAGGCCTTCCTTGAAAGAGACGTTGTCTGGATGGGAGCAGATGTTGTTCTAAAACCTCCATGTACTTTTCAGCATTGATGGAGCTTCACAGATGTGGAAGCTGCCCACGCCATAGGCACTAATGCAGCCCCATCCCATCAGAGATGCAGCTTTTCACCTGTCCACTGATAACAAGCTGGATGCTCCCTCTCCTCTTTAGTCTGCAGGACACGCCGTCCATTCTTTCCACAAACTAGTTCACATCTTCATCCAGGTTTCCACTTTGCCTCAGACCATTTTAAATGAGCTTTGGTCCAGAGAAGCATTTGTGGGTTTCAGGGTGAACTGTGTTCATAGACAGTGGTTTCTGGAAGTCTTCCTGAGTCCATGCAGTGGTTTCCAGTAGAGAATCATGTCTGCTTTTAATGAAGAAGATCACCAGCATCCAGCCTTGTCCCATGCACACAGAGATTCCTCCTGATTCTCTGAATCTTCTGATGATATTCTACACTGTAGATGGTGGATCTTAAAGTCTGAGAAACATTGTTCAGAAATTGTTCCACAGTTTTAGATCCAGTTTGTCTCAGATTGGTGAACCTCTGTCCATCTTTCCATCTGAGAGACTCTGCCTCTCTGAAATGCTCCTTTTATACCAGTCATGTTACTGAGCTGCTGCCAGGTAACCTGATTAGTTGTCAAATGCTCCTCCAGGTCTTTCTGGTTTGTACCAGGTACTTTTCCAGCCTTTTGTTGCTCCTGTTCCAACTTTTTTTCCAGACGTGTTGCTGCATCAGATTCACTATCAGCTCATATTTTCATCACATGGTGAAATGTCTCAGTTTCATCATCTGATGTGTTGGTGATCTGCTACTGGGAATAAAATATTTAATATACTTTAGCTACATCTTACACACCGTCCCAGCTTTTTAGGAATTAAGTGGTTGTGCATCAGTTGCAGATTAGTGGGCGTGGCTTCCTTTGCAGGAAGTGGCTTTAATGAACCTCAGATGTCCAGATGTTGTGTTTTTCTTCATATTCTGACTATGTGTTGACCAGGCCAGCAGGCTTACTTTAACTACTCCACATCGAAGAGAATCACCAGACCAACAAACGCTGACAACCCTGACAGCGGCAACAAGGTGCTCCTGCTGTCCATCCAGAACCCGCTCTACCCAATAACCACGGTAAATACACACATGTACATAGTGTGATGCTCGGGAACGTGTATCTGAACACAGGATCGGTGTTCACCATCATTTAAAGAATCCAGGGCAGTAAGTTCAGATTATATCTGAGCAGATTCATACGGCAGTTTGATCCCTCAATGCAAAAGAAGTCCAGCTAGACAGATGCTAAATATTAAGCCACATATTTTGAAAGATATTTATTCATTTCAATGTTTATTTTAATATATGTGGTGAGAAAATGATGCTAAACAAGAATCTTTAAATCAACATAAAGTTGTTAAAATGAAGGATTAAGATGGGCCTAAAATCCAGAAGCTCAGGTATTTTTTCTTCTTAGAAGCAATGAAAACCCACTTATTTAAGGTAAATGTCATTAAAATGAGAAATCAGACTGATCAAGTTCATTTTAACCCCTTAACCCCTTAGAATCAAACTTATTCAGGCCTTTGTATCTTTATTTATTCATTTTAAATGATGATGTTTTTTTATTTATATGTATGCATTTATCCATTCACCAACTTCTGTAGCGCCTAGTCCAATTCAGGGTCGCAGGAAGCTGGAGCCTATCCCAGCAATTAGTGGGTGAGAGGCCTGCACCTTTGGACAGATATACCCGGACAGATACGCCCGGATGGACTGGTGACCTGCCTCTCACCTGCTAAATGCTGGGATATATATTACCATGTCACCAGGAGACTGAGGCCCCGTGCAGGCTCTTGGTAAATGCATTGAGGAGATTAATGACTGGATGTATCTGAACTTTCTTCAGTTAAACAAAAACAAAACTGAGGTGATGGTCTTTGGAGCCAAAGAGAAACAATTAAAGGTCATCACAGAGCTTCAGTCTATACATATACTATATATTTGAGTCAGGTGTGTTGAAGCAGGAAACATTGAAAACCTGCAGGACAGCGGCCCTCGAGGACCGACTTTGGACACCCCTGATTTAAAGTCATTCAATGAAATAAGTTCTACTAATTTCCTTTTGCAACATGTTCCATGTTGAAGGGGCAGAGAAGACAAAGGCCCTTCTTCCCAGTTCAGTACTGGCAAATGGTACAGAGAGATACGATACAAATCAACATTTCTCCGTGTGATTAGGATACAAATATAGAGGGGCAGTAGTCCAAGCATGGCCTTGTAAATAAAAGTGTACCTGTGTCCCAGCCTCCTGGTGGACAAAGAAGGCCAACCCACTCGAGAATACAGTTCACAGTGATGGTGTTCTGTCACATACTGGAACTGAGTCTTCTAGAACAAATGTTGGAAGAACCTGAGGGGTTTTGTTTACAAATAAAGATTTAATAGCTTTCCAAAGTTCTGTGGATTGTTAAGGTTCAGATAAGTAATATTCTGATTTGGCCTTTTTAATAAGAGAAGTGCATTCATTCCTTAGTTGTCTGAAAATAGACCAATCACTGACGGAATCACTTTTCTGGCTTTGGCCCGTCCCACATGACGCTGATGGATGGTATAAGACAATTCTGGGTAGAACTCGGATTTCTCTCCCTTCACCCTAAATTTCCTTATAGGAGCATGTTTATTTACAATTTTCTCGAAATTTTCCTTAAAGAATGTCCAGGCAAGCTCAACATCTGGACAGACCTACATGTCCCTAGTTAACCAAACAGATCACGATGGTAAGGCTTTTAAGACTTGGCCTAGTTGGTTGATTGATCAACTGGCTAAGATTTACAGAAAGATTTAAATTCATCAGAAGCTGCATTTAACCAATCCCAACTGAAATCTCCTGCCATTAAAAGCTCATTATATTTTAATTTAGAAAGAAGATGCTTTAAGGATGATTCCTTGGAGGCAAATGGAGGTTTGTAACAACCAACTACAGTTATAGAGAAGGATTTGGCTATTTCCACATTCAAGGCCAAAATCTCCATTTGCTTACAAATAGACTCAGACAAAACAATTGAGGCATCAAATCTTGGTTTAACATAGATGGATACACCACCACCTTTTTTAGGCCTGTCAGTACGATAAATATTGTATCCAAGTTTATTAATGTCATCATTTATAACAGGTTTTTTCAGCCACGTCTCAGAGATTATCACATTGTCTGCATCTGTTGATCTAATCCAAACTTTGACCATGTCCATCTTGGGTAATAAACTGCGCACATTAAGATGAACAATTTTAAGAGCGGACATTAATTTAAAATCAGCAGGAGTCTGGATACATTGCAGCTCAGATTCAGGGTTAGGTTGCACATTTCCAGAGAGAAGTAAGAGTAAGACGATCTTTGTTTCACATTACATTTTGAGGCAGTCCCTTTGTATGTAGAAGCCAGACAATGCCTTTCATTGAGTGAGAAAGTGAAATCAAATAAATCATGAACATTTTGAAGCTTAGGTAATTCCGTGTGCATATCTGTAGTTGCTCAAACGAATTAGTGCCACTATAGTAAGCGTTCCATAAACACAGCACATTGTTAGGGGTACTCACCCAGGAATTATGGTTTGGTGTCTAATCCCAGACCAGCAGTAAACACATTAAAGTAATATAAAATGCCCTGGTCTTCCACTGGCAGGACATCAGCAGAGAATTTTGATTAACTAAAAAATCAAACTGATTTAAAGTTAGCAGGTTCAGGCCTGTTAGCTCAAGCTCCAGGAAGATGTAGCAGGTTTGGGTCTATTAGTCCAACTCCAAGATAATAGTGAAGCATTTTTTAGATTCACTAAAAGTCCACAATCCTATTATGGATTTTTTGTGGATGTGCCTGGACACACCTGGACTCACCTGGACTTGCCTGGATGTGCCTGGACACACCTGGACTCCGTAGACAACTTTTTAGCCTTTTTAGGAGTAACAAACTCACCATTTGTCCATCAGAGGAAACTCGGAGCTTAGCAGGGTGAACTGTTTCATAGCGGAGATGTAACTATCTTGGCTGCTGTTACACCGTCAAAACACCTTCTTCATCGGTGGACTTCTTTCGATAGATCTGGGAAGACCTTGATCTCTTGATCCCGAACCATAAATTTGTCTTTTGCTCGAGGAGCTCTCATGACACAGACTTTATCTTGGAAGTTGAAAACTTCACAATGAGGACTCTGGGTCTGGTGGGTCTGGTGTGTCTGGTGGGTCGGTAGGGCTTAGTCCGGCCGGGTAAGCTGTGTGCTCTTTCAATGAGAAGCAGTGTCGGGAATGTTGCAGGTCTCAGTGCTTCAAGTAGCCAGGAAAGCAACTGCATCTGGACTTTCCAACTTTTCCAGCACATTAACTAGTTGCAGGTTGAATCGTCCGGAGGGGTTGTCAAGGTCGTCAAGTTTGTTCTGGAGGACAGCCACCTGCTTAGCTAGCGCATCAGACTTTCTTTCTCTGACTTACCTGTGTCCTCTACATTACTAATACAACCTTCTGCTTTATCCATGTGCACTGAAAAGTCTTGTACCTCCCTCTTGACATCGTGAACAGCTTTCAATACTTCTGTCTTCGTGGCAAAGTCATTTCTCATCACGTCAAGTTTCTAAATAACATCCATGTTAGAAACCATTCCCATATGCACGTCCTCTGCTCGAAGTATGGGGCCAGCCTCGTCTGTTGAGCTAACTAGGCTGTTAGCATCTGAGCAGCCATCGTCTCCCTCAGTTGAAAAAAGTTTGCTTTGCTCTTGCTCCTTGATGGCACATCGCTAAAATGTTTGAACAAACCTCCCCAAATGCCTGGTATAACTGTTCGTGAGGTTGCAAGATTGTTTACAGGAAATTTCGCCAGGAGCTCACCAAAAAAGCATGTGCTCAGTTCAGCACCATAGCCACACCCCCTCCCAATGCAATTTATTCCTTTTATCCTTGCAAAATATATTAATGCAACTTCACCAGACTGCAGGGTAGGGCTGGACAATGTGACCACAAGTATCACGGTAATTGAACATACTGTATTATCTGGATTATAATTAGCAATTATCTTAGTATTTTATTTTAGCCTTCATAGCTAACTGAAAGTTTTTTAAATTAGATGAAAGAAAGAACACAGTTTAACTATATATGGTCATTTAATGATTATTTTAAATATATTTAAGAGAAAAAATTTAAAAAATTGACATGCACAAGATTACATCAGTTACTGGTTCTGAATGTTGATTTGGATTAGTTAGCCCTACTGTAGAGTGAAAGCTCATCTCTGTGCCTGTGTGAAGATGGATGAAGATAACAAAAACTCCTGGAGTCTCAGCAGAAAACAGCCTTGCAGCCAAATGCATGATTTTCTGTTGAGACTCCAGGTGTTATGATGGACTGATTGTAGACAGATAATGGTTAACAAAGTGCGCAAGTTCACTGTGTTACGCATGCTGCTTACGTTCACTGCGTCATGTACGCTGTGTACGCTCACTATGTCGAATAGGCAAAATAAACTCAAATGTCACAAGCCTACATGTTCTTACACATATTTCTAAACGGAGAAATGTCACCGTACACCTTCTGAATTCAAGTTATTTTCTTTCACCAAACTAAGTCTATTTGCTAATAAATTGGCTATTGGCCTTGGAACACACACTTAAAATCAAACTCGACAACATAAGACGTAAAACTTATATTTGTTAGTCTGTTCCTTTTTCCAACAATCAGCACATCTGGTCAAAATTAAATGCTTAATCCACCTCTTGTTAAGAGTGTAAAGAGTTTGACTCTGCAGGCTTTTTTCTGTTCACACTTCACCAAGCGTAGCGCTAATGGTCACTGTGCGTCAATCATCTGTCATTGCATTAAACCGCAACCACGTCAACCCCAGACAACTTTATTTAAAGTGTTTATCTGGAGTAAAGAAATGTTTGCTTACATCCCTCAGTGTGCTTTCTCAGGTCGAGCAGTGAGTTCTTGAATGCAGAAATGTAGTTTTTTTTGCAGTGAACACAGAAGACATTTAAAGTTGTAGGAAACATTTCTCATTTCCGAAATCTCAGACATGGAGCTGAGATGTGTCCATGGCTGGTTTGGTCCTTCTGCCGTCTCCACTGCCCAGTTTTGTTTGAAAAAAGAAAACTAAAAAAAATAATCAATTTAAAGTTAAGTACAGATACTCAAAAATTCTACTTAAGTACAGTACTCAAGTAAATGTACTCCGTTACTGTCCACCTCTGGTATTTATCAACTTCTATAAGTCCAAGATTCCTGGACATTCCCATAAAACATGCGCCAAAGGGCTAAAGGCTCCACGAGGCAACATGAGCTCTGGTGTTAATCCCGTTTCATGTCTGATGCTGGAGGTTAGATGAGCTCTGTGACAGAATGTTGGCAGAATGGACTTTGTTACATCCTCTGCCAGGCTTTCTCTCCTGTTGTAGGCATACGTTTCTGAGAACTTAGTTTATCATAAATATATGAAACTATAGTTGTGGGAGCATTGTGTAGTGTTTGGTAAAACCCTATCAAAATAACAATTGTTGAACACGTTCATGAATCTGATGGCGGGTTTTCATAAAAAAAACAACAACAAAAAAAAAAAAGTTATGTACAACTTTACAACAAATTTAAGAAGTTTTATATGATGTTGGTAATTTTTGTTTTTTGGACAAAAAATGTAACCAATTTTCTTAAAGTGAGGAAGATTTTACTTGTTTCCAACGTGGCTGAATCAAGTCAACTAGACCGGATTTCACTCTCATCCAGAAGAGCTTCTTCAGTTCTGATGGAGATGGAGGGAAATTTCTCTTCAGGAGCTGAAGCTGCTGAAGTTTTGCAATCTACAACAGTGGTTGACTAAGTGTGAGTTGGTGTTGTTGGTCTCCTGGTTGAGGGAAGTATCTCAGTCCTCCTCCTCATGTCTAAAATGACATGATTTAAAACCGACTGAAAATATGAGCGTTGAAGATGCTTTTGGATAATAAGCACTACATCATCTGTGTAATTAATACTGTGACATTTTATCCGGTCAGTCATGAGTGATTCTAAACGTTGTTTCTGAAGAGATCCTGTTTACTTCATAGTGAAGTTAGCCATTAGTAAATAAATAATTTGAAACTTGTTTCTGGTCTTCAGGATGTCCTGTACACCGTGTGCAACCCCATAGGAAGCGTGTTGAGGATCGTCATCTTTAAACGAAATGGGATCCAGGCCATGGTTGAGTATCCTTACTAGAGGAGTGTGTGTGTCCTGATCTGGTTTTCAGTTTTATACATTGATCCTTCTGCATCATAGCGGTCTTCTATTTCTTCTCATTTATAGTTAAAAATGACATTTTCTAACATTTTAATGACTCACACTTCTGGAGGACAAACACCGTCTGGTTGGAGTTCTGCAGCTGCATCGGGTAAAATAATCCAATGAGCATAACATGCTGTGATCTGCATGCTTTGTGTCCTCTCCTTAACCCGGTGCTCCAGGTTTGAGTCGGTTCAGTCTGCTCAGAAGGCCAAAGCAGCTCTGAATGGAGCCGACATCTATGCTGGTTGCTGCACACTCAAGATTGAATATGCACGAGTGAGTTATCTGCACTCCTGTCATGTAGGACAGGTCATTTACAGCTAAAATCTATGATTGAAAACAATCATGCCATCTGTGTTAAACTCTGTGTACTGGCAGGTGATATTTCCAGCCCCTGTGAAAACGTTTAACTGGATCCTCAACAAATTTTGTCTCTGTGTCAACAGCCGACACGCCTGAACGTGGTAAAGAATGACAATGAGAGCTGGGACTACACCAAACCATACCTGGCCAGACGAGGTACCACACCAACATCTCCCAGTCCTGAACATCAAGCAGATTCCTGTTGTTGCAAGAAAAACATGTCAGAAGATCAGTTAGGACCTGCTGGACATCCAGTTTAAAGAAAACCAGCATTAAAGCCCCATATTCTGGTCCTGATTGAGGCTTTCCTTCCTGGTTCTGGTCCTGATGGAGGTTTTCCCTCCTGGTTCTGGTCCTGATGAAAGTTTTCCTTCCTGGTTCTGGTCCTGGTGGAGGTTTTCCCTCCTGGTTCTGGTCCTGATGAAAGTTTTCCTTCCTGGTTCTGGTTCTGATGGAGGTTTTCCCTCCTGGTTCTGGTCCTGATGAAAGTTTTCCTTCCTGGTTCTGGTTCTGATGGAGGTTTTCCTTCCTGGTTCTGGTCCTGATAAAGGTTTTTACATCCTGGTTCAGGTTCGGATGGAGGTTTTCCTTCCTGGTTCTGGTCCTGATAAAGGTTTTCCCTCCTGGTTCTGGTCCTGATGAAAGTTTTCCTTCCTGGTTCTGGTCCTGGTGGAGGTTTTCCCTCCTGGTTCTGGTCCTGATGAAAGTTTTCCTTCCTGGTTCTGGTTCTGATGGAGGTTTTCCCTCCTGGTTCTGGTCCTGATGAAAGTTTTTCTTCCTGGTTCTGGTTCTGATGGAGGTTTTCCTTCCTGGTTCTGGTCCTGATAAAGGTTTTTACCTCCTGGTTCAGGTTCGGATGGAGGTTTTCCTTCCTGGTTCTGGTCCTGATAAAGGTTTTCCCTCCTGGTTCTGGTCCTGATGAAAGTTTTCCTTCCTGGTTCTGGTTCTGATGGAGGTTTTCCCTCCTGGTTCTGGTCCTGATGAAAGTTTTCCTTCCTGGTTCTGGTTCTGATGGAGGTTTTCCTTCCTGGTTCTGGTCCTGATAAAGGTTGTTACCTCCTGGTTCAGGTTCGGATGGAGGTTTTCCTTCCTGGTCCTTGTCCTGATGGAGGACTTCCTTAGCTAAGTCATTATTTTAATGAACTGGTGTATATGAATGCAGTTATAAATTGGTCTAATGTGGATCATGTGATGGATTTGTTTTAAACGGGTTATAACTGGACAACAATGAAATGGATTGAATTAGATACGAGGAAAGCAGCCAGACCTGTGAGTCTTTCAGGATTCAGAACTCGCTGATGGCAACTGTTCACTATAATATTAATCAGTTTCAAAGATGAACTGCTTTTTATTTCAATACTGGTTCTGGAGGGTCCATGGGAGATGGTAAGTTCCACCCATCCAGTCTACCTGTGATTTGTGGACTTGGAGAAGGTATTCAATCATGTTCCTGGGGGAGTCCTGTGAAGAGTGCTTCTTCTGATAAAGGACATCTTGTCCCTGTACAACCGGTGCCAGAGCTTGATCCACATTGCTGGCAGTAAAACAGATTAGCTTCCAGGGACAATTGGACTCCGCCAAGGCTGCTCTTTGTCTCCGATTCTGTTCATAACTTTTATGGACAGGATTTTTAGGTGCAGCTGAGGCGTTGAGGGGATCCAGTTTGGTGGCCTCAGGATTTGGTCTCTGCTGCCTGCAGATGATGTGGTTTTATTGGCTTCATCAGGCTGTGATCTCCAGCTCTCGAATCAGCACCTCCAACTCTGAGACCATGATTCTCAGCTGGAAAAGGGTGGAGTGTTTTCTCTGGGTCGGGAATGAGGTCCTTCCCTGGTTGAGCTATGTTCCTACCCTCACCTATGGTCACCAGCTGTGGGTAGTGACCGAAAGAACCAGATCAGGAATATGAAGCATTGACCTGGAGATGGTTCCACTGGCACCAGTCTACAGATGGGCCATCCAGAAGCACAGAGTCACCAGAAAGCTTTTACAGGTGTGCTTAGGTGACCATGAAGTGTGTGGAGGACAGGAGCTAGACCGGTTCTATGTGCGGAGTCCGTCCTGCAGACTTAAGTGTTGCCACTCACAGTCTTTCACACACTGCAGTCTGGTTGGGAAAGTGATCAAAAATTTGTCCCATGAAAACAGAAAAAAGTGTCAAATATAAGAAACATGAACCTTCCAGAAGCCCTCGGCTTCTCCAGATGAGGCAGAGTCTGGGGGTCCTGTCACTACTTCCCTCCATGACTTCAGTCTGGCTTCTGTGTTTAAAGTTCATTTGTGAGTCTTGCTCAGAATCAAACTATGTGTTTTTGTGTTTCAGAACATGGAAAGGGAAGACAAAGACAGGCCATTTTGGGAGAACACCCATCATCCTTCAGTCATAATGGTTACGGTAAGATGGAGACCGTTTAGACATAATCAGCTGATTCACCACAGGTGGACGTTAGTGGTGATGTGGAGTAGATATAAGTTCAGATTAATTTACCATTCAATGTCCTACCAAACTCAGGTTCTCTACCAAAAGTTTGAGAGTCTGAGGGTTCTGTTCAAGATCTATTTGTTCCCAGGACTTTGTTCTTCAGCAGAGATCTCTGCTGGTGGATCTCCCAGCCCTGAGTGTTCAGATCACTGTTCCTTCCCCACCCACATCTTTTCATCTTCCTCCTGCAGTTCTTGATATTTGTCCACCTTCTCACGTTCCTTCTTTTTCTCTTGTATTTCATGCACCAAGGTTTGAGAGAACCGCAATTTAAATTCTCCGTTTGTCCTGTGCGCTGCAGAATTGACAATAAAGCTGATTTTGACTAATGCTGCTGCCTTCTTCTGTAGTTTTCCAACCACAACAGTTGGTAAGCCATCACCAACATATCAGCCAAGGTCTGGATGTCCCACAGAACCGTGACCTTTGATACCGTCTCTCATCTTGACCCTGAGACCTCCAGTCCAAACTTGGTACCGATGCTCCAGTACACTAGTCCAGCCTCCTGGTTACGGAGCTCCATGCATGCCCTCCCTGCATCTTCCACCTGCTACTGTGTTCTGGACTGTCTCAGAGGTCTCTTTGCACACCCTGCAGCTGGGACCAGGTCTGATGTGGTAGACCCTGACCTCAGTTCCTGTTCCTGTGCAGCCATGATCAGAACTTCTAGGTCAGGGCTACTCAGTTCAGATAAAACAAGGACTGTAGTCCAGCAGGTTTTCAATATGTCCCTGCTCCAACACACCTGACTCATTAAATTAAATGGAGTTCTGCCCAATGACTCATTATTCTGAGTCAGCTGTGTTGGAGCAGGGAAACATTGAAAACCTGCAGGACCAAAACGAATAGCCCTGGTCTAGTCAGAGGACTTCTTGATGTCAGCCACTTCTTTAGTCTGTTGGTGGTACATGCTACGCAGGAGTTTATCCCTCCACAGCGGTTCCACCGTTTCCTCCATGCTGGCTTCACTTAGCAGTTCTTGAGGACCTGCCTTCCTCTGTGTAGGTACTGGGTGGTGGCTGGCTTCTCTGTGGCCCGTTCATGGTGGTCGGAAGCCTGTCATATCCCAAGGAGTAGGTAGCTGTCCTGAACTCTGCACCCGTAGACGAATGCATGAATGGCCACCAATAAAAGATTATTAACTTAAACTTCTTCATTTGAGCTGTTAACGAGTAACACACTCCTCGTTTCAAATGGTAAAAAAAAAAGAATGATGATGTGAGCCACTAAAGGAGAACACCTGCATGAACTCCACCTGTGTCTCCTCTGCTCCAGCCTGCCCCCTGCTGCCTCTGCCCAGTAACAGCAGGTACAAGCTGACCTCCGCGGACGTCCCAGACATGGTGTCCTACCCCTTGCCCCAGTCGTCCTCCTCATATTCTGGCTACGCTCCCAGCTCGGTTGCCATGGTAGGAGGCCTCCACCCTTCCAAGATGAACTGCTCCCGCATCTTCAATCTCTTCTGTCTCTACGGCAACATTGAGAAGGTCAGTGCAGACCCCCACCCCCAGCCCAAGTTATGTGTTATAATCAGATGGAAAGTTGAGCGAGTTTCCATGATGAAGAGGTGAATGTACAGTCCCATCATAGTCTACTTTGTGTGTGTGTGCAGGTGAAGTTCATGAAGAGTGT
This sequence comes from Melanotaenia boesemani, assembly GCF_017639745.1. NCBI lineage: Eukaryota > Metazoa > Chordata > Actinopteri > Atheriniformes > Melanotaeniidae > Melanotaenia > Melanotaenia boesemani. The sequence goes on from NC_055697.1 coordinate 4,013,574, forward strand.
ACCTGGCACGGCGCTGGTTGAGATGGGGGACGAGTACTCAGTGGACCGAGCCATCACACACCTCAACAGCATCAAGGTGTTTGGAAAAAGACTCAGTGTGTGGTAAGAGATGGATCCCAGCTGAAGTTCCCAGGCCTCCTTCCCACAAACCACGTCCGTTATGCCACCCTCCGTTGTTATGTGTGTCTGTGTGTGTCTGGGTGCAGTGTTTCCAAGCAGCATGCAGTGATCCCCAGTCAGGTGTTTGAGTTGGAGGATGGGAGCAGCAGCTATAAGGACTTCGCCATGACCAGGAACAACCGCTTCAGCAGCGCAGGGCAAGCGTCCAAGAACATCATCCAGCCCCCATCTGCGGTGCTGCACTACTACAACCTGCCCCCCTGCGTTTCCCAGGACTACCTACTGAAGGTGTGTGCTTCCTGCCAGGTAAATGTCTGGGTTGGACAGTAAAACTTGGCAGAATAGAGACAAAGGAAGTAACATCCTCCAGCAGGTCGGGGCGTCTCCATCTGTCTCTGATCACAGCCTTGTGGAGGATTCACCAGTCTACCAGATCCAGAGAGGGGGGTTTGTGTTTTTATTAAGAATATTTTAGATTCTGCACCATGTTGATGGTGGCAGTCCAACCGAAGCAGGTTCCCTGGTTTCCTTCCACTCAGTTTAGCTTTATTTATACAGGTTTACAATAACAGTCATATCCAGGATCCTTTACAGACACAGTTCAGTTCAGTCCAGTTCACTGTAGTCCAGTTATAATCCAGGTAAAACGCTAGTCCAAGGAAACCCTCCACCAGAACCAGGGAGGAAGACCTCCATCAGAACTAGGGAGGACGGCCATCTTCGTGTAGCGGTTGGGGTAGAGAGGACAGGAAAGAGGGTCAACCAGCAGCAGAACTCTAATCCAGGAAAAGAAGAACAGAAACACAAATGAATGTCAACAACATCATGGTTCTACATGGAGAGTAAAGAGAGCAGAGAGGAGCCCAGTGCATCATGGGACGTCCCCCAGCAGCTTCGGCCTCTAGCAGGATGGATGGATCAGGGTCACAAAGTCAGACCTGCTATAAGATTTATCTGGAAGGAAAGTTTGAAGATGATGAGCTGAAGGTAGAGAGGGGGTCTGGTACCTGAAGCCAGACTGGGAGCCGGTTCCACAGAGAGGATCTGATAACTGGAGTTTCTGGTTCCCATTCTACTTCCAGAACCTTCAGGAACCACCAGTAAACCAACAGTCTGAGTGAAGCTCTGATGGGAACATCAGGAGCTCTGAGATCTATAAGATCCAGTGAATCCTGGTCACTAAGAGTTCTGTTCAGAGTCTAACAGGGAGTTGGTGAAGAGAGGGTAAAACTGGAGAAAGGTGGTCTCTGGTCCTCATCAGAACCCTGGCTGCAGTAGGAAACATTTCATGCAGTAAGCATGTGTTTCTGTGTTTCTGTAGCTGTGTGCGGAGCATGACCTCCCGGGCTTCACCAAGTTCAAGATGTTTGAAGCCAAACGTAAGTAGAGATGCAGCCTGAAGCGTTTGGGCAAGTTTATTCTTATGAACGGAGCGCAGTGGTTTTATTCTGTGTAACTGATGAATTTGATCATTTATGTGATTTTCCTTTTCAGCCTCTTCTAAGACCATCTCTGGTCTGTTGGAGTTTGACAGTAGGACAGAGGCTGTGGAGGTTCTTACTGTTCTCAACCATTTCCAGATCCGGATACCCAGTAAGTCCTTCTTATTCGTTCCATTATATGCTGTCACTGGGTTTCTAAACATAACTTTGTAAGCTTTTTTTTTTGCTTTTTTTAGGATTTTACAATAAATTTGCACATTGTATTCTGTTTTCATCTACATTCATAAAGCATCCCAACCCCAGTTCCAAACTAAGTGAGATGCTTTGTAAAATGTAAACAGAAACACATTTCCAAACCTCTTCCTCCATCTTCTATCCCCAGTAGAAGATAAACAACATTTCAGAGGATGAAACTGAGACATTTCACCATGTAATGAAAAATATGAGCTAGTGAATCTAAAGCAGCAACAAGTGTGGAAAAAGTAGTTCCAGGGTGATGTTCGGCATGGTCTAAAAAGTAGTTCCAGGGTGATGTTCAGCATGGTGTAAAAAGTAGTTGCACAGATGTGCAACCAGTTGTCACCTTCAGCCTTGTCCCCATCACACAGAGATTCTTCCTGATTCTCCGAATCTTCTGATAGTATTCTACACTGTAGATGGTGGATCTTCAAAGTCTGGGGAACATTGTTCTAAAATTGTTCCACAGTTTTAGATCCAGTTTGTCTCAGATTAGTGAACCTCCATCTATCTTTCCATCTGAGAGACTCTGCCTCTCTGAAATGCTCCTTTTATACCAGTCATGTTACTGACCTGTTGCCAGGTAACCTGATTAGTTGTCAAATGCTCCTCCAGGTGTCTCTGGTTTTACCAGTTACTTTTCCAGCCTTTTGTTGCTCCTGGTCCAGTTTTTTCCAGACGTGTTGCTGCATCAGATTCACTATCAGCTCATATTTTCATCACTTGGTGAAATGTCTCAGTTTCATCATCTGATGTGTTGGTGATCTACTACTGGGGATAAAATATGACCTGATGAGATTTATAAATGACTGTATTCTGTTTTCATCTACATCCATACAGCATCCCAACCTTTCTGGATGTGGGTTGTATATTAGCCCAACAGCACATTTGCTATTGTTTTAAGGTTTTTTGGGACATGATGCAGTGGATAAACAGTGTTAAGAGAGTTACATGTTTATTTTTCTGTTCTCACGGTTCATTTTTCATAAGGTCGCACGTTTGTTGTGCCTGTGTGTGATTTCAGATGGATCCAACCCATACACCCTGAAACTCTGTTTTTCCACCTCCTCTCATCTATAAACATTCTAAAAATCTCCAGAAGAAACGAGAGGGTGGTGCTAGCCGACCGCAGGAGGAAATGCAGATGACAGAAAAGAAGAGCGGGATGCTTCAGATGGCCGTCCAGCCACAGCTCCACACCGGCTGAAAGACTTAATAAACTCCTGGAGGATGCTCCTCTGAAAACGGTTGTAGAGCATAAAACTGGGTCTTGTCCCACATTTTAATGTTTAACTGGAAAACACACGTAAACATGGAGATTTTCAGGGAAGAATTAGATCTTGACCGTTGCCATGGATACTGTTCAACTATGATGGAGAGGGTTTGTGGGTAAATTGAGTGTGTAGCACAAAGATTTCCACAGTATTTCATGCCATCTGTTGCCCGTACAGCAGGTTGAGACCAGCAGGAAGTCTGGAAGTCCTCACATCTCAGCTCTGGAACATCTTTAGTTTAGTCAGGACTCCAGTGGATGTGTGAAAACAGCTTTTTGTACTAACTAGAATCCAATTAACTCCAGTTAATGCCAGGTGCTGGGACTGGTGAGGAGTTTGCTGTAAGGTCACAGACCACCTGGAAACTGGAAAAGGAGGCAGTTCTTGATTATTTGGTTCTCTGCACAGTCTTGAGGAGGTCACCAAGGGAGGAAAGTCCAGTCAGATCCATCAGCATTGCTAAAAAACTCCTCATCTCAAGCAGAACTTCTACAAGACAGTCCAACATCTGAACCTGGTTCCAGGTGGACTCATCACAGGGTGGAAACATCCAGATCCAGATGGAGGAAATTCCTGTTCAGCATCAAACACACCCGGACCTGGATGACAGCAGGTGTGTCCTCAGCTGATAGAAAAGCCACGAAGATCAGACATTTTCAGTGAAGAGTGACCTTCAGATTGAAGCGTTGTGTCAGGAATGGGAAGTTTTCCATTAGGAATGATCCTCAGATCAGAGCGTTATGTCGGGGAAAGGGAAGTTGTCCAGCAGGTCTGATCCTCGGATCAGAGCGTTGTGTCAGGAATGGGAAGTTTTGAACGTCCTTCACCCAGTGTGGATCAGTACTGGAAGGGTACCCGGAGGGTCAATGTACCAACAACAAGGTGAAGAAGCTGACACTCCAGCGGACAGTCAGAAATGAGGAACTTTTCTGATCCAATCCACGTTACAACAACGTGAGCATTAACAGGCATGCTGAGAAACGTCTCAGTCAGCTGACTCCTGTTTATGTGTTTATGGCAGGAATGAACAGGACGTGTTGATCCAGCATGGAGTAGGAGTTTCTGCTCTCTATGTTCAGCCACTGCTGCTGAGACTTCATGTTGGACATGTTTGGAACTTTAAACTAGAAGGAAAACCAGGATGAAGCAAGAATCCGGGATGAAGGTGATCCCAGCCTACTGCAGGTTTTCTTCTATCAGCCTGGAGCCAGGAAGCAGGTCCTCAGTTTGCACATCATGTAAAGTTAAAATCACAGTCATGTTACATTGGTTCCATCATCAACAGGAAATAATGGCGGGAGCTGAACTCAGATTCTTTTATACACTGCAAATAAACACCTCCAATACAACCTCCCGTCCAACACAGCCAGGACGCTGCGTAAAATGTAAATAAAAACACAACTCAATGGTTATGAACCTCTTCCTCCATCTTTCCTTCCGGTAGCAGATAACCAACATGTCAGATAATAAAACAGAGACATTTCACCATGTTATGGAAAATATGAGCTGATAGTGAATCTGATGGCAGCAACACATCACGAGACAGAGATCCCAATGAAAAATATAAAAATGTTGAACTGGTGGGCACGGCGTGGACATTACTGGTGTCAGAAAGGTCGAGTATTGGCAGCAGGTGGCAGATGCTGTCATCATAGTGTCAGAAGGAACGCCAGAGGCATCGGAACGTGCGGCTGGATATCTCAGTTGGTAGAGTATCCGTCTGCCATGTGGGAGATGGAAGTTTGATTCCCACAGGGGTGAACAGTAACACCTTCCAGTTGGGGCCTTAGGGAAGACGCTGCAGCCCACAGCAAATCGTTCTGGAGAAAAGCATCTGCTAAATGACAGTAATGATGCTGGTAATGTAGTCTTTTGTTCTTATGTATAAAATAAATATGTACAGATACATCTGAGACTGGTAGCAGTTTATTTAGTGTTAAATAATATTTCTTTCTAGTTGCTGGGTGTTCCAGCTGGGTGGGCGGTGCTGCAGCTGTGGTTGGAGAGGGTGAGGCCAGAGACTCCACCCAGCACCGCAGCAGCCGTGTCCTCAGACGAAGTCCTGCAGGTGCAGAGGGACACCATCACCGCTATTAACCAGGTGGACAAGGAGTTGCGGGAGATGAAGGCCATCCTAATGGAAATTGGGACAATAATTACAAAAGGATTACAAAAGGGGATCCCAGATTCTGTGTGTACGCCATGGTCAAAGTTGCCATGGAGGTAGGAACATTCTCCCAGCATGTTTGTTTTTTATAAATCCCAAAAGTTGACTATATTTGGCGTGCACTGGTTTTTATTCCTACACCAGATTTAGAAATGAGGCCCCTGAACTGCTGGCAGGCTAGTTCAGCAGCCAGATCAACGTGATACTTTTGTTGTTGGGTCGCTGATTGACAGACCACTGCATTCTGTCTCATTTAAATTTTACACAACATCTAAACTTGTTGGAAATGAGGTTGTTGAGGATATTCACAGACTTTGCATTTGTTTTTTCATGCACTGCTAACTGACTCGCTGCAAAAGTTCTGGAAGATGTAAAGGTTTCTATGGAGACGGCGGACGACAGGATGCCGTAGAACTACATGGAAGATGTAAAGGTTTCTACGGAGACGGCGGACGAGAGGATGTCGTAGGACTACATGGAAGATGTAAAGGTTTTTACGGAGACGGCGGATGACAGGATGCCGTAGGACTACATGGAAGATGTAAAGGTTTCTATGGAAATGGCTGACGAGAGGATGCCGTAGGACTACATGGAAGATGTAAAGGTTTTTACAGAGACGGCGGACGAAAGGATGCAGTGGGACTACATGGACCGCTACAGAAATCCAGCCTGCTCTGCATTGGTTATCTCGGACAGCTGATTGCTCTTGGCTTATGGTGGGGTTCCCTTACAGATGACAGGCTTGGTGTACATGTAATAAGAACCAGAACCAGAAGGTCCCACTCAGTCTGTATTTTTACTCATTTACATATTTCACCTGTTTTAAATGGACACAGATATTCATATGTAAATAATGTACAGTAACACACACTTATTGTAACTGGATTTAAGTTTTATTAATGTTTTTCTTAAGTGAACGCCTTCAAGGAGGTTTCACAATAAAAAGACGGGTTCTATTATCAGGATACAAATGTGGAGTTTTCAAGTTTCGACATGTAGAAAAACATTTTTTTAATATAATTTTGTTCATTATCTGAGTACTTTGGTCTAAAGAAACAAATGACTAATGACTACAAACTAATAACTAATGACTAATACCACAAACATCTGAAGTTACAAATGAAAGTTAATGAAGCACCAAACTAAATGTGAACAATAACCCATTAACTCCACCCTAAGAACTCCTTTAGAAGAGGAAAAGGAACCAACCAAACCAATCCTCCGACTGAATCGGTGCTGCAAGATCAGAGACAGCTGGGTGGAGCAGTGTCTCCAGGATCCTGGGCCGGATCCTAGGCAGCCGAGACCTGAACCTGTCTTCTTCCAGCCTGTGATCTCCTTCATCCCGTCCCTCACATTATTCTGCTTGGCTTCCAGCTTCCTCCGCTAGTCGTCCTGACTCCTCCTCAGCGACACCCTAATTTCCTGCTGCACCCTCTTCTTTTCCTTCTGGTTTAGAATTGCCTTCAGGTTGCTGGTGATCCAGGCTTATTACTGGGGAAACAGACCGGGTGGGAACGTTGATGCAGTCTGTTATCATGGTGATGTCCTGAGAACAGAGAATATTCCAGTCCGTTGGCTCGAAGCAGTCCTGCAGGGCTTCAGCAGCATCCTCCGTCCACCTCTTCACAGTCCTTCGGTCCACAGGTGGCTGCTGAACCAGTGGGACAAACTTTGGGCTCAACAGCCTAATTTCCACCGGGGGCGTGTGCGCACCGTTCCGACCTCTGTGGCGGATCAGTCCACATCGGGTGCGTGTGCGCCATGTTTTCATTCAGACCACCGGCCTCAGTCCACACCGGGAGCGTGTACGCAGTGTTCCGTTCGGGTTCGTTCCGACCTCCGTGACAGGTCAGTCCACACCTGGAACTTGTGCGCCATGTTTTCATTCCGACCTCCGGCCGTCAGCAGGGCCAGGGAAGGAAGTGGAGTGCCTGGCTGTCCCAGCAAGATTCCAGATTCCAGAGAGTCACCCCATATCTCCTGAGTCCACCAACCTGCCATGAGGCGTCTCCCCAGAGATTAAGTTGTGGTTGGAAAACAAAATGCAGGAGCTTTTCCACCTGGTAGTTTCCCTAGTCCCTTGTTCCCTAAAGGTTCCCAACTAGTCCAAATTCAAATGTTTTAATTATTTATTAAATAAATTATTGAATTATTTATTTATTGAATGTTTCAAATATTAATTAAATTTAGTATTTATGCAATTATTAAATAAAGAAAATGTTTCATCATGACAAGGCTACATTTCTGATTGAAAAATATGTAATGAAATTTTATTTATAAAGCATTTTCCATACATTAAAAACAGTCGCCCCCCGAGCTCAGCACATGTACACAAACACACACACAGATCATGTGATCCTCAAAGTAAAGTGTGAGGTTGAATGCAGAGGAGGCAGGTCATCACAGGAATGAACATGTTTACTGTAGCCCAACAACAGGACTTTGTTAGGAAGGCGACCCGCGGTGAACTCGGCCAGACTGCCACTGACGTTGTCCTGATGGGGAGTTAAATATTAGCAGGTTTCCTGGACTCTCAGGGCCTCTGCAGATGTTCGATTTCCCCCAGGCTCCTTTCAGACCAGCTTCAGCTCCACAGTCTCTGGGTTCTGGTCCCAGTCTTTAGGCAGCATGCAGTGGCCTTGATGATGCTGTCAGCTGTATCTAGGTGGACTTGCATCCTCCTGCAGCGCACACACCAACGTTGGTCACAATGCTCCTTCTCAGCTATCATTAACATCATGCTTTTCCTCTGGGAGGTGGCAGCCAGGAAAGGGTCGGAGGAGGTAGAGCTTCATGCCTCAGCAGCAACAGCTGCAGAAGGCGTAGCCCGGACTTGGGGGTGCATGGAGGCGGTACCAGCTTGGATGGCTTTCCCCTAAAGTCCACCACAACCACCAATCTGTACTACACATCAACCAGAGGTTGCAACACAACTGAAAACTGCCTTCGTAATTAAAACACTGAGGAGGCTGGACGACAGCGTGTTTGCATCTACCTGCCACTGGGGCACCACACCCCTAGTGTGTCCCTACATGCAATATGAAATATATAAACTATAAATAAATATATAAACTACATTTCCCACCTACTGACATTCATTCACCAGTGAATTACCACAGTTTCTGTCATGGGGCGCTCTGTACTGCTGCCAGGGCAAATTAATAAATATATAACCAATCAGTGGCACAGAATTTTATGGTCTTGGGGCGCTTAAAATATTACCGCGAGATTTGAGGTTAAAAAAATAGAGGCTTCTGTGGTTCGGTCAGTCAGTGCATTGATGGAGAACTTAACGAGCAGGGTTCAACTTCCACCAAATTCGGTGAGATCCTTATTATTAACCAGCAGACCAAGGAGAAAAGTAAAGTTTAACAGGAAAGTTTCTGCAGGAGTTGGTTCGAATGCAAGTTGTGGCTGACAGGCTGTGAAATAGCCACTTTTCTTTTCCCCCTGTATTCTTTTTAAAAGTGACAAATGTGATTTAACTTGGACACAGTCAGGACAAACTGACTTGAAACATCTTTCCAAACCATCAAGAAGCATGAACGATCAAAAGTTCATATGAAAAACTGCATCAAGCTAGCTGTGCTAGGAAAAATTAGCATAGCAGCGCAGCTGGATGACGGACACCACGTTGCAGTAAGAAGGCACAATGAAGAGGTTGATAAGAATCGTCATATTTGATCAAAACTCGTAGACTGTATTAAATTTTGTGGTGCTTTGAACTGGCTTTGTGGGGGCATGAACATGAAAGAGATACTCCTGAAAACCCTGGAATTTTCAGAGGTTTAGTAGATTTAATGGCGTCCATTATCCGGGACTTTAATGAACACCTTAAAAATGCAACTGTCTTTAGAGGCACCTCAAAGACTGTACAGAATGAGTTACTGGACTGTATTGCTGGCAGTTCTGAAAGAAAAATCATGGAGGAAGTAAAAACAGCTGATGAAACAACTGACATTTCCACACACTCTCCGTTAGTCCTGGTTCTACGATACACTGACAGAACCCACAATGTCCAGCAGCATTTTTATGAGTTTATTAAGCTCTCAAATGCCAGCACGAACTTCCCGAGGGACAAGAAAAGACTTTGATCGCCCAGGCCTATGATGGGGCATCAGTGATGAGGGGTGCCACTGGAGGAGTTCAGCAAAAGGTCCAGGACACCTGTGGAAATGCTTACTACGTTCACTGTTATGCCCACCAGTTAAACTTAGTAATGCAACAATCCACATCCCACAGATCAATCACTTTTTTTCTGATATCGGGGGATTTTCTTCATTTTTTTTCCAAGTCAAGCAAGAGAACCGCAGTGCTTGATGAGGTGGTGGCACATCGTTTTCCAAGTTCATCAGCAACACACTGGAACTTCAACAGTCGCACTGTTAACACAGCGTATGAACACAAGGCCGAACTGGTGAAGTGTGTTGAGACCATCTGGAACAGATGACGGCTCTACAAAGAAAGAGGCTGGCGGCTATGTGAGAACGCGTGAAGATGGTGATTTCTGTTTTTTCCTGGCCCTCTTTCACAGATTAATGCCACATGTGGACATGCTGTATAGCCAGCTGCAGAGAAGAAACATAAATTCTGTCTACATATCAGGACTCGTCCAGAGATTCAGTGACAGCATGCAGGCTATCAGGTAGCTATGCATCTGTGCACAGTGTTATCCAGATGTTAATTCTCTCTGAATAGACTCGATGTAGCCTAATGCTCAAATATAGTAACTTATAATTTCAGTCTTGTATCCTATATTGTTAACCAATTTTCAGGCATTTTTGGCATTGGAGGTAAGCCTTTGCAGCTGCCACCTAGTGGATAGAAAGATAACAACTTTTCACCACGGTGGCCATTTGAAACAGTGCTACTGACTGAAATATACATGTCATGTTATATGAATATATAGCGTAAACCATGTTGGCTTATTACACAATTATAGCTGTTCAGTAAAGGAAAGGAGAATTATAGCCTATTTTTAAAATAAAATGTCAAACCCTAATTCATACCTATTTTTTAAATTACATATCATGTAATAGGTGTGCCATGCCAAGGAGAGGTTTTCCTTCACCAAACACCTGGTTGGTGCCACTCTGCTGCAAGGAGACGTGTTCCCACCACACAACAAGGAGTTTCCAGATTCAGCACTGGATACCATGATGGAAGCTTATCCATCACTGGACAAGGCCAGACCTAAAACAGAGCTGTCCCTGATCTACAGCAACAAAAAGTCCCAGAGCTGCAGGGGTGCACTGGCTCTCTTTCAGGTTCTGATGGAGAATAATCTTCAAGACACATTTACAGAAATTGTAAGCCTTTTTAACATCCTGATCACTGCACCAATGACAACGTCAGAATCAGAGAGTTGCTTCTCAACTTCAAAGAGGATAAAAACTTTCCTTTAGGAATATTATGGTACAGGACCACCTCAACGCTATGCCCTCCATAGAGAAAAAACTAACACTGGACATCCCTGATTTCAACACCAGTCATTGAGAAATTTGCCACTCAGAAAGACAGACGAGCAAAGTTCCTGTACCAATAAGACCTGTCCATCTCCTCCACCTAGTTATCATATTACAGTCACCTTAACACAAACATGCACTTCTTTCTCTGACTCACTCAGACGCAGTGTTGATTTGTATAGATTTGGCTGCTCATACCCTTTCATTGTTGTTGAGTTATTGTATTTGATACCCTTTCTTTCTAAAGCATGCATGTAGTATTCAACACTTGAAAACTGTTCAATTACTTTATCTGTGAAAATGGTGAGAAGGATATTAAATTATTACTGTTAAGTTGTAATCGTCTGACTTTTGATTTGAATTCTTATATACTGGACTAGGCAGAAAAATGTTTTTCCACCAAAAATATTTTTCACCAGCCGCCACTGGTTCCACCTATCCTCAATCCTCTTTGTTTGTTCACGTAAAAAGCCTAAAACATGCCGTCTCACATCTAACCAGAAGAAGCAACGGTGCCTCTTAGATTAACAGATGTGATAGATTATTAAAACAGATGAACAGGCAGACAGATGCTGGCATTAAACCTTGGTATAGTAATAATATGCTACATATTCCATGAATATCGATTGGCTGGAGAAGAGCGACTCCTTCTGTTCAATCACGTAAACTAGCATGTAGCGCAGAGCTGACAGCGTTTACCAGACCACCAGCAGGAATGTTAGAAGGAAGAAAACTGAAGTTTTACCTGAAACATGCAGGGAGGCTCTGAATTAGCTTCTCTGCTCCAAGCTAGGAGCTAGCTACTGAAGCAGATCTTCGAATAGCCCCAGACATCCTGAAGTGGTCTTGGTACAGCTTCAGCTCCAGGACTAAACAATTAACCTGCCCGGCTCTCCTCTCTCCTGGACGACCAGTGAACTCAGCTTTTCTTTTGCCAGTTTCAGAATCTTCATCATTTATTCACAATTTCACAATCTGGATCAGAAACAAGTTGGAAAAGGTCCAAAGAGGGCAAGCTGGTGGTTCCTGGTTTTAGTATGTGGATCCTGATGTGGTAGTAGAGGGGTCGGTTCTGGTCTACTGTGTGGTGGTAGACTGGATCCCGATGTGGTAGTAGAGGGGTCGGTTCTGGTCTTCTGTGTGGTGGTGGTAGACTGGATCCCGATGTGGTAGTAGAGGGGTCGGTTCTGGTCTTCTGTGTGGTGGTGGTAGACTGGATCCCGATGTGGTAGTAGAGGGGTCGGTTCTGGTCTTCTGTGTGGTGGTGGTAGACTGGATCCCGATGTGGTAGTAGAGGGGTCGGTTCTGGTCTACTGTGTGGTGGTGGTAGACTGGATCCCGATGTGGTAGCAGAGGGGTCGGTTCTGGTCTACTGTGTGGTGGTGGTAGACTGGATCCTGATGTGGTAGTAGAGGGGTTGGTTCTGGTCTACTGTGTGGTGGTGGTGGTAGACTGGGTCCTGATGTGGCTAGCTCCACATTGAGAGCTGTGGGGCTGCTGATGCTGGGTCTGGGGTCTGATCTGTGTCCTTTCTCTTTACTAAAAGTCAGAAAGATCTCCTTCCTCTTCATTCTTATATCTTCCTCTACTAAACCAGACTAGTTCCAGGATCTATTCCTCCTCATTTTCATGCTGCAGCTACTTTAAAACCAACTAGCATCCTTGCTAACCTCCTGTTTAAATGAAACTGGATCCTGTAGCACTAGCTTATGGAGGAGGTAAGGTGACAGTGAATTAATTAAATATATTATTAAATAATTACTTAAATGTGTCATTAAATAATTCAAATGATAATTAAATACATAAATGTGTTAAGTAACGTGGATACTAAGCTTCTCTGTGAGCATATTTATAGTTAATTTTCAGCTCCAATATGAAAATCTTGAACTGAGTTGTGTCGCCCCTAAATACGTTCACTGGAAACTAAATATGAGCTGGTTTCCCCACATTAACTTAAAGCTAATCTTGTGCTAGCATAGCTTTATGCTAACATTCGTTTATTATCCTTACACAAAATTAGCAGTTGTACCTGCACAGGAACTAAATCTCTACTAGAATGTGCAGCCATGTCAACGTGTTTAAAGGCAAGGCAAAGTTATTTGTATAGCACATTTCATGTAAAACCAAAAGATTAAAAGAAATAAAATGATCAAAAACAAAGAAAAAGCTAAAATAAAATAGATAAAACGCAAGAAATAAAGTTCCAGTAAGGAAAAAAACAGCATTAAAACATGATCAAGTGTAAAGATTCCAGCTTAAAGAACCAGATGCAGATCTGGACTCTAAATAAAAACTAGTTCCATGCAGCAGAGAACAGGTGGGTCTTTAACCTGGATTTAAATAAACTGAGTGTTTCAGCTGATCTGAGGCTTTCTGGGAGTTTGTTCCAGGCATGTGGAGCATAGAAGCTGAACACAGCTTCTCCATGTCTGGTTCTGACTCTGGGAACTGATAAGAAACTGGAACCAGATGACCTGAGGGTTCTGGTAGGTTCATACTGGGTCAAGAGGTCACTGATGTATTTTGGTCCTAAACCATTCAGAGCTTTCTAGACCAGCAGCAGAACTTTAATGTTCTCTCCAAGAAAAAAAACAATGTAAAATTTTCTTTTGTGTACTTTTTATGTTATTGGGTCACTAATAACAAAAATAAAAATAAACATTTTTGATAGACCCTCCTGTTTTTTAAATATAGGTCTCTACCAAATAGTTGAGATGTAGCTTTATGGTAAAGCTAACTTAAACATTATTATAAATGTATAATAATTTATAATTTTAATACCTACAAATATTATATTATTTCTAAATATCTGTATTGCCTTTGTTGTATGTAAAGCACTTTGAATTGTCCTGTTCATGAAATGTGCTATACAAATAAACTGCTAACTAAGTTGAAACGAGATCCAGGGGGCCAGTAGTCCTCCATGGCCGGGAAGTCGAAAACACCCATTAAAAGTAGCATAGCCAGGAAGACTTCAATCTCATTAGGGTTAGTCTTGATTGGATTCACCAACTCCTGGGCAGAGTACAGATTGGTTTGATGAGCAATATGTTGAATCATCTCACCAGTGAAGAGCATTTTGAAATACTGAAAGGGTGTCTTGACAGCATCAAGGGGTGCAAAATTGGAATCAGGAACCTGGAATTCCTCAATATCTACATGCTTCCAGATTCTCCTGGCATCTTTTTCTTTCCTTTCTGACATTTTCTTCTTCTTTGAGCCTGGGGGTGACCTAGGCGTGTCATTCAGCTCTTCTGTGACTATTTTTACCTTTTTTCTTCCTCTTAGCAGACGTGCTCGTGGAGGGCATCTCTTCCTCATCTATAAATTCAGTGGAAAGATCCCCAACCACCTCTGCTTGTTTGGGCAGATAATCAGGATCCCCAATTATGTCATCATCATTATCGCTCAAATCAGCCTCAGAGTCTGAGGATCTTTTGGTACAAGGGCCAGGAAATTCCATGGCCTTGAACCATAAAATGATTTAGTATCCATCTTTTATTTGTAAAACACAAAATAAGAAAAAGGGAAAAGATACACCATTATATATAAATGTCAGCATGTTTGTTAGATAAATGCAACCATCATACTGGGACAGCTGTAGCTCAGGAGGAAGAGCAGTCGTCTTTCAACTGGAAGGTAGGCAGATTGATTCCAGGCTTCCACTGACTACATGTCGAAGTGTCCTTGGACAAGATACTTAACCCCATGTTGCCTCCCGATGTTCCTATCGGGGGTGTGTGTGTGTGAATGGGTGAATGTGATAAGTAATGTAAAGCGCTTTGAGTGGTTAAACTGACTGGAAAAGCGCTATATAATTCCATTTACCATATTAAAAAATTTACGTGTAATAAATCTATAATTGTAACATAACAGTGTTTAAACAGAAGTGTTTTTATTCCATAGAAAATAGTTAATTTTATTGAAATTAGCATAATTTCACTAAACTGTTACCAAACAGTTGAGTTGTCACTCCACGCCTAAGTTTACCATAAAGTGACAACTCAACTGTCTGGTCGAGCACATTTTTAAAAAATTATTTGACCCTTATAGGTTGTTTTCTTGTTGCTGCAAGTTACACATTTTCTTTAAGTAACATGTTAGATGATATATGTTAGAAAACTAAGATTACCTTTTAAATTATAGCCCAAAACAGTCCACATGTGAGGAGTGATTTTTTAGTTTCCAACTTGCCAAAAAATAGAGTGCCCTCTAGTGGCTGTTTTAAGCATTACATACCTCAACCAAGTTGTAGAGATGACCCAAACAGGTTTGAGTTGAGTTCAATGCATTTTCCATTAAGATATAGTAAATATAGTAAACTCAAAATGTGCTCTACCAAATGGCTGAGCAGGACATTAAAGGGTTAAAGTCTGTCCTCTGATGGACCAGCAGTTTAAAGGATAAATAATCAGGAAACTGCTTTAATATTTACTTTACACTGGTGCAGATACTGGTGATCCATGCAGGTCTGGAAAGATGCTTCTGTCCTTCACCAGGGACCTGTCAATCACCTGAGGTAGTACCTAAGGTGTCCAATCAGATTTCAGACATCTTCAGACAGAGAAATGGAAACTTTACGGAACATTAAGGTAGAGACGGTTTTGCTCGGAAACGGTGGAAGTTGAGTAATTTGGGTTGGAGTCGTTAAAATTAAATAAATCAGACTCAGATCATCACACAAAGTTCAGTTTTATTGAAAAGACTTGAAACTTCACGGTTTGCAACCATTTCCACACACACAGAAGTATTTACAGAATAATAACTGATAAAGGATTTCCGATGAGGAGAGAATCTGCTCTAGATCTTGTTGATGCTGGCAGCAGGCAGGGTGGATTTGTCCAAGTCATCAAAGTATGGGTGTGTCATGGCCTCACGGGCAGAGATCCTCTTCGGAGGGTTGTAGATCAACATTTTCTACCGAGACAAGAGACAAGGGGAGGACTGTTAGCTTTACAGAGATCTGAAGGAGTCCACTTCACTCAGTCAGTTACAAATGCCTATGTTAGAGGGTCATCACCAGGGGCCTCATTTATAAAACTGCATAGCAAAGCAAACTACAGGAAAGGAAATGTTGCACACTTCTATTTTAAGATTTATAAAAGCGTGCACATGAACGTCCCACACCTGTTTCCGTTTATAAATCAGAATCAACTCTAAAGCTCCTTGCCCCACCCACACGGTCCATAGTTTCCTACATCGTTCAATAAGCCTGCACGGTGCTCTGATCTGGCGTGTCCGCAGCCTGGCGTCGGAGTTTCTGTTGCCACGGTTACCAACTACCGTTTAGTCAGCGCAATAATTTACAGCAATAAGTCTATTTGACCGGAACTTTCATAGGTGTCCACTGCCCTCCAGCCAATCAGAATCGAGTATTCACCCAGACCATGGTATAAATGACAGTAATGATGCCTGTGATTTAGTCATTTGTTTTAATGTATAAAATAAATCACATCATTTCCTTGATTTTATTGACGTGATCGATGCCGATGGATGACAGTCTGTCAAGGAGACTACTGTGAGAGATGGTATCAAATGCTGCTGTGAGGAAGAAGGATGAGAATGGATATCAAACCAGAATTTGAAGCTATGAGAAGGTTGGAGATTTTGAGGAATGCTGTTTCAGTACTGTGAAGGGGACGGAAACTGGATTGAAACTGCTCATAAATATTGTTGGTGATAAGATGACAGGGCTCCAGACTGACCAAATGGTCGCATTTTGCGACCAAAATGTGAGACAGTGCGAGTGAATTTTTCATCTACTCTACAATGGCGACCAATACATTTGCCGGTCTTTTTCTTGTAGTAGTTAAAATTTTATTTACTTTATCGCTAACAAACTTCTGCTCCCCGCTTTAGCCCAGTAGATCACACTAATGTCCAAATTAGCTCCTGGTTTGCCGACTCAAACCAACTTCAGCACGAGAAAAAGAGAAAAACACCAACAAAGACGACAGCCAATGTGCGTGTGAGTGGGGACGAACGACCTCAGTGATTGGCTTATGTGTGGAAAGAGGCGGGTCTGGTGGGAATTTATTATTATTCAGTGTTGCCAACTTAGCGACTTTGTCGCTATATTTAGCAAGTTTTCAGACCCCTCTAGCGATTTTTTAAAAAAAGCAACTAAAGACAAATCTAGCGACTTTTTTCTGGCGTTATTGGAGACTTTTGGAGACTGAGGTGAATGAAGGTAGTTTATCTTCCCAACGAGGAGCGGTGCTGTGCAGACCCTCTCATACGAGGCTTGGTCATCTCGCAGCAGCTGCATTCAGACGACATTCGCCTCTGTTTCATGACCAGGCTGAAAATGAAACGTACAAAGCTGCTGCTGGAGGATCCTGCGCTGGTTTACTGTCACAGTAACATCTGTTAATGAAGAGTGTGGACAAAATTTTTAAAAAGTTAAAAGTGTTGTGTAATGTGAAAGACTACTAATTAAAAACAAAATACACTTAAAAAAACTGAACTAAAAAATAAAGAAAATATTATTTATTTATTTTATTCATTTTGATGTTCTAAACATTTTTAGGTTGTCTTTTTATCATTTTTTTTGCCTTTCCCACTACATCCCTCTTTATGGCTGCATCCATTATAACTATATGTACCAGGCTGATTATGCTAATTAGCGACTTCTAGGACAGCCAATAGCTGCTTTTCTTACTGAGGAGTGGCAACAGTGGCTGGAGAGGAGCATCAGTCCCTGAAGCTGCTTATTACCAGGAACTACATGGACCAGTCATACCATGTCCTGTGGGGGATGATGGGGACAAAGTTGTCGTTCTGTTTCGATTACAAAATGAAAATCAAATCATCAAATCTGATCTGATTTGGCAAGTTCTATGCCTACGTGTTTTGTATTAGTGTGGCCACTAAGGTGTATTTTTTCTGGTATGTCAACTGCATAAATATGTGAATTGTAAACATTGTAATTTCTGAATTTATTGTTCAAGTATTTATCACTAATACAGTGAAAATGAGAGGAAATGTGAATATTTACTATGCTAGGCGATTTCAGTGTGTGCCCTAAATTTTCTGCTTGTGCTCTTAAAACTATAAGTTAGGGGGCGCTGTGTTCCTGGTAAAAAAAAAAAAAAAAAGTTAGTCTGGAGCCCTTGATGGTTATGAAGTTGAGAAGCAACAGACTGAGGATTTTGGAAATAAAGGGTAAATTGGAAATCGGACGAAGGTTTTTGAAATTAGGGGGGTCCAAGCCAGGTTTTTTCAGGATTGGTGTGACGGTAGCGGTTTTGAGTGCAAGAGGGACGGTTCCAGAGATTAGGGAGGAGTGAATGATGTTGGTGATGAGGGGAGCAAATGAGGAGAGGCAGGTTTTAACATGAGCTGTAGGGATTGGATCGAGCTGACAGGTAGAGGGTTTGGATTTGAAGATAAATTCAGAGATGGCTTGGATGGAGGGGAGAATAAAACTGGAGAATGTCGTTATGGGGGATGAGTAGGAGGTGGTGAAGTCCACTCCAGAGACTGCAGCTCCCCATCAGGCCAGATGTTGGTGAATGTCAGAGATTTTGGAGACAACGAAAGACATAAGTGAGTTACAGAAGCCAGTGGATTGCATGTGGTGGGGAAGAGAGTCAGGCGGCTTTGTGTTATTGGTGAGACAGAAGAGAGTTCTGGAGTTGTATTGATTGGACTGAATTATACCAGAGTAGTAAGCGGATTTTGGTAAGGAGAGACTGTCCTTGTATAGCATTACATGATTATTGTACATTTCTTTGTGTATAGTGAGTCCAGTTTTGTTGTAGTCGTTCCAGTTGTCTTTGGGATTTGAGCTGACGGAGGGCAGGAGTAAACCAGGGTGAAGAGGGGGTCGAAGAGACAGATCTGGTTTTCAGTGGAGCATGAGTATTCAGACGAGTATGGAGATTACTGTTGTAGTGAGAAACCATTAATTCTGATAATTTTGAGTAACATTTTGATGATTTTGAGAAAAATGACCACAACAGCGGACCAACAGTATAACAGGCTAGAAATGGTTGTTTGTTCTGTAAATTTGCTTAACTCAGGTTATATAACCACGGCAGTAGGGTCTTTCTTTTTTTTAAAACTAGAACTGAACCCCTGCATTTGCAGAAATATTTGCTCATTATATTGAACTTAAAATTTTCCACCTTTCCTTGGCTTCTTTTTACACATTACAATGAATTTTAATCAGGGGTGCCCAAACTTTGGATCCCCACTGTAGGACAAAGCCTACCACAATGTGCTGTCAAAATGTTATTTTTTCTTTTGTGGTTAACTGGGTAGCCTATAGGTCACTACAAACACAGCCTGCTCTGATAAAGCATCACAGCCTTTTTTCTGCTTTCTGGTGGGTGGATCAATAGCAGCATAGTGACCCTGCTTCAACCACATCTCTGCAAATTTGAAGGCCAGGAAGGAGACAACATTTGGTCCATTTACAGCAATGAAAATCAGATTGTTCAGTGTGGACACATTAATTCTGTTTCTGCCACTGGTAAGAATGCTGTTCATCACACTGAAACCTTGTTCACACCCGGCTGTGGACACTGGGAGCGTAGAGACAGCAGGTGGAACTTTCTGCTTGTTCTCTCCTGTGCGACTATGACATTTAAATTAACGCAACTCCTTCAGGAGGATGGAACTGGTTGTAACCTCAATTGCAAGAATTTTGTGGATGGCGAGAAGTTTCTCATCACGTAGAGGATGCGTTCGTCTTCATCAGAGGGCGAGTTCGATGGATTAAAAGCCGCGGCAGCAGAGATGATGCCGTTATCATCCATTCTGCGTTCAATGTTGTCAGGCAGGGAGGCAGGTTGCACACGAAACTGCTCTGCCTTGCGAGGCCTCCATCACCTGGCTGAGACACACTGACCCCCTTGTTCACACCGCCGGTTTTCCCTCATTAATCTCAGTGCGCTCTGTGTCACGCCCACCCCTGACTCGCTTCCACAGCCCAACCAGAGTGAACACAGATCCCGTGTGTTTCAGTTGTTTATAATTACAAGGTAATGGTAAAAATACTTTGGGTGGGGAGGGGAGTATTTTTGCACTCTATACATACACCGTATATGTACGTATTTTATACACACATATAAATACACACACACACACACATTAGTGCATGGTCACACAGGTCACAGCATTTATGCTGGTACTACTGTATGCTGGTACTTCTGTATGCAATACATACTACATGCCGGTAGTACTGTTTGCAGTAATTACTACTGTATGCAGTACATACTACATGCTAGTGCTACTCCATGCATGTACTACTGTTTGCAGGTACTACTGTATGCTGCAGATACTACTGTATGCAGTACATACTACATGCTGGTTCTACTTTATGCAGGTATTAATGTATGCAGATACTACTGTTTGCAGGTACTACTGTATGCAGTAGACACTACATGCTGGTACTACTGTATGCAGTACATACTACTGTATATAGAAAAGGAACTGCCGCTACTTCAGGGGCCTGCATATAATAAGGGTTTTACCCTGGGTACACGGGGTAACAGCTGGGTGTGTGTACGAAGGATGGATGCTGTAACAGTTGTAAGGACTAAAGGAGGAGTTTGACTTGACCAATCAGGACCACGTTCGCTACATCCAGGACGGAGTAACACGGATCCTAATGATGATGAATGTGTAGAAATGCTGGACCACATCACTCTAAAAAGTACAGAGCTACATCTTCCCTCTACAGACATTTACTGGGTGGGAGAGCTCAGAACTGGTAGATCTGAAACAGACATGGGAGAAAGAGCGAGGAATTCCTGTCTTACACAACATCCAACTCCTTCCTCAAGAATCTGGAGGCAACCCTGCTGGAAAAATATCCATTTTCCATTTTTCCTGACTCCTAAAATCCCAGCTGGATATGCATCCAGAATCCAGCCCTGCTGGAGAGCATGTGGAGTGTTAACGTAAATCAGTCTTCTGGTCACACTGGGACCATGTTGACTCAGTAACTGCTGAGATATCAGGCTACGCAATCCCTACATGTTGGGCGATGTATTTTGGTTGTATGGGAAATAATGTTGATAAAAATTATAGATATTTAATAAAAATATTATTAGTAGCCTGTAAAACACTATTACTAAAACATGGTGCAGATCAGAACCAACTACGAGCTGTAAATGGAGATCCTGGCCCACAGATTCAGGACTCAGGAAGAACCACGCCAGGAAAAAAGGAAAAATGGACATTTTTACACATTTTACAGGTTTGTTTTCTTTAAAAGATGGTTTCCGAAGTGTCTCTAACATTGCTGTATTGTTTTGCTTTAAAAAGAAAAGTACAATTAAAGCAAAGTAAAAAGAAAACCAGCTCTATGTGCGCCGCTTCAGGCTTATTAGCAGGAAGCTTTGGTTTTCTGAAGCGCAGCTTCTGGAAACATGACCGGCTTCAAGCTACATGATTCCTTTAGAACTGCTTTCAGGTCCTCATGGTGGAAACAAGCTGATATTTAGCTTCTCCAGGAAAGTGAATAAAGGAGTCGTCGTCACACTTACTGCCATCAGGTCCAGACCGTTCTGGTCCAGGTTCTTCACCATGGACGACAGGTTCCCAGACTTCCATTTAGGGAAAGTGTTTTTGTAGTCAGGAAGGCTCTCCACCTCTGGCCACACCTCGTTGTTCGGGGTTCCCAGAGTCCTGGTAACATCACAACAGACCTCCGTAAGAACAGACAGCAGGAGGCTGACCGGGAGGAACATTCCCCATTAATTATAACAATCATGGCATTCTTCTTCAACTAGTTGGCCAATTAAAAATCTAAATGAAAATACTTTCCTCCTGTATGAGAAACTAAGATGTGAGAGGATTTGTAGAACGTCTGGGCTCCTCCTTACATAAAAGAAAGAAAGTTTTACCTGAACCAGAACAGCAGGGAACATTACACAACTAAACCCTAAATAAATCAGTTTGGGTTTCAGGAAGGAGCTCCTGTAAGGTTGGGTGTTTCAGGGCAGCAGGTTTTACTCTGGAGTCAGACCGGTGCAGATGTCTCACTCCTGGATTTTCTCCATTTTAAATTCTACCTGAAGATCCTGAAGAGCTGGTCTATCTCCGAGTCTCCGTGGAACAAGGGCTTCTTCGTGCTCAGCTCAGCGAAGATGGTCCCAGTGCTCCACACATCGACAGGGGTGGAATATCTGGGTGAACCCAGAAGGACCTCTGGAGCCCGGTACCACAGAGTCACAATCTGAGAGACAAGGTTTCATTAGCTGCTTATAGAAGCTGTCGCTGCCACTGCAGGGCTGATCTACAATCACTGGCTTTACCTCATGGGTGTAGACCCGGACAGGAACACCAAAGGCCCGAGCCAAGCCGAAGTCGGCCAGTTTGATGACTCCTTTGTTGTCTATCAGGAGGTTCTGGGGTTTCAGGTCCCGGTGGAGAACTCGACGACAGTGGCAGAAATAAATTCCCTCCAAGATCTGGTAAAGGTAGCTCTACGGAGAGGACATACCCATGAGACAGGAAGAGATGAGAAAATCTCCACCATGAGGTTCTGCTGGTTACCTTGACGAGCATGGGGTCCATGTACTGGCCAGACGGGATGGAGTCCAGGTACTTCTTCAGGTCCATGGACAGGAACTCAAAGATGAGGTAGAGACGGGACTCCTGCATCAGAACGTCCAGCAGGCTGGAACAGAAACAAGAGTTCAGACACAGTTCATATGTCATCAAATACAGCTTAAATGGCTGGTCCAAGGGCTGCAGGGTGGTTAGCACCACTGCCTCACAGCAAGGAGGTCGCTGGTTCAAGCCCCAGCTGGGGAGAGGTTGGACCATCCAGGTTAAAAGTTCACTGGCGGCCTGTCCAGGTGTACTGCCTCTCCCCTGCTAACTGCTGGGATAGGCTCCTTCTTCCCCGTTACCCTGAACTGGACTAAGCGGTGTAATGAGTGAACGCCTGATTCCTGGTTCAGCAGAGAACACCAGTGTAAGATCATCAAGTCCAGAAACTGGAACAAACAATAGCTCAACTTTGATCAACATGTACGAATAATTAATTAATCAATCAAATAATTCAGTGAGGAAGTACCATCCAATGTAAAATAAATAAAAAAGTGGCTGAAAGGGAGGGAAAAACAGCGGCTCCACCAGCTTGGTTGGTAGATGTAAATGAACAGAAATCAGCTTTTTTCCAATGGTTTAGTGCATTTAATTATTGATTAGCTCTAACCTGATGATACTTCTCTTATCTAAATGATGGGAGGTCACACTTTCACACTTCTCCACCCCCTAATGGCACATGTACACGCAGGGGTGCACACGCCCACCAGCTGACAGATAGTGTATGTGTGTGGTGTAAATAACCAATAATAACCAGCTTCACTAGCTTTCCCTCCATCTCTCCGATAAAGCTGACGTAGCTTGATGGTAGTTTTATTTAACATTTCCAGCTGTTAATTAGCGCCTCTGCTCTACGCACCGATCCATGGTCTACGCACATTTAACCTGCAGCTGGATCTCAACCAGCTCAGCTTCTGATTGGTCAGAGAGTAAAGCTGCGTTCATCTCACTTTGTTGGTAGATGAACAACATGACAACAGTCCACACTAACTTATTAAATAGTCTTGTTTTTCTTTTTTGGTGCAAACACTCCCAGCTCTGTGCAGGAATCCTTTCAGCCCTGAAATTAAACATCCACTAAAAGCTGTGAATGAAACAACTGCTTCACTTGTGGAGCTTTTCCACAGACTGGGTTCTCCAGCTTCCTCCTTCACCGCGCGGCTTTTCCACGTAGCTGTTGAAAGTGGGTGAACTGGTAGAAACGCTGCAGTCGGCTGGTCCTTTCGCTCCACTTGAAAACAAAGCTGAGGCTCTGCATGGTGCCGTGTTAGCACATGATGTCACTCAAAGCGCACTAGATACTCTTCATAGATCTGCACCTATGGGTCGAGCCCACTGTCATGATACCCGATCTAGAATTTTTTTCATTACCGATATCAGGTCGCTGCATTCCTAACATAAGGCGCATTCCGACAGAGAAGTTCTAAGAACGCAGTTCTAATAACTGTCTTAGTTCTATGAACGGCTCTTCTCCAGGGGAACCGTTTCATGTTGCATTCGCACATGAGTTGGGGGCGGTAGCGGGACTGATGTGACGCATACGTCTGCGACAGTGATGAGTGACTTTAGCGCCACATAACAACAAAACAAAACCCACTAAAAACAAAACAAGGCAAGCTAATATGGAGAAGGAAGAGATCGTAGTGTTGATGCTCTGCTTGATGGAGATGTTACTAATGGACTATAAAATCAGGCGTCTCACGTCGAGGCTGGAAGGCTCCTGAAAGTCAGAAGATGAAGAATCCAGCGGCAGGAGATCCGCCGCAGACAAAGGAGACGACGTGTAAGTTTAACTTATTAAACATGCGCCGATTGTATACGTGTCTTATGAGTAAATATTTCAGACGGCGGGTTTATTGTAACTCGTGTTCTGCGTTTCAGACGTTGCTGCAGCTCATTGAACCTCCTCACCGTCCGGCTGGTCCGGAGCAAAGCTGATAACTAGTGGGAAAAGGTTGTTCTCAATTTTACCGATGAGCAGTAGATAGAGCATTTCTGTATGTCCAGGGAGACATTTCAATACATCTGTGGCCGCCTGAAGCTGCACTGGAGAGGATGGACACAACCACCTGCTGCAGATACTGAAGGAGATGGAGAACAGCCTGGATGCTTCACCTCCTGCCTTCCAGCTAATCACAACACACCTCTTCATAATAAGCATCATGTTCTGGAAGTTCAACAGACAGAACATACATGTATACATGATGTACACATTTAAAGAGAAAATGTTCCATAGAAAATGCATCATTTCTTTTTTTTTCTTCATTTTTTTGTGTTATGTGCAAAATAAAGATCTCATCATCTGCTTTAAGCTTTGTGTGTTTTATGGAATCATCAGTAGAAAGATGGAGGAGTAATCCGTCACTGAAGGGTTGGTTGTGACTGACTTATGGTTTAGAATTATGAGGACATAGTCACACAGATTTAGCGTATATGAAGGTAAAAATATAAAAAGGGTGGTGAAATGTTTACAGGTGTGTAATTTGTGTCAGATCTTGGTTAAACATGATAAACTTTGTTCTGTGATATGGAGCATATTATAAAGTTGATAAACTAATGTAATTTACACCCAGGATAAGACTTAAAATGTAGCGACCAAAGATGGATTATTTAATATTTCAAAGCTGTGATAATTTAATAACTACTCAATATTTTTATTAGCTAATATTTTATAGATGTGGCCAAAGCACATCTAACAGACACAAACTGAATACTTCAGACTCTTTGCAAAGTCATTTATTTTTTTTTAATAATGAATACAGCAGAGCAAAAATAACTATTTACATGTGTGTATATGCTGCATATCATACTGGCTTTTCCTGCCACACACAGGAGTCATTTGCTGCGGCGTTGCCCAAGTAAACATGTCGGTGGTACAAGCTGTCGAATTTACTGTTTTTTCGGTTCGTCCCACTTCGGTTGTCATGATCCTTAATTTATTTGTAGTCTTGTGTGAGTTTTCTACGTGCGCTGCTTCGCGTTATCCCGCGTTCTCTGACTGAGAGCTGATCGTCAGGAATATTTTTATATTCTGCTGCGAACCTTCAAAACCTCTCTGAAGATCCTCTGTGGCGTAGACGGTCAGAAGAGCTTCGACCTCCTCGTCGGTCCATTTATCGCTTGCTCTGTTGTTGTTTTTGTCCGTATGTGCAACCGTGTTTTTTAAATGTGGCGGGGACACAAAATGCGGAAATCTGGCAAGAGGCGTAGCTACCAGTCACCAAACACCTACGTCATGAGGGTTCCTATAGAACCCCGTTCAGACCCTGCCTCGGAGCAGGAACTAAAATGGTTATAGGAACTGGGGGCTTTGGTCCCTAGTTCCTATATGTCGGAATGCGCGAAAAAACGGCCTGGTTCCTGAAAAGGTTATAGGAACTGCAAAAGGTTCCTACAGTCGGAAAGAGCCTTATAAACACCAACCTGTTATTGAGAAGGTGATTTTGGACTTGTACTTATATAGCACTTTTCCAGTCAGTTTGACCCCTCAAAGCACTTTACACTACATATCCCATTCACACACACACATTCACACCCTGCTGTATGTGCGTTGTATAAGTACAAGTCCATTTATCATGTAAAAAGCAGCGTACCGTACAACGTTGGGATGTTTCAGCTCCTGAAGCAGAGACACTTCCCTGACAGCGGTGCTGGGAACACCCTCTTCCTCACTCTCCAGACGGATCTTCTTCATAGCCACGACCTGCCCGGTGGCCTTGTGCCTTCCCTTGTACACCACTCCATAGGTACCTGGAAAACATGGCAATGAGCACTCAGTGCAATCACACAGAAACTCGTACGTATTTCCACTGCTGGAGGACACGATAATCACCAGACGTCATTGTGCTCTTAATGGTCACTTCATTATGCAGACTTCCTGATCCCAAATGGCTTAAACGTTTTCCAGCTTTCTGAAGGTGTTTTTAAGTTTCTCCTTGACACAAGCCTGCATATCATTTTCACCAAGCTATAACTTCACAGCTCTGCTCATTCTGTTGTATGACGGTCCTGGTCCCATTTCTGTATGTGTTGGTGGATGCTGAAGACCCCTGCTACAGGTAAAGGTTTTTATTCTTTTTAATCCTCCTTTATCTGCACCAGTTATTTTACCGCATGATCTGGACATGAAGGCAACAACATTCTCCTTTATGAGACAGAATGAAATCCGAATAAATATCTATGAGTTTCAAAAGTCCTTCCTCAGAAGGAAGAAGATACGACTTTTAATGGTCCCCAGTGGAGAAATTACAGAGCAAAGCAGCAAGACGGGAGGATCAGAAGGACAAGCCACGAAATTATAAATAAAACTAAATTATTGACACTGCAACTGGAATGCAGAAGGAAAGATAAAATCAAATCTGTTTCTTATGTAGAATAATAATTTAAGCTACCCAGAAAACTGGCTTGTTTTTACATAAAACACTGAAACCTGCTCTGGGTTCAACTAAAAGACCCGAGTCTGGCTGGAACGAAGGTCCAAAAGTTTCATTATTTAACAGAATAATGCAGCAAGACCAACCTTCTCCAATTTTTTCTATTTTCAAGTAATCTTCCATTATCACCTGAAAGAAAGGAGAACACACACATTTTAGTCATTTACACATGCAAAAGCAATCATTTCCCTTCTGGAAGCTTCTAAACTAGCACAAAAAGTAAGGACATTTGTGTACAGTGGATTATTTCCCCCATTTAATAAAACCAGTTTGTCTTGTATTATACATCACTGGAAAGCTTGATTAGCCATCTTTCCAACGGGCTACAACCTGTAAGGATGGTGTTTCTGTGGAAGGAGGAACACAGCTAAACGTCGGCGTAATCCCCTACAAAAATGTGCTACATGCCCCTGAAATATTCTCCTATAGCAAGATATTGTTCTGTTGGAAAATATTGCAGATATTTACTTTTTAACTAGCTCGTACAAATTTTAGACACGGACAAAAATTTCACTCTGAAGAGACGCAGTTGTTATAGTCCAGCTTTATTTAGCAGACACTAACTACTGCAAACTAACTACTGCATTTCAACCTGGTAAAACAAACTAGTCTGGCCTTGTCTGCCGTGACTGCTGTAGCACTAAGTTACTTAACCTCTTTTACCAAAGCGACCGTACCATACAAAGATTAACTGAATGACCAGCTGTCAATATCGCCATTTTTCTGAGTCACCAACGTTAGCTTACACGATGCTAAACCGTCCCGTCCCGTACTGATTTCACAACTGACAAGCTTTCTATAATCAGATAGAAAAGTGGATTTGTGGGTATCCTCAACCAGACCCAAAAATCTATAACTTACGTATGAAGTGGTCAAAAAGTAAATAAATAAAATAAATACCTTTCTTTATCTCGTTTTTCGACCTACGCACTCCCGTGAAGACTGCTGCTGGTATGCAGAAAAACTCTTTTGAATTCCCCACAGTGCGAGGCCGGTTCAAAATGCACCAATGAGCGAACGTCATCTTTTTCAAAACGGCCAATCAGAGACACGAAGGTTGCCATGTGGTCAGAGCGGGAGACAACCCGCGCATGTCTGGTTGGGCCGGTCGGATATGTTCACTGGCCGTGGGAAGTTGGAGAGTTTTCCGTTAGCAACGGACCCAAAAAAGATTTTGTTCCTTTAAAATGAGCTTTTAATGGAACAACTTCAAACTTTTTTTGTACAAATACATACGAAAATTTTCACTGAAGAATGTGCAAATATATGTATGTGCGTTAAATATACATACATACATACATACATACATACATACATATATATATATATATATATATATATATATATATATATATATATATATATATGTATATATATATATATATATATATATATATACACACATATATATATATGTATATTTAATGCACATACATATATTTTCACATTCTTCAGTGAATATCTATCTATCTATCTATCTATCTATCTATCTATCTATCTATCTATCTATCTATATATATATATATATTTACATACATATAATATGCAGAGACTGTTCATCATCTTTGTTTTATCGTCTTGTTTTTACAGTGTGGATGTGGGACTGATGGACCTTGAGGAGGACAAACACTAGAATTTATGTTATATTTATGTAACTTACAGTGATGTTTTCTTTTTCTGATCTCTGTCCGTTTATCACAGAACTGCAGCGTCGTCTGAGTCTGAAGAAGGAACTCAGATCTGACCAAAGGACAGCTCTGATGAGGACTATGTTCCTCTCCTGCATGTCAGGTAGTGATTCCACTATGTTTTCCTTTCTGAAACATCAGCTTGTGTTTTTGATTTTACATGTGTCTCATGTTTATGGTACGCTATATTTCTGTGATCCTGCAGATTGGAAGCAGCTGTGGAATTAAGGCCCAGAATTGATAAACTGCCTGTAGTAGATGAGGACCTGGGAACATCCAGAGGACTCTGAGCTGCTGAGAGCTGAGCAGATCAGAGTCCTGAGGGGAGGTGATGTGATTGGTTCCCTGCAGCTGTTGTATATGAGGAGCATTACCGTTTCTGGTGGTGCTGCAGGAAGGCAGACACAGCAGAACAAAGTTTTGTGAGTTATGTTGAATCCTAGGCTTTACCTGGTCAAGTATTCACGTGTTCGTTGATTTGGGAATAATCAGGAGAGAAAACAGTAAATTTCATTCAAAAGATTTATTATCCCAATTCAGGTTACAGAAATTGAATGTGCTGGTGCAGAGCTCTGGTTGTTCTCACTAGCAAGCAGACAAAAAATGTGTCTTTGCTCACGAGGAGAAGAACAAAACTTAACTAGAGGCCTGGTGGTTTTATGCAGGTCCAAGGCCAGGAGGCGACCCCACTGCACCCAAAATCTGACTCCAGGTTGGCTTGCCTCTGTTGTTAGGCAGAGTTTCCTCTTCTCAGTCACTGCTCTTCTGTCTGGACCTGTGTGTGTGACTGGAGACTCACAGAGTTTGCACACCAACTTCTTCAGTTATTAAAATAGTTTCATGTGCGTGGGTGTCCAAAGCCTCTATCTCTACTTTGTTATATGAGAAACATTCCACCATGTAAATAGGCCGAAGTGTATCACACAATATACTGAGCTGATCAATATAATCCTACAAGCTAATAAATGTTTATCACACAAAATAGTGAAACATACTGGCTATAGTTAACATCTTTGATTTTTGTGCTAAGGTTAAACGAGTGAAACGTGGGATTCCAATTTTTCCCTACTTTATCTGTCAGGCACTCTGGATGGGAATAATACTGCTGTGGCCCTCACACCTGGGGTGCTGGATCCTGCCATCATGAAGATTTCAGCCTAAAGGAAGCCATCCAGGAGAACTCTGGTACACAAGGTTCTACTGAATATTATCCAGAACAAGAGATGGCTAAAGGATGTCCACAAATATTTAACAATCAGGGAAATTCATTATACATGTGTAAAAACTAATAACTTTCCAAAAGAACAGATTTATAACAATAAACATTCCATATAGATCCACGGCTGACCTGGAGACATTCCAGAGCCACGATCTGATGTATGCCAGCAAATGCGAGGCTTTCTCACCACCTAGATATATATCCAGACTTCTTCTATGTTGGATTATAGCTTTCACCTCAAAAGAGCAACAATGTGGTCAGAAGATGTTTTATTTTCACACTGTGGCATTTCCAATTCACGTCACTAAATAAACAAAACTGATTTCTGTCTGTATGCCGTGGTGATGAAATAAAAATGCAGCTATCTTGTGGTTTGCAAGTAGCTTCATTTCATAAAGTTTCCAAAGTTGTAGAAATACTTCAGATAGAAAAATCTCTTCAAAAGCAATGCCAGGCAGTGGAGTTTATGTCCTGAAGAGTCCTAAAACCTGTGGATACATCAGGGACCTGCAGACCAAGATCGAGGCCACACCACTGTCCTCAAGTGAGGGGATGCCCACCAGCAAACCCAAGAAGATCTGGGCCTAATTTATCAAACTGAGCATAGCAAAGCAAACTACAGGTGGCGTCTGTGGTGTAAAAAGCAAATGCTGCGCACTTCAACTTTTAGATTCATCAAAGCGTGCACATACATGTCCTACGCCTGTTTCTGTTTATAAATTAGAATCAACTCTGTGAGGGAGCGCCTTGCCCCGCCCACATGGTGGCTATAAATGGTCAGGTGGACGCCTGTGATACATATTCATCACATCATTTCCGTGATGGCTCGGGAGGGAAAAAGTGGAATTTTTCGGGGTGTGAAACTGAGATCCTGATGGACCACACTGAAAAACATAAAAATATTAATTGGTGGGCATTACTGGTGTCAGAAAGGCAGAAAAGTGGCAGCAGGTGGCCGATGCTGTCATCACAGTGTCAGAAGGGAAGACACGCCAGAGACATTGGAACGTACGGCTGGATATCTCAAGTCGGTAGGGCATCCGTCTGCCATGCGGGAGATGAAAGTTCGATTCCCACAGGGGTGAACAGTAACAACCTTCCAGTTGGGGCCTTAAGCAAGACGCTGCAGCCCACAAGAAATTGTTCTGGAGAGAAGTGTCTGCTACATGACAGTAATGATGGCGGTAATGTAGTCTTTTGTTTTGATGTATAAAATAAATATGTACAGATACTAGCTGTTTATTTAGTGTTAAATATTTCTTTCTAGCTCCTGGGTGTTCAGACTGGTTGGGCAGTGCTGCAGCTGTGATCGGAGAGACTTGCAGCACCGCAGCAGACGTCCTGCAGGTGCAGAGCAACACCATCACCACTATTAACCAGATGGCCAAGGAGCTGCAGAAATGGAGACTGTCTTGATGGAAAATGGGACAATTACAAAAGGATTGTGTATGAATAAATAAATAAAGGAATTCCACCTCTTGTGTGTTTCATAAGCGTTACATCACTTCTAGACCTCCAGTTTGTCCCACTCTATTGGATCTCAGAATAAATGACCAAAGCTTACTTTTCACATCTTCTTTTACTGGTAAATGTTGGCAGCAGACTCTGCATCTCATCATCTCCTTGATTTTATTCTGGACCGCTGGTGTTGCTGTTTCCCGTTTTCCCAGATTTTGTGCGTACACCTGGGTCAGAGTTTCTGTGGAGGTAGGAACATTTTCCCGTCACGTTTGGTTTTCATAAATCCCAAAAACTGACTATATTTGGCATACACCAGTTTTTGTACCTACGCCAGCTTTAGAAATGAGGCCCCTGGTCCCCTCCCACCCATGCCCCACCACCACCACCACAGAACTGGCAAAGACACAAAGAAGAAGAGGTGATGTGAGCACTTCTGGAGTTGTTAATAATGTAAGAGCACTTTTACAATGCAATGGTTTCCTTTTCCTCACTAATTTCCTCATCTCACTTTACAGATGCTGTAAGACAACAGGAGCCCCCCCTGCTAATGGTAAAACACTAAATTAAAGGCACAATGATTCATTTATGGACAAACAGTACAGAAAACTTAGAAGTTCTCTTGCTTATGGCATTATAACGTTCTAAGTTACTTCCTCACTTGACTTGTTGTCGGGGCAGAGGTAGAAGGAGGCGTGGCTCGTCACACATCTTGTTTTGGCCTACAGGCAGTGCTCAACAACAACCCTTGTGGCCAACAAAATCACTTATAGTTCCTTTAAAAGTTAATTAAATGTAAAAATTTTGCACAAAAATGTTGTAAAACATAAATTTATTTAACTTTAGATGACAAACTGTATATTCAGAAACCTGATCAGTAAAAGCAAAATAATTCCTGTAAACAGGGTTCGAATTACAGGGGAGCTAAGGGGAGCTCGGCTCCCCTGAAAGGCACAGGACCTTCCCTAAAGATGTTCAGCTGACACTTTGAGGGGGAGCCCTAAAATAGTTCACTTTCAGGTTACATTTAATTTTTCAAAAAGATCCCTGATGTGTCTTGAAAAGAATATCAATAATTTGTCAGCTTTGTGTTTTATTTATTTATTTATTTAACTCGTTCTGTTTCCTTCAGCACCGTGGACAGCAGCGTTGTTTGTGGCGCGCTGTGAGCCTCCACACAAAAACACTTATTATAACACTTTCTTGGACCAAACCCGTTCCAAGAAAGGAGACAACGTGGCTCAGTGTGCAGAACAATGCACTAAAGGGCCTTATTGGTTCAAAATGTTCAGCTATTGTGAACACTGCTGATACTAGCTGCAACTGTTTACTGGATACAGGCTCACAAGTAACCACCATTCCTGTATCATTTTACAATAACTACCTTGCTGATCAACCTGTAAAACCTCTAAGCGATCTACTTGATGTCGAAGGTGCTGCAGGACAAACGGAGCCATATTTAGGTTATGTCGAAACCATCGTGACATTTCCTAAACACTTCCTAGGAACTGATTTCGAAGTCCCAACACTGGCTTTGGTCGTTCCAGATGTTCGTGCTTAGAGACCATCATCTGTGCTTATTGGGATAAATACACTGGAAATTCTGTATGCTCAGTATGTTGGTAGTGAGTTTATCTCAGAGCTCCTGGATATAAAACAGTGTTGAAACTTCTTGACATGAGACATGAGCAGAGCCAGACGGGAAGAGCTAGAGTTGTACGAATGTTGAGCAAGATGCCAGTCCTCGTTCCTGCAAGGCGCACCATTGTTCTGGAGAGTTCTGCCAAGATGGACTCATAGTCAGTAGTCAAATGGGCTATTGTTGAGCACCCTTCATTACCTCTGGCCGGGGGGCTGTGTGTCCAGAGTTGTCAAGTCACCATACCATTCCGTGCAAGATTCCTATCGTCGTCAAGAACGAGTCTGATTGTGACATTCTGATTCCACCACTTTCTGTCATTGCTGACATTGGAGAAACACCAACCATTTTGTCACAGTGAGTTCCTGCTACCCCAGCCAAAGATACTGAGAAATCTATGGAGTTTAACTTTCAGGATTCACTCATTCCAATGGAATGGAAAGAACGTATAACATCCAAGCTGAATAACATGCCTGATGTTTTCTCTGACCACGACATGGATTTTGGCTGTACGGACTGAGTAAAACATCACATCAAGCTCAACAATGAGACATCCTTCAAGCATAGAGCCCGTCCTATCCACCCGCAAGATTTGGAAGTGGTGCGGAAACATCTATGGGAGCTGCTGGAAGCTGGAGTCATCAGGGATTTGGAGTCTTTCTTCTCCTTGCCTATCGTTGTCGTCTGGGATTGAAATGGTGGCATGAAGCTGTGTATTGATTATCAAAAGTTAAACCTGCATGGTTAAGGATGCTTTTGCTCTTCCTAACCCGGAGTAATCATTTTCAGCCTTAACTGGATCCAAATGGTTTACTGTGTTAGATCTGAAGTCTGGATATTACCAGATCGAGATGTGTGAAGAAGACAACCCAAAAACTGCTTTCGTTACACCACTCGGATTCTGGGAATGGAACTGAATGCCCCAGAGGTAACCAACGCCCCAAGTACTTTCCAGCGGCTGATGGAGAAATATATGGGAGACCTGCATTTCAATGAAGTATTAGTGTTCATTGATGACCTCATAATTTTTTCTGCCATGCTGGAGGAACATGAGCAACGACTGTTATGAGTGTTAAACAGATTGAAAGAGTTTAGATTAAAGCTGTCACCAGAAAAGTGCAAGTTTTTTCAGACTAGTGTGAGATACTTGGGTCATGTCATATCTGAAAATGGTGTGAAAACAGAACCCGAGAAGATCTATACTTTGAAATCCTGGCCAGTCCCCCGAAACCTTAAGGAGCTAAGATCTTTTTTGGGGTTTGCTGGTTACTACAGGCGATTTATCGAGAACTAAGCTAACCTTGTGAAACCATTAAACCTTCTCACACATGGCTATGCACTAGTTCAGCGATCAACCAATCCAAAAGGTTCTGCTGAAAAATATCTGGATTCCAAGCAGTCCTTTGGTGAGAGGTGGACGGTCGACTGTCAGACTGCTTTTGAAACTGTGACTGAGAAGTTAACATCTGCTCCGGTTCTTGGATTTGCTAATCCTAAATTACCTTATAATTTCCATACAGATGCTAGGGCAACTGGACTAGGTGCTGTGCTGTATCAAGAGCAGGCGGGAAAGCTGAGAGTGATTGCCTATGCCAGCTGAGGTCTTTCCCAGAGCAAGTCGAAATACCTAGCTCACAAGCTCGAGTTCTTGGCCTTGAAGTGGAGTGGGACGGAGAAGCTGCACGTCTATCTTGGTGCAAACTTAATGGTCGTGATGGATAGTAATCCACTCATGTACATCCTGATGTCAGCGAAACTTGATGCCACCAGTCACTGATGGTTAGCTGCACTCTCCACCTACTCATTTAAGTTTCAGTACCATGCAGGAAAACACAATGTCGATGCAGATGCCCTGTCCACAGTTGCACATAAGGAACATCCGACAGAGGTCGATTCTTGTAAGGAGTGGGAATTGGTTCATCATCTTTCAAGACAGCTGTGCAAGCCTGGCAATGCTGAAGAGATCTCTGCCGATGTTGTGGATGCTATTTGCCAAAGCAGTTGGCCTCTTGAACTTGTATGGATTTCTTGTCACTTGAACCTGACAGTGCCAACACCAAATCAAACCTTCCTTTTACCATGGAGGAGGGAGATGCTGATTCAGTTATTGCGAATCATCCTATCCACTTTGAGGTCAAGTTTGGTAAAGAAACTACTCTCCGACCTGATCCTTTGCCTGAGTCCAGTGACTCTGTGGGGTTTGTCATGTCACTAGCCCCAAATAAAACTGTTGTTGATCCTGATTCTCCGCCATCAGTTCAGGCTCCTGCTTCGATAGCGCCACCTGAGGACAACTTACCTGAATCCTTTCTGCATCTGCAGAACGTGATGAATTGCCCAGTCCTGGCGATAAGGTAGTCTGAGGATGGACCATCCTCAGACTATCATAGCAAATCATAGCACTTACCTGTCTAATCTGATCATCCTGTAAAAGAAGAGGAAACACTCACCCTGATATCCGAAAAGGTGCCTGTTGCTGAGATGTCCGTGGAGCCAGAGACTGACGTTCCTGGACCAGACCAATCTGGGTCATCATGCGATCCTGTTAGTGATGCTCCTTTGAGTATACCCGGTCCACTCGTAGAGGCAGCTTTATCACCTAGGTGCTCTACTCGGAATCGTCAACTGCCTACGTTACAGTATCCGGCGATGGGTAATCCTTTGATTTCAGTTGTTCATACCCGTTTCCAAAGCTTATCTTCTGTTTATGCCGACGCCTTGACTTATGCTCCTGTATCTGACCGCTATTGTTAGTAGTCTTTTACTAGGTTGCAATGAGGACGTGCACCTTTTATAGGAGGGAGGGTTTAACCCAGTGGTTCAGGTCCTCACAGCATAGCTTAAGTGTGTATTCTCGCGAGATTTGGCGCAAGATCTTACCGAGACTTCCGGTCGAATGTTTTAAGTATGGCTGCTGCCATTGATCAGGAGACAGCGCGTGGGACTGGGAGACATCTATCCGACTCTTCGGAGGTATGCAGTTACCCGTTTCTTTAACACAGTTATCTCTTACTGTTACTGTTGATAAACTGTTATGCCTTCTAGTTGGAGATGCATCTGTAGCATCTGATACCATCCCACGGTGTACATGCCATTGTAAACCAGGAGCAGGTGAGTGTCTACAAATTGTTTTCTAACATCCATTGTTTAGAATGGTGTATGAGAATTGTAAGCATGACGTGAGCGTCTGCTACTTTCTCCATTACTTTTGGACACTGTTTAAACCCGGAAATATTTTATATGATGTAGTGTGAACACGAAAGAAATAATTATTGTGCTAAATGGTTTATTTATATAAAAGAATACTCTTAAGAATGTTTGTACCATTATGTAATGATTTTCCTAATGGTGAAATGGATTGTCTGTAAGATGATATGACAATTTATGATCATGTGCATGAAGAAAATTATTATGATCTTTTTGATGTTAATCTTTTCTTTTTGATAATGGTTAAAAACTGGATGATGTGTCATTAGACACTGATAGGAATGCATTGAAGTTACTCATTGGCCTTATTTTTTTAAGCCAGATTTTTTCCACCACGGATTAACACCCAGAGTTCCAAGTTGACCAACCCTGGTTCTACTTAAGGACTTCCACACAGGTTTTTCCTAATGCTTGGAAGGTGAGCTAAGATGGATTTGAACCTGAACGAATTCAAGAGCCTGAACAAATCTCATACCTGAGATTCTGAGAACTGAAAATCTATATTCTCCCTGGTGTAGTAGGAGATAACAAGTTCATGCTGCAACACATTGCTTTGATTATCTGAAAGATAACATCTGGACTATAATTTTGTCTTTAGGTTGTGGGGGTTAAAACTCAATCATTCAGACTACTGCTGTATTGTGGAAACATTGTATATATATTGTAAATACCAAATAATAACTCACTTTTTGCAATACTCTTCAGTCTTCATGGATTATTACACACAATCCTAATCCTCTGTGAGCTGAATTTAGTATCTTCTGACTCTAATCCATTTTATCAGTACATCTGGTTAACTTTACACCTAACCACATAGTATACTCACATATATGTTACATTTAGTTGTGTTGTTCATCCCACAGCAGCTCCATCCTCACCAGTTCTACCTGGTTGTAAAGGTCAGGCTATGATTGGTGGAGGAAGAATCAAGTGAACACCGCTTTCCTTTTATTTTGTGCTGTTTGTTATGTGCACGTGTGCTAACAGCAACTCCAGTCTCTGGGATTATGCCTTCTCTAAGTCCACAAAGCACATGTAGACTGGTTGAACAAACTCGCATGCCCCCTCCAAGACCCTGAAGATGGTGTAGAGCTGGTCCCTTGTTCCACGACCGGAAAACCACACTGCTCCCCCTCAATCTGAGGTTTGACTATCCGATGGACCAGCACCCTTGAATAGACGTTACCAGGGAGGCTGAGGAGTGTGATCCCTCTGTAGTTGGAGCACACCCTCCTGTCACCCTTTTTGAAGAGGGGATCACCACCCCAGTCTGCCAGTCCAGGGGAACGGTCCCTGATGTCCACGCAATGCTACAGAGGCGTGTCAGCCAAGACAGCCCTACAGCATCCAGAGTTTTAAGGAACTCTGGGCGGACCTCATCCACCCCCATCCACTGAGGAGCTTTTCAACTATCTCAGCCCCAGAAATGGGAGAGCCAACACCAGGTTCCCCAGACTCTGCTTCCTCATCGAAAGACGTGTTGGTAGGATTGAGAAGGTCTTCGAAGTATTCCCTCCACCGTCCTGAGTCGAGGTCAGCAGCCCCCCATCCCCACTGTACACAGTGTTGATGGAGCACTGCTTTCCCCTCCTGAGCCACCAGATTGTGGAACAGAATCTCCTCGAAGCCGTCTGGAAGTCATTCTCCATGGCATCTCCGAACTCCTCCCATGCCCGAGTTTTTGCCTTAGCGACCGCCGAAGCTGCGTTTTGCTTAGCCTGCTGATACCCAGATATATTTAGTGTCCGTTAAGTTTCTAGTGTAAACAGCAACGAGTTATTGATGATCATGTCATTAAGCCATGTTTTTTGTAGTTTTATACGGCTTTGTAGAGGCTCACATATTTGCTGTTCTGGAGGTGGGCATTTTTTATGAGCTGGTGCAACTGGAACACAAACTACCTGGTAGTAATGTCACATATTCTCAGTCGCTCGGAATTCCGAGACAACTTGAATGTACCATTAAGCCATTTAGTTTGAGAAGTGAAAAGATCAGAGTGACAAGAGAACACGCCTCTGTTGTAGTCATGTGATCGACTCCCCCCTTCAGCTGCTCATCCTCTGTGATTGGCCCTTCAATTCATGTTTAAAGCGCAGTCAGTCAGGCTACAGCTCTGAAAATAGTACATTTTCCTCTTAAACTCGCAGCAGCCCAGGAAAGGACAATTTACTGCAAACAGCCAGTTCCCCAAACATCACCAAGAATGTTTGTGGGATTATTTTATTACCTGGTTGGTTCAGCACACCATTACAGACACACTACAGACCGGTTCTACATATGCCCCTCAGGGATGAATAAAGGTTTATTGAATTGAATTGATGCATTTATTTATCCTGTTTGGATCATTCTGATGGACAGTAAGTCTGTCTTTACTGGTTGGTCAACCCTGTACTGGTTTATCACCCTGTACTGGTTTCACTCCACTGGAGTTCATTATAAACCGACGCCTATGGAATAGCGTGTCTCTGCACATCAGAGACCCCTTCACTGCCCAGTTTTAAAACTCGTCTTAAAATGCATTTTATTTCTTTGACTTTCAACCACAGAGAGACGTTGTTTCTTTATCTGAACAAATTCGTTTTCATTGGTCTTATTTTGTTGGATTTTTGTTCTTATGTCATGTTTATATATGATCTATATACCATGCCATGCCATATATAACCATCTATGACAGGGCTACTTAATTCTGTCCTACGAGGGCCGCAATCCAGCAGGTTTTCCATGTATCCCTGCACCAACACACCTGAGTCAAATTAATGAGTCATTGTGTAGAACCTGATTGGCTGTTAGAGCCACCTAATTTGACTCAGGTGTGTTGGTGCAGGGATACATGGAAAACCTGCTGGATTGCGGCCCTCGTAGGACCGAATTGAGTAGCCCTGATCTATGATCTGTTGTTTATCTTCTTTGTTTGTATAGTTTTTATATTTAGTTATGTGCAGCACTTTGTTTCAGATGTGCTTTATAAATAAAGTTGGCATGGTCTGGTCTGGTCTGGAATGGCATGGTCTGGTAAACAGCTAATCATTCAGAAAACATAAAGACCGATATCATATCCAGAATGACAGCACCATCTGATCTGAAGCTCTGAGATCATGGAACTAGAGATCAGTAGTGGTAGAACAGGGGTAGCCAACGTTGGTCCTCGAGGGCACCAATCCGGCAGGTTTTCCAGATTTCCGTGCCCCAACACACCTGACTTAAACTAACGAGTCATTGTGGAGATCCTTATAGGCTGTTGGATCCATTTAATTTGAGTCAGGTGTGCTGGAGCAGGGAAATCTGGAAAACCTGCCGGATTGGTGCCCTCGAGGACCAACGTTGGCTACCCCTGTGGTAGAAAGAGGCTCAGCAGGCCAGGCTAGATACGCCTGGATTTGGATCAGGATCAGAATCTGGATCAGGATGTTCCCTCTTGTGGTGGGTTCTAACCCAACTAACAGTATGAGAGATTTCATCTTTAGATGGTGATGTAGCAGATGTGAAGTTTAGGAGGACAACGCCAACAGTAAAACATGAATCAGTTACTGAAATCAGGAATTTTACCTATAAAACGTCTCAGCTATTCTCCAACCAAACAAGCTGATCCAGGAGCAGAAATCTGGACATAATTTTGCTCTGTTATCGCTCATTTGCATATTTCATCTCTTCAGTTGTTTGAGCCACTTTTTTATTTTAGTGTGCAAAGCAAATAATTCCAGACATGATCTGAGATGAACTCAGATGATTTTCATTTTCACGGCCTGGAGGAGCTTTTCTCTTCCATCCAGCAGGATTTACTCTGCTGGAAGATGCATTCAGAGGATGAAAACTACAAATAAAGCTCATCCATCTTTCATCAACCTCACAGACACATTTCTCTGCATATAGAAGCAGTTAGACTGAGAATCACCCATGTCTGGATGTTGGAGGGCAACAGAAAGAAAACTGAGGTGAAAGGTTGTAGTGGGAGAAGTGAGCCTGGTCGTCACCTGACAGGAACTCCAGCCTCTTAAATCAAAGATCTTCTATTGCTATCATTTGGGAGGATGTCTGACCTCCGAGCTCAAGAACAAGTCAGCCAACAACACAACACTCTACTGTTGCAAGTATAGGCCATCCAGCCATGACCAGTTTCCTGTCCGGCAGGTGCAGCTGTCAATCATATGTCCGTGCAGATGACTGGTAGATCTTGTTGGTGGCTGCAGAGGAAGAAAGTGAAGTCTGTTTGCTCCTGAGCAGCAGTCAGATTGCTCACAGTGACTACCAGCAGTCAGGACTTCCTGGGAAGTTGGTGATCAGAACTCTGTTTCAGATTGTTCCAAGGAGGTAGCCCTTCATGCTGTGGGGGTCCGAACGGCAGCTGTGAACGGATGAACTCTGGAAAGTCAATGTGCGATTTATTTTTGTAGCTCATCTTGACATCATAATTGGATCCATTCTTGTCAAACACAAAGCTCACATCAAACTGCTGCGCCACGGCAGGAGGAGGACGGGAAGCTTCTGGTCTGGGACTGCTGGGTCGGCTACCATCTGAGCCATGGGAGAACAGCAGAGGGAGGAGGGAACTGTGGTGAGACTGGGGTCAGTTTTCAGCCAGAGACAGAGCCAGAGCTGCCTGAAGCGCCGCCTCCTCATCGATACTGTAATCCTGAAAAAAAAAGGAAAGAAAGCAGACATGGGAGCATCTGTCCACAGGAAGTCACCCATCACTGGTCCAGGTCTACTTTCACCAGACCTAAACACTCACCTGCTCAGTTCAATAAAAACTCCGGAGTTTGTGTAATAAATGTAAACAGAACCAGATTCTCATCAAGCCATATTTGATGCTCCAGATGATTCTTTTTTGACCAATGCCGGACATGTCCTATCCAGCATGGTGGCGGCAGAATGATGGTCTGGCTGCTGTGTTGTGCTGAACAAATTTGCGTTGCCAAGAGGAGCTTTATGGGTATAAGGCTCCTACTGATAATCAGATTTTTTATTTAAATTCTTATTTATTTATTTTGACTTAGAAAAATTCCATAATCTTGCTGGACCTGACCGGAGGGCACAGGAAAAAAGAAGTCATGTGAACAGAAATGAAAAGGAGAGTAGAGAAAAGGGAGAGGAGAAAAAGATCCAGCAGATAGAAGCAACAAGCCCCAATCCAACACCAGACAACCAGCTGCTACACCTGTACAGAAACACAACAGAGAATTTCCTTCAGCTTTTACAGGTAAACTAAGCTGACAATCATCAGGAGTTCTTAAAAAATATCCAAGACAGCAACAACAACATGTATCACAACCAACCAAAGTACCAGAAACACACACCTGAACCAAAGCATCTCTTAGTGTATAAACCCACTGGACACCTCAGTGACTGTCAGCATGCAGAGGATGAGGAATGAGGAGGGATCAGTGATGAGGAGTGGTGAGTGAGATTATGCAAATGTGACCACGCCTTACCCCACCCCAAAGACCACCCCTTTCCCACCTGGAGGGTGGGCAGAGGAGAGCCCCAGCCAGAGCCCCCCCAGCCAAGGCAGAGGACACGCACTATGCACAGAAGGACCAGGCCCTCCAAACGACTACCACAATGTTCCAGCCGCACACCCCGGGAACCACGGCACCTCCCTTTCTTCTGCTAAAAACACAAAAACTACATGGCACGCCCCCCCAGAAGTTGTGTTATTTTTGATGTTTTGATGGAATTAAAACTGAGACGCCAGCAACCCCAGAAGACCCCACCCACCACATGCCTAGGGGGACGGAGAGGAGGGGGAGGAGGACAGCAGGAGAGCCCAGACCCAGGATCCACCACCCCCGAGCCCACACAGGTCTCCCCGAAAAGTACCGTTTCTTTGCGGCCTGAAAAATTCCGCAAAGACAGGCCGTCATTTATCCAATCATTTACAAGTATAGCCAATCACTGGGGTCTTCAAAAATGAAGGAATGACCAGGTAGTCCCTGTAAACACCCCGCAAGTGGTGCACCGAGGCTGCGCTGCCAGCAGAGGGCACATGTGCAGCAGAGACATCAGACGTGAAGCACATTGAAGACGCCTGTCAACTCACTTTTTCTGGTAATTCATTATGTCCAGTGAAAGAAAGCAAGCTCTATGGGGAGAACGTAAGCTGAGCCTCAATTTATTTGTGCACCACATCATCAGAGGAAAGCCAAAGCATGACCGTATGAATCGGAAAACGCGTCCAAGCCTTTTTTCCAAAGGCTTGGACGATGCTTTAGATGCGCAAGTAATAGTATCTTTTCTGGTTTACCACATATAATATGCTGTAAAACGGTTTTTACTGTGATTATTCTAGACATGAGTAAGTAGAATGGATGCTGTGGGTTGGGTAGGTAATGGAAGAATGATAAAGAAAGAGTTGCTAAACACCACGTATAGTAGAAAGTACAGTAGTGATTCTATTCTCTATCAAAATGGTTACTAGTCGTGTAAAGTGGTGCGCATTGTACACAGTGTGCCGGTCACCTCTATACTTTCTACTATACACAGTGGTGTACAGTAGAAAGTATAGAGGTGACTGGCATCCATTTTGTGTCAAAACAAGTGTGTTTTAAATACAGCTACAACTAAATAGCTCAGGAATCTTTCCAGTCTCACAGAAATAAGTAACAGCATTTGGCACAGTTCGGATAAGTTTGGTCACTTGAGACTACAGTCCATAACTCACCTAAGGTTTTCCCTAGAAACCTAAAATTTCAGCCTTGTGTAGTTGACAAAGTGTAGAGGATGTGTAGTAAATATTTTGTGTCTGGCATTAGGCATCTTAAAATTACATTTGTTCAATAACAGGTTAAAAAAAACGCAGGGTGGACAAAAACAACAACAAAAAATGCGGTTTACAGCTAAATTTGACCTGATGTGGGTCAGGTTATATTACAGCCACATACTAAAAGAGATCATTTTATGAAACTAGAGCTTATAACCTTGAAATGAGGTGTCACTGAATAAATTTGACCCTGTAGCTTTTGAGTTATAACCTTAGAAACTTGGTAATGTCAATAGATGGAAATTATCACAAAATTAGGTAGGAATGAAGGTAAGGATCTACATTTTTCGTCATTTCTTCCAGGAACTTTAGGTGAGTCTGGATGAAGTTTTTCACCGTGGTTTCGGGGTCCTCCGCCATCTGCTCTGGGATCCCTGCAAACACCAGATTCTCTCTCATGCTCTGTGCCTGCAGATCGATCACCGCTTCCTTTATCTTCTTATTTTCCTCAGAGAGTTGGGTCAACCCCTCGGTGAGGGAATTTACCAACTCTCTGAGGCCGGTGTTCTCCGCAGCCAGGGTTTCCATCTGCTTCTGAATGAATCTGGTCTGAATCTGCCGTCTCACTGGATCTACGTCACATACAGCATCACCTACCTGCCTCCAGATGTTGTGTATTGGTGAAAGGTCTGGACTGCAGGCAGGCCAGTTCAGCAGCCGGACTCTTCTTCTGTGAAGCCATGCTGCTGTGATGGATGCAGGATGTGGTTCAGCATTGTCATGTTGAAATCTGTAAGGCCTTCCCTGAAAGAGACGTCTGGATAGGAGTGGATGTTGCTCTAAAACCTCTATGTACTTTCAGCAATGATGGCACTGCACAGATGTGGATCTAGTTTTCACCTTCAGCCTTGTCCCCAGGATACAGAGATTCCTCTTGATTCTCTGAATCTTCTGATGATATTCTACACTGTAGATTGAGGATCTTCAGTCTGATGAACATTGTTCTGAAATTGTTGCACAGTTTTAGATCCACTTTGTCTCAGATTGGTAAAGCTCTGTCCATCTTTCCATCTGAGTCATGTTACTGACCTGCTGCCAGTTAACCTGATTAGCTGCCCAATGCTCCTCCAGGTGTTTCTGGTTTGTACCTTTTACTTTTCCTTTTGTTGCTCCTGTTCCAACATTTTCAGCTCATATTTTCCATCACATGATGAAATGTCTCATTTTCATCCTCTGACATGTTGGTGATCTGCTACTGGGAATAAATATGACCTGATGGGATTCTGCTTTTATTTACATTTTACACTTTTTCTGGAACTGGGGTTGTACATGAGGAGGATTCCAATAAAGCAGAAGTGAAAAGATTTTGGATCTCATTAAACAACCTTATTTGATCTTTTTTTTTGTCACTAAAGTTACTTTCTAAACAAAACTGACAGAAGTGAACATACAACAAAGGTATCGTAGGAGAACTTGTGTCTGTGAAGGAGATGCTGGAGAAAGTTGGAGCTCTTATAGGTGGGGTCTCCCCATGGCATGGCTGAACACACTGGACACACCTGGAAGAACAAGCATGTAGTTAGTTTACGAATATTCCTAGGATGTGGTCTGATTTTCATCTCTGGCTTTAGTATGGACAAATGCAATCTAGCTAAACTATTGAAGAGCTGTACATCTAGTTTTCCCTGAACAAATTAGTCAAATCAAGGCTGGAAAAAGTGCATTATCCCTTAAATTTACCAACTTTAAACTCTCATCTCACTCAAGGAGACGCAGAGCCATAGACTGAAGTGGTCTGAGGGGACATTAAACACATCACGGCCCTGATCTTCATCATATCAGCTGCACTGCTCAAAACTGCTCCCCACTGGTCCAGTGGTACCACTCTATTTCGGAGGTACATGACGCAAAAGATGGTGGAAAAGCTCCGTATCTGTCTGTAGTGCGGAGCATAAACAAGCCATATAGATCTG
Organism: Melanotaenia boesemani; assembly: GCF_017639745.1. Taxonomy (NCBI): domain Eukaryota; kingdom Metazoa; phylum Chordata; class Actinopteri; order Atheriniformes; family Melanotaeniidae; genus Melanotaenia; species Melanotaenia boesemani. Next base: position 4,058,161 of record NC_055697.1, read on the forward strand.
GAATCTGGACTCCACATGACCTCTGAGGTGCTGCTCTTTGCTGGCTTCCCGTAAGTTTAAGAGTTTATTACAAGTTTTTAAAGCCTGAAGTTGACCACTTTTACTTCTATTAATCCTTTTTCATTCTTTTGATTGTTTTATTTTTCATTGTGCAGCACTTCATGAAGCACCATATGCTACAAAAACAAACAGCTGGGTGTCATCTGCATAGCAGCAAAATCGATCATAGTTTTATTTCTCACCACTTTATTGGGATCATTCCGGTGGTTTTCCATACAGTGCTTCACCAGTTCCTGCTGGTCCAGGTTTCTGGCCCCACAGAATGGACACACAAATGTTGATCGGTTTGGAATATTGCTGCATACAGGACAAAACATTTACATAAAGACAAAAACACAAAATGCAAAAATAAGCAGAGTTACTGGACTATTTATTTAACCTGCAGCTTCTAGCGTGTGTGCTGTTTATGATGGTGGGTGGGGTTCTGCTTTTAAAACCTGTCCTGACTACCTGGTCAGAGGTGGATGCACTTAGAACGCATTGAAAACACATCCAGATCCCATCACTCAGACCACATTCAGGGTGGTCTCGGATTACATTAAGGTGTATAAACATCATACCCTTAACCTAAATGAACCTTAATGTTCATCATAGAGAGGTCACGTCTATCATGTCCATCACAGAGATGTGGCTGAACAAGCTGAATCAGGGAGGAATTTGTAGGAAGTGTGTTGAAGTAAGTGAAGCTGATGCTGTAGGTGACGTAGATCCGGTGAGACAGCAGATTCAGACCAGGCGCGCTCAAACATTTATGCAATCATTCATTGTGTTTTCGCTAATCTAAAAAAAATAATCTTGAAAGCAGGAAGATAGTGTCTTTAAGGTCCAGTCTGGAGCACAGCAGGAGAATTTGGCCAGCCTGACAGATTTTATACATTGCTTCAACCCAGTTTCCATGTGTACTCAGCTTGTTATAATTCTAGGCAAAGAGGAGCAGCAACTCTTATTAATAGAAGGTTAAACTTTGACTTCCTCCCTGAGCCGCCACCTTATCGCATCGCCGGCAGTAAATCAGTCATTTCCAGTGAGAGTTGGACTTCGCCAAGGCTGCCCTTTGTCACCGATTCTGTTCATAACTTTTATAGACAGAATTTCTAGGTGCAGCCGAGGTGTTTAGGGGTTCCGGTTTGGTGACCTCAGGATTGGGTCTCTGCTCTTTGCGGATGATTTGGTTCTATTGGCTTCATCGGGCTGAGATCTTCAGCTCTCACTGGAGCAATTCGCAGCCAAGTGAATGGTAAAATAAATGGTAAATGGCCTGTACTTATATCGCGCTTTTATCCAAAGCACTTTACATGTACGTCACATTCACCCATTCACACACACATTCACACACTGATGGCGGAAGCTACCATGGGGCTCAGAGTAGTGTCGCTGCTCCTCCACATCGAGAGGAGCCAGATGAGGTGGCTCAGGCATCTGGTCAGGATGCCTCCTGGACGCCTCCCTGGTAAGGTGTTCCGGGCACGTCCCACCGGAAAGAGGCACCGGGGAAGACCCAGGACACACTGGACGGACTACATCTCGCGGCTGGCCTAGGAACGCCTCGGGATCCCCCCGGATGAGCTGGTGAATGTGGCCGGGGAGAGGGCAGTCTGGGTTTCCCTACCTAGCTGCCACCGCGACCCGACTCCTGATAAGCGGCAAAAGATGGATGGATAATAGCTTTGGGGAATGGAGATTCATGAATTCTGCCATCCTGATAGGTAACCGCAGGCTTAATTGATTAATGGTATATATATATATATATATATATATTACACATAATAGATTTAAGCTGGTGATATTCTAAAAGGTTTGTGCTGCTGATTCCATATTGCGAAGTGAGAATGTTAAGTGACAAGAAGGTTCCATTTTCTATCATATGTTCTGTTTTATTCCTTTTTTTTCCATTGAGTGAAATTAATATATTAGATATATTGCAGCTTGTTAGCTAAGAAACAGTGATTAAAGTTGTATAGCTACAATCCACCTTTCTCTGATGTAAAGTTTTTAGACGATGGCTTGTTTTTCCATAGAAATCTGTATGTGAATAGAGTGACTTAAACCTGCTGAGGATGGTTTAGTGGGTATCATTGAAAACAGGTAGTAGAACCATCATTTTAATGGTGGCAACCCTCCCCATGAGTGATATGGGTAAGCGCCTCCACCGTGAGAGATCATCCTCTATTGCAGGGCTTGGCAATATATCGAGATTTTCAAATATATCGAGACTTAATCAGACGCAATATAGAAGAAGGGAATATCGTTTATATCGAGATAGCTTGTTTTGAGTTAGAAACATCTTTTCTTTTGCATTTTGCACAGCTGTATTTTTGTTATGGTCATTGAAAAGTATTTTTCATTCATTTTGTTTTAGGAGCATTTAATTTAATGTAAAGCTACTTTAATTTCAGTCAGCTATTTTAATGCACATGTGTTGCCAGTCCTTAATAAAAGTGTATTTAACACTGAAAGCTGTCAATTAGAACTATTTGACAAAGAAAAATATATTGAGCTATATATCGTATATCGTGATTCAGGTAAAAAAATATCGAGATATAAAATTTGGTACATATCGCCCAGCCCTACTCTATTGTTTTAAGTAGATGGACATAATTTAGCTTTGTTAATTCTGATAACCTGGGCGAAATGTTTATGCCTAAATATCTAATGTTTCCAGACTATATTGTAGTATTAGGTATGTTTTGTAAGTCACAGTTAATGGGCATAACTATAGTCTTAGACCAGTTAATCGAGTAGTCAGATATTGAGGAGAATGTGTTAATAAGTGTGATTGTCTGGGGGAGAGATGTTGGTGAGTTCTGGAGGAAAAGTAATACATCATCAGCATAAAGACTTATCTTATGTTCTATATTTTTGGCATGGATTCCTTTAATCTCTTTATTTTGTCTTATGGCAGCAGCTAGGGGTTCAATAAAAATTCATTGTTCATTGGTCTTCACACATGCATTTTGTGTTGTTTTATAATATTTTTATCCAGTCTATGAAAGATGACCCAAACCCAAATTTGTTTAATGTTGCAAATAAAAATTTCCAATTTACTCAGTCAAACGCTTTTTCTGCGTCTAAAGAAATGACAGTGGATTTCAGATTATGTAGGGTAGAATAATCTGTTTTGTTAATTAATCTGCGTGTTAGTAGAGGAATGTCTACCTTTAATAAAGCCTGTTTGGTCAGGATGTATTATTAGAGGGGTTAATTTTTCTATCCTTCTGGCCAGAGCTTTGCTGATTATTTTAAGATCTACATTTATTAATGAAATTGGACGGTAACTGGATGGAAGTGTCGGATCTTTTCCTGGTTTTAATAGTAGAGTAATATTAGCTAAATTCATATTTGAAGGTATTTTTTGTTTTTTCCATAATTTCTAATATCATATTGTAGAAAGTGGGTGCCAGCGTTGTCCAGAACTCCTTGTAAAATTCTGCTGGGTAGCCATCTGGACCTGGACCACCTGGATCTGGGTCTTTATTGTTGGACATATGCTGGAGAGCTTCATGGAGTTCACAATTGAAAGAGGTGAAGATTGAAAGATTGATATTACTAAGAAATTGATCAATATTCTCATCTGTTGTATTTATTTGTGATTTATATAAAGTTTTATAGAATTCTCTGGTTATGGTGTTGGGGGGCTGCATGTCCGTGAGGCTGGCTGCTAAATCCGGCTTTGTTGATGCTGGTCAAAGAAGAGAACTTTCCACACCTGAGGAGGCATGTCAGAGGATTGTAGTCATCTTTGGATCTACTTATGTATGTGAACAGACATTCTCAGTGATGAAGTTCAACAAATTCAAACACAGATCCTCCATCACTGATGTCCACCTCTCAGCTGTCCTTCACATAGCCACCTCAGACATTCAGCCAGATTTCAGTGCCCTTGTTCAAGCCCAGAACAGACTGGATTATTCTCACTGAAAAGGTAAAATGAGGAGGAAAACATTACAAGTTGTTGTATTGTTGCATTTCTATAAACTTGTTGTTTTTCATTGTCGTGGGGATTAACAAGTTACACTGATTCAGTGATTGTTTTTTTCTTATTTGACTTATTTGACCACAATTTCACATAGCCTAATATAAATATTCACAGATATATACTTCTGATTACCAGTACCAGCTATTCATAATATATCATTTAGTAAATTTTACAATGGAGAAAAGTTGAGCAGAATTAAGTTCAAGTTGTCGGTTTGGCCCTCTGACACAATTCAGGTTTCTCATGTGGCCCCTTGTAAAAATTAACTGCCCACCCCTGCCTTAAACTAATCCTTAAAACCTGACCAATACATACTATTACATGCTTTTCATTGTGAGCAATGCTACTGGACATCATGCCACTGAGAACCGCCAAACACGGCCAACAATCTGGCAAAGTGGCTCCACAAGGCAGTGGGGCTAATATGGACATGGCTAATGCTAGCACGGCAACACCGGATACCCCAGATGAAGCCGGCGTACTGGAGGTGCCGCCGCCGACAAACAGTGTATTCTCAGGGAAATCCACTTTTTGAAACAATCGTCTGACATGCTGGAAGCAATTAATGATATAAAACGGGACATGTGCAAAGAATTAATGAGACGGAGGAGCGAATTTCATAAGCTGAAGACGACGAAGGAAAAGTGAAAATACTCGAGAAAACTGTGACTAGGCTTTGAACAGAATTACAGAACAAGCCTGGTCGTAATAATGAAGTTTGTGTACTACCAAGACTGGGAAACAACACTGACAGCCGCCAGGAAAATTAAGGAGGTACGCTACGAGAATCAACAAGTTACCTTTTTCCCTGGCTTGTCAGCAGAGACCCGGGAGCTGCAGCGGTGCTTTGGCCCAGCTTCCAGCTCTGGATGTGCGGTATGGCATGCTGTATCCAGTACATCTGATCATCACACACAATGATAAACACCGAATTTTCAAGATGGTGACGGAGGCTGAAGAATACATCCAGGCAATTAGCTCTCAGGCTTGGGATGACTCACATACCTAAAGTTATATAGTTGGGGCTTTGTTTTTCTTCTTTTTTTTTTACATTCTCCTATGGAATAATAGTCATGAAAAAGGGCTGATTCCAACAGACAATTTAGTAAGTTGCCATATCCTTTTTTTGTTGTCAAATTTTTCAATGGCATGATTGCCCTAAAAGTAACTGAGTTACTGAGTATATGTATATATATAAAGAAAAAAGGAAAGAAAGGAAGGAAGAAAAAAAAGGGGGCACCTGTTTATTATATTTTATATATACGTCATTGTATATTTCTCATGCACTGTGTGCATTGTTAATGTTAATCGCTTCTCGGTTTTTGGTCAAAACCTTATTACTTTGCCAGCCATCCCACGTGTGGCTGTTGTGTGTGCAGATCTACATGTTACCCACTATGTGGATGAAACGTTCCAATTAACCCAAGTTTGTTGTTTAGGAGGGTTTAATATCACATTTCCGTTGGGGAAATGTGTGGGGTTTTATGTTAAGGGGCTCAGTCTAGACATTTCTTTTTTGATGTTTTTACATGATCTGAATGTGAGAATAAGGAGGGTGCAACCTCATTTGTCTTGTTTGATATCCATTAGCTACATATTAATGTGTGGTAGCTCGGTTATAAATGTGTCTAGCTGGAATGTAAGAGGTCTGAACAAAATTGTAAAACTTAAACAAGTACTGAACAGAATTAGGCAGATGAAGACTACAGTGTGTTTTCTACAAGAGATTAATTTGGTAGATAAAGATGTGAATAGAATCACATCTAGGTGACCTGGTCAGATCATCTCCTCTAGTTTTACCTCTCATGCTGGGGAGTCTTGGGGTGAATCCCATTTCACCCCTTAGCCCTTCCCCTCCGTTTTGCGCTTTCACGTGTAGGGGTAGGGGTGTCCCAATTCCTTTTAGGACAGAGGGGTAGGGGTAAGGGGTAGGGCTATATACCCCTTCAAACGAAGATTTTTCAGAGGCCCACTTGAAACGGAGGGGTATGAAAAATTTCCTGTTCTATATGAGAAAGCAAGTGTTTCTACGCACATCACGCTTTCTTGAGGTGCAGGACAACACACACTCGCACAAAAAAAAAAAAAAAAGCCACAGAGAAAAAGAGAGTATACCAGCACACACAATTAATTTTAATTGCATGAAAAATTCGTACATTACGTCCCACATATGCCTGTCGATAAGCAATAAGCAATAAGTCAATTAATTGCACTGTAACGAAAAAATGAGCGCAACAAGTTTGCCGCCCCGATAGTTTTTATTAGCCCCCCCATCTTACTTCACCCCCATGTTTAATATTTTTTAATATATTTATTGTTTTTTTTTTATTTAAAGTTTCTTCCAGTTCCTGTGTAAAATGTTCTTTAGTGACTACTGATGACGTATGTGACTGTTGAAGGGGTGTCCCAATTCGTAGGGGTTGACTTTTCAGCCCTACCCCTTCTAGCTCCGTTTTAAGGGGTAGGGCTATGGCCCAATCCCATTTCACCCCTTGGCCCTACCCCTCTGTCCTAAAAGGAATTGGGACACCCCCACCCCTACACGTGAACGCGCAAAACGGAGGGGAAGGGCTAAGGGGTGAAATGGGATTCACCCATAATATTAATACATAAATCATTTCCCTTTGAACTGAAAGATAAATATTTAGATCCATCTGGAAGATTCATCATACTTAGTTGCACTTTAATCTCTACTCTGGTTAATTTGGTCTGTTTATATGCTCCCAGTAGGGACGATCCCGCCTTTTACTAACATCTCTTTTTAACTATGCCAACTTATAATGGCCAGTTTATAATTGGTGGGGATTTTAACTGTGATGAATCCTTCAATAGACCTTTCAAATAGCATTGACATTTCCCATCAACAAGCCAGGAAAACTACTGAAAAATATATGTAAGATCTTAATTTGGTGGGGATTTGGAGACAACTTTATCCCAGTAAGCCTGAATATTCATGTTTTACCAGCACCTATGAAACATACTCGCATATAGATTTCTTTTTGGTTTCCTCTGGTCTGGTATCTATGGTCCAGAAATGTTGGTATCAACCTATACTTCTCTCTAACCATGCCCCATTTATTTAGTCAATTACATTAAAAAAATATATCATTACTCTACTGAAATCTACTGTGAAAACCCCACTTTCGACGATAGAGAACATAGCTGTTAGTCATCACCGAAGTAGAGGACTGCTCTCTAAATTTGATATTTTACTACTAGCTTCAAAAGAAAGCAGTCTTTCTTATTTACAAGCATGAAAATCTGACCTGCAAACAGAAATCTCTGTTGAGGAGTGGAACAATTCATGTTAAAACTAGGTTTAGATTGCTGCAATATAAATGGTTGTTCAGAACCTATATCACTCCTGTAAAACTACACCATTTCAATTCAAATATTCCTGATGATTGTGTTAAATGTGGTGCAGATAAAGGTACTCTCCTTCATCGTATGTGGCAATGTACAGAACTCCAGATTGTTTTGAAAGAGGTTACTACATTTTTTTTTCATTTGATTGAATGTGATATGCTAGTTGCTGGTTTATTGTTCTTATTTCTCAGAGTGAATGATACTGGTGCTTGATCACTAATGCTAATAGGATGGATTCTGATTTCTGACATGTCATTCATCAGCGAGCTGCTAGTTAAGAAATAATCTAATCTAGAATAGGAATGGTGAACTGAAGAGAAGAAGGTGTATTCTCTTTGTGTGGGATGATGAGAGCGCCAAGCATCACAGAGACCAAAATCCTTCATGTACTGTTTTACAGTTTCTGAGGATTTCCAGACTCAATGACTTTCTGTGCTTCTATGTTTGTCCAATATAATGTTCAAGTCACCTCCTATAATTAGTGCGTTATCTGAGTGACCATAGAGGCGAAGAGGAAGTGAAAGAAGGAGGATCATCTACATTTGGACCATATACAGTATCTCACAAAAGTGAGTACACCCCTCACATTATAGCAAATATTTAGTTTTATCTTTTCATAGGACAACAATGAAGACATTACACTTTGATATAATGTACAGGAGTCAGTGCACAGCTTGTTCAACAGTGTAATTTTATTTTCCCCTCAAAACAACTCAGCACACAGCCATTCATGTATAAACCACTGGCAACAAAAATGAGTACACCCCAAGTGAAAATGTCCAAATTGGCCCCAATTAGCCATTTTGAATCCCTGTTGTCATGTGACTCATTAGTGTTACACGGTCTCAGGTGTGAATGAGGAGCAGGTGTATTAAATTGGGTGTTAACGCTCTCAAACTCTCTCATACTGGACACTGGAGAGTCAACATGGCACCTCATGGCAAAGAACTCTCAGATGATCTGAAAAAAAGAATTGTTGCTCTTCATAAAGATGGCCTAGGCTACAAGAAGATTGCCAACATCCTTGAACTGAGCTGCAGCACGGTGGCCAAGACCATACAGCGGTTTAAAAGCAGAGGTTCCATTCAGAACAGGCCTCGTCACGGTCGCCCGAAGAAGTTGAGCACACGTGCTCAGCGTCACATCCAGAGATTATCTTTGGGAAATAGACGCATGAGTGCTGCCAGCATTGCTGCAGAGGTTGAAGAGGTCGGGGGTGAGCAAGTCAGTGCTCAGACCATACGCCGCACACTGCATCAAATTGGTCTGCATGGCTGTCGTCCCAGAAGGAAGCCTCTTCTAAAGATGGTGCACAAGAAAGCCCGCATACAATTTGCTAAAGACAACCAGAATAAGGACATGGATTACTGGAACCATGTCCTGTGGTCTGATGAGACCAAGATAAACTTATTTGGGTCGGATGGTGTCAAGCGTGTGTGGCGGCAACCAGGTGAGGAATACCAAGACAAGTGCGTCCTCTCTACAGTCAAGCATGGTGGTGGGAGTGTCATGGTCTGGGGCTGCATGAGTGCTGCCGGCACTGGGGAGTTACAGTTCATTGAGGGAAACATGAATGCCAAGATGTACTGTGACATATTAAAGCAGAGCATGATCCCATCCCTGAGGAAACTGGGCCGCAGGGCAGAATTCCAACATGACAACGACCCCAAACACACCTCCAAGATGACCACTGCCCTGCTAAAGAAGCTGAGGGTCAAGGTAATGGAGTGGCCAAGCATGTCTCCAGACCTTAACCCTATTAAGCATCTGTGGGGCCACCTCAAGCGGAAGGTGGAAGTGCGTAAGGTCTCTAACATCCACCAGCTCCGTGATGTTGTCATGGAGGAGTGGAAGAGGATTCCAGTGGCAACCTGTGAAGCTCTGGTGAACTCAATGCCCAACAGGATTAAGGCTGTGCTGAAAAATAATGGTGGACACACAAAATATTGACTGAATTTGGACATTTTCACTTGGGGTGTACTCATTTTTGTTGCCAGTGGTTTATACATGAATGGCTGTGTGCTGAGTTGTTTTGAGGGGAAAATAAAATTACACTGTTGAACAAGCTGTGCACTGACTCCTGTACATTATATCAAAGTGTAATGTCTTCATTGTTGTCCTATGAAAAGATAAAACTAAATATTTGCTAAAATGTGAGGGGTGTACTCACTTTTGTGAGATACTGTATATTTGCAATAGATAACTTAACATTTTTAATAGATAATGTAACTATTATAAATCTGCCTTCTGGCTCTGTGATTGTATTATCAATGTCAAAGTTTAATCTTCTATTAAAAAGAGTTGCTACTCCTCTTTGCCTTGAGTTATAACAAACTGAGTACACATGTGGAAACTGGGCTGTTGGAAGAAGATCTATTGTTGAGTTTGATAAGTGAGTTTCCTGTAAGAGGACGATGTCTGCCTTCATCTCCTGCAGCCGAATGAAAATATTTAACCTCTTTTCCCTTGTACCAGCTCCATTCCAAGTGACAAACCTCAGTGTGTTCACGATCCGACCACAGAAATGAGGCTACATGCATATTACTAAAGCATGTGTGTGTGTCCCACTGCTTCTCCGTGCGCATGTGTGTCTGCCAGCTGAGTGTTACATGGATCTGTGTATTAAATGTCTGCATGTGTGTGTGTGCTGTTCCTTCATACATTACATGTGTGTGTTTGAGTGAATCATGGAAAGTGCTGATGTGTGTCAGCAAGCTGGGCCTGATGTTCGAGTGTGTGCGTGCGCTGCGAGTGGCATTAATATAAGGACAGGTGGGATTACTGTTAACCATGAAAGGGGATGAAAGAGTGAGAAGTGAAAAGAGCGACAGTGCCAAAGGAAACAAATGATTAAAAACACATCTGTGTTGAACGCAGTGTCGTGGAGACGGGCAGTGAATTTACTGTTAACTAAATGATCTTTTTGGCAGTTTTATGGATATAACACAATCTAGTGAGAATACAGGAAGATTAAAGCACATACCAACACGTCGGTAGAGCCATGGAGTGGTGTCCAGGTCGCGGTTCAGCTGTCCGTTAATAAATCATTTATCCACCACGATGACAGCATGAGTGCCTTCGGCCATGGATTTTCTCCTGATGGGAAACAGGATTCTTCGCCGATCCAGGATCTCTCACGGATACTGGTTGTTTTCTCTGAAGTTCGTCGCCTTCAGTTTGCAGCCGTGGTTGTTCACCTGCTCCTTCTGCTTGAAGCTGACGAACTTCGCTACAATGGGTCTTGGTCTGCTGGCCCCCGGTTTCCTCCTGCTGAGACGATGGATTCTGTGAAAGGAGATGTTTTTCACCGTTTCTTCCAGGAGCTTCAGGTGAGTCTGGATGAAGTTTTTCACCATGGTCTTGGGGTCCTCCTCCATCTGCTCTTGAATCCCTGCAAATACCAGATTCTCTCTCATGCTCTGTGCCTGCAGATGGATCACCGCTTCCTTTATCTTCTTATTTTCCTCAGAGAGTCGGGTATCCCTTGGTGAGGGATTTTACCGACTCTCTGAGGCCGGCGTTCTCCGCAACCAGAGTTTCTACCTGCTTCTGGATGAATTCCAGTGATGTGCCTGGTACTCTTTGTGGAAAATCTCCACCAGGCTCAAATGTGCATCCAAACTAATAAGTTTCTTAGGTATGGAGATCAGAACGTTTGTTGAGTCGTTCCCCGGTGGTGAAACAGCTCCAGGTGAATCCTGGTTTCGCTGCCTCTTGGCCTTAGATGAGGTGGAGGGGGTAGATGTTTTGTTTGGCTTCCCCATGACGATTCTGTCGTAGCACCGATGTATAAAATCTGTCAGACTAGCCACATCCTCCCGCTGTGCTCCAGAGTGGACCTTAAAGACACTATTTTCCTGCTTTCAAGAATGTTTGAGCTGCCTGGTCCGAATCTGCTGTCTCACCAGAACTATGTCACTTACAGCATCAGCTTCACTTACCTGCCCCACAGCATCACCTATGACTTTGTATCTTTAAATTAAACACAGCTTCACATTATTTATTTGAGCAAATATTTCTGGACCTCACACCGTGTTCTTCTGATGGCTTTACGTACCAAAACCAGACCTTGATCTCTGGGTGGAGGGATGCTGTGGGTTTGTTGTTCCATCAGGACTTTCTCCCATCAGACTGCTCATTGCTACTGGTACATGAGATTTACAGCAACACGGTGGCCATTACAGTATTCATCCACCCTTCCATACATCCATCCATCCATCCACCCACGCATCCACCCATCCATACATCAATCCACCTACCTTGGTACAGGCTGGGAGGTGGACACCACAGGGACAAACTTGGGACAGTTGGCTATCTGCTGCTGTACTTTGGAGCAGGAGGAAATGTGGGACCTTAACTTCACCAGAGACACCTGAAAACACACACAGTGATGTGAGATGAAGTTTGTTTAATCCCACGGAGTCACGGCTGATACTGTAGATGCAATTAGATAAAATAAAATAATCCTTTATTTGTCCCTCAGTGGGGAAATTTTGGTGCTACAGCAGCAAAGGTGATGGTGTAAAACCAGTACAGAGATAAGAACTCTAAACTGTACAGAACAAAAACTATATAAAAGTCTATATAAAAAGCATATATACAAAATGAATTTACATTGTTGAACAGTATTGATATTGCACGTCTGTGTGCGTTATTAGTTTTCCGTTGTGGCTGTGTGGCTACTGGGAGCAGTGCAGATTGTAGAGTCTGACAGCAGCAGGAAGGAAGGACCTGTGGTATCTCTCCTTCACACACCGCGGGTGAAGCAGCCTGTTGCTGAAGGAGCTGCTCAATGTTGTTAAACAGTCCTGCATGGGGTGGGACGTTTCCTCCATCAGAGATGAAAGCTTAGCCATCCTTCCCTACTCCACCACCACCACCACCGGATCGAGGGGACATCCCAGGACAGAGCTGGGCTTCTTAACCAGTTTGTTCGGTTTCTTCCTGTCAGCAGTCGAGATCCTGCAGCCCCAGAACACCACACCATATTAGATGGCTGATGCTACCACAGAGTCAAAAAGGGATCTCAGCAGTGTCCCCTGCACTCCAAAACACCTGATTTTCCTTGGCAGATCCAGCCTACTCTGTCCTTTCTTGTACAGGGCGTTAGTGTTGTCTGTCCAGTCCAGTTTGTTGTTCAGGTGAACACCCAGGTACCTGTAAGATGTCACCCTCTCGATGTCCATTCCCTGGATGTTCACTGGTGCTGGAGGAGAGTGCTCACACCTGCAGTAATCCACCACCAGCTGTTTAGTTTTCCCTGCATTGATCCTCACATACTATGGTCGGTTGGTGAGGTAGTCCAGGATCCATGTTGTGAGATGGAGGTCCACCCCTGTGACTTCCAACTTGTCTCTCAGAAGCATGGGCTGTATGGTGTTGAAGGCACTGGAGAAATAAAAAACATGACTCTCACAGTGCTCCCAGCTTTTCTAGGTGAGGTCATCCTTGTTGTTTGGTCTGACTTGTTCACTAGGACTCTGAAGCATTGGCATCAGGGCTGCTCGGTTATGGGAAAAATGATAATTACGATTATTTAGATTGAAATCGAGATCTCGATTATTTACACAATTAGAGAAATAGAAAGAGAGATTGGGGGGTTGAAATCAGCATCATATACGGCTTTATGGTGCGGCTGGACCACAGGTCCGTAGCGGTGGTAAAACATTGGACTGTAGCCACGTCCTTCATCATCCAGGGCAAGAGAGACCCTCCACTAACATGGAGACCAGATGGCAGTGATGCCGTTTATTCAAAGTGGTGATGAGGTTCCTAAATTCGGGTTGTTCACTGTGTTAACTGAGCACTGGTCTTTGGAGAGAAAAAAAAGTTATGTTTGTTTGTAACGTTTGTCTCTTTGTGTCTCTGGGAGCTGGTGGATTATTTAGTTGCGACTCCCAAAAATTGGAAATTTTTCTATTTTCTTGTGTCGCGTCGCAAACCCCTGGGTGCACGTCTATGTGAATGAGCGCAACATTTCACATGCACGAATGTCGCCTGTCGCTTGGCTGGAGGAAGGCAGCGATTTTCGTCTCATTGCACAGGTTCCATAGAAAAGTTCCCTCACATCCTCTTCCTGTTTCTAAGGTCAGAGGAGAGAAATGCTTTAATGCTGCTCCTGCTGCCTGGAACAACCTGGAAAAGGTTGTCGTTTCTCATCTAAAAGAGATTTTTAATCTGAGTCCATTTTCCTGCTTCAATAAAGGTCAAATAAAACAGTTCCTGATATGGATCCATCTGGGCCCAGAACAGGCCTCTACTTCACCTCAGTCCTTTTTGGAAGATGATAAAAAATTCAGTCTTTAGTTTTACCTTCATGAACATCATCCTGGTCCATCTGAAAATGGACCTCTATGTGGACTCTGCTTCTTTATAGCCATCATCTCACTGACTTGTTGATAATTAACCTGATGACCTGAACCTGGTTCACCTGACACGTCTCAGACTGTGTGATGTTGGAGTCGGAGTTTCTACCTTCTTGCTGCAGCCCCTGCAGGGTGCTTTGTAGGAGGCCAGCTGTTTCTCTACACTGGAGGAGCGCTCCACCTTCTTGGGGTCAAAGGGTACCCGGCAGAGGGGGCAGAGCGGCGAGGCGACCTGCAGGCATGGCTGCAGACACTCCCCACAGAACCTGCAACACACGGACATCAGGGGAGGACAGATGAGGTTCTGGACCAGTGAAAATGACATTTAGGGTGTTTAGGGTTTGGGGGCAACATTGTCCACCTGAGTTTGTACTGCTGGTCTCACGTCTGTGTGCAGAACTTATGGAGGCACAACAGACCATGATGAAAGAGTTCAGCCCTGCAGCTTCTGGAGGGAAACCAGGTCATGATGTGGGACACATGGATTTAACAAGCAAGTATACAATTATTTATTTATAAGAAGTAGGTCTCTACTACTTCTACTTCCTGTTTACACTAATATCTAACCAGCCAACCAGCATGTAGAAAGGACGACTTGCAGAGCAGTCATATTGCTCCAGAGGGTGATAGCAGGGAGGACCTCATTTACCTGTAGTACTGCAGAATATTTGAAGAAGCCTCTGACTGAATACACTGTTGTTATGTACAGGATGTGGAGAACCGTCCATCATGTCCGATAGCTTTCTTCTCTGGACAACAAGACGCAGTATGACATAGTTTAACTACGTGGTTCTCGTGATTTACAGGTTATTAAACTGAACTGTGGAGAAAGTCTCGATGGGACGTTAAACTGCTTCCAGTGAGAGGGACCAGCATCACGTCCTCCACCGTCCACCAGCGTACTAAGACGCGCCAAAGACCAGGTTCATGTTTGGGCCTGATGGAGAAGAAGCTGGTCCGGAGTTTAGATCCGCGTGTCCAGAATCAAGTAAAGCTGGAACATGCAGGAACGTAAAATGTAAATTCACAGAAAAAGATCTGGTTTCCATCCTGGTGGAAGCAGGAAGCTGGAATCTCGCCTCAGTTCTGCAGAAAGTTTTCTTTGACTTGTGTGTTCATATTTATTTATTTATGCTTTCTAAAGCAGCAAACAGAAAGACACTGAAAGTGGACTGAATGCTACAGGTTTTATTTTTTATCTTCATTTCATCTTTGGTCAAAATTTAAATAAATAAATAAAAAAAGTACGTAGAAAATATATATTTAGTAAAAAAAAAAAAAAAAAAAAAAAGGCTTCCCGTGCTTCTGAAATTATTTTAAAATACTTAGGATAGTTTTTAAAGCTCTTGAAGGTTTTGGTCCAACAGTGTTGGGGCTGGTCTCATATTTATTCCTGAGGCAGGAACTAAAACCTGCAGGCAGCATCTTTCAGCGTTTCTGGTCCTCATCGGTGGATATATTAGCTGGACGTGGATATATTTTTAAAAGAAAACTTAAAAATGACCTTTTATTAAAGCTTTTCTCAAATCTCCTTTTAACATCCATGAATGGTGTTCTTTATTTACATTTATTTATCTCCAAGTCTTTTATGTTAAATCTGGTTTTATTATTATTTCGTGAGTCAGTTTTACAAATTTATTTAATAATTACTTTTTAAAAACATTTCTAAGTTTCCACATTATTAATGAATTTGCTTTAATATTTGATCCATGTCCTTTGTACCTTTTTTGCATTTTTTTTTTTATCTTTTTATGTGTTTTATTTTGATTCCTTTGCCCTCTTAACTTGTGGTCTTTAAATTCCCAGTTTGGTTGGTGAGGGTCAGGACTGGTCAGGACTGCTTGGCCACCCTTATAAAAATGTTCTGGCTCCGGCCCTGTAAACAACTCTTCATACCCTTACTCAACATTGTGTTTATTAATATTGCGCTGATCTACTTTGTTCAGGTTCATTTTTAAAGTGCTAACTCGTGACATTTGTGATTGAAAGACAGACATAATGCTGTTTACAGCATCATGAAGGACCAGGTTTCAGTCTCAGCTGCTCCAGCATTTAAAGTCTGTCTTGTAGGTGAAATGAGAGCAACATCTAAACAAGAAGCAGCTACATTACGTGTGTCCGCAGCTGGCGATGCTGACGGGTTTGTGGTAGACCTCTAAGCAGATGGGACAGGAGAACTGGCTCTCGATGCCCTCCGAAGGGGCTGCGCGCGAGCCTGAGCCGCCGCTGGACTGCTGCTGCGGGCGGAGCTGGGTGCTCGCTGAGACAAAGCTCCGGAACATCGCCATCATGGAGCCGGAGAGGAGCCGCAGCTGTCGACAAGATCCGTGGCCGAGAGGAGGAACCGTTCAACCCGAGGAGAGGCTTCAGGGCCGTCCGCGTGAGGAACAAGCATGGCTTCCCAGAAATGAGCCAGAAGGTGAGATGTTGCGGAGCAACGCGTCCCAGCTGGCTCGACAGGACATGCCGGAGAAGTAAACATTGGGGGCTACGAGGCTGACCTGGATTAAAGAGCGGATCTATAAACACCAGGATCTCACCTCGTGTCCCATCCACTTGCTTCGGAGATTTGCTCTGACGTCAGAAGAGGCCTGGACAAGGCGCGCGCGTTGCTTACTGGCCGTTGAAGTCTGTTATCCCATGGACC
Source organism: Melanotaenia boesemani (assembly GCF_017639745.1). Lineage (NCBI taxonomy): Eukaryota > Metazoa > Chordata > Actinopteri > Atheriniformes > Melanotaeniidae > Melanotaenia > Melanotaenia boesemani. The sequence goes on from NC_055697.1 coordinate 4,074,575, forward strand.
GGAGTCTGAACCTTTCCAACCTAAGAGCCTCTTTTCCCTCAGCTCAGCTAAAAAAACTGGTTCGGAGACGCAGATGTTACGAGATCTTTTTAAAAAAAATACAACTTATCACTTAAAAATATCTACTGTAAGAAATGTGTTGTCATGTTTGAAGAACCACATTTTATTTCTAGTTTTAGCTTTTATAATAAACATAAACAGACAGACTTTCTTCTATGGGATGTAGATATTTGTGGAAAATTATGTTTAAAAAAGAGAAACGAAACCGATAACAAGAAAAATGTATAAAAAGATATTCCTGGTACTTTTAGTGTCAATATTTTGTGGAAATTCAATGTAATTATTCCATCAAAAAAACTGAAAAATAGCTAGAAACCTGCATTTCTTATTATGTCTTTATGAAAAAAAAAAAAAACATTATTAAGTTCTTTACCATTTAGTCATTTTGCAGATCCCTGCCATAGACCAGGAGTAGGCAAGTTGTGGCCTCGAGAACCACTGTCCTGCAGGTTTTACAGACAATGTCCACGGTGTCCGTGTGCGCCGCGTTCCGTGTGCGCCACGTTCCGTGTGCGCCGCATTCCGGCTGTACCGCGGTTATATTCCCACCTCATGCACCAGTCCACACCGGGAGAATGGAGAAATGGAGATCTTGTGATTCTCGACTTCCAGGGAAAAATCTCTTCATCAATGATTCTATTCTATTCTATTCTATTCTATTCTACAGTAGCTTACAGTAACAGTGGTTCCCAACCCTAAAGGGGGTCCCCCAAAGAGCACAGGGGGTCCCTGAGGCTTTGAACATTAAGGAATAAAAGTAAGGCTGCATGTTGTTCATTTAACTTTGGCTTTATCAGGGGACAGGCCTCAACCAAAACACATTATTTATGGTGAGAATCTCACTTTTGAAAGCCTAAAACCAGCATGGTTTCAGCACAGGGAGCAGGGGTCCATGGCATTTGACTATATGCATGAAAGGGGTCCCCGAGGAAATAAGGTTGGGAATTTAGCAGACGCCTTCCTCCAAAGCAACTTCCATCTGAGAGGAAGAACACCAGCAGAAACCAACCAGGAGGGACGTCATCATTAAGTTGTAGTCAGACTGCTGGGAGTCCAGGTGGACCCAGGTTCTGTCATGTAGTGCTAGAGGCAGGGCCCTTTGTTTAATTACGAGATCATGATTTCATCACACAGCATCATCTTGGGCGTAAGTGCACGCAGCTTATTCAGTACTGAGTTGAACCAAAGAACTGGACAAATCTTTCTAGCTCATTCTGTTGAGTAGAAAAGTTAAGCTAAGTGTGGAAATGCTCCTTAAACAGCTGAGTCTTTAGCTTGCTTTTAAAAGTGGATAAGGACTCTGCGGTCTGGACGGAGTTTGGTAGATCGTTCCACCACTGGGGAACAACAGAGAAGAAGAGTCTAGCTACTGATGTGGCGCCATCTTGTGGTGGGAGCACCAGGCGTCTTTCACTGGCAGAGCGTAACTGTGGAGAAGGAGTGTAGCTCTGGATTAAGGAGTGGAGGCAGTCAGGAGTCGTTTGATGCGTGCTGCAACTAGAAGCCAGTAAAGAGTGATTAGCCGCGGAGTGACATGAGCTCTTTTGGGCTGGTTGAAGACCAGACGTGCTGCTGCTCTCTGGATCATCTGCAGAGGTTTAACTGAGCATGCAGGCAGGCCAGCCAGTAAGGAGTTGCAGTAGTCAATGCATGAAATGACCTGAGCCTGGTCAAAGTAATTAATTTATTAATTTACTTTATTTTTATATGATTATGTTTGAATATCTTTCTGTCATTTTGTTCACATATGCTGTAATTGTGTTGTTTACAATAAACTTAATTTAAAAAAGACCCTGAATTAGGACACACTGGTTCCAATAGCACTGAACGCCAGATGGCAGCAATGAGTCGTAGATGCATCTGTTCCGCAGAAGAAGAAGAAGAAGAAGAAGAAGCAGCAACAGCAGCAGAGAAGAAGACATTCGGTTATCAACGGAAGCTGCTGTGTGGGCACACGAGTTTATTCATGGTCACTTCTTATTGAAATAACATCAGAGAGTAACTCGGGTGGTGGACTAAACAGAGACCCGGACCCATCCTGTGTGGTGGACTAAACAGAGACCCGGACCCATCCTGTGTGGTGGACTAAACAGAGACCCGGACCCATCCTGTGTGGTGGACTAAACAGAGACCCGGACCCATCCTGTGTGGTGGACTAAATGTGCCAGGTAGAAGAGGACTATCGTCGTCAGCTGGAGAGCGCGAACGTTTCCAGGTAAAAGAATTTATATTTCTAATCTGGATCAGCTGGGTTTAATCCGCCATTTTAACTATTTCTACCAGAACATGTCAGAATTTGTTCTGCTGTTTCTTCTTTTAAACATCAATCAATCAATCAATCAACTATGGGTGAGCACAAACCCATAGCCACGCGACCACAAACTAGTCGTCGGTGAAAGCTGACCCTCAATTCGACTAGCGTCAGTGTTAGAGTCAGGCTTAGTTTTTTTCCAGGGATTTTCTTATAAAACGGTCTTCCAGTCACACTGATGGCCTCAGTGTCAGGGCTTTAGACATTGTTTTTCAACCATGTTTCAACAGAATTATTAAAAAAACAAAACAAAACTCATGAAACAGGCCTGGACATAAATGATGGTCCCCCTAGAAAAGACTGAAAATAATGTGACCAAAGGGACGTGTTAATCCAAGGTGTGTCCACTAATTAGCATCACAGGTGTCTACAATCTTGTAACCAGTTAGTGGGTCTATATATAGGCTACAGGTTGTCGCTGTGCTCTTTGGTGACATGGTGTGTACCACACTCAACATGGACCAGAGGAAGCAAAGGAAAGAGTTGTCTCAGGAGATTAGAAAGAAAATTATAGACCAGCATGTTAAAGGTAAAGGCTGTAAGACCATCTCCAAGCAGCTTGGTGTTCCTGTGACTACAGTTGCAGATATTATTCAGAAATGTAAGATCCATGGGACTGTAGCCAACCTCCCTGGACGTGGCCACAGGAGGAAAACTGATGACAAATCAAAGAGACGACTGCTAACAAAAGAGCCCAGAAAAACTTCTAAAGAGATTAAAGGTGAACTTCAAGCTGAAGGAACATCAGTGTCGGATCTCACCATCCACCGTCGTTTGAGCCAAAGTGGACTTAATGGGAGATGAACAAGGAGGAACCATTGTTAAAAACAAACCATAAAAAAGCCAAACTACATGTTGACAAGCCACAAAGCTTCTGGGAGAATGTCCTATGGACAGATGAGACAAAAATGGAAATTTTTACCAAGACACATCGGCTCCATGTTTCCAGCTGGAAAAATGAAGCATATGAAGAAAAGAACACCGTCCCTACTGTGGAACATGGACGAGGCTCTGTTATGTTCTGGGTGTCTTGAATCTGTGCAGGTACAATGAAATCTCAAGACTATCAAGGGATTCTAGAGAGAAATGTGCTGCCAGTGTCAGAAAGCTTGGTCTCAGTCGCAGGTCAGGGGTCTTACAACAAAGACCCAAAACACAGCTAAAATCACCCAAGAATGGCTAAGAACGAAACATTGGACTATTCTAAAGTGGCCTTCTATGAGCCCTGACCTAAATCCTATTGAGCAGGGGTGGCCAACGTCGGTCCTCAAGAGCCACAATCCTGCAGGTTTTCCATGCATCCCTGCACCAACACACCTGACTCACATTAAATGGATCCAAAGGCCTATAAGGATCTGCACAATGACTCATTAGTTTAAGTCAGGTGTGTCCGTGCACGGATGCATGGAAAACCTGCAGGATTGTGGCTCTCGAGGACCGACGTTGGCCACCCCTGCTATTGAGCATCTTTGGAAGGAGCTGAAACATGCCATCTGGAAAAGGCTCCCTTCACACCAGAGACAACTGGAGCAGTTTGCTTATGCGGAGCAGCCAAAATACTTGCTGAGAGGTGCAGAAGCCTCATTGACAGTTACAGGAATCGTTTGATTGCCTCAAAAGGTTGTGTAACAAAATATTAAGTTAGGGGTACCAACATTTTTGTCCAGGCCTGTTTCATGACTTTATTTTTTTTAAATAATTCTGTTGAAACATGTTTGAAAAGCAATGTCTGACTTTCATTGGTTAAATTTCATAGAATTTTTATTTATTAATACTTTTGTCAGATTCAAGTTATTTCTGTGATCATTGTGAGTTTTTCCTTCATTAACCGAAGGGTACCAACAATTTTGTCCACGTCTGTACGTGGGTAGATGGACTCAATGGCCAGATGTTCAGCTTCCTGATCTTACATCCACAAATGCAGATGTGTCAGGTGTTTCAGTGTTTTCTCTTAGTAAAACCTTGTGATGGGATAATCTGCAGCCACATAGATAATCAGTTCCTTAACATTTTGCTTCCCAAACTTGAAGCTTTCTGGAGGAAACGCACTGAAGGAGCTGCTTACCAGAGACACTGAGAACTTTAGAAAACAACACCACCACCCACAGGCATCTGTTATTGCTACCAGCCGTAGTATATAAATACTAGACCACCTCAGATTTGTTGTGAAATCTTTCCCTCAAATCATTGCATGCTAGATTTCTGGTAAAATAAAATTTTGTGTTTTCTACGTTGGCTGTGTTAATAAGAGGACTCATTCATTTCTGATTCCAGATTTAGATCTTATTCTGACATTATTTTGGTGCATATTCATAAGTTAAATGCGTCTTTCAGGCAGTCAAATAAGATCCAAAGATGCTTTGTTTTCAAAACAGAACTTAAAACGTCGGCATACATAAAGCAGCTATGGAAAATAACAGATGTTGACAGTGAGGGAGTGATGGCGCATAGTCTGGGTGAAGCTGATCTTTAACAGGTTGTCCTGGGGAAGAAAACTGTAGTTTATGGCCAAAATACAGAAAATATAAACCTAGCCGAGTCTGGTGAACTGTTTCTGACCGGATCCCAGACTAAACATTGTAATACAACATTTTCCTTTACTAGCATATCAAAGTTTGATATTTTTGGCATCAATACATGAAGAACAAGAAGATGTAAAAAGTAGAATAATAGTAAATCTTTTACTCACCAGTCACAAAATGACCCGAACAAACTGTCAAACTTTTCGAGGGACTCCATGGTGACCCGTCGACATTAGCATGCTCGCTAGCTGCTAAACATTTGTTGCGTCTTTCTGGGCTTTTGTGTGTCTCAGGCAACTGAAAGAGGGATGGCTTCTTCTGCACTGTAACTGTGTTTATGGCAGGCGACCACTACACAACGTTTCAGCATATTGAACAGAATTTGTTTGATAATCACAAACAAATCAATAATGCTCGATCGCACAAATTCAGTGGGTTTGTTCTGTGTGGACTTTCAGTGGTGTTCCACACACAGGTGATGCACTCGCCTACATCTTCTGTCTTCTGGGAATGTTTCAGCACATTTTAGATAAGTAAAAAATTTCCTTTTTGTCCAAGTCGTGGAGAGATTTTATGAACCTAACTGTGTTGGTTGTTCATCAGATGAGTAAATAAAATATCTTGTTAATTTAAATTAAATCGGGTTTTAAATTTTTGAGTCCTCCCAGGGTGCCTTTAAGGCGGGGATGTCAAACATTCGGCCCGGGGGCCAAAAGCGGCCCAGCAAAGGATGAAATGAAATATGACTTGATGAGATTCTGCTGGTTCCAGAACTTTTCTGGAGCTGGGTTTGTAGCCATGACGATGAAACGCTGGTTCATGCTTATTGTTTTTGGTGTAAATGAGACGATGGAGATGACTCAGGCTTTTTCTTCTGCCCTTCATCTGCTGATCAGTGTTTCCAGGAAATGCCTGAAATGCAAAGAAGCGCCAGCGGCTGTGGTCGTCAGAGGTGGAGATGCACACTGCAGGTGAGACCTGAAGCTACTGGTCCTGCTGGCTCAACTTGTTTACACTTCATCCCAGAAATGATGGAAAGTAGATTGTTTTTTTTACTTCTGAAATCTTTTTTTTGTCTTTTAACAAGATGGAAATAAAAAATAATTAACATGTTTAGTTTTTATTACCATGTGAGAGGTCAGAATTATTGTAGTGCAAAAGGTGTCCACCAGGGGGCAGAAGACAAGCATCATGTTGTTTACAACCTTGACTTGGGCCCAATATCCTGCAGGTCTTACGTGTCTCCCTGCTGCAACACACCTGATTCAGATTCATGGCTCATTAGCAGACTGCAGCAGAGCTCGTCAGAGAGCCATGAATCTGAATCAGGTGTTGCAGCAGGGAGACTTCTAAGACCTGCAGGATAGTGGACCTGGACGACCAGGGTAGGGAACCACTGACTAAGAGGATAGTCTTTCTGACCCATTAGACCAGGGGTGCCCAAAGTTGGTCCTCGATGCTGCTGTCCTGCAGATTTTCCAATGTTTCCTGCTTCAACACACCGGACTCAAATGAAAATGATCCAACAGCCTATTAAGTTTTGAACAATGACTCATCAATTTGAGTCAAGTGGTTTTGGAGCAGGGACACATCAAAAACCTGCAGGATTGTGGCCGTTGAGGACCGGAGCTGGCCACCCCTGCATTAGACCTCAAAGGTGTTGCAGACCGCCGTCAAGCAGCGTTAGATCATATCCAGCCTGAAACTAACAGCCAATCACGACGCAGCTGTTCTCCTTTCAACCAGTCTCTCATCAGGTCTGGAAGGAGCAAACACACAGAGATTCCTTTACTACATACACTTTTACCCTTTACTGAAACGACCAAGGATTTGTTTCCAGAAGCAGCGAAACTCTGCAGGATTTAGCCAGAATACTAAAAATGCTCCTCTTTCCAGCAGATTCTCAGATTTCTCTCCAGACTGAATTTCTGTCTTTTTTTCAGGATCTGTTTCAAGGAAAACTTCATCCACAAGTTCCGAGCCATGCTGGGTAAAACCAGAGTCATTTTCCCTGGAGAGAAGGTGAGAAATAAAGACCAGGGGCCTCATGTCTAAACCCGGTGTACGCCAGTTCTAGTCAGCTTCTGGGATTTATAAGAAACGGACTACCTCCAGAGCTACTCTGATCCTGCTGTACGCACAGAATCTGGAGAAACTGCGACGCCATCGGTTCAGAATAAAAACAGATGATGTGAAACGCAAGACATTGTACAGAATCACTTATTACCTTTCACACCACGTTAGATATTATTAGATAAAGAGGCTCGTTTGATAATAATACTCCTGAGAGAGCACGCTCGCAAAGAAAAAACATCAGGATGACCAGAGAAGCAGAGGCATGGTCACATTTGCAGGATCACACTCATCTCTGATCCCTCCTCATTCCTCATCCTCTGCATGCTGACACAGTCGCTGAGGTGTCCAGTGGGTTTATACACTGAGATACTTTGGTTCAGGTGTGTGTGTGTTTCTAGTACTTTGGTTGTTGTTGTGATACATGTGATACATTGTGATCTTGTTCTTCAGTACATGGATCATCCTGAAATATTTCCCTCTTCCTCTCAAACTGGCTCCAGATCTGTCAGATTGAGGACAGATTCTCACTTCAGGTCATCCACAGATCTTCTGTTGGATTTAGGTTCTGGAGGCTGGACCAGGTCCAGAATATAATTTTTCTTCTTTTGTTGATCTGGACGACTGCTTGGGCTCATTGTCATGTTGAAAGGTGAAATTCCTCTTTAGCTTCAGCTTTCAGGAGGTTTCTGGGCCTTCAGAAAGCTGGACTAAAGCTCCAAGTTCCAGCTAAAGAAAAGCAACCACACAGCATGATACTGCCACCGCCATGCGTCACTGGGTACGGTCTTCTGGTGATGGGAAGCGCTCTGAAGAAGACATTGGTTCTTCATTGTAGGCTCACTGATGTGTAAATGTGACTCATGTTTTCCTCTGGTTTCTACGCTCATGACTAGAAGGCTGGAGGAGATGGAGAGGAGCTGACTATGTTCAGACAGACGATGCTTCATGTTTTTACCGGTGTGATGAACTGATTGGTCCTCCTCTGTTTGTAGGTGCTGCTGGCTGTATCTGGAGGTCCTTCTTCCTGCTCAATGCTCCGTCAGGTCCAGGAGGTTTGTCACCTGATTCGTCCTCGTCCTCTCACTTCCTCCCACCAAACACATAATCCTGGTTTATTGTGGACTGACGTGTTCATCCAGTTTCCTTCTTTTCGGCTGAATTTCTGGGGACTGGAGTGATTGTGACTGAAGGCAGCGCTGAGAACCAACGGGACAAGAATGAGATTATCATCTAAATTCTCTAAATCCTGCCTGAAAATATGTTTCCTCTCTATTGTCTGAATCAGTCTAACCTGATCAGCTGTCGGCTTTGATGATGAAATCCATTCAGCTGAGTTGTTTTTCCTCCTTCAGGGTTTAAGCCAAGATGCTCATAAAAAGCTGAGGTTCCTTCCCGGCATCGTCTACATTGATGGTAAACCATGTTCCAATCATTTTCTGGAACAGTCCTGACCCATATCTCAGATAATGTGTGTGTTTTCCAGAGGGTGGTGCTGTAGGTCGGTCTATGGAGACGAGGCAGCGGACGGTGTCCGAGCTGCAGTCCATATTCAGAGCCACCGGTTTCCCCTTCCACATCGTTCCTCTGGAGCAGGTCAGCCTAAACACAGCGATCGTCTGGTAAACTACAACCCTAACGCCAGAAAGGTTGGGACTCTGTTAAGAAAAGAAAAAAATGCAATTATTTCCAGGTCCCTTCAGGTCATATTTTATCCCCAGTAGCAGATAAAAAACACGTCAGATGATGAAACTGAGACATTTCACCATGTGATGAAAATATGAGCTGATAGTGAATCTGATGCAACAACACGTCTGGGAAAAAGTTGGGACAGAAGCAACAAAAAGCTGGAAAAGTACCTGGTACAAACCAGCCTGGATGAGTATTGGACAACTAATCAGGTTACCTGGCAACAGGTCAGTAACATGACTGGGTATAAAAGGAGCATTTCAGAGAGGCAGAGTCTCAGATGGAAAGATGGACAGAGCTTCACCAATCTGAAAAAAACTGGCTCTAAAACTGTGGAACAATTTCAGAAAAATGTTCCTCAAACTAAAGATCCACCATCTACAGTGTAGAATATCATCAGAAGATCCAGAGAATCTGGAGGAATCTCTGTATGCATGCAGTTTCCTCCCAGGTTCCTGAAAAACCAGAAACCAGTGAGTGGGTCCGTCACCGGACTCTGTATCTGGATCCAAAACTTATTCCTCCTGGATTCTAGAGTGGAAAACCAGTACCATAAGTCCACCCACTTGGTTTATTCCCTTTTTTCTGCCAACCTTCGTGATGACGAGAACGATTAACTTTGGATGACTCGTCTGTTTCCGTGTTTTGGTGTCACGCCACGGGTGTGTTGGAAAACCTGAAGTGGAGTTTTAGTTGCTTTTCTTTGGATTAAAAACAGCTGGAACAAAGTAGCCATTAATAAAACGTGGAGCAGATTTATCCTACGAACGGGACTGAACCAAGTTGTACTGGAGGCTTTGTTCTTTTCGTGTATGAGCGATTAGATTATTTGGGGCAGATTTTTGAGTTTAGATTGACGTGAAGGTGTTTTTTGTTTGTTTATGGGTTGTTTTTCAGATATGGATATATTATTTATTTCAGGGTGTTTGAGTCGTCTACTGCTTGCGTCCTCTGTGAGGTACATGGTGTGAAGTAAAGGCTGGCACCCCGAGTCAAAAATAAAGACCTAAAACACCTGAGCTAAACCGTACGTGTTACTTAGTTACAGTCATAGGCTAATAGGTAACCTGTTCGCTGCAGCATCACATGGCAATTTGACATGTGAAAATAATGCATTTTATTTATAAAGAACTTTACATTTTAAATACATCTCACAGTGCTGCACAGGAAAAAATAGCTAAAAGTGCAAAATTAAACCACTGATATAACATTTAACTGCACTAATTTGTATTACTTAGTTTATTTTCATTTATTAATTTTTAACGTTGTGAATTTGTAGCTGCTCTAGAGACAGAGATGCTGCCAAACAGAATTTCTGTGTATTCTTGTACAATGAGAATAACGCTGCTTCTGATAAACGGAACAATAAAGGTTTTAAGACTCCACAGACTGAGGAGCTCCCAGGTATCCGGGTGGAGCGTTCCACAGCCTGAGGAGCTCCCAGGTATCCGGGTGGAGCATTCCACAGCCTGAGGAGCTCCCAGGTATCCGTGTGGAGCGTTCCACAGCCTGAGGAGCTCCCAGGTATCCAGGTAGAGCATTCCACAGCCTGAGGGGCTCCCAGGTATCCGGGTGGAGCGTTCCACAGCCTGAGGGGCTCCCATGTATCCGGGTGGAGCTTTCCACAGCCTGAGGGGCTCCCAGGTATCCGGGTGGAGCGTTCCACAGCCTGAGGGGCTCCCATGTATCCGGGTGGAGCGTTCCACAGCCTGAGGGGCTCCCATGTATCCGGGTGGAGCTTTCCACAGCCTGAGGGGCTCCCAGGTATCCGGGTGGAGCGTTCCACAGCCTGAGGGGCTCCCATGTATCCGGGTGGAGCTTTCCACAGCCTGAGGGGCTCCCAGGTATCCGGGTGCAGCGTTCCACAGCCTGAGGGGCTCCCAGGTATCCGGGTGGAGCTTTCCACAGCCTGAGGGGCTCCCAGGTATCCGGGTGCAGCGTTCCACAGCCTGAGGGGCTCCCAGGTATCCGGGTGGAGTGTTCCACAGCCTGAGGAGCTCTCAGAGAAACTCCCAGAATCACCGTCTGTGAGCAGCGTCAGCATCTGAGATGTCGTCTATCTTCTACTGGGGAATAAAAATGGGTTGATGAGATTTGGAAATCATTGCATTTGGTTTATATGTACATTTACCATAGTCCTGGCTCTTTTGGAAACAGGGTTGCATATTAATGCAGTGGTGCTCAAACTGGGGGTCCTGCACCCTGTGAGGGTCCCAAGATAATTTTAGGGGGTCCCCAGATTATTGTAAAAAAATCTAGCCTACATTTATCAAATACATTTTTAGTTATATCAGTCAGCCAAAGTTAACAGGTTTATGTAAAGATTAATCTGTGAAATTAGGGTTAACTTTAAAGGCATTAAACACGTTATGGCTAGGGGTTTGGGGTTAGCCTTAACGCCTATGTATGCTACCTTTGGGGGTCGTGGCTCAAAACATTTAGAAGTACTGCATTAACCAGGCTAAACATGAGGTTTCCAGGACAGCTGCAGCCACATGCATCATTTTGTAGAAGAAACTGACATTAGTCCTCCACCCTCCTTCAGGTTTTAGACCTTCCCAGTTCCGTTGTGTCAGCAGCTCCATCAGTTTCAGGTCGACCAGCCGGCGCCTACAAAGCAGCAGTAGATCACTTCATTCAGGCTGGCAGCGAGGCATCGCTGGAGGAGGAGCAGGAGGCGTCTCTGCCTGATGTTCAGGAGTCTCAGACTCATTTACTGCAGCAGCTGATGGCTTCTGCTCAGACACTGACGGCCAAAGAAGACCTGCTAAGCAAATTAAGGTGAGACAAAGGAAGCATTCCTGCTCCGTTTGTTAGGATGCTGCCTGGGTGGCTGTTCATGTAGCCAGATCAGAGCTGTTTACAGGAGAAATATCTGTGTTTTCTCCTCACAGACAGCATCTGCTGGTGCACACAGCTCGAACTGAAGGCTACAGTAAAGTGATGCTGGGAGAAAGCTGCACCAGACTGGCTGTCAGACTGCTCAGCGGCATCTCCCTGGGCAGAGGGGCCCAGCTGGCTCAGGACACGGTGTGTTGGTGAGGAAGATGAACCACGAGGCCGATGGCGAATCACATCTAACGGTGTTTGTGTTTACAGGGTTTCTCAGACTCCAGATATGGTGACGTCATATCAGTGCGGCCGATGAGGGAATACTCCGCCAAAGAAATTGCTTTCTATAATCACATGTTCAGCGTGCCGTCTGTGGTCACACCTGGTCTGGACACTCAGGTGAGATGGAGCAGGGGTTCCCAACCTATTTTCCTCAGGGACCCCCTTCACGCAATTACTTAAAGCCATTGACCTCCTGCCCACCCCGGGCTGAAACCATGCCGGTTTCATGTTTTCTGAAGTGAGATTCGTACCATAAATTATGTTTCCTGCCTGAGTCCTGTCCTTCTATACAGCCACAGTTAAATTAACAACATGGAGCCTTACATTTTGTTTTTCTTAAAATAGGGACATGTGTGGGCATTAGCCACAATGTCTCTGAATGTTCAAAGCCTTGGGAACCCCCTGTGCTCTCTGGGGGGACCCTCTTGAGTGTTTTGTTTACTCCTGTTCCTCCTGAAGTCAACAATCCTCTCTTTAGTTTGTGTTCTAGATGAGATGATTGTTTCTGACTGACCAGTTCTCTGGACTCAGCTTCTTGTCCATCACTGATACTCCCTAAAGCTGCAGAGTAATCAGAGTATTTCTGCAGATGACAGGACTCAGAGTTGGATTGGAAGTCTGAGGTGTACAGTGTGAAGAGAAATGGTGAGAGAACAGTGTCTTGTGGTGCTCCAGTGCTGCTGACCAGCATCTCAGACACACAAACTGAGGTCTGGTTGTGCAGAGTAAAGTAGTCCTACGAATGAGTAAAGTAGTCCTACGAATGAGTCCTACGAATGAGTAAAGTAATATCTGATAAGGAACTGTGCTACTGTAGAAGGTAAAAGTGAACCTGAGCAGGTTTCTAGGTGATTAATAGAGGAGTTACGCAGATAAATATCAGGAAGACATCAGCCGATGATGATGATGATGATGATGATGGTGGACAGCTCTATCAATGGTCAGTCAGGAGGATCCAGGGATAGCCCCACATTCACCTTAGAAACACCATGAGGATCCAGAAAGAAGTGAAGCCCAAGCTAGTGTATGGCTGCATTTCCATGACAGTCTTTCGCTAAATAAAAGTAATTTCTTTTATTTCTAACATTTCGACAAAATGCAACTGAGATTTGCAGGTGTTTCCACTGAACAGCGTTTAGCGCATTAGCCGTTATTCTGGTAAAATGTCATCCTGCGAGACTCCACTTAGAGAAGGAAGGCGGTTTATGCTTCTTTGTAAAACTCTGCATTTCACTGTTGTTTGCTGTCAAGGATGGTAGTTATATTTTTATTTAAATATTTGTAAAAAGACTTCCTCCTCCGTCCCTACATACTGCGCCATCTTTATTTCAAATGAACTGGTCACGTGACCCCCTACGTTGCATCCATTTCCGTTTTAAGATATACTTCTTTATCGACACGTCTGGAAAAACCATCTCATGAGAACATAAAACTCTTTAGCCATATTTGAGAGGCTTTCAACATTTAGGTGTTTCCATTACCAGTTTTTTGCGCACTTCTAGGGGGTAATGGAAACGCAGCTTGAGATAAGATTGCATCCTTCACTATAAACCTCCTTCATCTTCATGGAAACCAGCAGGACCTTCATGGTTCATCTAAAACAAAGACAAAGTCATAGGAGAACACATTAGCAGAGTTTTTAGAGCTGGAATCAAACTTTCACCAAAAATAGCAACAGTAAGACATGATTTCTGGTTCTGGCTGCTAGCTCCAGAGTTTCTGTCCCACAGTGATGAGACAGACGTCTCTGGAACCAGCAGAGTCTCTGCTGTCATGTGACTCCTTGTTTGTGTGGAGAAATTAGCAGAAGCTCTAAAGTGGACAGAGCTGTTCTCCTGGTTTTCTACGTTCCCATAGAACTGTTGGGGTCTGAACTGTGTTTGGTTCGGATGCCGATGCTTGGTGGAGTCTTTTAGCTGAGTTTCTGGTGTCATGTTGCTATGCTACATGTTAGCATTGCTGCTTCCTGCTGTCTGCAGACGTCTCCTGTCCTGAAGGGTTAGGGTTTGGCTGTCTTTTGTGTTTAGCAGCTTTTTCAGGACACTGGTAATCCAGGGCTTGTTACTGGGAAAGCCTCTAACAGTTTGTAGGTGGAGGTGGGGAGAAACAGATTAGGGTCTGATCTTACCTAAAATGACAGTGAGAGCAGAGAAAACCGGATATCATGACAGTGTTTTTGGCTCATGAACTTAGAATAACAGCCTCATGTTGAGTCCATGGCTTTGTTTAGTTTCCCTGTTTTGTTCTTTCTGATCTGTCCATCCTTCCCAGTCTGAGGAGTTGAGGCTCAGCTGTTGTACTTGGAGCTGGGAGGAGCTGCTGTTGCTTATCAGAACCAGTAATGTCCTCGTGTTTGTCCCTCAGATCTCGGACAAGGCCAGTATCCAGCGTCTGACAGAGAGCTTTGTTACTAAACTGCAGGCAGACTTTCCTTCTACTGTCAGCACAATCTACAGGTCAGGAAGAGGCCGAACATCATCACATTTGTTGCTTGACACCATGGTGGACGGCTTTGCTGCCAAGCCCATGGATTTATGTTGGTCTGCTGCTGTGTGTGTGATTGTAGGACCAGTGAGAAGCTGCAGACGGCCTGCAGGATCTCCTCCGCTACTGATGATTGTGGCAGATGTTTGCTCTGTATGTGCCTCCTGGATACGTCTGCAGGTGAGTGCAGTTAGCAGCTAAAGGCTAACAGCTGCAGGAATGAACTGGACTTTCATCATGTTTTTCTCTTGTAAAACAAAAAATGAAAAACCACGAACACATAATGAACGCCTCGAATTTACTCATTAGGTGTGTCCCAATTCAGGGTCTGCACTCTTCGAAGTGCGGATTTGTTGGCCACATATGTCATTGCGGTGTGCGAAGTGTCCCAATTCACAGAATTTGCAGGACCCTCCAAATCCACCCTTAAAACCCGCACTTCGTTTGGCCTCAAACGAAGGCTCTGGTGATGCATCCTCCCTGGCCTCTCTTCTCCCAGAATTCGTTGCGCACAAGACGGTGGCGAATCAGCAAAAGAGTACGTTTCAGTTAAAAAAGTGTTTTTTTTTTTTATTCATTTTTTTATTCATAAGTAAATTAAAAGCATGTCTGGGCTGACTTACCCAAACATTCAGGATCTGGATCAGCGGTATGAAGCTGGTTATCAACTCAGTAATTCAGAAAAAAAGGAGAATAATGAAGAGAATTTAAAAGGAAAGTAGAAAAAAGGAGAGGAGACAAAGATCCAGCATATAGAAGCAACGAGCTTCCATCCAACCCAACACCAGACAACCAGCTGCTACACCTGTACAGAAACACAACAATTTCCTATAGCTTTTCCAGGTAAACTAAGCAGACAATCATCAAGAGTTCCTAAAAATAACCAAGACAGCAACAACAACATGTATCTGACCCGGGCCATCAGATGCAGGTTACACTGCTTCCCAACACCCTACATGTGTGTGAGAGAGCAGGGAAGGAGAGGAGGGGGAGGAAGATCCACTCTTTAAAGCTGAGCATCTCGGGTTCTTACCAGTCGCTGTGGTCAGTCTCTTTCTCATCCTAGGGTTAACCCTAACCCTTCTTGCTAGAACTCTGGGTTTCCCTTGGCGAGTTTTAATCAGACTAAAAAGTTCTTTTTCAAACCTTCTTCAGACTCATTCCACATTGTAAACACAGAATTTCTTTTCTTAGGTCCACATCAAATATTTCACATCATATGTGTGAACATACAGTCCCGCTGTCTTCATGACCGTCGAACAAAAGCATCGGATTTACTGACAGCGCTGAAACCAAGTCCACTAAGTTCCGATAATCCATGCTAGTCCAAGTTCAACCCAAGGTCCACTGGAATATTCCAGTACGTGGAACAGAATGAGCTTCTGATGGAAACGTGGATAGAGGGGTGTTTGGCTCAGTATGCAGCGGGTGGAAAGCTGCTGGTGTCTGATCTTTCTGTTTTAATCCAGTTATGTTTCAGGAACCAGTGGTGTTATTACATCCCTATTTAAAGTACATGTACAGTCCATGAATATTTCCTCCATCTTTGAACTGTTCACCTCCTGAATCAACTTTTCCAGAACTAGAAGGATTCAGGTCAAAGTTGCAGGATGGAAGTGGGTTTTAGAAACCTTCCTGGGCTCTGATAAGTCAGGTTATTTCTTATCCCTTTATGAAGCAGACTGCAGCACACATGGCTTCACATAGAGATCTGCATCACTGTAGAAATAAACCTGGGCCTTCTCCTCCAGACTGCTGTCTGTAAGCTGCAGTTTACTCTTCTTCTCTGCTTCCTGTTTCCATTCAGAGATGGCTTCAGCCCTCCAGGCCACGCTGATCTCAGATCAGCTCTCTCACAGTAAATCTCCAGCTTCTGCAGTCCCAGGACAAGACCAAGGTAATCCAGCTCATGTTTTTGTTTTTTTTTCTTTTGTTTTTTTTTTTTGGTGGGTGGGGGCCTTTTTTGTTTTGTATTTTTCCTTTTTACAAATGCAAAAGCCTTTTATATGCACAAATAAATAAAAGAAGAAAAAAAAAAGAAAAAAGGCAGAAACCCAGAAACACAGTGCCAACATGAGGAGTATGCCTTCCTGTAGTATTTTATTTCTTCCCAGCCAGTCAGCTGTCCTTCCTGTGCTCTCTGCTGCTGTTCTGCTTTGATTTTCCAGTTGAGCATCCTGCAGTTGTAATTTGCGCATCAGCTTTTCCATCACGTAGATTCCTTCTGTAATCTGCAACACTGAGGAGGAGAATGCCGTTTCCCCCAGTTTTCGGATATAAATATTTTACCAGCTGTTAATGATACTTTGACCAAGTATCTGTCTTTTGATTGTACACTGGTCAGAAAACTAAATGGAAGACATCATCATTAGCTAGTAAGTAACAGTCTGTCCTACTTATGGGACATGAATGTGTCCAGTTACATGACTTTTTTTTTTATTAACATTTTTCTCAGTCTAACATGTCCGAAGGAAAAGTAATAATGCAATCTTCTACGCAGCTAAGAGAAGTCATTATCTTCTGTTCACAAGACTAGTGGATCATGGACATGTAAGGCCACCCCAAGTTACAGCTGCTCAATCTGATTTAGATAAATCAATCTTAAGAGTTGTGAATCTTGTGATTATACTGCTCCTGGATGGTGACATTGAAATAAATCCTGGGCCTCAAGTTTTAAATACATTTTATGTGGACTGGCTGAAAATGTTAATACCGTGGCTACAGCTACAACCAACCAGGCCTGTCTCAGTAAACAGGGTCACCATCTGAGTTAATGTGGCTACAGCCACAATGTACTGATCACAGTCTCAGTTAACTAGAACGTTACACTCATCATGGCTAATGCCACAGCTAACTGGATTACAACGTCAGCACAACGGGCCGTGGACCGGGCCACCATCTCAGCTGACAGGGACGCCATCTCAGCTGAACAAGTCACCTCAGCAGAACGAGTCACCTTCTCAGCAGAACAAGTCACCTTCTCAGCAAAACGAGTCACCTTCTCAGCAGAACGAGTCACCTTCTCAGCAAAACGAGTCACCTTCTCAGCAGAAAGAGTCACCTTCTCAGCAAAACGAGTCACCTTCTCAGCAGAAAGAGTCACCTTCTCAGCTCAGCGGGTCGCCATCTCAGCTGACCGGGACACCATCTCAACTGTCTCAACTACTGCTTCAGCTGCCATTTGATAAGTTGATGCCAGTTAGTCCTCAAATAATCCATAAAATGAGTGACAAACAACAAAATTGTAATAGAAATAAAGTTTTTATTTTTAAATTCAGATTTTTAAAGTTATTTTAAACATTAAATCAAGCTAAGAGAATATGGGATCCTCGTTATAGTAAAGGATTATTAGGAGGTCATCTAAATGTATGGAGTCTGGCCTCCAAAAGGGAACAAACTGAGCACTTTTTAATTCATTCTAATATTGATTTTATGGGGTTATCCAGAACATGACTGTCACCCTCATCTCCCGAAGATATTATTAATATGCCTGGTTACAATGTCTTTAGAAAAGATAGACTAACAAGAAAAGGTGGAGGCATTCTGTTATGTTAGAATCATCTAAAATGTCATTCTTTGAATAATAGGTCAAAAAACAATAATATTCCAAAAAGTGGCATTTAATGAACGTGATTGGAGAAACATTTTTCTCCAGATTTAAATTTTGTATGCAATTTCTCAACAAAAGTGATGGCTGTAATGCAACATCTTCCAGAAGGGGGAGACAAAGAAAAGACAAAAATAATCTCCCATGGCTGACTCCAGAGTGCAATCAGCTGATGGAAAACAGAGGCCGTCCACTTAAAGTCGCACTAAAATCAGGTAGACAAACAGAGTTACATCTGTTAGGAATAAAATCACCCAGACAATACGCAGGGCCAAGGCAAATTTTTTATAAACATTATTGAGAATGCAAAAGGGAATAGTAAAAAAAATTGGAACAGTATTAACAAACTTACTGGCAAACAAAACAAAAAAGAAAATAGAGAAAAATAAATATCAGTGGAGAACTGGTTAAAGATCCAAATGTAATTACTACAGAGTAACAACTTTTTTATAAGACTGGTCCAGGAAATATCTGAGTTGCTCCATCCTTCCCAGTATGAATCAGTTCCTGTCGATGAGACACAACCCATCTTTACAATTGATGAGACATCTGAAATAGAAGTTGCCAACATTATTCATTAAGCAGCTCCAAAGCTAAGGGTGATGTGGTTTGGATGGTAGTTTATTGAAAGAGCACATATGGTGAATTTGTCAATTAAATACTGGGTGGTCCCAGCCACATGGAAAAGGGGTGTGGTTCGTCCAGTCTTCAAATCCAGGAATAAACAGATAAGCACAACTACAGACCTGTAACATCTTACCGGTAGTTTATAAAATAATAGAGAAATGGGGTGTGGAATTATTAACCAAACATCTTAATAGAAGAAGAGTATAATTCTTTACATAGGATGCTGTTTGGATTCCACCCATTATCAGTGTGCTTTGAGAAAAAACTAAAGCTTTCCTGGACAGGAGTGGTTGTGTTGGGGCAGTATTTCTGGACCTAAAGATGGTCTTTTTTTTCTTTTTTTTTAAAACCTTTATTTAACCAGATAAAAAAATGTTTGAGAACCAGTTCTCATTTGCAAACATGACCTGGCCTGGATGGTCTTTCACACTGTTGACCACAAAATTCTTTTATCTAAATCAAGTCATTTTAATTTTTCAGAAAAGCATTAAAGTGGATGACATATCTTACAAACAATGCAGTGTGTTTTGGTCAGCTGTGTCAAATCGGAAGAATACTCTGGGAGTCCCGCAGGGTTCCATACTAGGACCGGTTCTTTTTTCTCTCTACATAAATGATCTTCCAGAAGTATGCAAAAACACCCACTAACTCTCCCAGTGGTAGAGCTACTAGGCCCATGGGTGGAGGAGTTTGTGAGCAGACGTAATGCTTTTGGGCAGTCGGTTCTCTCAGTCAGGGGCTGTAAAATCTGGAACATTGCCATGAGAGAACGCCCCACATATAACACTTTCAAGACTCAACTAAAAATCAAAATGCAAAAAGATAACTAAATCAGTTGGAATTTTAAGCATAATAAGACATTATGTTCATACTTCATGTCTTGTAACATTATACTATAGTTTAATTTATCCCTATCTTACTTATTGTAATATTGTTTGGGGAGCAACATTTACAACTCACTTAAACAGAATATTTTTCTTACAGAAAAAGTTTTTACGGATAGCTACTTTTTCCAAATCTGATACACCAAGTGCACCTTTGTTCAATAAATTACGAATCTTGAATATTTTTGATATAAACACACTTCTTACTTGTACATTTGTGTTCAGAACTCAATATGATTCCAATTGGCCTTCTTATATTAAAAGTTATTTTCAAAGCAACACTCAAATTCATAATTATCCTACTAGACAAGCTACAAATTTACACCTTCCTTTATATAAAACCTTGCGTGATCAATTCTCAATTAGATTCCATGGTGCTAAACTTTGGAATATTAATATTGATCTTGTGGAACCCTTTGTATCACTGACTATGTATAAAAGCAGACTAAAAAATAAGCTGATGGCGAGATATTAATGTTTTAAAATGTGAACTGTGAAGATTATTATGTTCTACATTGATGCTGTTTTATATTTATACACATGATTGTACTAATAATATGAATTGACTGGGCGTGGTTTTTTTTATAAGCCCATTTGGGCTTCCACCACTTCCATGCACATGAATTTGTACGTTTGACTTGTATTTTTGTATTCTTTTATTATACAGTCTTTTATTATGTGCTAAATAAATAAATAAAATAAAAATAAAATAAAAAAAATAAATCAACATTGTATTCATTAGAATTTCTGCAGGCTTCCTGGTACATGATGTATGTTTATAACCATATGCCAGGATCATCCACTGGCTGCTCTTCATTAACAAGAGGTGCTTTTATTATGTATATAATTGCTTTATCTTTATAGTAATTCTTTTTTCTTCCTCTTTTTTGTGTTGCATAACTACCTGCCTATGCACTAATGTTGTTTTTCCTTGTAAATATTGTATTGTGTGAAATACGGTTGTGTATATGTAGTTTTATTCCTTAATACTTTTTTTAAACTTTTGGATTTTATTAATGTTGACATTTTACACCTTGTCCAGGGACAACAGTTAAAAATTAACTTTACAGCTAACACTGACATATTTACAGAAATGTTTATTAATGTGTACTGTCCCTGATAAACCAATAAATAAGTTAGGAAGTAAAACTGATTTGTGGATCAGTTTCAGCTCCTGATGTACAAATAGAACAGACAACAGGTGGAAATGAGGCAATTATCAAGACAACCCCTATAAAGGAATGAGGTCCTGCAGGGGGAGGCAACAGACCATTTCCCTGTCTTCATCCTTTCTGGCTGGGTTTTGCTCATGTCTGCATGCAGCCACTGTCACCTCTGCAGGTAACATGAGGAGCATCAGCAACCCACAGAAGCTGCTCAGGTAGTCCAGCTCATCCAAGATGGAACATCAATGCTGCTGGGAAGAAGGTTTGCTGAGTCTCCAAGCACAGTGTGGAGAGCATGGAGGAGATACCAGGAGACAGCCAGTTCATCAGGAGACAGGCCAGGGAGACAGATGAGTGTACCAGGAGACGGGGCAGGAAGACAGACCAATACACTGGGAGACGGGCCAGTGCACCAGGAGATGAGTCAGACTCAGAAACAGACTCCATGAGGTGGTACGAGGACCCACGTCCACTAGTGGAGCCTGTGACAGACGAGTGTACCAGGAGATGGGGCAGGGAGACAGGCCAGTATATCAGGAGATGGGCCAGGGAGACAGACCAGTACACTGGGAGACGGGCCACGGAGACAGACCAGTACACCTGGAGATGGGCCAGTGTACCAGGAGATGGGGCAGGGAGACAGATCAGTATACCAGGAGATGGTCCACAGGCCAGGGAGACAGGCCAGTACACTGGGAGATGGGCCAGACTCTGAAACAGACTCCATGAGGTGGTACGAGGATCCACGTCCACTAGTTGAGCCTGTGCTCACAGCCCAACAGGAGCAGCCTGATTGGCCTTTACCAGAGAACACCAGGATTAGGTGATTGGCTCCCTGTGGTGTTTGTAGATGAACTAAGTTCACATGTAGACCATGTAACAGACGTGAGAGTCTGGAGATGCCGTAGAGACCGTTGTGCTGCCTGTAGCATCCTCTGGTATGACCAGTTAGGCAGAATCGACTGGTTACTGCCACGTCGGAGATGTTTACGTGTTAATGACATTAATGTGACGCCGAGTGTCCTTGGGCAAGAAACTGAACCCCATGTTGCCACCTGATGTTTCTGTTGGGGTATGAGTGTGTGTAAGTGGTTGAATGTGACATGTAGTGTAAAGGGCTTTGAGTGGTCAACATGACTGGAAATGGGCTGTTTATGTATACTCTATTTACCATTTAACCTTGTTTCTGTTAAAGGTCCAGCAAAACTAGAAGCAGCTGATCCAGCAGGACGGTGCTGCTCTTCAGGCGGAGGAAATCGGGGGGGAACCGGAGGTGGAGCAGGTTGCTGCTCTTCAGCTCAGTAAGTCGGATGTGTTCCTCTGTTTCTACATCAGCAGGGAGGTCTCTGGTTCTCTTCCAGCCAGCGATGGGGTGGCCAGACGGGGCCAGTGAAAACTTTAGGGTGGCACACCAGCCTGGTCCTCCTCACGGTAGAGTCCAGCCTGTGGCTGCACTTCATGCCCCTTCACTCTTTTTCACTAAAGAGACTACATCCAACAAATTTACTTCAAATTTGAGAAACAAGTTTTTGAAAAAAGGCATTTCAAGCCGTTATTTCAGTTATTTAAATATTTATTGTTTCAGCATTTTAAAACAGTTTAACTGGCCTGTTCCAGGGGCCTCATTTATCAAGCTTGCGTATGTACAAAAACCGGCGTATGCCAAATATAGTCAACTTTTTGTATTTATGAAAACCAAACATGACGGGAAAATGTCCCTACCTCCATGCAACTCTGACCCAGGCGTACGCACAAAATCTAGAGAAACGGCAACACCAACGGTCCAGAATAAAATCAAAGAAATGATGTGAAGGTGAGACATTTGTGCACAATCCACTATTACCTTTCACACCACATGTTAGATATTAAAGCTGTTTGCAGAAATGAATAAAGACGCACATTTGATATAGATACTCCTAGGAGTACATGCACAAAAACCAAAAAGCCACAGAATCAGGGTTTACAACAGAAACAGATGTATGAGAAACATATCTACGACTAGATTGTTATACCATTGTGAAACAAAACTTACATGTAATTATGAACTCCATTCACGCTGCTAAATAATAAGGTGGACATCCTGCTGCTGAAATGTACTGTACCATTTAAGCCCTAACTCAGTAATGGCAATTACAATCACACGGCAGTGGGGCAATAATGCTTATCAGTTAGGCTACAATCGGGGTATTTCCCCACCTGTAGCTGTTCAGGTAAATAACTGATAGCTTGATATAAAAGGGACGCACCTAAATGTGTGAAGATGCACAATGGCTTATGTGGCACTGCTGGAGTATGTCGCGCATGAAAGCGTGAGCAACATTTCAGAGACCAGCAAGACTTACTGGCACACGATGACAAATGGCTAATGAGCCGGTTCAGACTTCCCCATGTTGTTGCTGTTGGAGCTCTGTGACGCTTTGGGCCCTGCATTGCAGAGACGTACCAGGAGGACCTACGCTATGCCAGTCCCTCTGCAAGCATCAACATGGGTTTCTTGCAACTGGCACCTTCCAGAGGGAACTGGCTGGCAGGTCTGGGATGTCACCGCCAACCTTCAGATGTGTTATGCCAGACGTGTTAGACCGCATCATTGGTTTGTTACAACAGCATATACGATTTCCTTACACAGTGGGTAGTATCCACAGTATCCACAGAAAGTCCAGAATCTCAGCTAAGAGCTCAGCAAAACCATTTCTATGACCACCAAACACAGTTAATATAACAAACAGTTCAAAGACCAGGTACACAAAGTCCGAAAAATATGTAAACACAGGTGATGTCTCCTCGTGAACACGGACAAACGACTCCTCGATTTATGCTTTACGTTTGTAAAAGTCAGAAAGCATGTCTTACCTTTGCTGTCTTGCCTAAATTAAAACCGCATTTATTTAAAAAATAATAATAAACAAAAAGTTTCTTGTCTTTTGGGAGCAGTTTCCCGTCCAAAAATCACAATGTTCTGCCATCTACATGGGTTTTGACAAAGAGAAATGTCGATTCTTCTTCTTTCTTTCAAACGTATGGTTTGTATGAACTGAAGATAAAATGGAACTTTATTGTCATTGCAACAAAAAGTGCAACGAAACTGCAAAAAAGATGTTTTATTAAAGAGGGAGGAGGTCTTCTCTGGGTGGCCACTGGGGTGGCCCCAACCCCTTCTCCCAGCAGGAATAAACTGGATGGATCTACAGCTCCTGGCTGAATTCCTGTGGAAGCAGAAAGGATGGACTCAGTTTTATGTGTTTGCTTTTGCTTTCCAGGAACTTTGAGACGACCGACCTGAAGAACCTGCTGTGTTACAGCTGTCAGCTGACCATCAGAGACATGGTGAGGAAAAACTGCTGCAGCTGGATTTTAGTCCGATTGCTGTGAAGGTCTGAGGACCATAGAAATCTGTGGGAGCATTACAACCATATTTATCCAGGGAGGATCTCACTCCTCATCCTCCCCGGTAATTCCTCAGCACCCCGAAATCCAAGACCATAGTCTTCATCCGGAAAAAGAAAAGGCCAGAGTGTTCTCTCTGGGTCAAGAATGAGATCCTGCCCAAAGTGGAGGAGTTCTAGTATCTCGGGGTCTTTTTCATGACAATCTGAAAACTTTATAAATCCCTGGAGGAAAACTGAATTGTTGCAGCAGCATTTAAGGTGCTACCCCACATATAAGATAAGATAATCTTTATTAATCCCACATGGGGAAGGTTCACTGTTAGAGCAGCTCAAAAAGAGATAAAACAAGTTAAATAAAATACAATTAAATGAAAAAAACATGATATACACAATACAATAAAAGTGCATAATTAGTTGTCGGTCAGACTGTCATGTGAGTGTGGGTTCCAGTGATGCAGTAGATTGTAATGCAGCATTATACAGTCTGATTGCTGTGGGAATGAAGGACCTGCAGAAGCGTTCCCTTTTACACTTTGGGTGTAGGAGTCTTTTACTGATGGAGCTGCTTAAGGCCCCCACAGTCTGATGCAGGGGGTGAGAGGTGTTGTCCATGATGGCGGACAGTTTTGCCAGAACTCTCCTCAAGCATCAAACAAGCATCATTATTATTTATACAGGAAGAGCTAAAAGCAGCAGAGATAAAGACTGGTGATCAAAGTATGTACTGCAGATACATACTTACATGCATACAGAGCTATACATAGTGAGCCAGTGGTTCATTTAATGGTCAGCTAAGTTCAGTCTGTCTAGGGTGTTTGAAGTGTTGTAGAGCCTGACAGCAGCAGGAGGGACCTCCTGGGTCCTCCCTTCAGGCGGAGATGACAGAGGGACTTCCTGGGTCCTCCCTTCAGGAAAGCGGAGACGGAAATGGAGAAGAACAAAACTAACATTCCATCATGAAATTTTGCATGAACTCAAAATCTATAATAATACACTGAAACAGGCCAGAATGCTCCACTTCTCAAACCTCATCACAGATAACAAAAACCACCCCAAATTGCCTATTCTAAAGCCATTGATCTGTTAATAAACGTTGACTGTAACAAGTCCTCCATGCCTGCATCAGATGCTGCATGTGAGGACTTTGCAGACCACTTTAGAACTATGGTCAATGCTGTTAGATCCAGTCTTTTCTCTAAATGAAATGTTGATTTTTATATCAAAGCTCTGCTTTTACCTGAGGAAACACTGGAGAGTTTGTCTTGGTTGATGCAAAGATGCTTGGTTGAGTTTTCGCCCAACTAAACCCAACAATCTGCCTTTAGACCCCATTTCCACATCACTTTTAAAAACATTTTATGGTTTCTATGAACTTTTAAATATTGTGAATTACTCTCTTCAGACAGGCGTCTTCCCATCTGTCTGCAGTGGTGAGGCCCCTTCCGAAGAGGAGGAATTTAGATCCCACTGTTTTAATAATTACCAACCTGTATCCAACCTACCATTTTTTTGTGAAATCATAGAAAAAGTTGTTTTTATTCAGTTAAATGACTTTCTGGATATAAACAGTTTCTTGGGAAAAGGCTTACAGAAACCTCCAGTCCTGGTTCTAATGGATCTAAGCGCTGCCTTTTGATACAGTAGATCACCAGATTTTATTAAACAGACTTAGAAGTCTGGTGGGCCTCTCAGGTACTGTTCTTAATTGGTTTTCTCTCTCAGATTAACAGTTTTATGTAAGTATGGATACCTGCTCCTCAGGAATCCATGAAATAAAATGTGGGGTTCCCCAAGTATTGATTCTGTTTCCTCCGGGGGATCCTTCACACCTATTGCTCTACCTGCTCTGTCTGCAGGGTTTTGCCATGGTGACTGCCCTCTTCTGGGTGACCTGGGTGGTTCCTGTGGTGGCGTCCTCTGTGGTCATGGGTGGGCTGGCTTTTGGTGTGAATGGATCCCCAAGATATCGTTTCCTCACAGGAGCGTCAGCCAGATGTTTTCATTCTACTGATGTTTTATACTTCATTCAGTTCAGAGACAGTAGCCAGGGATGGAGTTCATGTTGGTACAGAATGGGGTCTGGGCATGTGGAGGAAGGGTACATGCACATTGTTTGTTGGTGTGTATGTGTGTGAGAGTGTGCGTGAAAGAGACTACTATGGCGTGTGTTTTAATTCCCTGTTATATACTCCGGTGTGTGAAGGCTTTTACATTTAGTTTCTAATATGCAGAATTAGTTTTTAGGAGCCAGATAAGGAGGCTCTGGTTAGGATGCTTCCTGGATGCCTCCATGAGAATGTTTTCTGGGAACTTCCTACCAGAGACCTTGGGGGAGATCCAAGATATGCTGGAGGGACACAGCTAGCCTGGGAATGCCCTAAGGATCCCCCGGATGAGCTGGAAGGAGTGGTCAGGGAGAGGGAAGTCTGGGTTTTCCTGTGATCTGGCCTCAGATAAGAGATGGATGGATCCATCTTCTTTTTCCTCATCAATCTGAATGCTGACAAAAACATTTATTTTCTGTGTTGATTCATCATCTCTGAACATTTCAGGACTGAACAAGGTTTTCTGTCCCCTCTGTCTTCCAGACATCAGTGGACCACCTCCCTCAGTACATCCTATCAGCAGCTCAGCGGAGGCAGAGGAGGTGAGGAAACCAAAGATGATCACCATCTTCTCCTTCCAGAACCACGACTGTGTTGGGTTTACACCTGTATATGGTGGAAATACGCAGGTTATCATGAGCCATTTTCCATAAAACAATGTTGGTGAGCTGGAGGATTGTTTACACAGTCTTGGATTCACTAAAATATTAACTTTGATCCATTTTTAGAAAAATGTCAAATTTTCTAGTCTCCCATGTCATTAATGGAATTTGTGGAAGTGGACATTTTTGCCCTTCTTGAGTTATGGAGGTGGTAGAAGCCAATCTTTGACAGGTTCATAAAACCTGGTGGAGACAACGACCCGGTACTAGAAGGTGGTCCCAGTGAAGAGGATGACCCGGTACTAGAATGCGGTCCCAGTGAAGAGGACGACCCGGTACTAGAAGGTGGTCCCAGTGAAGAGGACGACCCGGTACTAGAAGGTGGTCCCAGTGAAGAGGACGACCCGGTACTAAAAAGCGGCCCCAGTAAAGAGGACGACTCGGTACTAGAAAGCGGTCCCAGTGAAGAGGACGACTTGGTGCTAGAAGGCGGTCCTAGTGAAGAGGACGACTCAGTGCTAGAAGGCGGTCCCAGTGAAGAGGACAACTCGGTGCTAGAAGGTGGTCCCAGTGAAAAGGATGACCCGGTGCTAGAAGGCAAACCTGATGAAGAGGAGGGTATTTACATCGATAACAAAACCAAACAAGAAAATTAACAAAATTCTAAAACATTTAAATAACTAAATTGTGCTGAGTCATACATTGAGTGAATCTTTTCATGACTCAGCAGCTGTTTCATGCGTTTCTTTGTAAATTTGTATAAATATATATATATATACATACATATATATATATGGATATATGTATGTGCGTGCATGCGTATGTACGTGGCTGGAGGGGCCTGGGCATGTTTATTTCTCTAAAGGGTGGCACGGTAGAAAACGTTTTAGAACCACTGCCATAATAACAATTAACATCTCACCTGTACTGCAGGCTCCGCCCACTCTGCCCTTCCTGTTGTCTGCAGCGTCCAGACAGAAACCTGAGCTGGATGTCAGTAACTTCTCTGTCCTGTGTAGGTCTCTGATGAGGGAGGAGATCAGCCCCTTCCTGCTGGTGGATGCTAACAGTGAGGGGGAAGAAGAGTGAGGAGTCCTGTCGGATGGTAGAGGCAGAAACGGCTTCCCGCCATTCTGGCAGACCTCGGATACTTGGATATCTTCCTGATGGAGATGGATCGGTTCTTGCTGGGAGAACTCTGGTGCAGAGACAATTTTATCATGTGATTATGTAATGAATCAGTCTTTCCCCCTCATTTAAAACCACTTCACCAGTTTCTGATCATTTCACTTAATAAAAGTATTAAAGATGTGAGAACCAGTGTATCATGTTCCCTCTTTCCTCTTTCTGGTCTCTGAGGACCCGAGCAGTAGCACCTGGATCAGTTGCAGGTGTCTGAGTAAGAGAAACCTGTAGAAACTCCTTCCAGTCATCTAGACTTTTTTATGTCATACAGCTATTAATCAGCTCACAGGAAACTGTCCCACATCATTCTGTCAACGATGAAGACCAGTGATGAAGAGCCGGTGTGTTGAACGGGTTGGTAAAACTTTTAGGCAAAACTTTTTCTGGAATATGACCCGAAATATAACGTTAATCCAGATGTTTCCTCTGAAGCGGGAGGTTTATGAGTCATTCTATGGAAATGGCACATTTTAAGTCCTTCTCACTTCTTAAGGTGAATGTCCTATGTGGGGTTACCATATTTTATATTTAAACAGCTTTACATTTACATTGAAATGCACTCTCAAATACAGTGTAAAAAGAACTTGACTAAATTGTTTTATTTATTAGAAATAATCCAGTTTTTTATGTGACACTACCCATTTTGTCATGTCCCTCATGGCCTTGATTACAGTTTACTTTGAAAATACCAAATATAACTATTTAAAAACTCAAGAAATTTTTTCATGAACATAAAAACCTATTTGTGCTCTTTTGTTGGTAATGTGTTTTTCAAAAAAAATAAATTGCTAATTATCAAATAAAATTACATTTATTTCTGTCCCTGAGTTACACTCAACCCCGTTACAATTATCATCAACCCCCCATAAATACAATGGTATGATCCATAATTGCATATATACATCAGGAAGTGACAACACTGAAGTCTTTTGGACAACAGGACCTCAGAGTGAGGCAAGTTGCTCCTTTCTTCTCCTTCATTTTACTTGTTTATCTTTTAATACTGATGTCGTCAAAATCAATGACTCAACACCGTAACATGAAAAAAAGATAGAAAACTTCTGCTTATGAATTTTTTGTGGATTATTTCAAGAATATATACTAATTCAGAATTTCATGGGTGCCATGTGCTTTGTCTCTGGCATTCACTACATTAAGTAGCGGCCATTTTGTGATCAAATCTCAACCCCGTCACACTCAACCCCGTTATGTGTTTGATTGTAACGGGGTTGTGACATTGTGACGGGGTTGAGATCTTGGTGGTGAAGGCTGGTCTTGTAGATCTCCCTGATCTGGACTCTCTGGAGGAGTGCTCAAGAACTTGACGGGGTTGAGAATAAATACTTTGGTTGTGAAATAATCCAGTTATTTTACATAATTATGATTAAATTCAATCAACATTTTTCTTCTTTCTGCAAGCTAAATGTGATTAATGTCTCATGTTAAAGATGTGAGTAAGATGGCACCAACAACAGCAGCAGAGAGGCAGAGGAAGTATCGAGAACGCCTCAAAGCAGATCCTGAAAAAAGGGAGAGATACCTGAAGAGTGAGCGTGAGAGATGGAGAAAGAATGTGGAGGCAGGAAAGAAGAAAGTAATTAAAGAACTGAGTGAGAGAGAACAGCGTAAGAAAAGAAAAATGTGGCGAGCAGCTTACCATAGGAGCAGGAAGAGGAAAGAAGTGCTCAAGAACTTGAGCACTCCTCCAGAGAGTCCAGATCAGGGAGATCTACAAGAGCAGCCTTCACCACCAAGATCTTCAAGGTTAGGGTAATGGGTAGTTGACAGTGTTATTAGACGTCAATACATGTCAGTTTTCACAATGTCATTTTAGAAACAGGGAGGGCAGGGGGGGACAAGGCACTACTTTCCTTACCCAAATCAACTTTTATTTTTTGCTTTGTAGGCAGCGTCTGGTGGCGAAGAAGAAGGATAGAAGAGAAAAAAATAAGCTCAAGAAGAAAATAGCAGAGTTACAGGAAAAACTTGAAAAAGAAAGAAAAAGCAAAGAAAAATACAAAAAAAGGTGCCAACGTTCAAATAAATACTCAGATTCCCCTCGGTCAAAAGTAAGACAACTCACTACTAACTACCCTGTTAATTCCCATATAAAAAAAACCTTACTCTACCATGAATCACTAATTCAAGATATTAGAAATAAATACAAAAAAGCCACCAAGGACAGAGAAAGGCAACTGATTGCCAAAGTCGTTTCAGGGAGAATCATGAGAAAATACAGGTTGCGAAAATTTGCAAGTGACTCCCTTGGATTTTCCATCAAGAATTTTAAACATCATGACAGTCTTGATTTTGAGAGAAAGATGACCAGCCGGGTCACTGAAGACTTCAGAAAAAGAATCAAAGCATTCTATCTCAGGGATGATGTGAGCAGAATAACTACAGGAACCAAACAAACACTCACAAAGAACAAGTTAAAAATGCAGAAGAGGTTCCTCATGGATACAATACAAAATATCCACAGAAGATTTCTGGCAGAAAACCCACACCAGATGATATCCTACTCCCATTTCTGTCGTCTTCGGCCCTTTTGGGTTGTAAATCCGACTGTCTCTGAACGTGACACATGCCTGTGTAAGTTGCATGAAAATCTCATTTTTCTCGTGGTGAAGCTCAGTCAGCTGAAACTCATTGAGTCTGCCAACATTGAAGAATTGATAGAGAAGGTTTGCTGCAACTCATCCAGCAAGAGTTGCATGTATGGAGAGTGTGTCCACTGCAAGGACAAAATGATCCACATCGCAAGTGCATACAACAGCACCTCAATCACATCCTTTACCCAGTGGGTAACAGAGGAGAAGGAGATAGACAAAAAGGGAAAAAAGGCAACTGTCAAGGTGACAGTAAAGAAATCTATAGATGGCACACAAGAGGACCTCGTTGAGCTCTTTCACAGCTATGTCAAGAGATTTAAAATGCATCACTTCAATATCAAGCAGCAGTATGCATTCTGTCGTGAGCTTAAGAAAAACATGTCAGGGGAAGAGGCTCTTATACATGTTGACTTCTCTGAAAACTACAACTGTAAATACAGTTCTCAAGTTCAGGCAGTCCATTTTGGGGCTTCTCATCAGCAGGCCACTCTTCATACTGGTGTGTTGTATGTTGGTGGACTCCCAGAGCCTGTGTGCTTTAGCTCCATCTGCCCCAGTAAACATAAAAGCCCTCCAGCAATATGGCAGCACCTAAACCCTGTGCTGGATTACCTCCAAACCCAACACCCACAAGTGTCTGTACTGCATTTTTTAAGCGATGGACCTTGTACACAGTACAAACAAAGAGGCAACTTCTACTTTTTCAACACAGAACTGGACAGAAGAGGATTTAAGGCTGGTACTTGGAATTATTTCGAGGCTAGTCATGGAAAAGGAGCCCCAGATGGTGTCGGGGGAGCCTTAAAAAGAGCAGCTGACATGATGGTGGCAAATGGCCGTGACATCCCAGATGCAGAAGAGTTGTTCAAGGCCCTGTCTGAAACAAGCACAAGTGTGAAACTATTCTTTGTAAAAAGTGAGGATGTTGAGAGAGCAATGGAGAAAATGCCGAAACAGATAGCAGCTGTTCCTGGAACCATGAGAATTCACCAGGTCATTACTCAGGCTCCAGGAGAACTGAAGGTCCGTGATGTAAGCTGCATGTGCACAACGCGGAAGCAGTTTGACTGCAAGTGCTTCAACACCAAGTGTTTCAGTTATGGCCATAAGATTGAAACAGATGCCTCAAAGCCAGTCAGTGGTGGGGTTCCAGAAAAAGAAATCCAGTGGGAAAGTCCAGAGCTGATTGGTAAATGGTGCATTCTCAGATATGATGATGATTTATATCCAGGTGTAATTGTAAATGTACAAGAAACACATGTTCAAGTCAAGTGCATGCATCGTGTTGGGTCAAACCGATTCTTCTGGCCACATCAGGAAGATTTTCACTGGTACCTGTTTGATGATGTCCTGGAACTCATTCCACCCCCACAGAATGTGACAAAGCGCCATGTAGAAGTCTCAAAAGAGGTGTGGAAACGACTCACAAGATGAAGAAACAAGAGGAACATTAATACAAACAGACACTGATGCAGGTGGAGACAAACAAAATACTTTGATATGGACACAGAGACGAGCACTGATACAGACAGGTTGAAATCATAAACTGTTTATCATTGTTATTATAAGTTAATCAATTTAAATTTTCAAATGTATTGTTATAGGAATAAGGATAAGATGACTATTACCACACCTCCTTGAGGATCTTTTATGCTCATACACACACATGCACACACTCACCCACCCACTCACACACTACATTTTATGTTATATTAAATTAATTCACGTTACAATGTTTGACTGATAACTGTTAACATGGTGATGATTGTTTTAACTTCAGATTAATAAAATGCAAATCAACCAGTTTGATATGGACACAGATACAAACACTGATACAGACAGGTTGAAATCATTAACTGTTTATCACTGTTACTATAAGTTCATCAATTTTCAAGTTCAACTGTATGTTATAGGAATAAGGATGAGATGACAACTACAACACCTCCTTGAGGCTCTTTTATGCTCACACACACGCACACACACACCAACACACACACTAAATCAATTCACGCTACAATGTTTGACTGATAGCCGTTAACATGCTGTCATGATTGTTTTAACTTCAGATTAATAAAATGCAAATCAACCAGTTTGTATGTGGTGTCCTTTTTTATGGTTGCAAAATGAAATAATGCTAATGGAAAGTTCTAGACATTGAATTTGAGAGAAAACAACTATTTATATGTAAAGCTATATTTGTCCCTTCAACCCCGTTACCATCTTCAACCCTGTTATGCAAGCCTCAACCCCGTCACACCTACATTTTTGTATGTTATTTTCTAAAAATGTTGAAAAAATGATTCTAAGTTTGTTGATTTTTGTCTAAAATATTTGGAACTATCATATGATTATTGATTTTGATTACAGTTATTCTGTTGAACTATATTCTGATGAAAAAGACAAGAGTGTTTTCACTTATTACCTAAACTTTAGGATATAAGTGAGTAAAAACCTGGGATTTTGTGTCAATTTTCTTTCCAAAATGACTGAATTAGTATAAGGGACATCTGACTAATGTGAAAATATGGATTTATATAGAAACATATTCATTGATGAAATTCAGAAATCCTCCATAGTGTACGCAACGGGGTTGAAGACATATGGTGTCCACATCTTGATAAAATGATCAATAATAGAAGAAAACTAATGCCTGAGATGGGAAAATGTGTTTTTCTGATAGTTAAACATATCCTTGATCATTTAGGATATACATAGAAATTATTTATGTTGGTAAAAAAAACAAAAATATCAAAGTTCAAATCACACCATTTTCAAGGAATGACTCTTATGGAGGTATGGTTGGTACAGCTGACGGAGCAGGTTGTGGTCACAGCTACTTTAACCTTCTGCTAGAAGCTGGGTGGGCCCCAGATGATTGGAAATGGGTGGGGTTGAAGACCAGCAGGTGAGGTTTCCTTGGGGATCAAAATAATCTTTAGTGTCTTTGAAGGTACACTCTGGAGCACAGCGGGGACAATGGCCAGTCTGACAGATCATTGTTACAACAGGATTGTCATAGGAAAATCAAACAACACATCAACCCTCTCCACCTCATCTAAGGCCAAGAGACATTTATAAGATAAAAGATAAAGATAAGAAGATGTGATTGATCTGCAGGCACGGAACATGAGAGAATCTGGTATTTGCAGGGATTCGGAGGAGGACCCTGAGACCACGACAAAAAGTTAATCAAAACTCACCTCAAACTCCTTGAGGAAACGGTGTAAAAAAATCTCCTTTCACAGAGTCCATCATCTGGGCAGGTGGAAACCCGGATCCAACAGACCAAGATTCATTGTAGCCAAGTTTGTCAGCTTCAAGCAGAAGGAGCAGGTGAACAACCACGGCTGCAAACTGAAGGCGACGAACTTCAGAGAAAACAACCAGTATCCGTGAGAGATCCTGGATCGGCGAAGAATCCTGTTTACCATCAAGAGAAAATCTACTGCAGAAGGCACTCGCTTTGTCATTGTGGTTGATAAATTATTTATTAATGGGCTGCTGAACCCTGCGACAGACTGGTGACCTGTCCAGGGTGTACCCTGCCTCTCACCTGTTAAAATGCTGGGATAGGCTCCAGCTCACCCGCGACCCGAAATGGAATAAGCGGTCAAGATAATGGATGGATGGATGGATGGATGGATGGGCTGCTGAACCACGACCTGGACATCACTCTGTGGCTCTACTGATGTGTTAGTATGTGCTTTAATCTTCCTGCATACTTACTAAGTCATGTTAAATCCATAAAACTGCCAGAAAAGATCATTTAGTTAATAGTAAATTCACTGCCCATCTCCACTACACGGCTCTCACCACGAATGTTTTTAAATTACATTTTTCCTTTGGCACTGTTGTTTTTTTCACTTTTCACACTTCTTCTTTCTGACCCTTTCATCGTTTCACCCTTTTCATGACTCACATGAACAAACACACGGAACAGCACAAGCGCACATACATCCCAGTCACAATCAGCTGGCAGATAACAAGCATATATCATGCTAGCAAGTGTTAAGCTGTTGCTAGCTTTGATGCTCTGTTAAGCTAGCTTAATGTAGCTCTTTTTCTTGAACTTTTAAATGTAAACTGAAAAGAAAATTCTTACATTTTAAAAGTATTTGTCTTTACTTAGAAGTTCTTATAAATGTGTTTAGTTAACTTGATATTAGTAAAGCAAAAAGCATGAATATATTAAGCATGTGTTATGCTAGCAGCCGTTCAGCAGTAGGTATTTGTTCGTGTTCATACACCCTTTCTCTGAATTCCAAAGCCCCCATTTGACAGAAAAGACTGAAGTTTAAGAAGGATTTTTCTCCCATGTAGTGCCAGTTCATGTGAGTTCATGTATTAAAGTTGTTTGGTTATTCTGACATTACTACATAAACTAGTGTGGGAAGGAAATAAATAAAACAAACATATATCATGCTAGCAGATGCTAAGCTTTTGCTAGCTTTGATGCTCTGTTAAACTAGCTTAATGTAGCTCTTTTTCTTGAACTTTTAAATGTAAACTGAAATGAAAATTCTTACATTTTAAAAGTATTTGGCAATTCTTAGAAGTTCTTATAAATGTGTTTAGTTAACTTAACATTAGTAAAGCAAAAAGCATGAATATAATAAGCATGTGTTATGCTAGCAGCCGTTCAGCAGTAGCTATTTGTTCGTGTTCCAACAACCTTTCTCTGAATTCTAAAGCCCACATTTGAACAAAAACGCTTAGATTCAAGAAGGATTTTATTGTTTCCATGTAGTGCCACTTCATGTGAGTTCATGAATTAAAGTTGTTTGGTTATACTGACATTACTACATAAACTAGTGTGGGAAGGAAATACATAAAACAAACATATATCAAGCTAGCAATGCTAAGCTGTTGCTAGCTTTGATGCTCTGTTAAGCTAGCTTAATGTAGCTCTTTTTCTTGAACGTTTAAATGTAAACTGAAAAGAAAATTCTTACATTTTAAAAGTATTTGCCTTTACTTAGAAGTTCTTATAAATGTGTTTAGTTAACTTGATATTAGTAAAGCAAAAAAGCATGAATATATTAAGCATGTGTTATGCTAGCAGCCGTTCAGCAGTAGGTATTTGTTCGTGTTCCAACAACCTTTCTCTGAATTCTAAAGCCCACATTTGAACAAAAACTCTTAGATTCAAGAAGGATTTTATTGTTTGGATGTAGTGCCACTTCATGTGAGTTCATGAATTAAAGTTGTTTGGTTATTCTGACATTACTACATAAACTAGTGTGGGAAGGAAATACATAAAACAAACATATATCATGCTAGCAGATGCTAAGCTGTTGCTAGCTTTTATGCTCTGTTAAGCTAGCTTAATGTAGCTCTTTTTCTTGAACTTTTAAATGTAAACTGACTTGAAAATTCTTACATTTTAAAAGTATTTGGCAATTCTTAGAAGTTCTTATAAATGTGTTTAGTTAAGTTGACATTAGTAAAGCAAAAATCATGAATATAATTAGCATGTGTTATGCTAGCAGCCGTTCAGCAGTAGGTATTTGTTCGTGTTCCAACAACCTTTCTCTGAATTCTAAAGCCCACATTTGAACAAAAACACTTAGATTCAAGAAGGATTTTATTGTTTCCATGTAGTGCCACTTCATGTGAGTTCATGAATTAAAGTTGTTTGGTTATTCTGACATTACTACATAAACTAGTGTGGGAAGGAAATACATAAAACAAACATATATCATGCTAGCAGATGCTAAGCTGTTGCTAGCTTTGATGCTCTGTTAAGCTAGCTTAATGTAGCTCTTTTTCTTGAACGTTTAAATGTAAACTGAAATGAAAATTCTTACATTTTAAAAGTATTTGGCAATTCTTAGAAGTTCTTATAAATGTGTTTAGTTAAGTTGACATTAGTAAAGCAAAAATCATGAATATAATAAGCATGTGTTATGCTAGCAGCCGTTCAGCAGTAGGTATTTGTTCGTGTTCCAACAACCTTTCTCTGAATTCTAAAGCCCACATTTGAACAAAAACACTTAGATTCAAGAAGGATTTTATTGTTTCCATGTAGTGCCACTTCATGTGAGTTCATGAATTAAAGTTGTTTGGTTATTCTGACATTACTACATAAACTAGTGTGGGAAGGAAATACATAAAACAAACATATATCATGCTAGCAGATGCTAAGCTGTTGCTAGCTTTGATGCTCTGTTAAGCTAGCTTAATGTAGCTCTTTTTCTTGAACGTTTAAATGTAAACTGAAATGAAAATCTTACATTTTAAAAGTATTTGTCTTTACTTAGAAGTTCTTATAAATGTGTTTAGTTAAGTTGACATTAGTAAAGCAAAAAGCATGAATATAATAAGCATGTGTTATGCTAGCAGCCGTTCAGCAGTAGGTATTTGTTCGTGTTCCAACAACCTTTCTCTGAATTCTAAAGCCCACATTTGAACAAAAACACTTAGATTCAAGAAGGATTTTATTGTTTCCATGTAGTGCCACTTCATGTGAGTTCATGAATTAAAGTTGTTTGGTTATTCTGACATTACTACATAAACTAGTGTGGGAAGGAAATACATAAAACAAACATATATCAAAGCTAGCAGATGCTAAGCTGTTGCTAGCTTTGATGCTCTGTTAAGCTAGCTTAATGTAGCTCTTTTTCTTGAACGTTTAAATGTAAACTGAAAAGAAAATTCTTACATTTTAAAAGTATTTGCCTTTACTTAGAAGTTCTTATAAATGTGTTTAGTTAAGTTGATATTAGTAAAGCAAAAAAGCATGAATATATTAAGCATGTGTTATGCTAGCAGCCGTTCAGCAGTAGATATTTGTTCGTGTTCCAACAACCTTTCTCTGAATTCTAAAGCCCACATTTGAACAAAAACACTTAGATTCAAGAAGGATTTTATTGTTTCCATGTAGTGCCACTTCATGTGAGTTCATGAATTAAAGTTGTTTGGTTATTCTGACATTACTACATAAACTAGTGTGGGAAGGAAATACATAAAACAAACATATATCATGCTAGCAGATGCTAAGCTGTTGCTAGCTTTGATGCTCTGTTAAGCTAGCTTAATGTAGCTCTTTTTCTTGAACGTTTAAATGTAAACTGAAATGAAAATCTTACATTTTAAAAGTATTTGTCTTTACTTAGAAGTTCTTATAAATGTGTTTAGTTAAGTTGACATTAGTAAAGCAAAAAGCATGAATATAATAAGCATGTGTTATGCTAGCAGCCGTTCAGCAGTAGGTATTTGTTTGTGTTCCAACAACCTTTCTCTGAATTCTAAAGCCCACATTTGAACAAAAACACTTAGATTCAAGAAGGATTTTATTGTTTCCATGTAGTGCCACTTCATGTGAGTTCATGAATTAAAGTTGTTTGGTTATTCTGACATTACTACATAAACTAGTGTGGGAAGGAAATACATAAAACAAACATATATCAAGCTAGCAATGCTAAGCTGTTGCTAGCTTTGATGCTCTGTTAAGCTAGCTTAATGTAGCTCTTTTTCTTGAACGTTTAAATGTAAACTGAAAAGAAAATTCTTACATTTTAAAAGTATTTGCCTTTACTTAGAAGTTCTTATAAATGTGTTTAGTTAACTTGATATTAGTAAAGCAAAAAGCATGAATATATTAAGCATGTGTTATGCTAGCAGCCGTTCAGCAGTAGGTATTTGTTCGTGTTCCAACAACCTTTCTCTGAATTCTAAAGCCCACATTTGAACAAAAACTCTTAGATTCAAGAAGGATTTTATTGTTTCCATGTAGTGCCACTTCATGTGAGTTCATGAACTAAAGTTGTTTGGTTATTCTGACATTACTACATAAACTAGTGTGGGAAGGAAATACATAAAACAAACATATATCATGCTAGCAGATGCTAAGCTGTTGCTAGCTTTTATGCTCTGTTAAGCTAGCTTAATGTAGCTCTTTTTCTTGAACTTTTAAATGTAAACTGAAAAGAAAATTCTTACATTTTAAAAGTATTTGGCTTTACTTAGAAGTTCTTATAAATGTGTTTAGTTAACTTGATATTAGTAAAGCAAAAAGCATGAATATATTAAGCATGTGTTATGCTAGCAGCCGTTCAGCAGTAGGTATTTGTTCGTGTTCCAACAACCTTTCTCTGAATTCTAAAGCCCACATTTGAACAAAAACGCTTAGATTCAAGAAGGATTTTATTGTTTGCATGTAGTGCCACTTCATGTGAGTTCATGAATTAAAGTTGTTTGGTTATTCTGACATTACTACATAAACTAGTGTGGGAAGAAAAAAACATAAAACAAACATATATCATGCTAGCAGATGCTAAGCTGTTGCTAGCTTTGATGCTCTGTTAAGCTAGCTTAATGTAGCTCTTTTTCTTGAACGTTTAAATGTAAACTGAAATGAAAATCTTACATTTTAAAAGTATTTGGCAATTCTTAGAAGTTCTTATAAATGTGTTTAGTTAAGTTGACATTAGTAAAGCAAAAATCATGAATATAATAAGCATGTGTTATGCTAGCAGCCGTTCAGCAGTAGGTATTTGTTCGTGTTCCAACAACCTTTCTCTGAATTCTAAAGCCCACATTTGAACAAAAACACTTAGATTCAAGAAGGATTTTATTGTTTCCATGTAGTGCCACTTCATGTGAGTTCATGAATTAAAGTTGTTTGGTTATTCTGACATTACTACATAAACTAGTGTGGGAAGGAAATACATAAAACAAACATATATCAATGCTAGCAATGCTAAGCTGTTGCTAGCTTTGATGCTCTGTTAAGCTAGCTTAATGTAGCTCTTTTTCTTGAACGTTTAAATGTAAACTGAAATGAAAATTCTTACATTTTAAAAGTATTTGCCTTTACTTAGAAGTTCTTATAAATGTGTTTAGTTAACTTGATATTAGTAAAGCAAAAAGCATGAATATATAAGCATGTGTTATGCTAGCAGCCGTTCAGCAGTAGGTATTTGTTCGTGTTCCAACAACCTTTCTCTGAATTCTAAAGCCCACATTTGAACAAAAACTCTTAGATTCAAGAAGGATTTTATTGTTTGGATGTAGTGCCACTTCATGTGAGTTCATGAATTAAAGTTGTTTGGTTATTCTGACATTACTACATAAACTAGTGTGGGAAGGAAATACATAAAACAAACATATATCATGCTAGCAGATGCTAAGCTGTTGCTAGCTTTGATGCTCTGTTAAGCTAGCTTAATGTAGCTCTTTTTCTTGAACGTTTAAATGTAAACTGAAATGAAAATTCTTACATTTTAAAAGTATTTGGCTTTACTTAGAAGTTCTTATAAATGTATTTAGTTAACTTGACATTAGTAAAGCAAAAATCATGAATATAATAAGCATGTGTTATGCTAGCAGCCGTTCAGCAGTAGGTATTTGTTCGTGTTCCAACAACCTTTCTCTGAATTCTAAAGCCCACATTTGAACAAAAACACTTAGATTCAAGAAGGATTTTATTGTTTGGCATGTAGTGCCACTTCATGTGAGTTCATGTATTAAAGTTGTTTGGTTATTCTGACATTACTACATAAACTAGTGTGGGA
This sequence comes from Melanotaenia boesemani, assembly GCF_017639745.1. Taxonomy (NCBI): domain Eukaryota; kingdom Metazoa; phylum Chordata; class Actinopteri; order Atheriniformes; family Melanotaeniidae; genus Melanotaenia; species Melanotaenia boesemani. The sequence goes on from NC_055697.1 coordinate 4,114,520, forward strand.
CGGAAATACATAAAACAAACATATATCATGCTAGCAGATGCTAAGCTGTTGCTAGCTTTGATGCTCTGTTAAGCTAGCTTAATGTAGCTCTTTTTCTTGAACGTTTAAATGTAAACTGAAATGAAAATTCTTACATTTTAAAAGTATTTGGCCTTTACTTAGAAGTTCTTATAAATGTATTTAGTTAACTTGACATTAGTAAAGCAAAAAATCATGAATATAATAAGCATGTGTTATGCTAGCAGCCGTTCAGCAGTAGGTATTTGTTCGTGTTCCAACAACCTTTCTCTGAATTCTAAAGCCCACATTTGAACAAAAACACTTAGATTCAAGAAGGATTTTATTGTTTCCATGTAGTGCCACTTCATGTGAGTTCATGAATTAAAGTTGTTTGGTTATTCTGACATTACTACATAAACTAGTGTGGGAAGGAAATACATAAAACAAACATATATCATGCTAGCAGATGCTAAGCTGTTGCTAGCTTTGATGCTCTGTTAAGCTAGCTTAATGTAACTCTTTTTCTTGAACTTTTAAATGTAAACTGAAATGAAAATTCTTATATTTTAAAAGTATTTGTCTTTACTTAGAAGTTCTTATGAATGTGTTTAGTTAAGTTGACATTAGTAAAGCAAAAAGCATGAATATAATAAGCATGTGTTATGCTAGCAGCCGTTCAGCAGTAGGTATTTGTTCGTGTTCCAACAACCTTTCTCTGAATTCTAAAGCCCACATTTGAACAAAAACACTTAGATTCAAGAAGGATTTTATTGTTTGCATGTAGTGCCACTTCATGTGAGTTCATGAATTAAAGTTGTTTGGTTATTCTGACATTACTACATAAACTAGTGTGGGAAGGAAATACATAAAACAAACATATATCATGCTAGCAGATGCTAAGCTGTTGCTAGCTTTGATGCTCTGTTAAGCTAGCTTAATGTAGCTCTTTTTCTTGAACGTTTAAATGTAAACTGAAATGAAAATCTTACATTTTAAAAGTATTTGGCAATTCTTAGAAGTTCTTATAAATGTGTTTAGTTAACTTGACATTAGTAAAGCAAAAAGCATGAATATAATAAGCATGTGTTATGCTAGCAGCCGTTCAGCAGTAGGTATTTGTTCGTGTTCCAACAACCTTTCTCTGAATTCTAAAGCCCACATTTGAACAAAAACTCTTAGATTCAAGAAGGATTTTATTGTTTCCATGTAGTGCCACTTCATGTGAGTTCATGAATTAAAGTTGTTTGGTTATTCTGACATTACTACATAAACTAGTGTGGGAAGGAAATACATAAAACAAACATATATCATGCTAGCAGATGCTAAGCTGTTGCTAGCTTTGATGCTCTGTTAAGCTAGCTTAATGTAGCTCTTTTTCTTGAACTTTTAAATGTAAACTGAAATGAAAATTCTTACATTTTAAAAGTATTTGCCTTTACTTAGAAGTTCTTATAAATGTGTTTAGTTAAGTTGATATTAGTAAAGCAAAAAAGCATGAATATATTAAGCATGTGTTATGCTAGCAGCCGTTCAGCAGTAGGTATTTGTTCGTGTTCCAACAACCTTTCTCTGAATTCTAAAGCCCACATTTGAACAAAAACACTTAGATTCAAGAAGGATTTTATTGTTTCCATGTAGTGCCACTTCATGTGAGTTCATGAATTAAAGTTGTTTGGTTATTCTGACATTACTACATAAACTAGTGTGGGAAGGAAATACATAAAACAAACATATATCATGCTAGCAGATGCTAAGCTGTTGCTAGCTTTGATGCTCTGTTAAGCTAGCTTAATGTAGCTCTTTTTCTTGAACGTTTAAATGTAAACTGAAATGAAAATCTTACATTTTAAAAGTATTTGCCTTTACTTAGAAGTTCTTATAAATGTGTTTAGTTAAGTTGACATTAGTAAAGCAAAAAGCATGAATATAATAAGCATGTGTTATGCTAGCAGCCGTTCAGCAGTAGGTATTTGTTTGTGTTCCAACAACCTTTCTCTGAATTCTAAAGCCCACATTTGAACAAAAACACTTAGATTCAAGAAGGATTTTATTGTTTCCATGTAGTGCCACTTCATGTGAGTTCATGAATTAAAGTTGTTTGGTTATTCTGACATTACTACATAAACTAGTGTGGGAAGGAAATACATAAAACAAACATATATCAAGCTAGCAATGCTAAGCTGTTGCTAGCTTTGATGCTCTGTTAAGCTAGCTTAATGTAGCTCTTTTTCTTGAACGTTTAAATGTAAACTGAAAATGAAAATTCTTACATTTTAAAAGTATTTGGCTTTACTTAGAAGTTCTTATAAATGTGTTTAGTTAACTTGATATTAGTAAAGCAAAAAGCATGAATATATTAAGCATGTGTTATGCTAGCAGCCGTTCAGCAGTAGGTATTTGTTCGTGTTCCAACAACCTTTCTCTGAATTCTAAAGCCCACATTTGAACAAAAACTCTTAGATTCAAGAAGGATTTTATTGTTTCCATGTAGTGCCACTTCATGTGAGTTCATGAATTAAAGTTGTTTGGTTATTCTGACATTACTACATAAACTAGTGTGGGAAGGAAATACATAAAACAAACATATATCATGCTAGCAGATGCTAAGCTGTTGCTAGCTTTGATGCTCTGTTAAGCTAGCTTAATGTAGCTCTTTTTCTTGAACGTTTAAATGTAAACTGAAATGAAAATTCTTACATTTTAAAAGTATTTGGCTTTACTTAGAAGTTCTTATAAATGTGTTTAGTTAACTTGACATTAGTAAAGCAAAAAGCATGAATATAATAAGCATGTGTTATGCTAGCAGCCGTTCAGCAGTAGGTATTTGTTCGTGTTCCAACAACCTTTCTCTGAATTCTAAAGCCCACATTTGAACAAAAACACTTAGATTCAAGAAGGATTTTATTGTTTGCATGTAGTGCCACTTCATGTGAGTTCATGAATTAAAGTTGTTTGGTTATTCTGACATTACTACATAAACTAGTGTGGGAAGGAAATACATAAAACAAACATATATCATGCTAGCAGATGCTAAGCTGTTGCTAGCTTTGATGCTCTGTTAAGCTAGCTTAATGTAGCTCTTTTTCTTGAACGTTTAAATGTAAACTGAAATGAAAATTCTTACATTTTAAAAGTATTTGGCAATTCTTAGAAGTTCTTATAAATGTGTTTAGTTAAGTTGACATTAGTAAAGCAAAAATCATGAATATAATAAGCATGTGTTATGCTAGCAGCCGTTCAGCAGTAGGTATTTGTTCGTGTTCCAACAACCTTTCTCTGAATTCTAAAGCCCACATTTGAACAAAAACACTTAGATTCAAGAAGGATTTTATTGTTTCCATGTAGTGCCACTTCATGTGAGTTCATGAATTAAAGTTGTTTGGTTATTCTGACATTACTACATAAACTAGTGTGGGAAGGAAATACATAAAACAAACATATATCAATGCTAGCAGATGCTAAGCTGTTGCTAGATTTGATGCTCTGTTAAGCTAGCTTAATGTAGCTCTTTTTCTTGAACGTTTAAATGTAAACTGAAAAGAAAATTCTTACATTTTAAAAGTATTTGCCTTTACTTAGAAGTTCTTATAAATGTATTTAGTTAACTTGACTATTAGTAAAGCAAAAAGCATGAATATAATAAGCATGTGTTATGCTAGCAGCCGTTCAGCAGTAGGTATTTGTTCGTGTTCCAACAACCTTTCTCTGAATTCTAAAGCCCACATTTGAACAAAAACTCTTAGATTCAAGAAGGATTTTATTGTTTGCATGTAGTGCCACTTCATGTGAGTTCATGAATTAAAGTTGTTTGGTTATTCTGACATTACTACATAAACTAGTGTGGGAAGGAAATACATAAAACAAACATATATCATGCTAGCAGATGCTAAGCTGTTGCTAGCTTTGATGCTCTGTTAAGCTAGCTTAATGTAGCTCTTTTTCTTGAACGTTTAAATGTAAACTGAAATGAAAATTCTTACATTTTAAAAGTATTTGTCTTTACTTAGAAGTTCTTATAAATGTATTTAGTTAACTTGACATTAGTAAAGCCAAAATCATGAATATAATAAGCATGTGTTATGCTAGCAGCCGTTCAGCAGTAGGTATTTGTTCGTGTTCCAACAACCTTTCTCTGAATTCTAAAGCCCACATTTGAACAAAAACACTTAGATTCAAGAAGGATTTTATTGTTTCCATGTAGTGCCACTTCATGTGAGTTCATGTATTAAAGTTGTTTGGTTATTCTGACATTACTACATAAACTAGTGTGGGAAGGAAATACATAAAACAAACATATATCATGCTAGCAGATGCTAAGCTGTTGCTAGCTTTGATGCTCTGTTAAGCTAGCTTAATGTAGCTCTTTTTCTTGAACTTTTAAATGTAAACTGAAATGAAAATTCTTATATTTTAAAAGTATTTGTCTTTACTTAGAAGTTCTTATAAATGTGTTTAGTTAAGTTGACATTAGTAAAGCAAAAAGCATGAATATAATAAGCATGTGTTATGCTAGCAGCCGTTCAGCAGTAGGTATTTGTTCGTGTTCCAACAACCTTTCTCTGAATTCTAAAGCCCACATTTGAACAAAAACACTTAGATTCAAGAAGGATTTTATTGTTTGCATGTAGTGCCACTTCATGTGAGTTCATGAATTAAAGTTGTTTGGTTATTCTGACATTACTACATAAACTAGTGTGGGAAGGAAATACATAAAACAAACATATATCATGCTAGCAGATGCTAAGCTGTTGCTAGCTTTGATGCTCTGTTAAGCTAGCTTAATGTAGCTCTTTTTCTTGAACTTTTAAATGTAAACTGAAATGAAAATTCTTACATTTTAAAAGTATTTGGCAATTCTTAGAAGTTCTTATAAATGTATTTAGTTAACTTGACATTAGTAAAGCAAAAAGCATGAATATAATAAGCATGTGTTATGCTAGCAGCCGTTCAGCAGTAGGTATTTGTTCGTGTTCCAACAACCTTTCTCTGAATTCTAAAGCCCACATTTGAACAAAAACACTTAGATTCAAGAAGGATTTTATTGTTTCCATGTAGTGCCACTTCATGTGAGTTCATGAATTAAAGTTGTTTGGTTATTCTGACATTACTACATAAACTAGTGTGGGAAGGAAATACATAAAACAAACATATATCAATGCTAGCAGATGCTAAGCTGTTGCTAGCTTTGATGCTCTGTTAAGCTAGCTTAATGTAGCTCTTTTTCTTGAACGTTTAAATGTAAACTGAAATGAAAATTCTTACATTTTAAAAGTATTTGCCTTTACTTAGAAGTTCTTATAAATGTGTTTAGTTAACTTGACATTAGTAAAGCAAAAAGCATGAATATAATAAGCATGTGTTATGCTAGCAGTCGTTCAGCAGTAGGTATTTGTTCGTGTTCCAACAACCTTTCTCTGAATTCTAAAGCCCACATTTGAACAAAAACACTTAGATTCAAGAAGGATTTTATTGTTTCCATGTAGTGCCACTTCATGTGAGTTCATGTATTAAAGTTGTTTGGTTATTCTGACATTACTACATAAACTAGTGTGGGAAGGAAATACATAAAACAAACATATATCATGCTAGCAGATGCTAAGCTGTTGCTAGCTTTGATGCTCTGTTAAGCTAGCTTAATGTAGCTCTTTTTCTTGAACGTTTAAATGTAAACTGAAAAGAAAATTCTTACATTTTAAAAGTATTTGGCTTTACTTAGAAGTTCTTATAAATGTGTTTAGTTAACTTGACATTAGTAAAGCAAAAAGCATGAATATAATAAGCATGTGTTATGCTAGCAGCCGTTCAGCAGTAGGTATTTGTTCGTGTTCCAACAACCTTTCTCTGAATTCTAAAGCCCACATTTGAACAAAAACACTTAGATTCAAGAAGGATTTTATTGTTTGGATGTAGTGCCACTTCATGTGAGTTCATGAATTAAAGTTGTTTGGTTATTCTGACATTACTACATAAACTAGTGTGGGAAGGAAATACATAAAACAAACATATATCATGCTAGCAGATGCTAAGCTGTTGCTAGCTTTGATGCTCTGTTAAGCTAGCTTAATGTAGCTCTTTTTCTTGAACTTTTAAATGTAAACTGAAATGAAAATTCTTACATTTTAAAAGTATTTGGCAATACTTAGAAGTTCTTATAAATGTGTTTAGTTAAGTTGACATTAGTAAAGCAAAAATCATGAATATAATAAGCATGTGTTATGCTAGCAGCCGTTCAGCAGTAGGTATTTGTTCGTGTTCCAACAACCTTTCTCTGAATTCTAAAGCCCACATTTGAACAAAAACACTTAGATTCAAGAAGGATTTTATTGTTTCCATGTAGTGCCACTTCATGTGAGTTCATGTATTAAAGTTGTTTGGTTATTCTGACATTACTACATAAACTAGTGTGGGAAGGAAATACATAAAACAAACATATATCATGCTAGCAGATGCTAAGCTGTTGCTAGCTTTGATGCTCTGTTAAGCTAGCTTAATGTAGCTCTTTTTCTTGAACGTTTAAATGTAAACTGAAAAGAAAATTCTTACATTTTAAAAGTATTTGGCATTTACTTAGAAGTTCTTATAAATGTGTTTAGTTAACTTGACATTAGTAAAGCAAAAAGCATGAATATAATAAGCATGTGTTATGCTAGCAGCCGTTCAGCAGTAGGTATTTGTTCGTGTTCCAACAACCTTTCTCTGAATTCTAAAGCCCACATTTGAACAAAAACACTTAGATTCAAGAAGGATTTTATTGTTTGCCATGTAGTGCCACTTCATGTGAGTTCATGAATTAAAGTTGTTTGGTTATTCTGACATTACTACATAAACTAGTGTGGGAAGGAAATACATAAAACAAACATATATCATGCTAGCAGATGCTAAGCTGTTGCTAGCTTTGATGCTCTGTTAAGCTAGCTTAATGTAGCTCTTTTTCTTGAACGTTTAAATGTAAACTGAAATGAAAATTCTTACATTTTAAAAGTATTTGTCTTTACTTAGAAGTTCTTATAAATGTGTTTAGTTAACTTGACATTAGTAAAGCCAAAATCATGAATATAATAAGCATGTGTTATGCTAGCAGCCGTTCAGCAGTAGGTATTTGTTCGTGTTCCAACAACCTTTCTCTGAATTCTAAAGCCCACATTTGAACAAAAACACTTAGATTCAAGAAGGATTTTATTGTTTCCATGTAGTGCCACTTCATGTGAGTTCATGTATTAAAGTTGTTTGGTTATTCTGACATTACTACATAAACTAGTGTGGGACGGAAATACATAAAACAAACATATATCATGCTAGCAGATGCTAAGCTGTTGCTAGCTTTGATGCTCTGTTAAGCTAGCTTAATGTAGCTCTTTTTCTTGAACGTTTAAATGTAAACTGAAATGAAAATTCTTACATTTTAAAAGTATTTGGCATTTACTTAGAAGTTCTTATAAATGTGTTTAGTTAAGTTGACATTAGTAAAGCAAAAATCATGAATATAATAAGCATGTGTTATGCTAGCAGCCGTTCAGCAGTAGGTATTTGTTCGTGTTCCAACAACCTTTCTCTGAATTCTAAAGCCCACATTTGAACAAAAACACTTAGATTCAAGAAGGATTTTATTGTTTCCATGTAGTGCCACTTCATGTGAGTTCATGAATTAAAGTTGTTTGGTTATTCTGACATTACTACATAAACTAGTGTGGGAAGGAAATACATAAAACAAACATATATCATGCTAGCAGATGCTAAGCTGTTGCTAGCTTTGATGCTCTGTTAAGCTAGCTTAATGTAGCTCTTTTTCTTGAACGTTTAAATGTAAACTGAAATGAAAATCTTACATTTTAAAAGTATTTGTCTTTACTTAGAAGTTCTTATAAATGTGTTTAGTTAAGTTGACATTAGTAAAGCAAAAAGCATGAATATAATAAGCATGTGTTATGCTAGCAGCCGTTCAGCAGTAGGTATTTGTTCGTGTTCCAACAACCTTTCTCTGAATTCTAAAGCCCACATTTGAACAAAAACACTTAGATTCAAGAAGGATTTTATTGTTTGGATGTAGTGCCACTTCATGTGAGTTCATGAATTAAAGTTGTTTGGTTATTCTGACATTACTACATAAACTAGTGTGGGAAGGAAATACATAAAACAAACATATATCAATGCTAGCAGATGCTAAGCTGTTGCTAGCTTTGATGCTCTGTTAAGCTAGCTTAATGTAGCTCTTTTTCTTGAACGTTTAAATGTAAACTGAAATGAAAATTCTTACATTTTAAAAGTATTTGCCTTTACTTAGAAGTTCTTATAAATGTGTTTAGTTAACTTGACATTAGTAAAGCAAAAAGCATGAATATAATTAAGCATGTGTTATGCTAGCAGCCGTTCAGCAGTAGGTATTTGTTCGTGTTCCAACAACCTTTCTCTGAATTCTAAAGCCCACATTTGAACAAAAACACTTAGATTCAAGAAGGATTTTATTGTTTCCATGTAGTGCCACTTCATGTGAGTTCATGAATTAAAGTTGTTTGGTTATTCTGACATTACTACATAAACTAGTGTGGGAAGAAAAAACATAAAACAAACATATATCATGCTAGCAGATGCTAAGCTGTTGCTAGCTTTGATGCTCTGTTAAGCTAGCTTAATGTAGCTCTTTTTCTTGAACGTTTAAATGTAAACTGAAATGAAAATTCTTACATTTTAAAAGTATTTGTCTTTACTTAGAAGTTCTTATAAATGTGTTTAGTTAAGTTGACATTAGTAAAGCAAAAAGCATGAATATAATAAGCATGTGTTATGCTAGCAGCCGTTCAGCAGTAGGTATTTGTTCGTGTTCCAACAACCTTTCTCTGAATTCTAAAGCCCACATTTGAACAAAAACACTTAGATTCAAGAAGGATTTTATTGTTTCCATGTAGTGCCACTTCATGTGAGTTCATGAATTAAAGTTGTTTGGTTATTCTGACATTACTACATAAACTAGTGTGGGAAGGAAATACATAAAACAAACATATATCAAGCTAGCAATGCTAAGCTGTTGCTAGCTTTGATGCTCTGTTAAGCTAGCTTAATGTAGCTCTTTTTCTTGAACGTTTAAATGTAAACTGAAATGAAAATTCTTACATTTTAAAAGTATTTGTCTTTACTTAGAAGTTCTTATAAATGTGTTTAGTTAACTTGATATTAGTAAAGCAAAAAGCATGAATATAATTAAGCATGTGTTATGCTAGCAGCCGTTCAGCAGTAGGTATTTGTTCGTGTTCCAACAACCTTTCTCTGAATTCTAAAGCCCACATTTGAACAAAAACTCTTAGATTCAAGAAGGATTTTATTGTTTCCATGTAGTGCCACTTCATGTGAGTTCATGAATTAAAGTTGTTTGGTTATTCTGACATTACTACATAAACTAGTGTGGGAAGGAAATACATAAAACAAACATATATCATGCTAGCAGATGCTAAGCTGTTGCTAGCTTTGATGCTCTGTTAAGCTAGCTTAATGTAGCTCTTTTTCTTGAACTTTTAAATGTAAACTGAAATGAAAATTCTTACATTTTAAAAGTATTTGGCTTTACTTAGAAGTTCTTATAAATGTGTTTAGTTAACTTGACATTAGTAAAGCAAAAGCATGAATATAATAAGCATGTGTTATGCTAGCAGCCGTTCAGCAGTAGGTATTTGTTCGTGTTCCAACAACCTTTCTCTGAATTCTAAAGCCCACATTTGAACAAAAACGCTTAGATTCAAGAAGGATTTTATTGTTTGCATGTAGTGCCACTTCATGTGAGTTCATGAATTAAAGTTGTTTGGTTATTCTGACATTACTACATAAACTAGTGTGGGAAGAAAAAAACATAAAACAAACATATATCATGCTAGCAGATGCTAAGCTGTTGCTAGCTTTGATGCTCTGTTAAGCTAGCTTAATGTAGCTCTTTTTCTTGAACGTTTAAATGTAAACTGAAATGAAAATCTTACATTTTAAAAGTATTTGGCAATTCTTAGAAGTTCTTATAAATGTGTTTAGTTAACTTGACATTAGTAAAGCAAAAATCATGAATATAATAAGCATGTGTTATGCTAGCAGCCGTTCAGCAGTAGGTATTTGTTCGTGTTCCAACAACCTTTCTCTGAATTCTAAAGCCCACATTTGAACAAAAACACTTAGATTCAAGAAGGATTTTATTGTTTCCATGTAGTGCCACTTCATGTGAGTTCATGAATTAAAGTTGTTTGGTTATTCTGACATTACTACATAAACTAGTGTGGGAAGGAAATACATAAAACAAACATATATCAAGCTAGCAGATGCTAAGCTGTTGCTAGCTTTGATGCTCTGTTAAGCTAGCTTAATGTAGCTCTTTTTCTTGAACGTTTAAATGTAAACTGAAAAGAAAATTCTTACATTTTAAAAGTATTTGCCTTTACTTAGAAGTTCTTATAAATGTGTTTAGTTAACTTGATATTAGTAAAGCAAAAAGCATGAATATAATTAAGCATGTGTTATGCTAGCAGCCGTTCAGCAGTAGGTATTTGTTCGTGTTCCAACAACCTTTCTCTGAATTCTAAAGCCCACATTTGAACAAAAACGCTTAGATTCAAGAAGGATTTTATTGTTTGCATGTAGTGCCACTTCATGTGAGTTCATGAATTAAAGTTGTTTGGTTATTCTGACATTACTACATAAACTAGTGTGGGAAGGAAATACATAAAACAAACATATATCATGCTAGCAGATGCTAAGCTGTTGCTAGCTTTGATGCTCTGTTAAGCTAGCTTAATGTAGCTCTTTTTCTTGAACGTTTAAATGTAAACTGAAATGAAAATTCTTACATTTTAAAAGTATTTGGCTTTACTTAGAAGTTCTTATAAATGTATTTAGTTAACTTGACATTAGTAAAGCCAAAATCATGAATATAATAAGCATGTGTTATGCTAGCAGCCGTTCAGCAGTAGGTATTTGTTCGTGTTCCAACAACCTTTCTCTGAATTCTAAAGCCCACATTTGAACAAAAACACTTAGATTCAAGAAGGATTTTATTGTTTCCATGTAGTGCCACTTCATGTGAGTTCATGTATTAAAGTTGTTTGGTTATTCTGACATTACTACATAAACTAGTGTGGGACGGAAATACATAAAACAAACATATATCATGCTAGCAGATGCTAAGCTGTTGCTAGCTTTGATGCTCTGTTAAGCTAGCTTAATGTAGCTCTTTTTCTTGAACGTTTAAATGTAAACTGAAATGAAAATTCTTACATTTTAAAAGTATTTGGCATTACTTAGAAGTTCTTATAAATGTGTTTAGTTAAGTTGACATTAGTAAAGCAAAAATCATGAATATAATAAGCATGTGTTATGCTAGCAGCCGTTCAGCAGTAGGTATTTGTTCGTGTTCCAACAACCTTTCTCTGAATTCTAAAGCCCACATTTGAACAAAAACACTTAGATTCAAGAAGGATTTTATTGTTTCCATGTAGTGCCACTTCATGTGAGTTCATGTATTAAAGTTGTTTGGTTATTCTGACATTACTACATAAACTAGTGTGGGAAGGAAATACATAAAACAAACATATATCATGCTAGCAGATGCTAAGCTGTTGCTAGCTTTGATGCTCTGTTAAGCTAGCTTAATGTAGCTCTTTTTCTTGAACGTTTAAATGTAAACTGAAATGAAAATTCTTACATTTTAAAAGTATTTGGCAATACTTAGAAGTTCTTATAAATGTGTTTAGTTAACTTGACATTAGTAAAGCAAAAAGCATGAATATAATAAGCATGTGTTATGCTAGCAGCCGTTCAGCAGTAGGTATTTGTTTGTGTTCCAACAACCTTTCTCTGAATTCTAAAGCCCACATTTGAACAAAAACACTTAGATTCAAGAAGGATTTTATTGTTTCCATGTAGTGCCACTTCATGTGAGTTCATGTATTAAAGTTGTTTGGTCATTCTGACATTACTACATAAACTAGTGTGGGAAGGAAATACATAAAACAAACATATATCATGCTAGCAGATGCTAAGCTGTTGCTAGCTTTGATGCTCTGTTAAGCTAGCTTAATGTAGCTCTTTTTCTTGAACGTTTAAATGTAAACTGAAATGAAAATTCTTACATTTTAAAAGTATTTGTCTTTACTTAGAAGTTCTTATAAATGTGTTTAGTTAACTTGACATTAGTAAAGCAAAAAGCATGAATATAATAAGCATGTGTTATGCTAGCAGCCGTTCAGCAGTAGGTATTTGTTCGTGTTCCAACAACCTTTCTCTGAATTCTAAAGCCCACATTTGAACAAAAACACTTAGATTCAAGAAGGATTTTATTGTTTCCATGTAGTGCCACTTCATGTGAGTTCATGAATTAAAGTTGTTTGGTTATTCTGACATTACTACATAAACTAGTGTGGGAAGGAAATACATAAAACAAACATATATCATGCTAGCAGATGCTAAGCTGTTGCTAGCTTTGATGCTCTGTTAAGCTAGCTTAATGTAGCTCTTTTTCTTGAACGTTTAAATGTAAACTGAAATGAAAATCTTACATTTTAAAAGTATTTGTCTTTACTTAGAAGTTCTTATAAATGTGTTTAGTTAAGTTGACATTAGTAAAGCAAAAAGCATGAATATAATAAGCATGTGTTATGCTAGCAGCCGTTCAGCAGTAGGTATTTGTTTGTGTTCCAACAACCTTTCTCTGAATTCTAAAGCCCACATTTGAACAAAAACACTTAGATTCAAGAAGGATTTTATTGTTTCCATGTAGTGCCACTTCATGTGAGTTCATGAATTAAAGTTGTTTGGTTATTCTGACATTACTACATAAACTAGTGTGGGAAGGAAATACATAAAACAAACATATATCAAGCTAGCAATGCTAAGCTGTTGCTAGCTTTGATGCTCTGTTAAGCTAGCTTAATGTAGCTCTTTTTCTTGAACGTTTAAATGTAAACTGAAAAGAAAATTCTTACATTTTAAAAGTATTTGCCTTTACTTAGAAGTTCTTATAAATGTGTTTAGTTAACTTGATATTAGTAAAGCAAAAAGCATGAATATAATAAGCATGTGTTATGCTAGCAGCCGTTCAGCAGTAGGTATTTGTTCGTGTTCCAACAACCTTTCTCTGAATTCTAAAGCCCACATTTGAACAAAAACTCTTAGATTCAAGAAGGATTTTATTGTTTCCATGTAGTGCCACTTCATGTGAGTTCATGAATTAAAGTTGTTTGGTTATTCTGACATTACTACATAAACTAGTGTGGGAAGGAAATACATAAAACAAACATATATCATGCTAGCAGATGCTAAGCTGTTGCTAGCTTTGATGCTCTGTTAAGCTAGCTTAATGTAGCTCTTTTTCTTGAACTTTTAAATGTAAACTGAAATGAAAATTCTTACATTTTAAAAGTATTTGGCTTTACTTAGAAGTTCTTATAAATGTGTTTAGTTAACTTGATATTAGTAAAGCAAAAAGCATGAATATAATAAGCATGTGTTATGCTAGCAGCCGTTCAGCAGTAGGTATTTGTTCGTGTTCCAACAACCTTTCTCTGAATTCTAAAGCCCACATTTGAACAAAAACGCTTAGATTCAAGAAGGATTTTATTGTTTGCATGTAGTGCCACTTCATGTGAGTTCATGAATTAAAGTTGTTTGGTTATTCTGACATTACTACATAAACTAGTGTGGGAAGAAAAAACATAAAACAAACATATATCATGCTAGCAGATGCTAAGCTGTTGCTAGCTTTGATGCTCTGTTAAGCTAGCTTAATGTAGCTCTTTTTCTTGAACGTTTAAATGTAAACTGAAATGAAAATCTTACATTTTAAAAGTATTTGGCAATTCTTAGAAGTTCTTATAAATGTGTTTAGTTAACTTGACATTAGTAAAGCAAAAATCATGAATATAATAAGCATGTGTTATGCTAGCAGCCGTTCAGCAGTAGGTATTTGTTCGTGTTCCAACAACCTTTCTCTGAATTCTAAAGCCCACATTTGAACAAAAACTCTTAGATTCAAGAAGGATTTTATTGTTTCCATGTAGTGCCACTTCATGTGAGTTCATGAATTAAAGTTGTTTGGTTATTCTGACATTACTACATAAACTAGTGTGGGAAGGAAATACATAAAACAAACATATATCATGCTAGCAGATGCTAAGCTGTTGCTAGCTTTGATGCTCTGTTAAGCTAGCTTAATGTAGCTCTTTTTCTTGAACGTTTAAATGTAAACTGAAATGAAAATTCTTACATTTTAAAAGTATTTGCCTTTACTTAGAAGTTCTTATAAATGTGTTTAGTTAACTTGATATTAGTAAAGCAAAAAGCATGAATATATTAAGCATGTGTTATGCTAGCAGCCGTTCAGCAGTAGGTATTTGTTCGTGTTCCAACAACCTTTCTCTGAATTCTAAAGCCCACATTTGAACAAAAACTCTTAGATTTAAGAAGGATTTCATTGTTTCCATGTAGTGCCACTTCATGTGAGTTCATGAATTAAAGTTGTTTGGTTATTCTGACATTACTACATAAACTAGTGTGGGAAGGAAATACATAAAACAAACATATATCATGCTAGCAGATGCTAAGCTGTTGCTAGCTTTGATGCTCTGTTAAGCTAGCTTAATGTAGCTCTTTTTCTTGAACGTTTAAATGTAACCTGAAATGAAAATTCTTACATTTTAAAAGTATTTGGCTTTACTTAGAAGTTCTTATAAATGTATTTAGTTAACTTGACATTAGTAAAGCCAAAATCATGAATATAATAAGCATGTGTTATGCTAGCAGCCGTTCAGCAGTAGGTATTTGTTCGTGTTCCAACAACCTTTCTCTGAATTCTAAAGCCCACATTTGAACAAAAACACTTAGATTCAAGAAGGATTTTATTGTTTCCATGTAGTGCCACTTCATGTGAGTTCATGTATTAAAGTTGTTTGGTTATTCTGACATTACTACATAAACTAGTGTGGGAAGGAAATACATAAAACAAACATATATCATGCTAGCAGATGCTAAGCTGTTGCTAGCTTTGATGCTCTGTTAAGCTAGCTTAATGTAGCTCTTTTTCTTGAACGTTTAAATGTAAACTGAAATGAAAATTCTTACATTTTAAAAGTATTTGTCTTTACTTAGAAGTTCTTATAAATGTGTTTAGTTAAGTTGACATTAGTAAAGCAAAAAGCATGAATATAATAAGCATGTGTTATGCTAGCAGCCGTTCAGCAGTAGGTATTTGTTTGTGTTCCAACAACCTTTCTCTGAATTCTAAAGCCCACATTTGAACAAAAACGCTTAGATTCAAGAAGGATTTTATTGTTTGCATGTAGTGCCACTTCATGTGAGTTCATGAATTAAAGTTGTTTGGTTATTCTGACATTACTACATAAACTAGTGTGGGAAGAAAAAAACATAAAACAAACATATATCATGCTAGCAGATGCTAAGCTGTTGCTAGCTTTGATGCTCTGTTAAGCTAGGTTAATGTAGCTCTTTTTCTTGAACGTTTAAATGTAAACTGAAATGAAAATCTTACATTTTAAAAGTATTTGGCAATTTCTTAGAAGTTCTTATAAATGTGTTTAGTTAACTTGACATTAGTAAAGCAAAAAGCATGAATATAATAAGCATGTGTTATGCTAGCAGCCGTTCAGCAGTAGGTATTTGTTTGTGTTCCAACAACCTTTCTCTGAATTCTAAAGCCCACATTTGAACAAAAACACTTAGATTCAAGAAGGATTTTATTGTTTCCATGTAGTGCCACTTCATGTGAGTTCATGAATTAAAGTTGTTTGGTTATTCTGACATTACTACATAAACTAGTGTGGGAAGGAAATATATAAAACAAACATATATCATGCTAGCAGATGCTAAGCTGTTGCTAGCTTTGATGCTCTGTTAAGCTAGCTTAATGTAGCTCTTTTTCTTGAACGTTTAAATGTAAACTGAAATGAAAATTCTTACATTTTAAAAGTATTTGTCTTTACTTAGAAGTTCTTATAAATGTGTTTAGTTAACTTGACATTAGTAAAGCAAAAAGCATGAATATAATAAGCATGTGTTATGCTAGCAGCCGTTCAGCAGTAGGTATTTGTTTGTGTTCCAACAACCTTTCTCTGAATTCTAAAGCCCACATTTGAACAAAAACACTTAGATTCAAGAAGGATTTTATTGTTTCCATGTAGTGCCACTTCATGTGAGTTCATGAATTAAAGTTGTTTGGTTATTCTGACATTACTACATAAACTAGTGTGGGAAGGAAATACATAAAACAAACATATATCATGCTAGCAGATGCTAAGCTGTTGCTAGCTTTGATGCTCTGTTAAGCTAGCTTAATGTAGCTCTTTTTCTTGAACGTTTAAATGTAAACTGAAATGAAAATCTTACATTTTAAAAGTATTTGTCTTTACTTAGAAGTTCTTATAAATGTGTTTAGTTAAGTTGACATTAGTAAAGCAAAAAGCATGAATATAATAAGCATGTGTTATGCTAGCAGCCGTTCAGCAGTAGGTATTTGTTTGTGTTCCAACAACCTTTCTCTGAATTCTAAAGCCCACATTTGAACAAAAACACTTAGATTCAAGAAGGATTTTATTGTTTCCATGTAGTGCCACTTCATGTGAGTTCATGAATTAAAGTTGTTTGGTTATTCTGACATTACTACATAAACTAGTGTGGGAAGGAAATACATAAAACAAACATATATCAAGCTAGCAATGCTAAGCTGTTGCTAGCTTTGATGCTCTGTTAAGCTAGCTTAATGTAGCTCTTTTTCTTGAACGTTTAAATGTAAACTGAAAAGAAAATTCTTACATTTTAAAAGTATTTGCCTTTACTTAGAAGTTCTTATAAATGTGTTTAGTTAACTTGATATTAGTAAAGCAAAAAAGCATGAATATATTAAGCATGTGTTATGCTAGCAGCCGTTCAGCAGTAGGTATTTGTTCGTGTTCCAACAACCTTTCTCTGAATTCTAAAGCCCACATTTGAACAAAAACTCTTAGATTCAAGAAGGATTTTATTGTTTCCATGTAGTGCCACTTCATGTGAGTTCATGAACTAAAGTTGTTTGGTTATTCTGACATTACTACATAAACTAGTGTGGGAAGGAAATACATAAAACAAACATATATCATGCTAGCAGATGCTAAGCTGTTGCTAGCTTTGATGCTCTGTTAAGCTAGCTTAATGTAGCTCTTTTTCTTGAACGTTTAAATGTAAACTGAAAAGAAAATTCTTACATTTTAAAAGTATTTGGCTTTACTTAGAAGTTCTTATAAATGTGTTTAGTTAACTTGATATTAGTAAAGCAAAAAGCATGAATATATTAAGCATGTGTTATGCTAGCAGCCGTTCAGCAGTAGGTATTTGTTCGTGTTCCAACAACCTTTCTCTGAATTCTAAAGCCCACATTTGAACAAAAACACTTAGATTCAAGAAGGATTTTATTGTTTGCCATGTAGTGCCACTTCATGTGAGTTCATGAATTAAAGTTGTTTGGTTATTCTGACATTACTACATAAACTAGTGTGGGAAGAAAAAACATAAAACAAACATATATCATGCTAGCAGATGCTAAGCTGTTGCTAGCTTTGATGCTCTGTTAAGCTAGCTTAATGTAGCTCTTTTTCTTGAACGTTTAAATGTAAACTGAAATGAAAATTCTTACATTTTAAAAGTATTTGGCTTTACTTAGAAGTTCTTATAAATGTGTTTAGTTAACTTGACATTAGTAAAGCAAAAAGCATGAATATAATAAGCATGTGTTATGCTAGCAGCCGTTCAGCAGTAGGTATTTGTTTGTGTTCCAACAACCTTTCTCTGAATTCTAAAGCCCACATTTGAACAAAAACACTTAGATTCAAGAAGGATTTTATTGTTTCCATGTAGTGCCACTTCATGTGAGTTCATGAATTAAAGTTGTTTGGTTATTCTGACATTACTACATAAACTAGTGTGGGAAGGAAATACATAAAACAAACATATATCATGCTAGCAGATGCTAAGCTGTTGCTAGCTTTGATGCTCTGTTAAGCTAGCTTAATGTAGCTCTTTTTCTTGAACGTTTAAATGTAAACTGAAATGAAAATCTTACATTTTAAAAGTATTTGGCAATTCTTAGAAGTTCTTATAAATGTGTTTAGTTAACTTGACATTAGTAAAGCAAAAAGCATGAATATAATAAGCATGTGTTATGCTAGCAGCCGTTCAGCAGTAGGTATTTGTTCGTGTTCCAACAACCTTTCTCTGAATTCTAAAGCCCACATTTGAACAAAAACGCTTAGATTCAAGAAGGATTTTATTGTTTCCATGTAGTGCCACTTCATGTGAGTTCATGAATTAAAGTTGTTTGGTTATTCTGACATTACTACATAAACTAGTGTGGGAAGGAAATACATAAAACAAACATATATCATGCTAGCAGATGCTAAGCTGTTGCTAGCTTTGATGCTCTGTTAAGCTAGCTTAATGTAGCTCTTTTTCTTGAACGTTTAAATGTAAACTGAAAAGAAAATTCTTACATTTTAAAAGTATTTGCCTTTACTTAGAAGTTCTTATAAATGTGTTTAGTTAACTTGACATTAGTAAAGCAAAAAGCATGAATATATTAAGCATGTGTTATGCTAGCAGCCGTTCAGCAGTAGGTATTTGTTCGTGTTCCAACAACCTTTCTCTGAATTCTAAAGCCCACATTTGAACAAAAACTCTTAGATTCAAGAAGGATTTTATTGTTTGCATGTAGTGCCACTTCATGTGAGTTCATGAATTAAAGTTGTTTGGTTATTCTGACATTACTACATAAACTAGTGTGGGAAGGAAATACATAAAACAAACATATATCATGCTAGCAGATGCTAAGCTGTTGCTAGCTTTGATGCTCTGTTAAGCTAGCTTAATGTAGCTCTTTTTCTTGAATGTTTAAATGTAACCTGAAATGAAAATTCTTACATTTTAAAAGTAATTGGCTTTACTTAGAAGTTCTTATAAATGTATTTAGTTAACTTGACATTAGTAAAGCCAAAATCATGAATATAATAAGCATGTGGTATGCTAGCAGCCGTTCAGCAGTAGGTATTTGTTCGTGTTCCAACAACCTTTCTCTGAATTCTAAAGCCCACATTTGAACAAAAACACTTAGATTCAAGAAGGATTTTATTGTTTCCATGTAGTGCCACTTCATGTGAGTTCATGAATTAAAGTTGTTTGGTTATTCTGACATTACTACATAAACTAGTGTGGGAAGGAAATACATAAAACAAACATATATCATGCTAGCAGATGCTAAGCTGTTGCTAGCTTTGATGCTCTGTTAAGCTAGCTTAATGTAGCTCTTTTTCTTGAACGTTTAAATGTAAACTGAAATGAAAATCTTACATTTTAAAAGTATTTGGCAATTCTTAGAAGTTCTTATAAATGTGTTTAGTTAACTTGACATTAGTAAAGCAAAAAGCATGAATATAATAAGCATGTGTTATGCTAGCAGCCGTTCAGCAGTAGGTATTTGTTTGTGTTCCAACAACCTTTCTCTGAATTCTAAAGCCCACATTTGAACAAAAACACTTAGATTCAAGAAGGATTTTATTGTTTCCATGTAGTGTCACTTCATGTGAGTTTATGAATTAAAGTTGTTTGGTTATTCTGACATTACTACATAAACTAGTGTGGGAAGGAAATACATAAAACAAACATATATCATGCTAGCAGATGCTAAGCTGTTGCTAGCTTTGATGCTCTGTTAAGCTAGCTTAATGTAGCTCTTTTTCTTGAACGTTTAAATGTAAACTGAAATGAAAATCTTACATTTTAAAAGTATTTGTCTTTACTTAGAAGTTCTTATAAATGTGTTCAGTTAAGTTGACATTAGTAAAGCAAAAAGCATGAATATAATAAGCATGTGTTATGCTAGCAGCCGTTCAGCAGTAGGTATTTGTTTGTGTTCCAACAACCTTTCTCTGAATTCTAAAGCCCACATTTGAACAAAAACACTTAGATTCAAGAAGGATTTTATTGTTTGGATGTAGTGCCACTTCATGTGAGTTCATGAATTAAAGTTGTTTGGTTATTCTGACATTACTACATAAACTAGTGTGGGAAGGAAATACATAAAACAAACATATATCATGCTAGCAGATGCTAAGCTGTTGCTAGCTTTGATGCTCTGTTAAGCTAGCTTAATGTAGCTCTTTTTCTTGAACGTTTAAATGTAACCTGAAATGAAATTCTTACATTTTAAAAGTATTTGGCTTTACTTAGAAGTTCTTATAAATGTATTTAGTTAACTTGACATTAGTAAAGCCAAAATCATGAATATAATAAGCATGTGTTATGCTAGTGTAGCGGGTCCCAGTTAGGCCTCCGCTGGCAGATAGATAATCCGGGTAGGAGTGCTGGAGACACAGGACAGTAATAAATGAAACAGGAACACGACTGCTCATTCTCCAAGTCCTTCGGATTATTTTTATTCTCACATTCACTGCAACTTTGAATCCTCTCTGTTATTTTGTTTGCATCCAAGCACTGGTATTTACCACAATAAAATAACATTCATATTAAATGGATCATCTTCTGTATTCCTCAGAAATAAACTCAATCAAAATGGGTATTTAACCAGAGATTAACATTTCCCCTTGTAATCATGTCATCTGTCCACCATTGATCATGTTACATCTATTATCAATCATGTATCAACTTTTCTCTCAAACACACATCTTCACCTCTCAGTGGAGAGTATTTCCTTTAACTGTACATAAAGTACATTAAGTGCATTAAGTACTCACTTAATAGAACAGAATAATTCTCCCTTGCAGTTGAACAATTTCACCTTTACACAATATGAAATAATAAACATAGCTGACTCATAACTTGTAGCTTAAAACTTTTAAACTTGAACTGTACTGTTATCTACACTTTACATGTGTATTCTTCACCCAGGCTGCGGCCATAGGTGTTCTTAACCGGCATATTAGCTTCAGTATTTCGAGCAATGCACAACTGGTTTTGTCATGGTAATAGCCCATAAATGCCCAAACTGAATGATATACCACACACAAACTGAGTTTCACCCATGCCATATCATCCCACAAATGCAGAGGAGCCGAAAGAAACAGACAAAAGAAAACATTTGGCGACGGCGCCAGCGCCATTTTTCCTGCTACGGTGGCCACGTTGCTATATTTTGTTTTCACGCTTAACAAGCTTCAACTTGTGAACCCCGCGACACAGGATTAACTCAAGTTTATACACATCTGGAGTCATGTAAAAATAATCAATAACCAACCTGGAGACACAGGACAGTAATAAATGAAACAGGAACACGACTGCTCATTCTCCAAGTCCTTCGGATTATGAGCTTCACTTCCGCAACGCACTGTGAAGAGTCCCGGCGACGCTGTTGGGAAGTGCTGCCACCCAGTGTTCGTTTCCCAAAACTGCACCCCATTTTGTGTTCCTCTTTCTACTTTTAGTAAGCAGAGTAAATTAATAACATAAAACAGTTTCAAAGCAGTAAACCCAGAATTGACTCCAGATGACATTATATATTAATAATTATAACTCTACAAAATACTTTTGTGAGTATTACATCCACCCCGACAAACAAAAATGGCTCCCGACATTTGGTACAATCTTGAAGAATAAAAAAAAATTCTCTCTCTCTTTTTTTAATAAACTTGTGTGGTACAGGGTATGTAGCATGTGTATGGCATGTACATTTGTGGTGTGCAAGGGGCAAGTGAGATGAACGGTGTGGTTATGGGGGGCATGAAAGGTAAGGAGGCTGAGGTAAGCTGTGGGGAGATAGAATCTACATGGATTTGTATCAAAGGCTGGCCCAGTGACTCATAAGTGAAAGTTGGTCTTGGCCTCCTCACCCTAGTTGACCTCCTCACTTCTCTGTGTTCATCTATGGCGGGTAAAGCCTTCGTAAGGGGGGAGTCCAACTGTTCACCCAGTGTTTGTTCTGCCTGGTCGTCTTGCTCATCCTCTTCAGGTTGAGGCAGGTGTACGACATCATGTTGTTCCTTTACCTGCCACTCATCAGCTATCAATTCTGCTTCTCTTCCTTTTACAGGGGTGGTCTGCTCGTGCTCTCTTCCAGGTAGGTTTGTGTCAGTCCTGTGCGTATTACCCATTTCAGGTAAGTTTGTCTCATCGGGTAAGTATACATCTATTGATTCAGTCCCACTCATTGGTACTGCATTTCGACGTTCCTTGTGAGGTGAGGGTGGTTTCCTTGGGATCTGAACAGGAACTGCTGCAGGGGGACACGGCTCTGATGTTGACATCTGTCTTCCCCCTGTGTCTGTTGATCTGCCACACCCAGATTGATCACTTTCCATCCTGACAGCAGGTGTTCTCAACCAATAACCTCCTGTCCCCTCTTCCTCATCATCAGTATCTGACACCACACGGTCGTCAGTGGAGCCTGCTCTCCGTTGTGGTTGTTTTTGTCTCCGAGGACATGGTAAGACCAGATCAGCTGACTGTACTGGGCTCTCAACAGGTAAGCTATTGACTAAGAGTAACAAATTTCTGTGTATGGTTCTGTTTCTCCCACTTGGGTCTCCCTCCGGATTAATGACATAGACAGGGTTGTCGGAGACCTGCTCCTTCACCACGTAAATCCTCTTCTCCCAATATGAGCGAAGTTTTCCGGGTCCACCGCGCTCACCCATGTTCCGAACTAACACTCGATCTCCTGGTTTGAGGACCACCCCCTTCACTTTTTGATCATAGTAGGATTTGTTCTTTGCGTTTGACAACAAGCTGGTTTTGTTAGCTATTTTGTATGCTTCTGTCATCCTCTTTGCCCATTTCTCTGCGTAGCCTTTGTGTGTTACTGACTCGTTGCTTTCCAGTAATCCAAACAGGAGATCCACAGGGAGACGGGGGTGTTGTCCATACAGCAGGTAATGAGGTGAGTACCCAGTGGACTCGTGACGAGTGCAGTTATATGCATGTATCATTTGGGGTAAATGTTCCTTCCATCTCTCCTTTTCCCTGTCTGTCAGTGTCCGTAGCATTTGTAATAGTGTGTGGTTGAACCGCTCTGCGGGGTTGCATTGTGGGTACTACGGGGATGTACGTGAGTGTCCGACCCCTGACAGCCGTCCCAGGGTGCGGAAAAGGTCGTTCTCAAACTCGCGCCCTTGGTCGTGGTGGAGACGATTGGGGTACCCGAGACGAGGTATGTAGTCATTATATATTCTTTCAGCTGCAGTTTGCCCTGATTTATTTTTGGTGGGGTAAGCCTGAGCAAATCTGGTAAAATGGTCGATTACTACCAGAATGTACTCAAAGCCTCCTTTGCTCTTCTCTAGGTGTAGATAGTCTATACAGACCAGATCAAGGGGAAAAGAGGAGGTTAAGCCACCCATTGGTGCACAAACATGTGTGTTAGGTTTCTTCTGTTTAATGCAGCTGCATTTTCTTGTGACATACTCCTCTATACATTTCTTCATACAGGGCCAGTAGAAGCGTTCTCTGGCGAGGTGGAGAACACGTTCAGTCCCAATGTGTCCCATGTTGTCATGGAGGTACTTCAGGGCAACTGATCGGTACTTGGCAGGTAGGACCAACTGTTTTCTTTCTGATGTCCGGCGGTACAGGACTCCATTCTCGAAATGTAATTGACTCCACTCGTGAAGGAGCTTGCGAGCGACCCCGCCCACTGACCTTCTGACCTCATTTGTGAGCACACTATTGGTCCCTTTCAGTCTTATTATTTCCCCTATCTCAGGGTCCTCTTGTTGGGCTTTTGCTAGCTCTTCAAGGCTTATTTCAGGCACATGTGGGTGAGGTCGTAGCCTTACATCAGCTGAGGAGGTGTACAGTGCAGCTATCCATGCTACATCCTTTTCCTGGGCTACTCTGCCTCCTTCCCAGGTTGCCTGCAGTACATCCTGAGACAGCTCCTCAGTGCACGTTGTCACATAGCTGTCAATATCAAGCGGGATGCGTGAGAGTGTGTCGGCATCAACATTGCTTTTTCCAGGTCTGTATTTTATGTTAAAGCGGAACTCTGACAATTCTCCAACCCAGCGGTGCCCAACTGCATTGAGTTTTGCAGTGCTCATGACGTAGGTAAGTGGGTTGTTATCAGTATAGATGGTGAAGTGTGGAGCGTAAAAGAGATAATCTCTGAACTTTTCACACACTGCCCACTTCAGAGCCAGGAACTCAAGTTTTCCGCTGTGGAGCCTGTAGTTCCTCTCTGCTGGTGTTAGAGTTCTTGATCCATATCCGATCACTCGCATTTTGTCACCTTGCTTCTGGTAGAGGATTGCGCCGAGCCCTTTCTCCGATGCATCGGTGTGTAAGACGAACGGCTCCTCAAAGTTGGGATATGCAAGGACCGGGGGATTGGTCAGCATGCCGATAAGCCTTTCTAGGGTGTTTTGGTGATCAGCCTTCCACTCGATGGGCGTTTTAGAGGGGAGTTGGGGACCCTTGGCTTTACAGTGCGGTGAAGGGACTTGGGGCAGGGAGGACTTCATTTGTAGCAGTTCGTATAGTGGTTTAGCTATTTTAGCAAAATCCTGTACGTAGGACCGATAATAGCTCAGGAAACCGAGGACCTGCCGGAGTTCACCAATATTTTGGGGTGCTTTGTTCTTCAAGGCCAGCACTGCGTTGATATCTTTGGGGTCCACTCGAACTCCTTCAGCCGACACCAACCGTCCAACATAGCGGACCTCCTCCTTGAACATCTCGCACTTCTCTGCCCGCAGCTTCACCCCATGGTGTTGCAGGGCTACAAGGACCCTGCGAATCACCTCCACGTGGTCACTGAAGGATTTGGAGTAGCAGAGTAAGTCATCCAAATATGGGATGCAACACTCGTCTCTCAGGGAACCCAACATCTCCTCCATACTCCTCTGAAAAGCTGCAGGTGCGTTGGAAAGTCCAAACGGGATCCTTGTCCATTCGTAAAGCCCCCAGGGGGTGATGAAGGCGGTGAGGTGGCGTGACCCTTCTGCTACAAACCCCTGGTGGTAAGCTTTGCCTTGGTCAAGTATACTAAAGACTGAGTATCCGCCCAGCGTGTCCATCAAGTCCTGTATTCGCGGCAGTGGGTGTCTGTCAGGTACTGTCTTTTGGTTGAGGAGGCGATAATCTATACAGAGGCGCAGGCTGCCATCTTTCTTTCGCACACATACCACTGGAGCAGAATAGGCGGACTTAGATTTCACTATCCATCCCTTTACAATAAGATCCTGAATGTACTCCTTTACCTCTTTAAACAATGGTTTGGGGATGGATGTGTACGACCTCTGCACGGGGACATCGTCTTTGAGGTTGATCATCATCTGGAGATTTGGTATACAACCTATGTCATCTCCATCTCTCGCAAAAGCGTTTGACTCTTCATACAGCATCCTCCTGGCAGCCTCCTGTTGTTCTTCCTCCAAGTGATCCAGGTTTACAGGTGGGTGCCACCGGGGTGAATCTGAGCTGCTGATCTGAGTGGTGGTGACCTCCCTGACAATTGTAGGCTGTGATTTGTCTGGGGTATCTGCCTCCACAACATTTTCAACGTGCTGCAGGATCCCTAGTGCTGTTTTACATGGTATTGTGATGTCATGATTCGTGTTGTTGCCAATTGGAATGGTGACATAAGGTTTGTTTGGGTTCTGGATTTGTAACAAACCTGGCCCTACGTCCCACTGTCCACTCGGCTGACTGTCTTCGTCTGCTTCAAACAACACTAACTGAGTAGAGGGGTCCATATTTGGCGGGACCCTACACTTTACCCACGACACTTGACCAGCTGGGAGTACAATGTCTTTGGCCCCTGTTCTCACGCGGCCCTGCTGCATGACTGGTTTCGACGTCTGAACAAAGTTGACGAGAGCCTCAGCTGTTTCGTTGGGAACGGATATAGCATTGCTAAGAAGGTTAACCAGTACTGGCATTAACTTCTCTGAATGGCCGCAAATCAACACTTCTAAAACGTTAAAGCCAATTAATGGCCTGTCCATGGGGTAGCTGCTAACAAGAAACGGGACACTAATGGACCGACTGGGGTCCAAATTCCCTGGCAAGTTCACTGTAAGAGCAACCCACCCCTCATATGGAATGAGGCCACCATTTGCTGCAGTGACTCTCAATTCCTCCTCCCCTAAAATCTCGGAAACTGGGCGAGTGGTAAGGTCTGGGAGGTATTCATCTTTCCAAGTGCGGCTCACTATACTAACTTGTGACCCAGAGTCAAGCAGTGAAGTGACCGGTAAACCATTTAGATAGCTCTGAACTAACGCCCTTTTACCAATGAGACTAGCAACAGCTCTGGCTTTAGCTACCCGTGGTAGTTGAAGAGGGGGCTGTGCTACTTGTGTGCTGGAGCTTTGTGTGCTTGTCATTATTGGGGTCGGGGGTGAGGATGGGCGCGTCTTCTCATTCCTGGCCTCGCTTATTGGTTGGGACTTACTTCCAGACTCGGTCACTAGATGTCCCCCTCCAGTGGCCGGTTGGAGTTTCCCTGTCTCTTTGGTCGCCTTAGACAGCCTGCGGCACGGTGTCCCTCATCTCCACATATGAAGCAATGTTTGCAATCCTGTCTGTCTTGCTCTAAGCAGTTTGGACAACCATATGATTTTCCACGTTTCGACTGTGTCCTATATTGGCCATATTGACGCCCAGTGTGTATTGGCTGTAGTTCAGTTTGTTTTTGCATGGTCATCACAAGTTTTGTGAGTTCCTCCACTTTAGCGGTGAGGTCTCTCAGAGGGTCAGATTTTGTTTGGTTTGATTTGGACTCTACACTCTCTGACTTTGGGTTTCGTCCCTTCGCCGTATCAGGTTCGAGTTGTGCGCTGTGTGCGTTTGTTACCGTCTGTCGGCGGGAATGGCCAAGTCTTTTCATCCTCTCATTTTCTTCTCTGGTAATTTTCATCACATGGCGAAGGATCATCTCATCTGTGACACCACTGCTCGACAACAAAGGTTTGAGTTCCCTACGTATATCAGTGTGTTTGTGTCCAAAGCCTTGGTACACTGTATGCAGAAAAACGTCTTGTACGGTAGCAGCAGAGTACTTAATGTCCGTGTCAGCCAGTTTTGAGGTGAATAGGATGCGCTGCTTTAAACCTATCACTCGGTAGAGAAATTGTTGCGGTGTCTCATTCTCTTCTTGTTTTGTGCACATCAACTCTTGGAATAATTCAGTGCTGTTTTTTTCTCTTAGATGGGTTTGGAGGAACCCCTTGAGTTCAGCTACTGTTATGTCATCTTTATTTATCAACATCTCCTTGAATACACCTGGTCTTATGATTTTGAGTACGCCACGAACAATCTCTGAATCAGAAAATCCCTCCATGATTCCATCATCAATCTGCTTGCAGACGTTATTATAGGTGATGTCAGAGGATTGATCACCAACCTGACCGCCTTGCACTTTGAACTCTCTCCTGGATAGGTAACCGAGCTCCCTCATGGACATCATCCCTGTGTGAGCTGGCTGGGTGGCAGGTTCTACCGATGGAATGCTGCTTGGCTGCCTGGGCAGGACAGGGGGCAAATGTGTCTGTGATGATGTAACATGTGCTGGCATATACTGCATAAGTTTCTTGTTCATTTCTTCATAGCCAGCAAGCACCTTAAGCAAATCAGCGCTTGCTACATCAGGTGTATTTAGCATGGTAGCTTTAATTGATTCTGAACCTGGTGCAGCAATAGAACTAGGTGGTGCAGTACTGGCTGAAATAGGTGGGTGGTGACTCTGAATGTGAGTGTTTGTGGTGGTTTTGGGAGGTGTTTGATTAGTGACAGAACCATCAGATGGACCAGCAATATCAACAGACTTTTCACCACTTGGTACAGCATTCGCCTCACTGTCACGACATTTCACTAAATCATCAATAGAGTCTTTTAACATTAGCAACTGAACCATTCCCTGGTCTTCTGCTTCAAGCAACTGCTTGCTATATATGAATGAGTGAATGTGATCGTAATACACCTCCTGATCTCCCTCCACGAGCTCTGTCTGTTGCACATCCAGGTCTGGATCCACCGCTCTGGCGACACGAAGAAGCTCTTCGGCGGACAAGGTGAGTAAGCTCTTCTTAATGTCCCATACCAGGCTTTTCCTTCCACCAGCCGACATGGTGGCTCCTTGTTCCCCTCACGGCTGGCAACACTGTCTGATGATGGCACACCTGGCTCTGGATCACCGACTGCCACTCGTCCACGGCTGCAGTCCCCACTGCTGGATCAGCTGTTGATTGGCGGCTGAAGGATGCAGCCCTCCCACTCAGTTGGTGATCAGCGTTGTCATCAACTTCACTCGGCTTTCCTTCCAGTAGATGGCGCCGAGGAATCCCGGACGAGCCCCCAGAAATCTGTAGCGGGTCCCAGTTAGGCCTCCGCTGGCAGATAGATAATCCGGGTAGGAGTGCTGGAGACACAGGACAGTAATAAATGAAACAGGAACACGACTGCTCATTCTCCAAGTCCTTCGGATTATTTTTATTCTCACATTCACTGCAACTTTGAATCCTCTCTGTTATTTTGTTTGCATCCAAGCACTGGTATTTACCACAATAAAATAACATTCATATTAAATGGATCATCTTCTGTATTCCTCAGCAATAAACTCAATCAAAATGGGTATTTAACCAGAGATTAACATTTCCCCTTGTAATCATGTCATCTGTCCACCATTGATCATGTTACATCTATTATCAATCATGTATCAACTTTTCTCTCAAACACACATCTTCACCTCTCAGTGGAGAGTATTTCCTTTAACTGTACATAAAGTACATTAAGTGCATTAAGTACTCACTTAATAGAACAGAATAATTCTCCCTTGCAGTTGAACAATTTCACCTTTACACAATATGAAATAATAAACATAGCTGACTCATAACTTGTAGCTTAAAACTTTTAAACTTGAACTGTACTGTTATCTACACTTTACATGTGTATTCTTCACCCAGGCTGCGGCCATAGGTGTTCTTAACCGGCATATTAGCTTCAGTATTTCGAGCAATGCACAACTGGTTTTGTCATGGTAATAGCCCATAAATGCCCAAACTGAATGATATACCACACACAAACTGAGTTTCACCCATGCCATATCATCCCACAAATGCAGAGGAGCCGAAAGAAACAGACAAAAGAAAACATTTGGCGACGGCGCCAGCGCCATTTTTCCTGCTACGGTGGCCACGTTGCTATATTTTGTTTTCACGCTTAACAAGCTTCAACTTGTGAACCCCGCGACACAGGATTAACTCAAGTTTATACACATCTGGAGTCATGTAAAAATAATCAATAACCAACCTGGAGACACAGGACAGTAATAAATGAAACAGGAACACGACTGCTCATTCTCCAAGTCCTTCGGATTATGAGCTTCACTTCCGCAACGCACTGTGAAGAGTCCCGGCGACGCTGTTGGGAAGTGCTGCCACCCAGTGTTCGTTTCCCAAAACTGCACCTGATTTTGTGTTCCTCTTTCTACTTTTAGTAAGCAGAGTAAATTAATAACATAAAACAGTTTCAAAGCAGTAAACCCAGAATTGACTCCAGACGACATTATATATTAATAATTATAACTCTACAAAATACTTTTGTGAGTATTACACTAGCAGCCGTTCAGCAGTAGGTATTTGTTCGTGTTCCAACAACCTTTCTCTGAATTCTAAAGCCCACATTTGAACAAAAACACTTAGATTCAAGAAGGATTTTATTGTTTCCATGTAGTGCCACTTCATGTGAGTTCATGTATTAAAGTTGTTTGGTTATTCTGACATTACTACATAAACTAGTGTGGGACGGAAATACATAAAACAAACATATATCATGCTAGCAGATGCTAAGCTGTTGCTAGCTTTTATGCTCTGTTAAGCTAGCTTAATGTAGCTCTTTTTCTTGAACTTTTAAATGTAAACTGAAATGAAAATTCTTACATTTTAAAAGTATTTGGCAATTCTTAGAAGTTCTTATAAATGTGTTTAGTTAAGTTGACATTAGTAAAGCAAAAATCATGAATATAATAAGCATGTGTTATGCTAGCAGCCGTTCAGCAGTAGGTATTTGTTCGTGTTCCAACAACCTTTCTCTGAATTCTAAAGCCCACATTTGAACAAAAACGCTTAGATTCAAGAAGGATTTTATTGTTTGCATGTAGTGCCACTTCATGTGAGTTCATGAATTAAAGTTGTTTGGTTATTCTGACATTACTACATAAACTAGTGTGGGAAGAAAAAACATAAAACAAACATATATCATGCTAGCAGATGCTAAGCTGTTGCTAGCTTTGATGCTCTGTTAAGCTAGCTTAATGTAGCTCTTTTTTTTGAACGTTTAAATGTAAACTGAAACGAAAATCTTACATTTTAAAAGTATTTGGCAATTCTTAGAAGTTCTTATAAATGTGTTTAGTTAAGTTGACATTAGTAAAGCAAAAAAGCATGAATATAATAAGCATGTGTTATGCTAGCAGCCGTTCAGCAGTAGGTATTTGTTTGTCTTCCAACAACCTTTCTCTGAATTCTAAAGCCCACATTTGAACAAAAATGCTTAGTTTGAAGAAGGATTTTTTTTGTTTCCATGTAGTGCCACTTCATGTGAGTTCATGTATTAAAGTTGTTTGGTTATCCTGACATTACTACATAAACTAGTGTGGGACGGAAATACATAAAACAAACATATATCATGCTAGCAGATGCTAAGCTGTTGCTAGCTTTGATGCTCTGTTAAGCTAGCTTAATGTAGCTCTTTTTCTTGAACGTTTAAATGTAAACTGAAAAGAAAATTCTTACATTTTAAAAGTATTTGCCTTTACTTAGAAGTTCTTATAAATGTGTTTAGTTAACTTGATATTAGTAAAGCAAAAAGCATGAATATAATAAGCATGTGTTATGCTAGCAGCCGTTCAGCAGTAGGTATTTGTTCGTGTTCCAACAACCTTTCTCTGAATTCTAAAGCCCACATTTGAACAAAAACGCTTAGATTCAAGAAGGATTTCATTGTTTCCATGTAGTGCCACTTCATGTGAGTTCATGAATTAAAGTTGTTTGGTTATTCTGACATTACTACATAAACTAGTGTGGGAAGGAAATACATAAAACAAACATATATCATGCTAGCAGATGCTAAGCTGTTGCTAGCTTTGATGCTCTGTTAAGCTAGCTTAATGTAACTCTTTTTCTTGAACGTTTAAATGTAAACTGAAATGAAAATTCTTATATTTTTAAAGTATTTGGCATTTACTTAGAAGTTCTTATAAATGTGTTTAGTTAAGTTGACATTAGTAAAGCAAAAAGCATGAATATAATAAGCATGTGTTATGCTAGCAGCCGTTCAGCAGTAGGTATTTGTTTGTCTTCCAACAACCTTTCTCTGAATTCTAAAGCCCACATTTGAACAAAAACGCTTAGTTTCAAGAAGGATTTTTTTGTTTCCATGTAGTGCCACTTCATGTGAGTTCATGTATTAAAGTTGTTTGGTTATCCTGACATTACTACATAAACTAGTGTGGGACGGAAATACATAAAACAAACATATATCATGCTAGCAGATGCTAAGCTGTTGCTAGCTTTGATGCTCTGTTAAGCTAGCTTAATGTAGCTCTTTTTCTTGAACTTTTAAATGTAAACTGAAAAGAAAATTCTTACATTTTAAAAGTATTTGCCTTCACTTAGAAGTTCTTATAAATGTGTTTAGTTAACTTGATATTAGTAAAGCAAAAAGCATGAATATAATAAGCATGTGTTATGCTAGCAGCCGTTCAGCAGTAGGTATTTGTTCGTGTTCCAACAACCTTTCTCTGAATTCTAAAGCCCACATTTGAACAAAAACGCTTAGATTCAAGAAGGATTTCATTGTTTCCATGTAGTGCCGCTTCATGTGAGTTTATGAATTAAAGTTGTTTGGTTATTCTGACATTACTACATAAACTAGTGTGGGAAGGAAATACATAAAACAAACATATATCATGCTAGCAGATGCTAAGCTGTTGCTAGCTTTGATGCTCTGTTAAGCTAGCTTAATGTAACTCTTTTTCTTGAACTTTTAAATGTAAACTGAAATGAAAATTCCTATATTTTTAAAGTATTTGGCAATTCTTAGAAGTTCTTATAAATGTGTTTAGTTAAGTTGACATTAGTAAAGCAAAAAGCATGAATATAATAAGCATGTGTTATGCTAGCAGCCGTTCAGCAGTAGGTATTTGTTTGTGTTCCAACAACCTTTCTCTGAATTCTAAAGCCCACATTTGAACAAAAACACTTAGATTCAAGAAGGATTTTATTGTTTCCATGTAGTGCCACTTCATGTGAGTTCATGAATTAAAGTTGTTTGGTTATTCTGACATTACTACATAAACTAGTGTGGGAAGGAAATACATAAAACAAACATATATCATGCTAGCAGATGCTAAGCTGTTGCTAGCTTTGATGCTCTGTTAAGCTAGCTTAATGTAGCTCTTTTTCTTGAACGTTTAAATGTAAACTGAAATGAAAATTCTTACATTTTAAAAGTATTTGTCTTTACTTAGAAGTTCTTATAAATGTGTTTAGTTAAGTTGATATTAGTAAAGCCAAAATCATGAATATAATAAGCATGTGTTATGCTAGCAGCCGTTCAGCAGTAGGTATTTGTTCGTGTTCCAACAACCTTTCTCTGAATTCTAAAGCCCACATTTGAACAAAAACACTTAGATTCAAGAAGGATTTTATTGTTTCCATGTAGTGCCACTTCATGTGAGTTCATGAATTAAAGTTGTTTGGTTATTCTGACATTACTACATAAACTAGTGTGGGAAGGAAATACATAAAACAAACATATATCATGCTAGCAGATGCTAAGCTGTTGCTAGCTTTGATGCTCTGTTAAGCTAGCTTAATGTAGCTCTTTTTCTTGAACATTTAAATGTAAACTGAAATGAAAATCTTACATTTTAAAAGTATTTGTCTTTACTTAGAAGTTCTTATAAATGTGTTTAGTTAACTTGACATTAGTAAAGCAAAAAGCATGAATATAATAAGCATGTGTTATGCTAGCAGCCGTTCAGCAGTAGGTATTTGTTCGTGTTCCAACAACCTTTCTCTGAATTCTAAAGCCCACATTTGAACAAAAACACTTAGATTCAAGAAGGATTTTATTGTTTCCATGTAGTGCCACTTCATGTGAGTTCATGAATTAAAGTTGTTTGGTTATTCTGACATTACTACATAAACTAGTGTGGGAAGGAAATACATAAAACAAACATATATCATGCTAGCAGATGCTAAGCTGTTGCTAGCTTTGATGCTCTGTTAAGCTAGCTTAATGTAGCTCTTTTTCTTGAACGTTTAAATGTAAACTGAAATGAAAATCTTACATTTTAAAAGTATTTGTCTTTACTTAGAAGTTCTTATAAATGTGTTTAGTTAAGTTGACATTAGTAAAGCAAAAAGCATGAATATAATAAGCATGTGTTATGCTAGCAGCCGTTCAGCAGTAGGTATTTGTTCGTGTTCCAACAACCTTTCTCTGAATTCTAAAGCCCACATTTGAACAAAAACACTTAGATTCAAGAAGGATTTTATTGTTTCCATGTAGTGCCACTTCATGTGAGTTCATGAATTAAAGTTGTTTGGTTATTCTGACATTACTACATAAACTAGTGTGGGAAGGAAATACATAAAACAAACATATATCAAGCTAGCAATGCTAAGCTGTTGCTAGCTTTGATGCTCTGTTAAGCTAGCTTAATGTAGCTCTTTTTCTTGAACGTTTAAATGTAAACTGAAAATGAAAATTCTTACATTTTAAAAGTATTTGCCTTTACTTAGAAGTTCTTATAAATGTGTTTAGTTAACTTGATATTAGTAAAGCAAAAAGCATGAATATATTAAGCATGTGTTATGCTAGCAGCCGTTCAGCAGTAGGTATTTGTTCGTGTTCCAACAACCTTTCTCTGAATTCTAAAGCCCACATTTGAACAAAAACTCTTAGATTCAAGAAGGATTTTATTGTTTGGATGTAGTGCCACTTCATGTGAGTTCATGAATTAAAGTTGTTTGGTTATTCTGACATTACTACATAAACTAGTGTGGGAAGGAAATACATAAAACAAACATATATCATGCTAGCAGATGCTAAGCTGTTGCTAGCTTTGATGCTCTGTTAAGCTAGCTTAATGTAGCTCTTTTTCTTGAACGTTTAAATGTAACCTGAAATGAAAATTCTTACATTTTAAAAGTATTTGGCTTTACTTAGAAGTTCTTATAAATGTATTTAGTTAACTTGACATTAGTAAAGCCAAAATCATGAATATAATAAGCATGTGTTATGCTAGCAGCCGTTCAGCAGTAGGTATTTGTTCGTGTTCCAACAACCTTTCTCTGAATTCTAAAGCCCACATTTGAACAAAAACACTTAGATTCAAGAAGGATTTTATTGTTTCCATGTAGTGCCACTTCATGTGAGTTCATGAATTAAAGTTGTTTGGTTATTCTGACATTACTACATAAACTAGTGTGGGAAGGAAATACATAAAACAAACATATATCATGCTAGCAGATGCTAAGCTGTTGCTAGCTTTGATGCTCTGTTAAGCTAGCTTAATGTAGCTCTTTTTCTTGAACGTTTAAATGTAAACTGAAATGAAAATTCTTACATTTTAAAAGTATTTGGCAATTCTTAGAAGTTCTTATAAATGTGTTTAGTTAACTTGACATTAGTAAAGCAAAAATCATGAATATAATAAGCATGTGTTATGCTAGCAGCCGTTCAGCAGTAGGTATTTGTTCGTGTTCCAACAACCTTTCTCTGAATTCTAAAGCCCACATTTGAACAAAAACGCTTAGATTCAAGAAGGATTTCATTGTTTCCATGTAGTGCCACTT
The DNA here is from genome assembly GCF_017639745.1 of Melanotaenia boesemani. Taxonomy (NCBI): domain Eukaryota; kingdom Metazoa; phylum Chordata; class Actinopteri; order Atheriniformes; family Melanotaeniidae; genus Melanotaenia; species Melanotaenia boesemani. The sequence goes on from NC_055697.1 coordinate 4,149,337, forward strand.
CATGTGAGTTCATGAATTAAAGTTGTTTGGTTATTCTGACATTACTACATAAACTAGTGTGGGAAGGAAATACATAAAACAAACATATATCATGCTAGCAGATGCTAAGCTGTTGCTAGCTTTGATGCTCTGTTAAGCTAGCTTAATGTAACTCTTTTTCTTGAACTTTTAAATGTAAACTGAAATGAAAATTCTTATATTTTAAAAGTATTTGTCTTTACTTAGAAGTTCTTATAAATGTGTTTAGTTAAGTTGACATTAGTAAAGCAAAAAGCATGAATATAATAAGCATGTGTTATGCTAGCAGCCGTTCAGCAGTAGGTATTTGTTTGTGTTCCAACAACCTTTCTCTGAATTCTAAAGCCCACATTTGAACAAAAACGCTTAGATTCAAGAAGGATTTTATTGTTTGCATGTAGTGCCACTTCATGTGAGTTCATGAATTAAGGTTGTTTGGTTATTCTGACATTACTACATAAACTAGTGTGGGAAGAAAAAACATAAAACAAACATATATCATGCTAGCAGATGCTAAGCTGTTGCTAGCTTTGATGCTCTGTTAAGCTAGCTTAATGTAGCTCTTTTTCTTGAACGTTTAAATGTAAACTGAAAAGAACATCTTACATTTTAAAAGTATTTGGCAATTCTTAGAAGTTCTTATAAATGTGTTTAGTTAACTTGACATTAGTAAAGCAAAAAGCATGAATATAATAAGCATGTGTTATGCTAGCAGCCGTTCAGCAGTAGGTATTTGTTCGTGTTCCAACAACCTTTCTCTGAATTCTAAAGCCCACATTTGAACAAAAACACTTAGATTCAAGAAGGATTTTATTGTTTCCATGTAGTGCCACTTCATGTGAGTTCATGTATTAAAGTTGTTTGGTTATTCTGACATTACTACATAAACTAGTGTGGGAAGGAAATACATAAAACAAACATATATCATGCTAGCAGATGCTAAGCTGTTGCTAGCTTTGATGCTCTGTTAAGCTAGCTTAATGTAGCTCTTTTTCTTGAACTTTTAAAATGTAAACTGAAATGAAAATTCTTACATTTTAAAAGTATTTGGCTTTACTTAGAAGTTCTTATAAATGTGTTTAGTTAACTTGACATTAGTAAAGCAAAAAGCATGAATATAATAAGCATGTGTTATGCTAGCAGTCGTTCAGCAGTAGGTATTTGTTTGTGTTCCAACAACCTTTCTCTGAATTCTAAAGCCCACATTTGAACAAAAACACTTAGATTCAAGAAGGATTTTATTGTTTGCATGTAGTGCCACTTCATGTGAGTTCATGAATTAAAGTTGTTTGGTTATTCTGACATTACTACATAAACTAGTGTGGGAAGGAAATACATAAAACAAACATATATCATGCTAGCAGATGCTAAGCTGTTGCTAGCTTTGATGCTCTGTTAAGCTAGCTTAATGTAGCTCTTTTTCTTGAACGTTTAAATGTAAACTGAAATGAAAATTCTTACATTTTAAAAGTATTTGTCTTTACTTAGAAGTTCTTATAAATGTGTTTAGTTAAGTTGACATTAGTAAAGCCAAATCATGAATATAATAAGCATGTGTTATGCTAGCAGCCGTTCAGCAGTAGGTATTTGTTCGTGTTCCAACAACCTTTCTCTGAATTCTAAAGCCCACATTTGAACAAAAACACTTAGATTCAAGAAGGATTTTATTGTTTCCATGTAGTGCCACTTCATGTGAGTTCATGAATTAAAGTTGTTTGGTTATTCTGACATTACTACATAAACTAGTGTGGGAAGGAAATACATAAAACAAACATATATCAAGCTAGCAATGCTAAGCTGTTGCTAGCTTTGATGCTCTGTTAAGCTAGCTTAATGTAGCTCTTTTTCTTGAACGTTTAAATGTAAACTGAAATGAAAATTCTTACATTTTAAAAGTATTTGCCTTTACTTAGAAGTTCTTATAAATGTGTTTAGTTAACTTGACATTAGTAAAGCAAAAATCATGAATATAATAAGCATGTGTTATGCTAGCAGCCGTTCAGCAGTAGGTATTTGTTCGTGTTCCAACAACCTTTCTCTGAATTCTAAAGCCCACATTTGAACAAAAACTCTTAGATTCAAGAAGGATTTTATTGTTTGCATGTAGTGCCACTTCATGTGAGTTCATGAATTAAAGTTGTTTGGTTATTCTGACATTACTACATAAACTAGTGTGGGAAGGAAATACATAAAACAAACATATATCATGCTAGCAGATGCTAAGCTGTTGCTAGCTTTGATGCTCTGTTAAGCTAGCTTAATGTAGCTCTTTTTCTTGAACGTTTAAATGTAAACTGAAATGAAAATTCTTACATTTTAAAAGTATTTGGCTTTACTTAGAAGTTCTTATAAATGTATTTAGTTAACTTGACATTAGTAAAGCCAAAATCATGAATATAATAAGCATGTGTTATGCTAGCAGCCGTTCAGCAGTAGGTATTTGTTCGTGTTCCAACAACCTTTCTCTGAATTCTAAAGCCCACATTTGAACAAAAACACTTAGATTCAAGAAGGATTTTATTGTTTCCATGTAGTGCCACTTCATGTGAGTTCATGAATTAAAGTTGTTTGGTTATTCTGACATTACTACATAAACTAGTGTGGGAAGGAAATACATAAAACAAACATATATCAAGCTAGCAATGCTAAGCTGTTGCTAGCTTTGATGCTCTGTTAAGCTAGCTTAATGTAGCTCTTTTTCTTGAACGTTTAAATGTAAACTGAAATGAAAATCTTACATTTTAAAAGTATTTGGCAATTCTTAGAAGTTCTTATAAATGTGTTTAGTTAACTTGACATTAGTAAAGCAAAAATCATGAATATAATAAGCATGTGTTATGCTAGCAGCCGTTCAGCAGTAGGTATTTGTTCGTGTTCCAACAACCTTTCTCTGAATTCTAAAGCCCACATTTGAACAAAAACGCTTAGATTCAAGAAGGATTTTATTGTTTCCATGTAGTGCCACTTCATGTGAGTTCATGAATTAAAGTTGTTTGGTTATTCTGACATTACTACATAAACTAGTGTGGGAAGGAAATACATAAAACAAACATATATCATGCTAGCAGATGCTAAGCTGTTGCTAGCTTTGATGCTCTGTTAAGCTAGCTTAATGTAGCTCTTTTTCTTGAACGTTTAAATGTAAACTGAAATGAAAATTCTTACATTTTAAAAGTATTTGGCTTTACTTAGAAGTTCTTATAAATGTATTTAGTTAACTTGACATTAGTAAAGCCAAAATCATGAATATAATAAGCATGTGTTATGCTAGCAGCCGTTCAGCAGTAGGTATTTGTTTGTGTTCCAACAACCTTTCTCTGAATTCTAAAGCCCACATTTGAACAAAAACACTTAGATTCAAGAAGGATTTTATTGTTTGGATGTAGTGCCACTTCATGTGAGTTCATGAATTAAAGTTGTTTGGTTATTCTGACATTACTACATAAACTAGTGTGGGAAGGAAATACATAAAACAAACATATATCATGCTAGCAGATGCTAAGCTGTTGCTAGCTTTGATGCTCTGTTAAGCTAGCTTAATGTAGCTCTTTTTCTTGAACGTTTAAATGTAAACTGAAATGAAAATTCTTACATTTTAAAAGTATTTGTCTTTACTTAGAAGTTCTTATAAATGTGTTTAGTTAACTTGACATTAGTAAAGCAAAAATCATGAATATAATAAGCATGTGTTATGCTAGTGTAGCGGGTCCCAGTTAGGCCTCCGCTGGCAGATAGATAATCCGGGTAGGAGTGCTGGAGACACAGGACAGTAATAAATGAAACAGGAACACGACTGCTCATTCTCCAAGTCTTTCGGATTATTTTTATTCTCACATTCACTGCAACTTTGAATCCTCTCTGTTATTTTGTTTGCATCCAAGCACTGGTATTTACCACAATAAAATAACATTCATATTAAATGGATCATCTTCTGTATTCCTCAGAAATAAACTCAATCAAAAATGGGTAATTTAACCAGAGATTAACATTTCCCCTTGTAATCATGTCATCTGTCCACCATTGATCATGTTACATCTATTATCAATCATGTATCAACTTTCTCTCAACACACATCTTCACCTCTCAGTGGAGAGTATTTCCTTAAACTGTACATAAAGTACATTAAGTGCATTAATTACTCACTAATAGAACAGAATAATTCTCCCTTGCAGTTGAACAATTTCACTTTTACACAATATGAAATAATAAACATAGCGTGACTCATAACTTGTAGCTTAAAACTTTTAACTTGAACTGTACTGTTATCTACACTTTACATGTGTATTCTTCACACCAGGCTGCGGCCATAGGTGTGTTCTTAACCGGCATATTAGCTTCAGTATTTCGAGCAATGCACAAAGCTGGATTTTTGTCATGGGTAATAGCCCATAAAATGCCCAAACTGATGATATACCACACACAAACTGAGTTTCACCATGCCATATCATCCCACAAATGCAGAGAGCCGAAAGAAACAGACAAAAGAAAACATTTGGCGACGGCGCCAGCGCCATTTTTCCTGCTACGGTGGGCCACGTTTGCTATATTTTGTTTTCACGCTTAACAAGCTTCAACTTGTGAACCCCGCGACACAGGATTAACTCAAGTTATACACATCTGGAGTCATGTAAAAATAATCAATAACCAACCTGGAGACACAGGACAGTAATAAATGAAACAGGAACACGACTGCTCATTCTCCAAGTCCTTCGGATTATGAAGCTTCACTTCCGCAACGCACTGTGAAGACGTCCCGGCGACGCTGTTGGGAAGTGCTTGCCACCCATGTTCGTTTCCCAAAACTGCACCCCATTTTGTGTTCCTCTTTCTACTTTTAGTAAGCAGAGTAAATTAATAACATAAAAAAGTTTCAAAGCAGTAAACCCAGAATTGACTCCAGATGACATTATATATTAATAATTATAACTCTACAAAATACTTTTGTGAGTATACATCCACCCCGACAAACAAAAATGGCTCCCGACATTGGTACAATCTTGAAGAATAAAAAAAAATTCTCTCTCTCTTTTTTTAATAAACTTGTGTGGTACAGGGTATGTAGCATGTGTATGGCATGTACATTTGTGGTGTGCAAGGGGCAAGTGAGATGAACGGTGTGGTTATGGGGGGCATGAAAGGTAAGGAGGCTGAGGTAAGCTGTGGGGAGATAGAATCTACATGGATTTGTATCAAAGGCTGGCCCAGTGACTCATAAGTGAAAGTTGGTCTTGGCCTCCTCACCTAGTTGACCTCCTCACTTCTCTGTGTTCATCTATGGCGGGTAAAGCCTTCGTAAGGGGGGAGTCCAACTGTTCACCCAGTGTTTGTTCTGCCTGGTCGTCTTGCTCATCCTCTTCAGGTTGAGGCAGGTGTACGACATCATGTTGTTCCTTTACCTGCCACTCATCAGCTATCAATTCTGCTTCTCTTCCTTTTACAGGGTGGTCTGCTCGTGCTCTCTTCCAGGTAGGTTTGTGTCAGTCCTGTGCGTATTACCCATTTCAGGTAAGTTGTCTCATCGGGTAAGTATACATCT